>NC_030835.1:29537500-30162500 GCF_001704415.2 Capra hircus
CATGAATCCACCACAGGTATACACGTGTTCCCCATCCTGACCCCCCCCCTCCATAGAAGAAGTTGAAGCAAGTGAAACTAAATCTTCAAATTAAATTGTACCAAACATTCCCTCCACAGTTACAGGTGGATAAATTAGACAACTGCCTAGGTCATTTCCATTTTAAATATCAGTATTTTTACAAATGAATCGCTTCTAGCAGTGATTTTGACAGAGATGACAGTGATTCTGAAAGGTGTTTTTACTTTTTGATCAATACTTGTTTGAATTATTGCAATTTTAGTGGACTCCAACTGGGGCTCAGTGCCAGAATTCTTGGGCTCTGGATGAGTCCCTGAATTTACTGGGTCATGCACGCAATCTGCTTGTATATTTCATTTGCACATTGTAGTGAAATTTTATAGATTTTAAAACACAGTAATAAAATGAACTTATCTACAAAACAGCAATAGAGTGACAGACATCTGTATCTCCATCTGCATCTTTTTGACATGGCCCTCAGACCTGGAACACAGGTGTTTTTCTTTCAGATCTGTCCTTCCTCATATATTTCTAATTTTTAAATTATTTACCCACATTAAAAAAAAAAAGAGTTTCACTGAAAAACATGGAGATTTACAGCCTTTCTGGAAATTTCAGAAGACACTCCTAACAGGCTGAAGCAGGCGGGCCCTGCCCCATTCAGGTGCAGCTGGGCCTTCTGTCAGCACACGCTGAGTTCCTGCATAACATGTTATTCATCCAAGGAAAGTGAGGCTCATGTGTTCGGTCCTGATTGTGCTTTTACAATTTCATATTCGTAGGGCTGTTCACAGAAATATACTTATTCCTGTTCCGGTGAGTCATGTATTACTCATAAGACATATATTCCCAGGACTGTGTCCTCATTTACATTTCTTCCCTGACCCAGACCTGGCCCTATTTACATAACACAATTGAAAAATTTTTATTTGAACAGTTAATTTGGTTCACCCCTGATGGGGTTAGTGCTCTTCAAATTCTCTCCAATATAACACAGTAATAAAGAGATATTTCACAATTCACTTATAGAATGAGTAACAGTGTATTCTTTTGGTATTATGCTAATTAATAGGCAGATAAATGCACAGTGCTTATTGCAGGGTCCGAAATATAGCATAAATGTTCGATTGATTTCACCACATTTAAAACGTAATAGCATTACATTTTTCTGTCTGTTGATCACATTAACTGTATCATCTGATGAAAGCTATATAACTTGATTTTTATTTTTTATTGTAGTTATATACTATATATATTTATACTTGCATTGTATATTTATATTTCAGAGAAGGCAATGGCACCCCACTCCAGTACTATTGCCTGGAAAATCCCTTGGATTTATATTTATACTATATACATTTAAAATGTATATATATATATATATATGAAAGTGAAAGTGTTAGTGGTTCAGTTGTGTCCGACTCTTTGTGACTCCATGGACTGTAGCCTGTCAGGCTCCTCTGTTCATGGAATTGTCCAGGCAAGAATACTAGAGTGGGTTGCCATGCCCTTCTGCAGGGGATGTTCCCAACCCAGGGATCAAACCTGGGTCTCATGCATTGCAGGCAGATTCTTTACCATATATACACAGACATACACACACATATATATTCTTTTTCAGATTGTTTTCCATTATGAAAGTGAAAGTCGCTCGGTTAGTGTCCAACCCCATGGACTATACAGATCTTGGGATTCTCCAGGCCAGAATACTGGAGTGGGTAGCCATTCTCTTCTCCAGGGGAGCTTCCCAACCCAGGGATTGAACCCAGGTCTCCCGCATTGCAGGCAGATTCTTTACCGGCTGAGCCACATTTCCATTATAGGTTATTATAAAATACTAAATATAGTTCTCTATGCTGCACAGTAGGTTGTTGTTGGCTATCTATTTTCATATATAGTAGTGTGTATCTGTCAATCCCAAGTTCCAAATGTATCCCTTTTCCTAATTTCCATATGGTAATTGTAAATTTGTTTTCTATGAGTCTCTTTCTGTCTTGTAAATAAGTTCATTTGCATCGTTTTTTTAGATTCCATACGTAAGTGATACCATATGATATTTGTCTTTGATTTATTTCACTCAGTATAATAATCGCTAGGTCCATCCTTATTGTTGCAAATGGTATTATTTCATTATTTTTATGGCTGAATAATATTCATTATATATATACCACATCTTCTTTATCCATTCATCTGTCAGTGAATATTTAGGTTGATTTTATATCTTGGTTATTGCAAATAGTGCTGCTGTGAGCACTGGGGTGCTTGGATCTTTTCAGATTATGGTTTTATCTGGATATATGTCCATGATTGGGATTGCTGGATCATATGGTAACTCTGTTTTTAGTTTTTATGAGGGAGCTCTGTATTCTTCTCCATAGCAGCCATATGAATTTACATTCCTACCAACAGTGTAGGAGGGTTCTCTTTTCTCCTCACCCTCTCCAGGATTTATTATTTGTAGACTTTTTGAAGATGGCCGTGAGATGGTACCTCATTGTTCTGATTTACATTTCTCTAATAATTAGTGATGTTGAGCATCGTTTCATGTGCTTGATTGCTATCTGTATGCCTTCTCTGGAGAATTATCTATTTAGGTCTTCTGCCCATTTTTTTGATTGGGTTGTTTATTTGTTTGACATTGAGTTGTATGAGCTGTTTATATATTATGGAAGTTTATTCTTTGTCTCATAATATGCAAATATTTTCTTTCATTCTGTAGGTAGTCTTTTTGTTTATGATTTCCTATGCTGCACCGAAGTTTTTAAGTTTAATTAGCTCCCATTTGTTTATTTTTGTTTTTGTTTGCAAAGGTATATGCTTTGTCATAAATTGGTCGTTAGTGCATGTATTAATTTGGGGGCTTTCTACCCTGTTCTGTTGATCCATGTGACTGTTTTTGTGCCAATTCCACACTGTTTTCAGAAAGTAAGTAAATATCGAAACATCTATGGTCAATAATCTTTGGGTAACAAAAGATGAATTAATAAATCTCTGGCCAAAATGTATCAAAAATATTGATTATTTCAATTCAAGAACATGGCATATCTTTCCATCTGTTTGTGTCCTCTTCAGTTTCTTTAATCACCATATTATGTAGTTTTTGGAATGTAGGTATTTTTGCTTCCTCAAGTAGCTATATTCCTAGGTATTTTATTCTTTTTGCTGAGATGGCAAATGGGATTGTTTTCTTAATTTCTTGCTGATGTTTCATTTTAGTATATAGAAGTACTACAGATTTCTGTGTGTTGATTTTGTATCCTGCAACTTTACCAGATGAGGTCTACTAATTTTCTGGTGATGTCTTTAGGATTTTCTGTGTATAGTATCATGTCACCTGCAATCAGTGACAGTTTTACTTCTTCCTTTCCAATTTGAGTTCCTTTTGTTTTTCTTCTTTGATTGCTGTGGCTAAGACATCCAAAACTATGTTGAATAAAAGTGGTAAGAGTGGAATCCTTGTCTTGTCCCTAATCTTAGAGGAGAGTTTCAGCTTTACACCACTGAGTGTGATGTTAGCCATGGGTTGTCATAAATGCCTTTACTGTGTTAAGGTAGGTTCCTTCTTTGCCCGTTTTCTGAAAAGATTTTTATATTAATAATAAATGGATATTGAATTTTTTCAGAAGCTTATTTCTGTATCTATTGATATGATCATATGGTTTTTATTCTTCATTTTACTAATATAGTGTATCACACTGACAGATTTGCAGATGTTAAAAAATCCATCCATCCCTGGGATAAATTCCACTTGATTATGGTGTATGATCCTTTTACTATATTGTTGGATTCAGTTGTCTAGCATTTTGTTAAAGAATTTTTACATCTGTGTTCATCAGTGATATCATTTGATGCAAGCTATGTAATTTAAAAATTTTGACTTTTTAACTTGATTTTCTCTCAAAGTATCCTTCTAATCAAAATATTCACTGAAGTATTCAAGCACTCAAACATTATTTACTGACTCTTAGGCACTGTTTTAGATATGAAGAATACTGTATTAACCATTAGACAGCCTCTTGCCCTAGAGAAACTTACACTGAGGCAGGGAGATAGCCAATAAAATTTTTATTTATAAATATATATTCATATAGAGACAAGAGCAGTAAGAAAAGTAAAACAGAGTCAGGAGCTAGAGTAATGAGTGGAGAGGACTGGAGATGCAATTTTTTAGCTAAAATGTTTAGCATAAACATCTCTGACAAGGTAACATCTGAGATGCTGTGATGAAAATGAGTGGTTTGCTTCATATGGTGTCGTATGCGGAACTATTTATTCTTCGGTTCATTTGAAACTTCTTATAGAACCATTTCTGTAAACGTGAAATATGTCATGATAGCTGAGTTTAATGATCATGATTATCATTATCATAATGATAATGATCCCTATCCAGAGGGAGGGATATTTTATGAAGGTGCTGAGCTGCAGGGAGAGAGCTAAGGTCAAAGAAAGACCAACTGAAGATTCAAGAAAATCAAGTGATTGATGGTTAAAGAAGTTCAGGAGGAAAAGAATGGCCCCAGAGGACAGGTGGAGAGATAAGCATTGGACAACAGAAGAAAACTTATATATCCCACCTTACCCTTTCCTGCAGGAAAGATAACTAATCATAGAGTCAAGTCAGCACTTTTCCCTTCTCTCTGCAAAGGACATTTATCCTCCTGAGTCAAGTGAAGCTCATTTTTTCAATGTTGACTCTGTTTTAGGGTATTATATCCATACGGTTGTTAAAAGAAATGTGCTTATTTCCTTTGCCATGACTCATATATTACTCAAAAGTCACTGGCTTCCTGTAACTTTGGAACCTAAGATCTCTGGTGGCTATTTCTCCAATGTGTGTTGAGTCTAACAAAACCGCAGCTCCTGTCTTCCTCCCAGCAGCGTGGTGAGCGCCAGTTCCAAACTGGGCATGCTCAGGTCAGGACTCAGGTATGGTGCTAAATGAAAGAGGTGAAAAGGGGAATGGGACACTTTCCCTGGAGATCAGCTGCTACCAAATCTGATGTTCCCAGCAGTAGCTCTGCCATGTGTGTTCTCTACCCTGGGGAAGATCCAGCTGCCTTTAGTTGGGCCCTGTTGATGGCTCTCAACCCCTGAGCTGCATAATCCGCCAAGGCCAGGCCAAAGCACTGGAGCAAACTGCAGAGCCAACCACAGCTAAAGGTCACAGTTTTGGCTCAGCTACAATTAGTCTTTGCCAAATGGATGGAAATGAAGGGCTGGTGTTTTCAAAGCATCTGATTTATTAAGAAGAGACAGATATCTGTCTTTTTTATGAGAACTGTCTTTAATTTTGAATGTTGACAATAAATTAGAAGATTTTTCAAAATATTGAGGATTAAAATCCTTAATGAGGATTTTAATGAAGGAAAATGTGGAACCCACTAACAAGCAATCCAGTGACTTTGGACAAGTCATTATCCTGTAAGGGTTTCTTATGGGGAAAATTGGATCCCATTGGGAGGCTTCTTCTATGTCCAAGATTAAGTGTTGGCCATTTGAAGACCATAACTGGATAGCTGCAACATGACAAGGTCAGGAGATAATGGGGGCTGTGTCCACCTTGCCTGTACAGGCTCCATTTATTGCAGGAACAGAGCATCCAACACTCCTGCCTCTCTGCACCATTAGTAATATAGGGAGTAAGATGCTTCCAACATTTAACAGACATGGAGGCCTCGCTCTGTGCCAAACTCCATGCCAGGCACCATCCTTTATATAGATAAAAAGATTTACTCTTTCCAACTCTGAAATGCAGGGCACCCAGCCCAATGCTGGGCTCAGAACAAGGGCTCAGTAATTGCTACCATCCACCCTGAGGCTGTCTCCATGGAGCATACTTTCAGAACTCACTCTGCTCAACCTTTCCCCTCAGCCTAGCATCTGCTTATCTTCCTTTAGCTGTTGTAATTGCCCTCAAGAGACAACTCAAGCCCATCCTTTTTCATTCCTGCCCACAACCTCTGAACTCTGGTTGTTCTCCTTTTTTTACAAGTATTTATGGAGCATCTACTATATTCCTGGTCTTGTTCTATCAGTGAACAAGACAGACAGAGCCCTGCTTTCATAAACTAAAATTCTTTGGGGGTTGGGTAAAAAGGAAGGAATAAACTTTGAGCTAATGAAAACTTTATCAAACAGTGCTAGATAGAAAATAATGGTGTCAAGGTAGTTCTCCTAAGCCAACTTTTTCCTAAAGATTTGCTTATTACTTATTTATGGCTGTGCGGAGTCCTTGGTGCAGTACACGGGCTTTCCCTAGCTGCTGTGAGCAGGGACTACTCTCCCCTTGCTGTGTGCGGGCTTCTCATTGCAGTGGTTTCTTCTGTTGCAGAGCTTGGACTCAAGGGTGCACAGGCTCAGTAGCTGCGGCACACAATCTTAGCTGCCCCAAGGCATGTGGAATCTTAGTTTCTGGACCAGGGATCGAACACACGTCCCCTGCATTGGCAGGTCAATACATAACCACTAGCCCACCAGAGAAGTCCCAGGCCTACTTTAAATTAAGTGGCCAGAGAAGACTCATCTGAGGAAATGCTATTTATTCTTTGGCCTCATTCATAAGAAGGCACCAGCAGCCCTGGAAGAACTAGGGGAAGGGAGCATTCTAGGTACATGCATGCATGCTAAGTCGCTTCAGTTGTGTCCAACTCTTTGCGACCCTATAGACTGTAGCCCGCCAGGCTCCTCTGTCCATGGGACTATCCAGACAAGAATACTGGAGTGGGTTGCAATGCCCTCCTCCAGGGGATCTTCCTGACCCAAGGATCAAACCTGTATCTCTAGTGTCTCCTGCATTAGCAGGCAGATTCTTTACCACTAGCGCCTGCCTGGAAGCCCAGAAAAGAGTAAATGCAAAGACCCTAGGGCAGGAATAACATTAGTGTTTGGAACATTGTTAAAGAAGCCTGTGTGGCCTTAGCATAAATTCGGGGTGGGGGACAGGGTGTAGAGGTAATGAGTGATATCAGAGAATTTGTTTAGGTATCAGTCAGTCAGTTCAGTCACTCAGTCTTGTCCGACTCTTTGTGACCCCATGAATTGCAGCACACCAGGCCTCCCTGTCCATCACCAACTCCCGGAGTTCACTCAAACTCATGTCCCTCGAGTCGGTGATGCCATCCAGCCATCTCATCTTCTGTTGTCCCCTTCTTCTCCTGCCCTCAATCCCTCCCAGCATCAGGGTCTTTTCCAATGAGTCAACTCTTTGCATGAGGTGGCCAAAGTATTGGAGTTTCAGCTTTAGCATCAAGTACCCAGTTGCTTAGTTAATATTTAGTTAATGGACTAAGTATGAAGACTTTATCCTTCAGTGTGGCAAAGTAGAATTACGGTTCATTGCAGTTAGATTACGAAATATTCAGTATGGGGTGCATCTCATAGCCTAGGAAGTTTGAAGGGGGACACCCTTGTCCCGCCGCTGTTTCAGCTGTACCCAAAAGAAGACACATGATCCTCCTTTCCTTCTGGTTTATCCATGTGCTGTTTTGACTACATGTTGCTTTGGAGCCAGTAGCCAACAGACCTCCATCTGGTTTAGAAGATGAACAGGGGAACTTTCCACAAGTCTTTGTCATTGAACCACCACCACAAGATGGCCTTTCCCCACCAAGTCTGGCACTCTGATGAAAGGAGGAGGTCTTTTGCTTTCTCTGATAACTGGCTGCTGCTTCCCAGCCCCCTTTCATGCCCTGCTGCCTGAGAGAGATTAAAGATGGTTGGAATGTGGGCTGGAGTCATTAAGTGTTCTCACCCTTTAGAACACAACACATGACGGACGCCAGTCCTTTCCGCCCAGTAGCAGGCCAACGTGTGACTTGCTCCACTTGACCTTTTCAGTTCCAGACTTGAGGAAAAGGACCTTGCACATGGAATGATGTGTGAAGATATTTAGTACTGAGCTCTCCCCCTTGGTGAATTTCTGGGGAAAATGTGCTTTCAGTAAAAAGGAAATCGCTTTCACAATTCTGTCATTTCTACACATTTTAGACCTTGGGAGGTGCTTGTGTTAGAATCTGGGGCTCATTCGGATAGGAGTCAGAATGTGGGTCTATCTCAGGAGGGCATCAGGACTACTGAGTCCAGACTTGCTTCATAATATGTCACAGTGATCTATTAAATTCTTTGGCTCTTGAACTTGGTTGATGAATGCATTTTTACATCCTCCTATTAAACCACTATTTATTATTTTCCTTAATGTATCCAAATCATACATAGCTTTTTTTCTAAGGAATAATTTTGTGGGTTAATAGTTAGTGTTTTCTATTTACAAAAGAGAACTGGTTTTCTTCAAAGAATTATCCACAGTTAACATGTCTCACATAGTATGTGTGTGTGTGTATTTATAGCAAAAGCAGTGTCTGGAGAAAGGATCTTAATTTCTTCATTTCTGGATGGGAATTTGTCAACCAGAAGTCAGAATGAGAGCTTTGCAATTAGAGTTGAAGAACCCTTAGAAGATTCCTGGAAACATAGGTCACTCTGTGTGTGTGTGTGTGTGTGTGTGTGTGTGCGTGTGCATGCACGCACACTTTAACTCAATGCCATAAGATTTTAAAGAAACTGAGTGCACTGATTTCAGGTGATAAAATGCAATTTTGAATACTAAGTTGGACTGTGGCTTGGATGATTTTGTAGACCCAAGTCCAATTTCTCTCTTCCTTACCTTTGGTTTCTTCCTTTTTATGGTTTAAATCAGCAGTCCCCAACCTTTTTGGCAATAGGGATGGGTTTCATGGAAGACAGTTTTCCCACGGAGGGTGGAATGGGGCATAGTTCAGGCACTAATGTGAGTGAGACACTAACTAACGGTGAGCCAGTGGGGAGCTGCAGGTGAAGCTTGCTTATTGCTCACCTCCTGCTGTGCACACCTGTCCGTGGCCTGGGGGTTGGGGATCCCTGGTTTAAATAAAGAATTTTTAAAGGGTTGGTCTATTTCGGCAAGTGTTTTTCCTTTACGAACAAGTGTCAAACAGAGAATGTTATTCAAGCATTCTAGTTCATCTTCAGAAAACTGTACAGGCATCAGATTTTCTGGACACCCTCATAGAGTAATGTGTCCATATTGAGAATGTACAGCTATAAGTTGATCATCTTTAAAGGTGTTGTTCTTAGACTGGTTAGAGCCCCAGAGCATATTTTCAAAATCTCAAGCCCTGAACATGCATAACAGCAGAAACATAGTTTCATCTGCGGGATATTTACATTCAGTGGAACCCCTTGGAGCTGAGAGGAGTGATCATTTCATAATGAGTTCTGAATTTTGCATGTTCTTATTTATATATTCAAGAGCCTATTAAATAATTGATAGGTATCTTGCCATTCTGTTTCTTCAGGCTACACTGAATACAGCTTTGGTAGTCCGGAAATAGCTGGGCTCTCTTCATGCAATTTGGGCTCATAAAGACCAGTGTTCTTCCTCATTAAGGGAGAGTCTGATGCTGGGAGGGATTGCGGGCAGTAGGAGAAGGGGACGACCAAAGATGAGATGGCTGGATGGCATCACGGACTCGATGGACATGAGTCTGAGTGAACTCCGGGAGTTGGTGATGAACAGGGAGGCCTGGTGTGCTGCGATTCATGGGGTCGCAAAGAGTCGGACACGGCTGAGCGACTGAACTGAACTGAACTGAACCTTTTACCTTTTATAAATCTGTTAGAGTTGAAGTGTGAAGGTATTGAGAATGCCCATATATGAAGTGCTGAAGATGACATAGACTGTCGTTATTCAGTTCCTCAGTCGTGTCTGACTCTTTGTGACCCCGTGGACTGCCCTTTACTGTTTCTGACTTTGCTGAAACTCATGTCCACTGAGTCGATAATGCCACCCAACCATTTCATCCCCTGTTGTCCCCTTCTCCTCCTGCCCTCAATCTTTCCCAGCATCAGGGTCTTTTCCAGTGAGTTGGCTTTTTGGTGGCTTTTTGGCCATCAGGTGGCCAAAGTATTGGAGTTTCAGCTTCAGCATCAGTCCTTCCAAAATGTGGTCCACTGGAGAAGGGAATGGCAAACCACTTCAGCATTCTTGCCTTGAGAACCCCATGAGTGGTATGAAAAGGCAAAAAGACAGGACATAGGTCACCATGTGCCACTGGTTCTCTTGTATCTTTGCTAAGGGACCTCCCTCTTTATTCTACTGGCCTCATTTGCATACAGAGCCATTTGCAAAAGGGAAGAGGAGAGAATCTCTGAGTTCATTCCATTTCTTCTGGAATACAAGATTTTGAGGGAGTGTAGTAGTGGGGACTGGGGAGTTGGGAAATGTGTGGATGGGGTTTGGAAGCTATGAGAGTGAAAGAGCAGTCCCCAGAACCCAGACATTCAGTGCAAAAGAAATTTGTCTCTACTTTCGTTGGGGATAAATCAAAGCTTCTGAGAGTTTTGATGAATTGGTTCTCACCTTAGAATTGGTTGTTTTAATAAAAGTGGTGGGGGCTTAGGACTCTCGGAATGCAGAGGAGGGAGAGGGGGGTGTTTTCCCTGAACACTGGGCTTCTCACCACCCTCTCCCATGGTGCCCACAGGAGCCATCCCAAACTCAGTCTCCTTCCAAAGTCAAGGGGCTGCTGTCCCTTCTGAATCTCTGCACTTTTATCCTTTTTCTTGTCTGTTTCTCTGCTGATAAAGGAGGGTAGAATGTGCCCTGATGAAGATATGGAAAATACTGAATATGGCCAATCCAGACTACTCTGCTCTTTAAAAGCTGTCTTGTAGATTAGATCATTTGCCCTCCTAGAAGCTCAATGAGCTGCTTTTTCCATGTGTTCCTGTGAATAATGCCCGTGTCATGGTCTCCACTGGAAAGGAGGAAAACAAGAAGAGAGAGCACACTTTGTTACTACAAGTTTTCAAGAGTCATATTAGTGATGTCAATCCTGACATCATTTTGTTTTCCTTTCAAAACACATTTTATGTTTTTGTTGAATGTGAAACAGAGACAGTTCCACTGGATCTAGGTTCTAATGTTCAATATTATGCACAGAGAGGGGATAGAAAGTATATTAATACCTTAAATTATTTCATGGAAAGACAGTGATATTTTCTGTCCCATAATACTAATAGGTGAATGCATTCTACGGGGGTTTTGTGAGGTTCCTGCCATTTTTCAATCTCAAAGATTAGGTAGCACTGTAGGTACCCAGGATACTCCACTGCCTTTCAAAAATATGTCATAAGAATACAACTTCCAACCCCCTGGCTGTAGATTAGGGGTTGGTGAACTTTTTCTGAAAGAGGGCAGAAAGTATGTGTTTTATGTTTTGGTTTTTGGTTTTGGGGGTTTTTTTTTTTGGCCATACCACCTCCCACATGTTCCAATAGAACTTTATTTGTGAACACTGAAATGTGAGTTGCATATTATTTTCACTTGCCACAAAATATTATTATTCTTTTAATTTACATCCACAATTTAAAAAGGTAAAAGCCAGTTTTAGTTCATGGGCAGCACAAAACCAGGTAGTGGGTCAGTTTGGGCCCCCAGGTCATAGTTAGGAGACCCCCTGACCTAAATACTGATGACATCCCATGAGAAACCTACCGTCACAATTAAAAAGTTGGAATGTGGAAAACCTGTTTTTTAGGGTGGACAAAATAGGGAAGCGGCATTTCTCCAAGGATTTGTCTTGGACCTGCTGGGTCTTAAGAGGATTTCTGAAGAGAAGAGATTTCAGGAATAATTTCAGCACGGGCACAAAAAACCCTCTTCCTCTTAGGAACGGTTTCTGACATTGGGGGCTAGCCCAAGAATCCATGCGCATGCTACCAGCCTCTCCTTGGTTCCTTTCTGCCTCCTCCACCCTCCTGAAATGTCCATTAGGCATGTAGGGAAGAGCCCCCCACTGGGAGTCTGGTGACAGGAAGAGACAGACAGTGCAGAGTACCCCCAGCCCGCAGGCAGGGCCAGAGAAGTCGCTGGAGGCCCTCACACAGAACGAGTTGCCGGAAGCAAAGCGCAGCAAGCAAGCAGCTTCGTAGCACCCCTGCTCTCCTCTCGGCCCAAACTGTATCCTCTGCTGGCAGAGGGTGCTCACAGAAAACTTCCCCAGCCAGTCCTGGCCAGATGACTCACAACTCAGAGTGGCCTGACATGAGTGGACACTGGATCCTTGGTTCCCAGTGGGAGACTAGATTGGTATAAAGGCTGTGACCTCCAAGATGCTCTGTATGTTAAAGATCCATGCAGAAAAACATCACCAGACTTTCCTCTAAGCCAGGGACTCTTCCTTACACATCCTGATGCAACTTTCTGTTCCTTCATCTAAGCTCCAAATGAAGACCTGAAGGATGCTGGCACCATGGTTCCTTGGGAGCATCAGCCATGGTTCCTTGTGAGCATCAGTCCTCAAGAGCAGTATTGGTGCCCCTTAAAAAAAATCACAAGCTGAATCTCATTTTGTGCTTTACAGTATTACTCGGTAAAAACCCTGCATCTTGGTGCTTGTTGAAGGAACCCATTAGGAATTCTAGGTACAGCAATAGTATCGATTCATAGTGTACCATCATGGAACCACTTGGCCTTCCATTTCTTCATCTTTCAAATGATGAGGTTTGAGTACATGAACTCCAAGCTTACATGACGGACTATCTTTTGTGAGAGAAATATTTTTGACTATTGGTTCTCCTACAAGTAGCACACAGTTGTTTTCCGAAAATGAGATAGAAAGTGTGAACATCATATCCCATTTTGGAGCATTTAGTTTTTTTCCACCAGCCTCCCATTTCAGGCTACAATAGCCTCCCATGTCAGCCTGTGCTCACTGTTCGGGTAAGTTCTATCTCTGCTTCTCCTTTTGCAGCTGTGGTATCTGTGAGATGAGCAATGATCACGGGGGAAAGAAAATGTCCTGGCTAGGGGGTAGGTTGAAAGAGACAATTATGGGAATTATTACCCTTCTTATTTGGGAGTAATTATGGGAAACAGTGGAAATAGTGTCACACTTTATTTTGGGGGGGCTCCAAAATCACTGCAGATGGTGATTGCAGCCATGAAATTAAAAGATGCTTACTCCTTGGAAGGAAAGTTATGACCAACCTAGATAGCATATTCAAAAGCAGAGACATTACTTTGCCAACAAAGGTCTGTCTAGTCAAGGCTATGGTTTTTCCAGGTCATGTATGGATGTGAGAATTGGACTGTGAAGAAAGCTGAGTGCTGAAGAATTGATGCTTTTGAACAGTGGTGTTGGAGAAGACTCTTGAGAGTCCCTTGGACTGCAAGCAGATCAACCAGTCCATTCTAAAGGATATCAGTCCTGGGTGTTCTTTGGAAGGAATGATGCTAAAGCTGAAGCTCCAGTACTTTGGCCACCTCATGCGAAGAGTTAACTCATTGGAAAAGACTCTGATGCTGGGAGGGATTGGGGGCAGGGGGAGAATGGGATGACAGAGGATGAGATGGCTGGATGGCATCACGGACTCGATGGACATGCATTTGAGTGAACTCCAGGAGTTGGTGATGGACAGGGAGGCCTGGCGTGCTGCGGTTCATGGGGTTGCAAAGAGTTGGACACGACCAAGCGACTGAACTGAACTGATGGAGTGTTCTTCCTTGAAGTACTCCATGGAAAGGTTGAATCAGTTGGGATTATTTATCCTAGGGAATGAGGAGATCAGAGAGGTGGGGGATAACCCAATAATAGTTTTGAGTATTTGGAAGACAATAATGAACTGTTCTGTCTTCTCACTGGAGACAGGAGATTAAGAAATTGGCGGGAGGGATCTCAGATGTGAGGAAGAATGCCTTGCTACTACATGTGATTAAACCCTGGTGGTGCTTTGATGCTCACATGGAGCCTGATATCTTGTTCTTTGATTTCCATTGGGGACACAAGGGATGACTTATAGCATCCAATGAATAGACCCACAGCCCTACACTCCTAGGCCCCCAGCTTTCTGGTAAACCAAGTGTGTTAACACAGACATCTAGGGTGATCTTGAAGAGAACAAGAAACACAGCCAATGTCATTGGAAGAAAGTCTGAGGCTCCAGAGGCAAGAGCTGAGCTTGGCGAAGCAGCCCAGAATTTGGTAGAAGAGTTTGTCCTCATTCTCCCAACAGCTGGCCTGGGGATGGTGCGGATTTTCTCGGCCAGCCTCACCCCTCCCGGGCATCACCTGACAGGACCTTTCCCCTTCCCGACCCCTCATGGCTGCAGCAGGAGAATCCAACCTACGATATTCCAGGGGTGACTCTGGCTCTCCTGTGTGTCAGTCCAGAGATAGGCCTGGCAGGGTTTTTCTGGTGTTCACTGTGAAAGCATCATTACTAGCAGCTATCAGAGGCTCACCTCCAACAGTGTGACTGTATAAATGATTGAATGCAGAAAGTGGGGAAAAGACGAAGGTGTGCAGCTGGCAGATGACCCCAGGCATTTCAGAGCCATGCCTGACCTCCCCAGGGGTCACCCCTATCTTGGGTGTCATTTGCCTTCCTGTGGTGCCACGCTCCCTTGGGAATCACCAACCCAGTAGTCAGAAGCACAGGCTTTATTTTTTGTTGTTATTATCAATTTTTATTAGAGGATAGTTGCTTTACAATGTTGTTACTTTCTGCTCTATAGCAAAGTGAAGCAGCTATATGTATACATATATCCTCTCCTTTTTCAATTTCCTTCAGTTTTAGTCACTGCAGAGCGTTGAGTCCCCTGTGCTGTATAGCAGGCTCTCATGAGTTGTGTATTTTATACATAATATCAATAGTGTATGTATATATACATCAATCTCGATCTCCCAATTCCTCCCACCCTACCTCCCTTCCCCCTTGATATCCATATATTTATTCTCTACCTCTGTGTCTCTACTTCTGCTTTGCCAATAAGATCATATGTATCATTTTTCTAGATTCAACATATACGTGTTAATATACAATACTTGTTTTTCTCTTTCTGATTTACTTCACTCTGTCTCTAGGCCTAGACTTTAGAACAGAGGCCCAATATCAAATGCCTCTGGATAGTAGCCCCCTAAAGTCAAGGAGTGAAGCAGACCGTAGTCAGACCATCAGGATGCTAAGAGGGGAGGCAGGAACCCATCGCTCAATACCAGAGTCATGGCCCAGCAGAATGGTGGGCCCCAACTTGCCAGATCCTCACGTTATTTATTTTTTTGAACAGGAACTATAGATTTTGATATATCTCTCAATTTTTCAGTGTTTCCAACTGAAAATATATCTAAAGCACATTGAGGGCCAAGAAAACATGTACTTGTTGTTGGCTGGCAGTGTATAACCTTCCCTTAAGAATCCTGTAGAATTAGATGCAAATTCTGGCTACTTCCTAACTGGTGTCCTTGGCAAGTTACTTAACCTATATAAACACTAGTGTCTTGCTCACAATTGTAAAGAGAAAGTGCTTCACAGTGCAGCGATATGTAAGAAATTAATATAGTGCCTTGCCTGCAGCACCCTTAATAACTATTAAATGATGATGATGACTATGATTATATTATTAAACCATATGAAATTGCTGGTATGTACATGGAAGTGACCTACAAAAATGGAAATTTCATGTGGCTATTAATATACAGAATTAGTTATACTAATAATTATATTCTTAACATAAAATCCTATGCTATATACATGGTTAATATTTTACCAGTATTGAATTAGTATCAGGCTTACACACCCCCACACATTTATAATCCCCCCTTTTTACTCTTTTTCCACAGTACTTTTTCTGTTGATTGTATTCAAGAGCTTCTTTATTATGTTTATGGCTTAGAGTCTGTCTGCCCTGTTCCTGCTGGAATATAAGCTTTCTTAAGGGAGGGATTTTTTTCTAATTTGCTTATTGTCTTTCCTTGCTCAAACCACACCAGCACCTAGAGGAGTGGCTGACCAGTAGTAGGCTCTGTAAATAGACAGAGAGTGAATAGACATACACATTGGCCTTCTCAAAATTGAATTCAGTTCACTACAAACGGTTTCCTTCAAGTCTGACAGATCTGAGGGTCCTATTGATTAGAACTATTCTAAACAAAACATAAATGCAAGTTCTTAGGATGATGGATTTTTTTAGGGCTTTGACTCTTGAGCTCAAGGGTAAAACTAGTAAAAAGTTACCTACCTAAGTACTGTATGCCCCAAATCTGAAAAACTGAATTCGACTATTTTTTAAAAATTAAATTGAAAAACATTGATCAGAAGCATTCAATGAGTATTTTTTTTTTCTGATTGTACTCATGAGCTTCTTACAGTGCTATATTTTTTAAAAGGTCATCAATTATATTTGTCCTTGGACAGAAGGATATTAAGTTTGTAAGATAACTCTCCTTGGTAGTACAGCATGCTTTAATGTGTATGTGTGTGTGTGTGTGTGTGTGTGTGTGTGTGTGTATCTATCCATATCTTCAATAGTGAAGCTAATGCAGAAAAGAAATTAGAAGCTGAAAAAGCTCAGTAGTAAAGGGTGATGGGTCTTACTGGATCCCAGAGGAGGAGAAAATGGTGGTATTGTCTTTAGAAGGAATGTCAGAGTAGCCTGCATACAGAGGAAAGTGCTGATAAGCAGAATGACAAAAGCTGGTTTCATGAGAGATTCCCAGCAGCCAGGGTACACTCCCAGCTGATTGCCCTGCTATTTTCGGTATCCCCATGTCATGACTAAATACACGCAGCTTGACTGGAAGCCACAGATATGGTAAGTCCGAGGGGAATGCTGGGAGGTACTAGGTTGTTTGTAAGGACCAAGGCATCGGCCGTCCTTGCCTCCACCCACCCCTTGTTTCAATACTTAGGGACATTCTGACCAGTTTGGACCTCCTTACTAGGAGTCAGGGGAAACCTTTACATTCCCCAAGGCGGATATTTTTAGACGCAATGCTGTGTCCAGAGTGTTAACTAATTGAGTTATCAGGTTTCATACTTGGCCACAGAGAATGGCAGTGGAAGAGGGAGACAGCTTCCCAGAACAAGTAAGCATCTACGTTTTGGAATGAAACGCATTTTCCTTACAGAAAGTGCCGTTTGGGGTCTGATTAGTTGTGCCTTTTGCAAAATGTTTGTTGGCAGGTAAGAAGGAAGCCTGCTTCTCTGCACCGTGGATCGCCTGAGTTCCACGTGTGGGGGGCAGTGGGTGTCCTTTCTTTCTGTTTTGCTGGGATCTGGATGCTAGGTACGTTTCGCCTCAGATGTAACTTGGAATGTGCTCATCTCAGGCCGGTCTTAGGAGGTTGCTTATTCACGTGCAGAAAGACAGTGGGCAGTTTTGGGTGCAGGAAGGGCCCAGTGGACCCAAGAATGTAAGAAAGTTTGAATTGTCACACTTTTCTCAGAAATCTGAGAGCTTTAAACTCAGCCTTTTTTGCTGTATTAATTGCTATCAAGGATATAGACTTTTACAGTTGAGAAAAAAACAGTCAATAGGGTTAAAATTTGTTTTTGAAACTCATGTAAATAGTGGATGAAGGGTGTAGTTTGGAAGTGTAATGTTATTTTTGTTTTCATAGAATTACACATAGATATAAATAAGGCATCTCATTTAATTTTAAAGAACTAGCATAGTAAGTCTTTTCCCCTTAAGGGATAACTATGGGAAAGAGATATTTGGTGTGATGTTCATAAAATTTTGATGTATTTGATTGTGAAGGTTTCATAAAATACTATTTAGATTATAGCAGAGTTCAGGATTTCATGTGGTCTCTTGCTTCTACCTGCCTTTTCAGTTATTGTCGGTTTATCTAACTATGAGGACACTATGAATAGAAGGTAGAAGTATTTGCTATTAATTCAGTATATTAAATCCTGGAAAGTAAGATGAGGCTTTCATATGAAATGGTCATAGTGACTAGAAGAAGACATCAGGAAAATAGACATTTGTCCTGGATCCATTCTCTGGTAGAAAGACCTGCTAATGGTTTTGAGAAAAGAACTGTCATTTCTTAGTGCTGCAGAAAGCAATTCAGAGATCTCTCTCCCAACTTGGAACCTTATTTTAAATGGATTCAGTTTTAATATTGGTATTCTTAAAGATAGGTTAATCTTTCAGCAAAGAATATTCTTTTATGATCTTTATGGAATATGGCTGTATTCAACAGTAGACATCTATGAGATTTTAATCTGAGTGAGAATTTTCAAACATGTGCCTTAAGAGAAAGGACTTTTTAGATTAAACATGGAGATTCAGAATAAAGGTATAAATGTTTTTCATGAATTCCTGGCATCAGTTGTAATTTACTAGTAATATAAGCATATTGACAGGTGAGTCCCACCTAAAAAATCATGTTATGACACTCTAAAAATAATCACCCATCAAAAATTATGAGCTATATTGAAGGTTGACTTTTAGATATGCATTCTGTTCAATTAGTTGTAGAGCTAAAAATTTTAGATATAATGACATTTGCTGATTACCTAGTGAGACTTGACTTTGAGAAATATTAATTTCTAGGAAGTTTTGAGCCAAGTGCAAATACAACAGATATTAAAGCATGTAAAAACTTTGGCCTTTTACAAAGTAATAAATTAATTTAAAAAGGAAAGATCTGAGATCTGAAAGGAAAAAATGAATAAAAGCAGACCATCTTGTTTCTGCCTTGTGTCAGAATATATCAACTGAATGGTGAAAGCATTTGATCTCAGCCCATATGTGCAGCATTTTCTGTTTTGGTGGGCATGCTGTTTGAAAAAGCATGTAGTAAAACGACAGACTGAATTTGAAATCATCCTGCCCTAAGCAGTGACTCTGGAAGGGTACTGACCCGATACAGATCACACAGAAGTCGCGTCACAATGGAGTAGCATGTACTCTTGCTGGACTGGGCTTGGTTGGACAATGAATAAGGATTCTTCATCTCCTGGTTTCAACTCTGGCTTGAAGACTGAACAGTTCATCTGCATGAGCTGAACTATGGATAAAATCCTTGCAGAGAGGGTATTGTAGATAATTACATTTTCCCAAATAATCATTAATACCTCTTGCTCCTTCTGTTTGGCTTGGGGTTTCTATAGAGTTGTTTAGAGATTTTTCTACAGGATTGCTTAGTTGTGTTATGGAAGAAACTTCCAGTGATTTTACAGCTTCTTATTGTGAAAGATTTGCAGCACAAGCCTTTTAAAAATATAAACATATATATACCTTTGCCAGTGTTAGAAATTCTCATGGGTTGCTAATAATCAAGCCTTTATGGAACTAATTTTACCATTAAGCCTTGATGAAAAATTAAGTCTTAAAGTTGAACTTTTAAATAATGCTCATGCCAAAAAATAAATCTAGACTCTAATAATATTGAGAAAAGCTCAAATTTAATATAATTTTAATGTACAATTTAGAGGCAGTTAATAATCAGATCTTTCAATAGCTGTGAATTACTTTTAAATTCTATAAGGGTATTTTATGATAATACCAGATAGAAATTCTTGTTATTACTTTCTATCTTCCAACTCAGATGTGTTTGATTTTATAGATTTGGTTTAATAATCCATTAATAAATACATGTTTATCTGTTAGGAGAATCCCTAATTTTATTATTGATGATTTTCACTCTAAGAAGTTGGGAGCAAGTAGAAAATTTTATATAATCTAGCTTGAAACAAAAATCACAAAACCTATCAGTTTACTGCTGAGACTATCTATGTCAAGATTTTATGAAAAAACCAGAACTGACTCTTTTGCCAACTCTTAAGTTTCTTGTATTGAAGTGAAAACTTTGTTATATAGTTAGTATGATATTTACTTATCAGCTAAATTTATTTTCTTTCGTGTGACAATATACAGATACTACCTCTTCTCAGTTATAAATCTGTGCAGTAACCAAGTTTAATCAATATTAATTTGAACAAAAGAGAATTTAAAATCTGTCATCTTTTTTGAATAGTCATTCTCTTTATAATGTTAAGGCCTTTTCAGTTATGAAACAAAATATATTTGCCAACTCTTTTATCCTAATGCAAATATTTATTTGTTATATTTTCTTTTTATTATAACCCCAGAGTATATTGCAAAAATTAGTAATCAATCAAAATTAAGCTATACCTTTTAATTAGACTATTGATAAATATATTATTAGATTATATAACAAATTTCAGGCACATATCTATAGTTAACTAATTAATCATTTTTAAGCGTTAAAGTCTATAAAGAATCTAATTTTTTAATTTTAGTAGTCCCTTTTTTATTATATGAAATGAAGATGTGGATGTATGTAGATGTTCAAGATAGACACTTATTTCCAGAGAGTACTGAGAAGTTAGTGCTGTTTTTCTTTAGAAAAGTGGCAAGTGAATGTTGTTTCCATTTAAAGAGTAGAAAATGTCAATAATGTTAAATAATGTTTTGTAAAATCTGGGTATGCTTCAATTTTCTTTAGTCTTGAATTCTTGATTATATTATGTTCTAAGAGCATCATTCTGATATATTACTGATTTGCATATTTCTATAATTCAGTGATTATTCTGTTATATTTTTAAAATACTTATATCAATAAGATAAATTATACTTTGAATAACACTAACTTTTTAAACAGACTGTCTTATTCATCTTTGAGCCCCAGAGTTTGGTACATGTTAAGCACTCAATAAATAAGTTGTTAGAATGTTTTAAATAATTCTTCCTTTCTGAAGAGGGTAGCTTCTCATCAAAAGAATGTTGAATTAAATTGAAAGTAAACATGGTATTATTTATAGAGCTGAAAAGGAGCCAGAAATTTTTCATAAATGAGACTTAATGTAACGTTTGGCCTTTTAGCCACCATTTAGTCTTATAATAAATGGCAATTATTTTTCAATATTTGATTATTTTAAACAGGAAATTGTACTAGCTAGCTTTCTGTCTTAGTGAATAAAATAAGATTTATTTCCAGTCCAGAAGTTTCCCAGAATTGGTCTCTAGAGCTGCGTTTATACAAGGACAAGTTTCTATAAAGAATTTCCCTGCTGTCATTCTGACATGGTGGGACCACTTGCAGTAGAATGTGTTGGTTTTCGTGTATCATTTCTGGCTAGTCATGATTCTTGCTTATACTCTCCTGTTCAGAGAAAGTAGTCCTCCGTACCATGAAGTAAACCTTTGACAACTTGCCTATAGACCAGCCATTCTCAAAGTGTGGTCCAGGACTCCTCGGGTGTGCCTGTCCCCTTCCAGAAGAGTGTCTATAACATCCCTCCTTCTCTAACTACATTATCTGTTTGAGGTCAGATTTCCAAAGCAACACATGGCCAAAGATTGCATGCCAAAGCAGATATGAGAGTCAAGTCTTCTCCCGTCAGACATTAAAGAGAATTGCAAAACTATAAACCAGTACCAGTCTTCTCACCTTATACAGTTTTTTTGTTTTTTGGAAAATTTATTTCTTTTTCATGAGGCATATATTTTATGTTACCATGTAATAAGTGTGTTACTGTGATTTTAAATCAGTAAGTGTGTGTTTAATACTCAGTTTTATCTCCTAATATGGTCAGTAGTAAAGGTTATAACCTTCTGAATCAAAAGCTCTTTGGGGCTCCTCAGTAATGTTTAAGAGTGGAAAGGAACCCTGAGACAGGTTTGAAAAGCACTACTGTAGGCAGAATGCACTGTGGATGTTCTCTGGCCTGGTTTGCATGCTTAGTTGCTGAAAGCACTGGTCAAATCAGGTCAGTTTATGAGTTCAGATCCTGTGTGAACAGTTATGTTCATTTGACTCTTCTGGTCATAGATGTAGACAACCAAGCAAAAAACTTAACTTAAAAAAATTTTGAAATAGTGAGAATGAATAGCATTAATTAAAGGCTGTCTGTGTGCCAGGCCATTTCTAACTGCTTTATGTGTTATCTCCCTTCTTCCCTCATAGCTCAGTCAGTAAAGAATCTGCCTGCAATGCAGGAGACCTAGGTAAGATTACTGGATTGGGAAGATCCCCTGGAGAAGGAAATGGCAACCCACTCCAATATTCTTGTCTGGAGAATCCCATGGAAAGAGGAGCCTGGCAGGCTAGTCTATGGGGTTGCAAGAGTCAGACATAACTTAGCAACTAAACTACTACTATTACTACTAAGCTTATCGACAAGCCCTACAAGTTCAGTGTTACTGCTGTTCTCATTTTATAGATGAGGAAACGGAGCTACAGTATGTTTTAGTATCTTTTCCAGTGTCACACAGTTTGTAAGCTGTAGAGCCAGATGCTGAACTGAGGCATTTTGGCTCCAGAGTCTGAATTCTGCAATCATCAAAATATATTGACTAGCTGATTGTTGTTCAGTTGCTCTGACATGTCGAACTCTTTGCAACCTCATGGACTACAGCATGCCGCACTTCCCTGTCCTTCACTGTCTCCTAGAGTTTGTTCAGGCTCATGTCCATTGAGTTAGTGATGCTATCCAACCATCTCATCCTCTGTCATCCACTTCTCTTGCCCTCAGTCTTTCTCAGCACCAGGATCTCTTCCAATGAGCTGGCTCTTTGCATCAGGCAGCCAAAGTATTGGAGCTTCAGCTTCTGCATTAGTCCTTCCAATAAATATTCAGGATTAATTTCCTTTAGGATTGACTGATTTGATCTTCTTGCTGTCCGTGGGACTCTCAAGAGTCTTCTCCAGCGTCACAGTTCAAAAGTACTTGCTGATAGGATGGGATAGATTAGGTTAGATCTTCCTCCAAACCCTTAAAAAACATATATGACGTGCTAACCCTGACTTAGTACCTTTATCTTCTGCATGAAGAGAAGCTCCTTAAACATGAGCCATCCTTCCCAGGATCCGTGTAGTATGTCTTTGCTGATAGATTATAGTATAACGGGATATTTCACAATCTCCCACCATGTTGTGACTGCTTATGACTACATGTTTCATTGGGTAACTTAACTTTAGAATAAAGTCTATTGTTAAATGTTTTACTTTATGTAGTGGGAAAAAAAAAATCCTTCTTTATCTTCACCATGAGTTTTCATTATACGTTGAAAAAAGATCTTAGGCACATCCAGGCACTACCTGCTTTCTCTCTTTGTCCCCACCCCCACCCCCACTTTTTATTTATTTTTGGCTGTGCTGGGTCTTTGTTGCTCTGCAGGCTTTTCTCTAGTTGTGGTGGGCTGGGGTTACCCTCTAGTTACAATATGCGGGCTTCTCATTGTGGTGGCTTTTCTTGTTGTAGAGCATGATCTCTAGGACACACGGGCTGAATAGTTGCAGCTCCCTGGCTCTAGAGCACAGGTTCCATGGATGTGGTGCAGGGACTTACTTTCTCCAGAGCATGCGGGATCTTCCCAGGTGAGGGATTGAACTCACGTCTTCTTCATTGGCCAGCGGATTCTTTACAGCTGAGCTACCCTCTTGCACTAAGTGTGAAGATGTAATTATTGGGTTAGCACGATCCTTCAGGTTTTTTTTTTTTTTAACATCTTAAAGAAACACTCAAAGTTTCTGGTCAACCCAATACAATTGTTGTTCTAGAAAAATGTTAATGTCGCTTGAAGAATATTTAAGAATCCCAACTATCTATCTATATTTGACTTTGCTAGTGATTTGAGCTTATTTCTAAATACATTTTATTCATTCCCATAAGAACTTATTTAGTTATGTTTTCACCAAGTGCTCCTAAGATTCCTTTGTTGATCAGAGAACTCAAGTAGAAATGAAAAGTTAAAATGGAAAAGAGCAGTAGCATTTTGGTATATTGGTTTTGAAAAGAATCAGTATAAAATACCCTCCCTGCAAGGATCCCCAAAACAGGCAGATAGTTTCATATACCAGCAAGGCTTCAGCTATACCAGCTGGCACACAGCATTTTAGGATGATAAATTCAAGAACCCTTCCTCTCACTAGCTAACATCTCCCTCTGGTTTAGTCGGCCTCACCCTTCAATTCTTCTGGGTTTTTAACCCCAAGCCTCTAATTATCTGACCAGGAAGCGAAGTCCAGTATATTGTGATTACCTTGTTGATCCAGACCATATATAGTACATTCATGCACCAGGAGAAAATAGTTATGTTTGCAACATCAAGTCTATCCACACTAAAAAGCAAACTATTTATTTCCTGATCTCATAAAAAGAAAAGAAAAACGTTGGGAAAATGTTCATTTCCACAGTAAATACTTTCTCTTTTCTCCTTATACCTAGACCAATTTTAGCTTATCACTGTTTTCAGTTGCTATATTTAAAATGTGAATAGTTCCCTGAATTAAATATTTTAGGCCTCATGCCAATACCTCCTACATAATAAGGATCCTTAAGCATGAAGTCCTGACATCCTCGTTCTGATTCATAACATACCAAGTTAATGGAAAAATCCCAAACATTTGACGTATTTTATATCATCCACCACACGTGATGCCAGAAGTAGCTGCTCTGTATTTCTTAAGTGATAAGTAGTGTTATCTTAGTATTATGAGGTGAGGTTTCTAAGGGACTCTGCAATCTGTTGTCATCCATGTTGTTCAGCTGAGATATGCAATAACCTGGTATTTGTTTTGTGAACAAAGTTGCTTATAGAGTCCCAAATGTTGACTGCATAATATTTCGACCATTGGGCCTCAGCAGCTTCATTTGATGTCTAAAGAGACAAAGTCGTCTGTTGTTTTTAGTCCTCTTCATCTGTGAGATGTGGGGTCACACTGTTGAGATGTGTTATTGTGCCCGACAGCATCCTGTGGGATGGCTGTGTAAGGAGAGAGAGTTGGGAGGCTGGACCAGTTGACCTTGGAGATCTCATTCATCTCAGGAGTCTGACAGGAAAGTCTTCAACCAATTCTTTTTATTAGTGCATACCATAAAATTGTGGATGAATTCCATCTTGTTCTTGGACTATGAAGTAGTGGGAAGAACATTAAATCCGGGAATCTCAAATGTCTTTTCAGCAATTTTCTAACTAGTTAAGCAAATCATGCCTGTCTTTGCTTCAGTTTCCTCTTTATACAGTAGAAATGATGAGGTGATCTCTACCTACCTCAAAAAACAAAGTGTGTGCAAAAAATACCTCACTTTTGTCAATACAAAGCAAAGCTGTTTATTAAGGCTAAGATTTAATCATCTGTATAATAAACCTTTGCTTAACAGTGTAGTAGTTCAGGGCTGCGTGTCTTGAGATTTAGTACATATTGCTGAGGTCAGTCAAGGGCACATACGTAAGCGACACTCGTGCTGTAACACAATTGTAAATGAAGGCAATATGAGATACATGTCAACGGATCTTTCCCAGGGTAGGGGAGCCTGCTCCTTTAAGACAGCCATTTCCCAAAGTGAACAGTGAAGTATGGATTATGCATCAGGTATTTTATAGGCAGCCATCACTCATGGGAGAGCAAAAACAGATTTCTTAAAAGACAAGTTCACGTGGGAAATAATTGAGACAGATGAACTAGATGAAGCGTAGCAAGAGAGACAGGGATGACTGACAATGAGAAATTTTAAGACCCCAATTGGCTATATATTTTTTTTGTTCAGCACTCGCCTTCCACCTAACAAGTGGAGAAAGGCATTCGGTTATACGTTTTGGAAAGCCTGCCACCTACAAAAGGGACACATTGCAAATTAACAGGAACTGCTCTTCTATGCAGTCTTCCATTGCATTCTTATTGTATCTCAATGGGGAAAATAATTCCATAAAATGAAGATGATTAAAGTTCCCAAAAGACTAAATCTTCCTTGCTGTAATATTCCATCTTTGTGGATGAAGATAGGAGAAAAAAAAAAAAAAACACAGACAATTCTCCAGGGCTGTTCCATATTCTGAATTGTTGAGCTCCAAGAACGCTGAGAATAGACTTTTTCTTTTTTTCCCCAAGGAACGTGTTACCGTTTGTCTAATGCTTCTTTGTCCCAAGAGATATCCTGAAACATGCCCAAACACAGCAGAGATATCCAGCCTGATAAGGAATGTACCTGCAAAACCATCTTTGCAGGAATGATTTCTCCATCTGTGGCTATTTTCCTGCTTACTTATTTGGACCTTTATCATTTCAGAATAACCAAAGATAAATATTTTATGAATCTTAAAATAACGTATCCCTCTTGTATACCTTCACTCTGATGTAAATCAAGACTCGCTCGCCCTATCTGAAATGTCCTTGGATGGAATGAGGAGTTCGTTTGGTTTGCATTTAAAGCTTCAAATACATTTTGGGTAAAGAGTTAGACCTTGTTCCACATCTTGTATAAGGTACTCTGACTATAGAACTTTTATGAACACTTTCCCATTTTTTGCTCAATGGGGAAATAAACTGTTTATTTACCATGAGCTGTAAGGGTATATATACCCTTACTCTTGGATATATACCAAGAGCCATATTCCCATCATATAGTGTCAGGGAGTTTTTAGGGGAGGTGGAGACTTCCCTGTCATTTAGTCAAATCATTCTGTTCTATCAATTCCTAACATTATTTATGGTTTCTACTTAACACATAGTAGAGTTAAGATATAATCTGTGTCTACAGTATACTAAGAGAAATTGCAGCCTCTATTGTGTAAGGAAAAAAATTTTAATGAGAGTTTTAAGTCAAAGTGACTTAAAATTCTGCCCCTGGCTAGTACAAATAAAGGCAAAAGATAACTATGTTGACCTCATATTATTAAGACATTCAAAACTCTCCCTCCCTGATACAAATGGTTGTATATCCCTTGGGAGGCAGGTGAAACTGGCCCTTTAAGTCCTACTTTGTATTCCAGAAAATTTCAGACAAAAGCAAACAAATCTTGTTCAGCAGCTCAACAGAATTACCTTACATTGAGAAAGACTGGAAATGCCCACTTGCCCATCACCAGTAACTAACGTGTTTTTTTGTTTGTTTGTTTCCTCTATGAGAAACATCTTCTCTATATTTATTTTTATTTCTAATCAGTCTCCAGGAGAATTTTTAGAACTCTGAACAATGAGTGAAAAAATAGATCTCACCCAGATAAAGGGGCCTGGATTCTGGATCTTCTTTTCGATATAAGTTACATCATAATAGACTTGATGAGAGTGGTTTTATCAGCATGGCAATGTAAATCTTTAAAAAAAAAAAAAAAACAGAGAAAAACCACTGCCTTTATAAAAACAAAAGGCTGCCAGCCCTGTATTTCTTTTTTTAAACTGATTCTCATTCCCCTCTAAGTCAAGATAAGGCTAGGAATGTTGTTTTGCCTTTCAGTTTCCGAGCGGCTACTATGTGCAGAAGCCCTGGCAGGTTTGAAATGTACAACAGCAGGGGCCTCCCTGGCAGAAGTCCCAGTGAAAAGATGCTAACCATGCCTAACATGTGTTAGGGGACAGTGACCTCATTTTCAGGGATGAACTGAGGTTACTTCCAAGCAAAATCCTTACAAACAAAGGCAGCCTTGTAGTGATCGGAAGGAATCTGTGGAGGCAGCCTCTTGTACTTGGGGTAGTTTTGTTGGTGGTGATTACAAGTGTAGACAGCCCTTAGAAGCATTTCCCATACTGGTTAAGCCCCCAGCCCCTTGTATTCCTCCTCCTCCCTCTTTATGGGTGAAAAATGCTGGTTTATTTCCAATAGCTAGGGAGCAAATAAAAGAGAATGGAATCTTAATAGCCACAGGTCTTCCCTAAATAAAAGGTTTCAAGTTTTTTCAAACATTTGTCATGCAAAAGACACACACACAGAATTTCCCTTTATTTTTAAGATCTCTATATCCCGCTATAAACACACACCTAAAAGGGATCTGTTAGGTAACACAAATACCTCATGCCCTGTTCGGAGAGGGAAAAAAAAACAACTTTCTCCCACAGGTATGAGGTTTTTATTAACAGGAGGCAGATTGTTGCATGAATGTCACAGTTGTTTTAAGTTGGGCAATCAGTCGCATTCTTTTGAAGTGGTCAAAAATTAGATCACTGTGTAAAATATCTATGAAATATCAGCACATAATACCGTACTCTAAAAGCTGATGGAAACTTTGAATACGGGTCCTATCTGAATGGTCATGATCCAGGGTCTAAGTGGTGCTTCTGCTCTAGTCTAGTGAGAAAAAAAAGATTATCTTTTATCGCTGGCTCCCATCTCATGTGATTGGAAGCACCATGGCACCATGTCTGATCTCAAAGTTTTAAGCTTAGAGGAGTGTGACTGTCAAGTCACTTGACTTGTTTCCGTTGAAAATTGTTTTACTCCTGATGAACACACTGGGTTTGGACTTGGAGAAGTTATACAAAGCAACTCCATGTGTATTTCAAAACTGTAATTGACAGTGAAGTCACTACTTGAGGAGCAGTGCCACAGAGGATTTGGGGGTCTTGATAAGCAGGCCCCTATACTGTCTAAGTCTCCTTCCTGATTGAGAATAATTTATAAACCTGTATGACTTTATCCATCAAAAATTGCTGCTCATGCTACCAAGAAGGGGTTCATATCTTTCAACCTGTGAAAGTTTGCTTTAAAATGTGGAGGGCAGGCCGAGAAGGGTGAGAGAAAGAGGAGAGGCAAATACGAAAGCTAAAATTTACAAATTTAGCATTGAGAATTTAATCTTCTCTTGCATGAAATTGAAAGTCAGTCAACAGACCTTCAAAAACACACTTCTCAGCACTCCTTTCTTTTCCATTCTACTTGCTATTTCCCCTTCAAATCTCCATTTATCAATAGTGAAGGTCACTCAGTTGTGTCTAACTCTCTGTGACCCCATGGACTACACAGTCCATGGCATTCTCCAGGCCAGAATACTGGAGTGGTAGCCTTTCCCTTCTCCAGGAGACCTTCCCAACCAGGGATTAAGCCCAGGTCTCCTGCATTGCAGGCGGTTCTTTACAAGCTGATCCACAAGGGAAACCCATTTATCAATAGAACCATGTTTATCAGTTTAGTCAGTTCAGTCACTCAGTCGTGTCCGACTCTTTGCGACCCCATGAATCGCAGCACTCCAGGCCTCCCTGTCTGTCACCATCTCCCGGAGTTCACTCAGACCCACGTCCATCGAGTCCGTGATGCCATCCAGCCATTTCATCCTCTGTCGTCCCCTTCTCCTCCTGCCTCTGATCCCTCCCAGCATCAGAGTCTTTTCCAATGAGTCAGCTCTTCGCATGAGGTGGCCAAAGTACTGGAGCTTCAGCTTTAGCATCATTCCTTCCAAAGAAATCCCAGGGCTGATCTCCTTCAGAATGGACTGGTTGGATCTCCTTGCAGTCCAAGGGACTCTCAAGAGTCTTCTCCAACACCACAGTTCAAAAGCATCAATTCTTCGGCGCTCAGCCTTCTTCACAGTCCAACTCTCACATCCATACATGACCACAGGAAAAACCACAGCCTTGACTAGACGGACCTTGGTCGGCAAAGTAATGTCTCTGCTTTTGAATATGCTATCTAGGTTGGTCATAACTTTTCTTCCAAGGAGTAAGCGTCTTTTAATTTCATGGCTGCAGTCACCATCTACAACAACCTAGTTCAGCGGTGCTCACCTAATACATACCTAATTCATGAGTGGTCACCTCTGTTTTTGTATTAGAACCACTTGAGTTGTGTTTATCAAAAGTCCCATCTCAGACCAGTTGAATCTCAGGGTGGGTCCTGAGTGGTTTGATTGTTTCCCCTGGAGGTCCTTGAAGCATGGTGATTGATTGACAACCATTGACTTATAGATCTTTTTGTCTCCATTTTCTCCTACACTTTAATCCACCATCAGTTAAGTTGGGCTGAAATATAGATTTAATGATTCCTTTTCATTCTTCAAAACCCTTCATTGTCTCCTGGTATCTTTATGGTGAAGTTAAATCAGATTTATCTGCCATTCCAAACCTTTTGTGACACTCTCCTTGAATGTTCTCCCCAGGGGACTTTTCTTTTCAGTAGAGACTGTCTATTAACCATTCTTCCAACCTTTCGTTTCTGAATCTCTGGCCACTTCCTTCTTGTCCCCACTGACCAAGTCCTCTGTTGAACTCTTAGCTCCTTGTCTTAGCTCTTTTCCCAGCTCTATCCAGGATGCAGAAATGGCTTTTCTCAATGAGCTTCTATGGACTTTGTCATCTGCCACAGGTTCTTGTACTGTGAATTCCCATTCTGTGTGCTGCCTGCAGGTCGCTAAAAGCCATAACTGCATCTCAAGGTAGAGGCCAAGAGGTCATTACTCCTTGACTGCTGGACATTGACACCTTTATTGACTATGACTTCTTAAATCCTGGTAATGGAATAAACCATGTAACATCCGCTTTGAAGATGTGTTTTAATAGTTAGAAAATGTTGAAGACTTCAAGACCCAGACTTGTAGATTTCATTTCCAGCACCGCTTCACAGTGAGGTAAAGAATGTGGATTTAAGAAACAGATTGATTTACTTTCTGGACGTGTCGCATAGATGCACTGGTACTGCCATTCACATTTAGATTAGTGCATCCAATATGAGAAGTTTGGAAATCTGGTGATCTTCCTGGGCCATATTTTCTAACGTTTGACCAGAAACCAGGCAGTGTGGGCTGTTGGATCTGGTCACCTAGATAAGAGATGATTACTTATGGAGATTTTTATTGGAAAAAGCTTTATTAGAGGTGTCTTAGAATCTTCTCAAGAAGTAGACGGAATGGTCAATAGAAAGCCTTTTATTTTTTATATTAAAAATCAATTTTTAAGAGGCAAATATCATTTTAAAATATTTTTAATTAGAATATAGTTGATTTATAATGTTGTGTTACTTTCAGGCATATAGCAGAGTGAATCAGTTATACATATGTCCATTCTTTTTTAGATTCTTTTCCCATATAGGTTATTACAGAATATTGAGTAGAGTTCCCTGTGTGCAACACAGCAGGTCCTTATTAGTTATTTGTTTTATATATAGTAGTATGTAAATATCGACCCCAACCTCCCAATTTCTCTCTCCTCCCAATTTCACCTTTAGTAACCATAAAGTAAGTTTAGTCAACTGTAAGTTTGTTTAGAATGTCTTTTTATATAGAAGAATTTATATTTGTAGTTCTTGGGTTAATTTTTTAAAGTGGTTAGCAGCCAGGAATCATAAAGTTATTCATATTTATTGAACATTTGATTTTTACCATAAGGCACATAAATGTACATCCATTTGCCAAATGGGAGTTGTGAAGATGAGGGCTTTTCTCTGAACACAGATCCCCTTCTAGAGTTCATGTTTTCTCCCTTGACACCTGCTCTTTTTCTGTGAGTCTCAGATTCAGTATCTTTAAAGGAAAGCTAGAAACTGAAGTAATCTGGGAAGTAATCTAAAATTTTTCCAATTTTTATTTTCATCACTTCCAGTCATCATGTCCATATCTGACTCACCAGCAACACTTTTAGGAACATCAGGTCTTTCCAAAGCATTTAATTTCATTTTCATAAAAAATACTCTTTCTCTAGATACTATTTCCCAGCTTAAATAATACCTAATTAAGTTACATAATTATAACATCCAGAACAACTAGCATAAACATGTTAGAGGAAAAAACACAGTTGACTACTTGTAGGAACAAGTGAATGTGGGAAAGATCTCCCGTGTTTGGGCATTGGTCCTGTTGGCCAGTAGGAGTGGTGATGAGCAAGGGAGGTTGGTTAAAAGAACAATTTCTAGGATGTGACATCACACAGACCTGAATTTGAATTCTCATTCTAATGCAATTTGGCTGTGGTACTTATGCAGCTTCTTGAGTTTCCTTCTTCTCTTTGAAAACACAAAAATATCAAATGTCAAGGATTATGAAATGAATTTATCTATGAACAGTACCTAGACAAGTGCCTGTCTGCCTCTCTCATGACTCCAAAAAAATGTTGCTGCTGTTTCTTTCCCTCTTGACTTAGGGAATCTAAGTTCCTTTTTCCACTTTGATATCACTCTGGAACATTTAACTAAGGAAAGCATTAGATACTAGTGTGTTAAGACCAGAGCTCTAAAACCAGGTAGATGTAAGTTCTAATCCTGGCTCTACCAGTTTCTGGAAGAATGTCCTGTGGAAAAGTTGCCTAACTTGCCTTTTTTTTTTTTTTTTTACTTTTCTCTCTTGTTTTATCATTATTTTTTTAATAAGCTGATTTTTCTAGTCTGTAAAATGGGTGATAATGACACAGACCTCACAGTCCCCTGAGAATATGTGGCAATCAATGAACATACCTTTCATATTATAAGTGCCCAGTAATTATTACTTATGTTACCATATTATTAGATACAGGACACTTAGATGCCTTGTGATTCATTAGGCACAACAAAATGCCGACTTGATCTGCATATTCTTTTTGTTTAATACACTTTATTGAAGTATAATTGATTTACAATGTTGGTTTCTGGTATACAGCAAAGTGATTCAGGTATATTATTTTTGATATCCCTTTCTATTATGGTTTATCACAGGATTCTGAATATAGTTCCCTGTGCTGTATAGTAGGGTCTCATTTATCCATCCTACATAGTTTGCATCTGCTAATCCCAAACCCCCAATCCTTCCCTACTCCCTCCCCGCTCCATTGGTGATCCCAGCAGGCATATTACACATCAGGCTATGTACAAAGTGAGTGAAGAAACCAAAGTAAACTCAGACCCACTCCTTCATCTTCTCTTGAATTTTGGACAAGCTTCTAATTCTGTCAGTAGACTGATGAAATGAAGAGCGAGCAACAGGCTAGAGAGGATACGAAACAGACTCTTTTTTGTTCCCAATTAAGTTGGTATGAGTCTTTGTTTCTCAGAGAAAATTAGGGCACCGGACTCTCAAGGAATGAATATGTCTTTATTTAGCATCTCCTGACAGTAGGCTGCAGTCCATGGGGTCGCTGACTTCACTTTGACTTTTCACTTTCATGCATTGGAGAAGGAAATGGCAACCCACTCCAGTGTTCTTGCCTGGAGGATCCCAGGGATGGGGGAGCCTGGTGGGCTGCCATCTATGGGATCGCACAGAGTCGGACACGACTGAAGCGCCTTAGCAGCAGCAGCAGCAGCAGACAGTCTATCATGTGGAACTCGGTTCTGAGTAGGACATAGACCTAAAAGAGAGAGAGTGGAGTCCATCTTGAGGAGATAGCTGGCATCTAAGCTGAACTGACCAAGTGCTTTAGGAGTCTGGAGAGGAAAGGAGTCATGTCTGATGTTTATCAGGTAAAATAGCAAAGATGCAGTGACATTTGAGCTGGACCTAGGATATAGTTGGTGTATCTCTTGTTGGGGGATGGAAAGCAAGGGGTGATGGTGAGCATGACTGCCAGGCATGATGTTGTAGGTGAAGTCACAGTACTGGGAAATTATGGGGCCAGTTGAGAAATAATAAGCCTTTGAGGGATGGTAGACCTAGATAGCACATTGAAAAGCAGAGACTTGACTTTGCCAACTAAGGTCCGTCTAGTCAAGGCTATGGTTTTTCCTGTGGTCATGTATGGATGTGAGAGTTGGACTGTGAAGAAGGCTGAGTGCAGAAGAACTGATGCTTTTGAACTGTGGTGTTGGAGAAGACTCTTGAGAGTCCCTTGGACTGCAAGGAGATCCAGCAAGTCCATTCTGAAGATCAACCCTGGGATTTCTTTGGAAGGAATGATGTTAAAGCTGAAACTTTGGCCACCTCATGCGAAGAGTTGACTCATTGGAAAAGACTCAGATGCTGGGAGGGATTAGGGGCAGGAGGAGAAGGGGATGATAGAGGATAAAATGGCTGGATGGCATCACTGACTTGATGGACATGAATTTGAGTGAACTCCGGGAGCTGGTGATGGACAGACAGGGAGGCCTGGCATGCTGCGATTCATGGGGTCGCAAAGAGTCGGACACGACTGAGCGACTGAACTGAACTGAACTGAACTGAAGCTGTCTAGATTACCTTCAAGATCAGTATTTGTATTTTAATTCAAGCTGGAAGTATTTGGCACAGGTTTTCAAGGACCTTAGAGACTGCCATAGGAATTGATTGAATATTATGGTTTAAAAGCAGAAATATTCTTTACAAATGAAGCACATCATCAAACATTAATATATAAAAGTAACAGATAAGAGTAGACCTACTTTGGCAGACACTGAAAATAGATATATGGAACTCTGCTTATTACTCAAACTTACTCTTTGTTTTCCTTTTAAAAAAAAATTATTGGAGTATAGTTGATTTACATACAACGTTGTGTCAGCTTCAGCTATAAAGCAAAGTGATTGTTATACTAATATATGCCCATGCGTTCATGCTTTTTCAGATGCTTTACCCATATAGGTTATCATATATGGGTATCATGCAGAGTTCCCTTTGCTATACAGTAGGTCCTTGTTGATTTTCTATGTTATATGTAGCAGTGTGTATATGTTAATCCTAAACTCCTAATTTATTCCTCCTCTCCTATCCCCTTTAGTAACCATGTTTGTTTTTGAAATCTGTGTCTGTTTCTGTTTTGTAAACAAGTTCATTTGTAAAAGTTAGATTCCACATATGAGTGATATACAGTATTTGTCTTTCTCTGTCTGGCTTATTACACTTAGAGTGATCATCTCGAGGTCCATCCATGTTGATGAAAATGGTATATCTTCTTTATCTGTTCATCTGTCGATGGACATTTAGATTGCTTCCATCTCCCGGATGTTGTAATAGTGCTGCAACAAGCATTGAGGTGCATGTATTTTTTTTGAAGTATGATTTTTCTCCAGATATATGCCATGGAGTGGGACTCCTGAACGATACGGTCACTCTGTACATAGACTTCTTGAACCCTAGGGTTCCACAGAACCATGGGTTTTGAGGAAACAGCCTGGGCTTATTACAAAGTAGTTATGGTTTCAGTTCTGCTTCTGTTAAACCAGACCCAAAAGAATTCTCAAAGATAAATTTCGGAGGACTGTGAGGTCACAATCAATAATCACAAACTACAGTAAGTGTAAAGTGGTACCAGTCACTTTGAAAACCAATTTGTCATTAACTAGTGAAGTTGAATAAGCACATAAGCAATGACCCAGCATTTATAATCCTAGATGTGTATAGCTTAGGGCTTCCCAAGTGGTGCTAATGGTAAAGAACCCACCTGTCAATGCAGGAGATCCCAGGGTCAGGAAGAGTCCTCTGGAGGAGGGCATGGCTACCCACTCAGTATTCTTGCCTGGAGAATCCCATGAACTGGGAGCCTAGCAGGCTACAGTCCATAGGGTCACACAGAATTGGACATGACTGAAGTGACTTATCACGCATGCACGCACATCCCTTAAGATCTTGCCTGCGTGTACGAGGAGTAGGGTTAAACAAGAATGACTGAACTAGAACAGAGGATGCCTTTGGAGAGCTAGTCAAGGAAGGGCCCCTTGCAGATCTGCAAAGCTGCCTGTAGCTTTCATTCTTCAGCTGACTGGGTATGTGGCTATTTCTTTTATGATTTTTCTTTCGCTTTTTTTTTCCTTGGCCATGCTGCATAGCATGCAGGATCTTAGTTCCTTGACCAGGGTAGAAGCCCTGCCCCCCCAAGTGGAAGCATGGAGTCTTAACCACAGGACCACCAGCAAAGTCCCTGATAAGTACTTTTAAAAAGGAAAATAGAAACTATAAAAGTTCTCAGAGACAAAATATTTGATAGGATTCAAGTGTGAAACTGTCTGGGAGAGAGTTTCAGGGAAATAATGGAGAAGAAAAAAGTAATAAAAAATTCACACCTCTCATCACAAGAAAAAATTATGACTATGTATGGTGATAGATGTTATCCTACTATGGTGATCATTTCTCAATATATGTATCAAGTCATCATATACCTGAAACTAATACAATGTTACATGTCAAGTATTACCTCAATTAAAATAAGGACTGACACCAAAGGTGCATGCCTGAGTGGTTAGGATAATCTTGGTATCTTAAAACTGAATTAAGGAGATCAAGGAAGTTTATTATTCACAGCTCTGCCATGAGTACCTAGTTGCAGTGACAGATATGTTACACTTTCTTGGTAAATGCTTGTTGTGCTGTTGTGGTGCGGAAATTGTGAGACATAGAAATGGAAATGTTTGGGTTAAATGCAGGTAGGCACAATCAGTGAGTATTAGGTGTAAAAACAGTGGTAGAAGTCATGATAGTGATGAAGAGCGCAGGAAGAAAGAAATGTGAGATCCGAAAACAGAAAAGCCCGTTTTTCAGTGATGGGTTGAAACAGTGAGGAACAAAAAGGCTTGAACAAAGAAACGAGAGAGGCCAAAAGGAAGATGCTGAAGAAAGCGAAGGTGATCGGTGCTGTCCAATGGTTCAGTCTTCAGAGGAGAGAATTATAATTCAGTGATGCAATTGGAAGGTCGTTGGGGATTTTGTACAGAGAGATTTTATTGATTAGCAAGAGGATTAGCAAGAGAAGCTGTATTGCCAAGGACTCAAAGATGAATTGGTATTAATTATATGGAAATAGTCAGACTAACCTAAGCCAATCTGTCAAAATGTTTGATGTTCACAGAATAATTATAAAATAGTAATCATTTATTGTTTCCTATACACTCAGCTTGTTAATTACTGTACATGAACTAATTTCATTCTGATAGTAGATTATTTTATCCCCATTTGACAGCTGAGAAAACTGAGGCACACATGTTTAAAATCTTGCCACAGGTAACACTGCTAGTAACTAGAGTTGTTGGGATACAGACTAATTAACTAGTCTACTGCACTGAGAAACAGACATCCCTTGCAAAGAGTGCTCAGTACAAAAGTGGAAGAAAAGATTGTTCTGTTTTTGTTTGTGTGGGGTTTTTTTTTTTTGGAGGGGGAGCAGTTTAGGTTTAAGAAATACCTGAGTGTGTTGGTAGACAGAAAACAGGACACCAGGAGACAGAAAGAACCTGAAGCTTACAGGAAGGATCATCTTCCCCTTCACATGGTTCCCAGATAGGTGGAAGGTGAAATAAAGGAAAAAGAAGAGAGAATTGGTAGATGAGGTAGTAATAGATGTCAGAGGTCGCGCCCTGCGGTCGAGTGGCAGTGGAGCGGAACTCTTACTATTCCCACTGCGTCGGCAGTCTGCCTGTCTTCGGGTGAGCCACTCTCAGACTGAGCTTGAGCCTTAAAATAAACTCAGTGAAGGAACTGGGCTTGAAAGGGGACATAATTGAAAGTACCTACATAGTTCATCTGATGGATTGATGAATGGACAGACTCATGGGCAGTGGTTTGATGGAAAATGAATGAAATAATGAACTAATGAGTTACTGCTATACTATTCCATGGGAATATTATATGGGCGAAGTTAATATAAGTGCTTATACAATTGGGGTTTCTCTGGAGGCTCAGATGGTAAAGAATCTGCCTAAAATGCAGGAGACCTGGGTTCAGTCTCTGGGTGGGGAAGATCCCCTGGAGGAGGGCATGGCTACCCACTCCAGTATTCTTGCCTGGAGAATCCCATGGACAGAGGAGCCTGGTGGGTTACAGTCCATGGGGTCACAAAGAGTTGGGGACACACACACAGACACACACACCACACTTATGCAATTGATACATATTATATTCAGTTCAGTTCAGTTCAATTCAGTTGCTCAGTCGTGTCCGACTCTTTGCGACCCCATGAATCACAGCACGCCAGGCCTCCCTGTTCATCACCATCTCCCAGAGTTCACTCAGACTCACGTCCATTGAGTTCGTGATGCCATCCAGCCATCTCATCCTCTGTCGTCCCCTTCTCCTCCTGCCCCCAGTCCCTCCCAGCATCAGAGTCTTTTCCAATGAGTCAACTCTTCGCATGAGGTGGCCAAAGTACTGGAGTTTCAGCTTTAGCATCATTCCTTCCAAAGAAATCCCAGGGCTGATCTCTTTCAGAATGGACTTGCTGGATCTCCTTGCAGTCCAAGGGACCCTCAAGAGTCTTCTCCAACACCACAGTTCAAAAGCATCAATTCTTCGGCACTCAGCCTTCTTCACAGTCCAACTCTCACATCCACACATGACCACAGGAAAAACCATAGCCTTGACTAGATGGACCTTAGTCGGCAAAGTAATGTCTCTGCTTTTGAATATGCTATCTAGGTTGGTCATAACTTTTCTTCCAAGGAGTAAGTGTTTTTAATTTCATGGCTGCAGTCACCATCTGCAGTGATTCTGGAGCCCAAAAAAATAAAGTCTGACACTGTTTCCACTGTTTCCCCATCTATTTCCCATGAAGTGATGGGACCAGATGCCATGATCTTCCTTTTCTGAATGTTGAGCTTTAGGCCAACTTTTTCACTTTCCTCTTTCACTTTCATCAAGAGGCTTTTTAGCTCCTCTTCACTTTCTGCCATAAGGGTGGTGTCATCTGCATATCTAAGGTTATTGATATTTCTCCTGGCAATCTTGATTCCAGCTTGTGTTTCGTCCAGTCCAGTGTTTCTCATGATGTACTCTGCATAGAATTTAAATAAGCAGGATGACAATATACAGCCTTGACATACTCCTCTTCTTATTTGGAACCAGTCTGTTGTTCCATGTCCAGTTCTAACTGTTGCTTCCTAACCTGCATACAGATTTCTCAAAGGCAGGTCAGGTGGTCTGGTATTCCCATCTCTTTCAGAATTTTCCACAGTTTATTGTAATCCACACAGTGAAAGGCTTTGGCATAGTCAATAAAGCAGAAGTAGATGTTTTTCTGGAACTCTCGTGCTTTTTCCATGATCCAGCGGATGTTGGCAATTTGATCTCTGGTTCCTCTGCCTTTTCTGAAACCAGCTTGAACATCCGGGAGTTCACGGTTCACGTATTGCTGAAGCCTAGCTTGGAGAATTCTGAGCATCACTTTACTAGCATGTGAGATGAGTGCAATTGTGCGGTAGTTTGAACATTCTTTGGCATTGCCTTTCTTTGGAATTGGAATGAAAACTGACCGTTTCCAGTCCTATGGCCACTGCTGAGTTTTCCAAATTTGTTGGCATATTGAGTGCAGCACTTTCACAGCATCATCTTTCAGGATTTGAAACAGCTCAACTGGAATTCCATCCCCTGTACTAGCTTTGTTCATAGTGATGCTTTCTAAGGCCCACTTGACTTCGCATTCCAAGATGTTTGGTTCTAGATTAGTGATCACGTCACCATGACTATCTGGGTCGTGAAGATCTTTTTTGTACAGTTCTTCCGTGTATTCTTGCCACCTCTTCTTAATATCTTCTGCTTCTGTTAGGTCCATACCATTCCTGTCCTTTATCAAGCCCATCTTTGCATGAAATGTTCCCTTGGTATCTCTAATTTTCTTGAAGAGATCTCTAGTCTTTTCCATTCTGTTGTTTTCCTTTATTTCTTTGCATTGATGGCTGAAGAAGGCTTTCTTATCTCTTCTTACTTTTCTTTGGAACTCTGCATTTAGATGCCTATATCTTTCCTTTTCCCCTTTGCTTTTCTCCTCTCTTCTCTTCACAGCTATTTGTAAGGCCTCCCCAGACAGCCATTTTGCTTTTTTGCATTTCTTTTCCATGGGGATGGTCTTGATCCCTGTCTCCTGCACAGTGTCACGAAGTTCATTCCATAGTTCATCAGGCACTCTATCTATCAGATCTAGGTCCTTAAATCTATTTCTCACTTCCACTGTATAATCATAAGGGATTTGATTTAGGTCATACCTGAATGGTCTAGTGGTTTTCCCTACTTTCTTCAATTTAAATCTGAATTTGGTAATAAGGAGTTCATGATCTGAGCCACAGTCAGCTCCTGGTCTTGTTTTTGAAGTGTGACTAATGATATAATTCAGTGCCAATAATATAATTAAGTTAATCTAAGTGCTTGTAATAGTGTCTAGCACATTGAGTTATGAACTATTAGTTATTACTGAGATTAGTATTTGGAAAATGTTTTGTTTTTTTTTAATCACTGCTTTCTGATGAATAATATTTAGTACAGGTGAAAATTCTGAGTAAGTTTAATTCCTAACAATGCTTGTCTGTCCTTGAAGCGATTTCCCTGAAAAATATACATGGCTCATATTTCTTTCTTATCTAGTAAAATTTTATGTAGACAAGACATCAAACAGTGGCGAAAGATACTTACATTTTCCAAATTCCTCCTTCAGATTTTCATCATCTCGGAGGGGCGGGGGAGGAGAAAAAACGCTGACCGACTTGCTGATACTCACTTTGTACCAACTAACTCTGTAGACGATGGCCTCCTCAGTATGACTTTCCATGTGACAGCGCTCAGCCTCTCATGGGACCTAATCTCCTTCCAGAGTAATTTGTCTACAACTGGCTTTAAAGAAACATTGTTTGGATAGAATGTTCTAGATTAAAAAACAGGTCATAGCCTGTGTTAAGAGTAACTCCTAGTTACTTGATGGAATGACAGCTAAGAGATGCAACACATTGCTTTTGAGCCTAATAGGAAATGTTATATGTATTTTAAGAGTAAGGAAATAACCAATATATAGATATTATAGGCAGAACTGGAAAAAGAAAAAAGTGAAGACTTCACCCTTCACCCTGCCAATGAAGCCGCGCGATTTGGGAATGTATAAGAATGAGATGAAGGCAAGTGGGTCTTAACTGGTACCACATCTGCTTTGTTTCCCACCATACAGCTGGATTTTGGCAGGACTGGAACAAAGTCCATAGGCAACTAACACCTGTGGAAGAAGGACATTGCTGCGTGGCTGGCAGGTGGCTGAGACTAGAGGAAGAGCTTCTCAGTTCTTGTCTGTGTGCCATAATAACTGCATTTCCTAAGTTGTCATGTTTCTTGAGGGCAGTCTTTACTTCCCTCTTCTTGCTCTTTCTTCGTTTTTTCCTCTCTTTCTCTTCCTAGACTACTTCTTTGAAGTACAGGCAGAGGCTGGTTATTATTATTGGTGTGTTGGACATGTCTGCACATAACAGAGAGCTGGGAGAAGTGAAAAAAAAAAAAAGAAATTAAATAATTTCTTTTTCTCTTCCCTTCTCTTTTTCCTGAAGTTCTCAGGTGATAAATTAGCCACCTCAGAGAATTATTTGATACCAGGGTATATTGGGTAAAATAGAGAATTCTTTATCCTTAGAGCAGATGTTCTTAGACATGAATCTGTGAGCCAGCTTTGTGAGCCTGAGCCTGAAATAGTGTGCAAATTGTTTGCACATGCATTTTTATGCACATGCATGTTTATATGGCATGCATGAAGATTTATATTTATATTGCATGTATGCAGATTTGTATATGCATATTGGATGTCTGTATGAAAATGTGTGTGTATGCAGATCTGATGTACATAAGCATACTTGATCTATGTATATATATATGTGTGTGATTATTGAAGGAAAGCAACTGATTCATAACTTTTGTTAATCTCAAAAAAATCTGAACACCAAATAGGTAGGCAACCACTGAATTAGAAGATTTTATTTATACCGTCTGTATTTTGTTTTGCTTTAAATTTTCTAGTGGGAAAATTCTGAGACAATGTGAGAGAAAAACGGACAGTGTAAAGAGTCGCCAAACCTTTTCAGATCTGGAATCAATTCAGGGGCTTTCCTTGAATTCTGACAGCTTTTTTTTTAAACTTCTATAACTGCTGTTTTTGTGTATTCAAAGTCAGGGTTCGGGGTGCCTACTTAATTCACTGTTGTTATCTCTGGCCATTGAAATAATCCAGGCAGGCTGATGTCATTTGTTCCCAGGACAGCATCAGAGCCCTTCTGGGCAAATTCACTAATAAGTCACTGAGCAGGCACAAAGAAGATGATGTTTTATGGTACAGGGACCCATCCTTGCATAGCTAATTTGTTTCTAACTGAACTTACAAACCAAACAAAACTAACCTTCTCCAAGTACCAAATTGCTTTAAAGACTGAACTTTGTGTTTCATTACATTCCTGGAAACTTTAGTGTGTCCTTTGTCTGATTTGAACCAAATCTGTTGTTTTACACTTACTTAACTCTCTGTCCTGATTAAATTATCTGCATGCTTGACTCAAATCCCAATTTTACTTTAGCAATACCTACATATGTTCCCAGACACAAAATTTATGGCTTAGCTTATGCTCTCTGCTGTTCAGCTTTATATCATAGCAAATTCTCAACGTAAATAGCTCTTGTGTTGTTTTGTTGTTGTTAATAAAGCCTCCTGTATTATTCCAGGAAATATTTTAATTAAACAGTTTGTGCTTAGTTGCTCAGTCATGTCCATCTCTTTGCAACCCCATGGACTGCCCCTCCAGGCTCCTCTGACCATGGGGATTCTCCAGGCAAGAATACTGGAGTGGGTTGCCATGCCTTCCTCAATTAATCAGTTATTTCCATACAGTTTACTTATTTGTTGATTCATCCATTCACAAATCATTTATAGGCACTTGCTATGTGCTAGGGATGCTTCCAGTTGTAGGGGAAACAGAAGGATCAGTGTTATAGCCACTGCCTTGTGCTAGGTCAAGGCATATGGCAATGCCATATTTTGCGTATGGCAATGCAAAATATGAAAGCCTTTTGAAAAGCACAATCTTTAAACAAATCGACTTACTATTTTTTTAGAGCAGTGGTTCTCAACTGGAGAGGTTTTAGCCTTCACCCTGGGAAACTTGGCTTCCTGAAGATGTTTTTGGTTGTCTCAAATAGGAGATTCCACTGGTGCCTGATTGGTAGATGCTGAGAATGCTGGTGAACATGGACACTGGACAGGATTGTTCCTTACATCAAAAAATTATCTGGATCAAAATGCCAGTACTGCTGAGATTAAGAAACCCTAATTTAGAAGAAGCAGGACTCTTTCAGAGAGAGGCATACTAATGTGCATGGAAATGGGGGAGACCCTAGAGGCACTGCCGTTTCATTTAGGTCTTGAGGAAGTCAACTCTTAACTGACCCACACCAAAATTGGAGATTCTTGTGAGGAACAGAATTCTCTTCACCTCAAGTACATTTCCAGGGTCAAATTAGTGTTTCTCAAGGATTGGCGTCTTAGTGACTTTCCATTTGTCTGCCCCTTAATACAGCTCTGCCTATTATTAAAGAGCTTACAATTTAGGGAAGACAAAGGACAGGTACAACAAAAACTATGATAAACACCAAGAGGGCTCAATGAAATGAGTGCCTTGGGAGCACTGAGCTTAAGCTCTGCCTGGAGGCCTGGGAAGCCTTTACAGATGAGGTGACAAGTGAATGGGAGTTTGAAGGAGGCAGTGGCCAAATGACTGAAGGAAGACACTTGGCTCTTTTAAGCCATATCCTGCATGATTGCATTTATAACCAGTGATGTTTTTGGCAGCCCTTTCAAGAGAATCTCCTTCTGTATTATTTTACATGAAACAAGATTCCTCTTCAAACTGTGCAGACTCAACTTGGCGGTCTTTCTTGTCACCTTTTTTTCTATTAAAAAATTTCAGTAGCAGATGATTTCAGCTGTGTAATTGTAGGTATTAGAGTTTAGCAATAGTTTAGAGTTGGAAGCTTCCAATGAATGAATTATAGACTTGGGTTTTGATGTTCAAAAAAGGTGGACATATTTCTTTATTTGTACAGGCTAATGCTTCTAATAAAGTTGTCCATAGGTTGTGGACTTAGCTTTAAAATATATGGAAAGTATGCTTCACAAACTGTAGACACTTATAAATGAATGCTTTTCAAATACAGTCAATGTTCCAAAACATGACTATGACCTACAGGAAAATTGCAGAGAACATCATTAACCACAAATTCCTGTGTAACTAGTATAACAGCATTAAATGTACTTATGAAACTATTAATTGAAAAATTGGCCATTGTTATATACAAGAGAATGGGGTAATGTTAAACCTCTCTTTTAAAAATTATATGAGTTTCAGATATAGTATTGTAGTTCAACATCTGTATAATTAAATTTATGATTAAAGAGAGCAGTGAGGTTTATTATAATGTAACTGCTAGAAAGTTTCAGGATTTTTCTTAACTCTCATGAAATTGTACATACCTACACATCCTGGGAAATATTCTCTTTCAGTTTGGAATCACTTATGGCATCACAGAAGGGGTAATTTTATACACTTGAAACTAACTTTTGAAGAATTCGTTCTTTTCCTGGTGACTTCATGAAGACCTTATATTACTGTTTTCATGTTAGAAATAAAATAGTTCAGTTGAAAAAAATCTCAGTTTTACTTTCTTTGTAAATAGTTTGAACAATCATCTGGTAGTTAGAAACAGGCAAATTCGTTTCCTTTTTTTAACCAAATGTTTTCTTTTTTTTCTTTTTTATTCAGTCTGATGCCAACGCGAGTTACTTAAGAGCAGCTCGAGCTGGACACTTGGAAAAGGCCCTTGACTACATAAAAAATGGAGTTGACATCAACATTTGCAATCAGGTTAGTTGTGGTGATTGTTGTTGTTATGTAAGTTTTCAGTTAAAATTTTTAAAATCCAGACTTTAAAGTCTTTAAATCCTCTATTACCAAGTTATTACCAAGACTTTCTCTTTTTGCCAGTGTTTTCTATTAAATGTCACCAACTTGAATGATCAAGTTATTCTTCGCTTTGTTAGAGGAGCATTCAGAAATGTAGACATGTGTCCTTTAACAATTAGTTCCTAAAATACAGTACATAATGACATCAGAACAACCCACCTAATTGCCACAAGTACTTTTATTCCTAATTCAGGCTCCTGCATTGCACACATGCAAATGGTTGTTGGTAGGGTGTTCCCTTCAGAGTTCTTAGTAGACTGTTTACCACTCTGTTTCAACCTGCTGAGTAAAGCTTTCCCTTCACTTAATCAGAATGGGTTGAACGCTCTCCATCTTGCTTCCAAAGAGGGCCACGTAGAAGTTGTTTCTGAACTGCTGCAGAGAGAAGCCAGTGTGGATGCAGCGACAAAGGTCAGTGCCACACATTTCAAACTTTTTGTATCAGTTGCCCAGTTCAATGAGAATTCAGCCCTCAGTAAAAATCTGGGCATGCTTCTCATGAAATACTCATCAACATTGCTCTCCTGGGGAACTTACAGAGGGATTTAATATTTTGGAAAATGTTGAAAGCAGAGAGAAAGATGGGTGAACTGATGGATCTTGTTTCTCATTTCACAGAAAGGAAACACAGCGTTGCATATAGCATCTTTGGCAGGGCAAGCAGAGGTGGTAAAAGTCTTGGTTACAAATGGAGCCAATGTCAACGCCCAATCCCAGGTAAACCTATATCTCAGATGCCAAGAAATGCTGTGATTATGATTCACAAATAATGTTCTGGGTCGGGTGCTTGTTTATTCTTGTGTATTCTAAGAAAACAATATTGAAGAGCTATATCATCATCAAGGAAAAACTCAGGGCAATGGGCAGGGCCAATGCAGCAAGGGCTATGAAGAAGTACCCTTTGCCCTTAAAAGCAGCAAAAATTCACTCACCAAGCCACTTAGGTGGCCACTTAGGTCCTGTCCTTTTGTTTGTATTTTCCAGTAACTTTTTTTGATATGAATGCACAGGCAGACCTTGGAGATATGTGGGTTCAATTCCTGGCCACCCTAATAAAGCATTGTTGCAATTTTTAAAAAGTCTGCAAACAGTAAATGTTGGAGAGCATGTATAGAAAAGGGGACATTCATACATTGTTGATGGGAATGTAAATTTGTGCACCACTATGGAGAACAATATGGAGGTTCCTTAAAAAACTAGAAGTAGAATAACCATATATATGATCCGGCAAGCCCACTCCTGAGTATATACCCAGAGACCACCATAATTCAAAAAGATACATGTACCCTAGTGTTCATTCCAGCACTGTTTACAATAGCCAAGACATGAAAGCAACCTAAATGTCTGTCCACAGAGGAAAGGATAAATAAGATGTGTTGTCCACACATACATACATACAATGGAATACCACTCAGTCAAAAATAATGAAATAATGCCATTTGCAGCAACATGGACAGAACTAGAGATTATCATACTAAGTGAGGTAAGTCAGAGAAAGGCAAATACTACATATCACTTATATGTGAAATCTTAAAAAAAATGATACAAATGAACTTACTTACAAAACAGAAACAGACTCAGACTTTAAAACAAAATTATGAAAACCAGCAGAAAAAGGTGGGGAGTAGGGGGATAAATTAGGAGTTCCCAGGTGGCTCAGTTGGTAAAGAATCCGCCTGCCAATACAGAAGGCTCGGGTTCTATCCCTGGGTTGGAAAGATCCCCTGGAGTAGGAAATGGCAATGCATTCCAGTATTCTTGCCTAAAGAATTTCATGGACAGAGGAGCCTGGCAGGTTGCCATCAATGGGGTTGCAAAAAGTTGGACATGACCAAGCAACTGAGCATGCAGGAGAAAACACTTCTATATATAAAATAGATAAATAAGGACCTACTGTATATCATAGGAAACTCTAGTCAATATTGTATAATAATGTATTTAGCAAACAAATCTGAAAAAGTATGACCATATGTATATGCATAGCCGAATCATTTTGCTATACACCTGAAACTAACACAACATTGTAAATCAACTATGCTTCAATGTAAAATATAAATTTAAAAGAGTTATATTCATTGAATGGGCTTCCCAGGTGGCACTAGTGGTAAAGAACCTGCTCGCCAGTGCATGAGACGTAAGAGACACAGGTTCTATCCCTCGGTCAGGAAAATCTCCTGAAAGAGGGCATGACAACCCACTCCAGTATTCTTGCCTGGAGAATCTCATGGATAGAGGAGCCTGGCAGGTTATAGTCCATAGGATTACAAAGAGTCCTACATGACTGAACCAACTTAGCACACACACATAAATATTCATTGAATAGGTAAATTATTCCAGATTATTTTGTTTCATATATATCCTCATTTGCAATCCTCTACGTGTGAAAGGAAGAGGTTTTTCAAAGTCAGCCATCTGTAGACTGGTATGTATGGCTGGTAGTGATAAACACAAATGATTGGAGAATCTCTGTAATGTAGAGACTTATTCTATTTTATGATGTTAGCTAAAGTCCAGTATGGTCAATTCCTATTTACTAACCGAGGCATTGTTGTTGCTCCCTGAAACAGATTAGTAGGGGGCGGGGGGGGGGGGGAAGCAGAAGAAATTTTAAAATCCCCAAACATTAAAATTTCCAGATTGGTTGTAATGGATATACACCCATCATTCTTTCAGAAGATTCTCCTACAAGCTCTCAGAGTCCTGCATGGAGCTCTAACAAAAAGACTAATAGATTATCATTTGGTGGACTTTGAGTCCAAAAAAATTAAGTTCACTTTATTGGTCTAGAAATACAGGTCTTCATTATCCAAATTATTCATTATGTGAGTCCCCCAGAGATGTGAGCTTGTGTAGGAGAGCATACATCATCATAACACAGAAATATCCACTAAGGACCTATTTTTTAAAAAAATTTTATTGAAGTATAGTTGATTTGCCATGTTGTGTTCATTTCTACTGCACAACAACGTGACTCAGTTATACATTTATATATATATTCTTTTTCATATTCTTTTCTATTATGGTTTATCACAGGATATTGGATATAGTGCCCTGTGCTACACAGTAGTATCTTATTTATCCATTCCCCATATAATAATTCTCTGCTAATCCCAAACTCCCAATCCTTCCCCCTCACTTGGCAATGGCAAGTCTTTTCTCTGTGTCTGTGAGTCTGTTTCTGTTTCAAAGATAGGTTCATTTCTATCATATTTTAGATTCCACATATAAATGATATCATATGGTGTTTGTCTTTCTCTTTCTGACTTACTTCGTTTAGTATGATAATCTCTAAGGACCTGACCATTTTAAGAACTGACTTCTACTCAAACATTCCTTCCAGCTAAAGGCTGACATCTATCCGTGTTCATCAATATCTACCCCAGGGTGTTAGGTTGAACAAATTGACTATAGAACAAAGCTGCAAGTTTTCCAAAAGATGTAGGCTATCATTCTGAAGTCAGGAAAAATGATGCTAGAGGACTGCTGGACCCACAGCCAAGTTGTGAGGTCGTGGCTTTCTGGCAGGAGTAGACCAGACTGTATGAAGAATCAGGATGATTTCCTGACAGATGTTTCCAACTTGAATGATTTGAGAATCAAAATGTTAAATGAAGGAAAAAATTAGTCTGAAAATAAAAAGTGAAGGCTGTCGACCCATCATATAGTGTTCTTGGAAATGAAAATCATACTTTCTCCCCCAGAATCATAGTTGGTTTAGTCTTCATTCATTCTGTGAACTCATACACGATGCAGTAATAACCTACGTTTTATTAAATCGTATAAATTCACTTTTACAATTTCTGGTTTTCTCTTTCAAGATGAAGTCTCAATCTAACTTTTTTCATTATTTACTGTGGCCTTTTGATCTCCACCTTCAGTGCGCTTGATTTCCTCAGCTTTTTCCAGTACTGATTATCTTTGAATAACAGGAGCCTCTTGCACTTTATGGGTCCACAGAATTGCAGTGACTTTCCACCTTGTTACTTCAGCCATATTGATGAAAGCTCTGATGCCATTAAATATCAGTGTTGCAGAAAAGAAACTGAAAGGTTGCTGCTGAGCAATGAAAGAAGCCAGGATTCTTGGCCTCCAGAGGAGAGGAATTCAATCCAGGGCCGGTGACGAGGCTTGATTGCTTAGAGCTTTTGTGTAGTAAAGTTTTATTTAAGTATAAAAGAGATAGAGAAAGCTTCTGACATAGACATCAGAAGGGGGCAGAAAGAGGCCCCCTGTGCTCGCCTTCAGCAGTATGTTATATACCTATGAGCAAGCTGTTGGTTACAGAAAGGAAATGTCTCAAACCTCAGAGTGGCACCAGGCCCCTCCCCCGCAACACGCATTCTGGGATAACACTGACACAAAGTGAGTCCTCTCAGGCCATAAAACGAATGATGTGGATCTTGAGAAAAGGCAGGTTTCCAGGTAAATATATCGTTTCATTAACATAGGTTAGGAGAGCAATGTATGAGTAAAACGTACTGGTCTGTTGAGCCCTTATGGGTTCTGAGTCTTAAGTGGAACTGACTTGAAGAAAGACAGAGTCTAGGGTAAATACATAGTTTATTAACATAGCTTAAGAAAAACATTTCCATAAAAATTAAAAAAAAAAAAAAAACACCTTGGTTAGCTCAGGGTTTGAGAAAAGTTAAGTTCCGGTGGAATCAGGTGTCCTCATGGCAACACCGGATTTTAAGAGAAGCCTCCGTTTAATTCTGTGTAGAGAAGGGAAAATAGTCTGACACTTGTAGTTAGTTTCCTCCTGCCGCTTAAGAGAGAGAGAGAGAGAAAATGCCTGACGCTTGCAGCCTGTTTCCTCCGTTTGGAGACCGCTGGCCTTCCTGCCTGTTACCCTCTCAAAACTGTTCTTCCAACCACCTGGTGTCTTGTGTAACTGGTCGAATGTTTAGTTCCCTGTGGTTGGACTTTTGTTCCATGGGTTATGCCACCTGTTCTGATTCCCAGTGAGAGCTCACTTAGAGTAATAATGTTTTTCCAGAAAGGAGTGATATAAAGTTGAATATTGACAAATATGAGAGAAATACAGACCAGCTGACCACAAGAGAAGCATTATGCTTTTCAACCAATTATGTTTAAATGCCTCTGTGATCTTTTTCACTCAGGAAGTAGCTGGCGTTAAGCTCTGAGCTAGTGGGAAATGCTTCAGTCCATTTTCGTTTTCTTCTTTTCTTCCCCCAAGGGAGAGATGGTTAGCCTCCCCGTCTTGTAAACAATGTACACACTCTTGACTAATGATCAAAGGAGGCATAGTTTCAAACCTTCTCTCCAATGTCTGGGAGGAGCTGTAGTCGAAATAAAATCCTAACCAGATTTGATTTCAATTTATACACATTCTCTTCTGATGATGAAGTGCGGAAGAAGAACATGGGCTATGAAATGCCCTGTTCCTTGGAGCTGTGCTTGGAATACCCAGCCACACACTTGACAATAAAAACCTGCCCCCCTTCCTCTAGACACCTGCCCTCAGAAACCTTCTGAACTGCATCATTCTACGGATGGAGTAAGTAATGAGATCACCACACAGCCGAATGGGGTTTCAAAGATAATTCCTGGTAGCAGCTTTTCAAAAGGAACTTTCATAAAGAACAACAAACAATACCACCATGAAGTGCAATGAAATTCCATTTAGGTGGCAGAACATCACAGGAATATTAATATTCAAGAACAACAATATTCCTGTCCATGTGAAATTTTATCCTATATAGACAATAATTAATTGCCAATGAGGAACAGTATCAAAAGAGCCCCTCACCTTCCTTAAATATAAAAATTCTCCTGGAAAATAAAAATAGCATTGGACAATATCAAGTTCTGATGAACTGAGACTCTATAAACTAGGCGTTTATAGATATTCTTGTAATAATTCTTGTCATTGCCTTGATCTTAGGTCTTAATAAGTAGTTAACTCTTTCTTATATTACTTAATGTTCCAGGAAATCATTTAGGCCTCCTCTGAGAAAGAAATGGGGTTAGATAACTAAATTATGATTTTAAAGACCTCTAATTTAAGTCCTTGGTACTTTATATAAAACACAACAATGATTAACAGTGTTTGCTCTTGAAAAATCCTAAACTGTTATGTCAAATGACATCCCTCATGCTTTTCTCTTTCTCTGTCTTTATTCCATAAGACACCAACCATATTTATAAAAAAGAAGCTGCTGCTGCTGCTGCTAAGTCGCTTCAGTCGTGTCCAACTCTGTGCAACCCCATAGACAGCAGCCCACCAGGCTCCCCCGTCCCTGGGATTCTATTTCAAATAATATTTTCGCTATCAAAGTATTCTAAATGGACAGGTTTTCACAGTGGTTTTAACAAAGACAAAGCCCTTTAGTTAAATCAATGTTTCCTTGGTCTTCCTGTGTTTTTAATGTTTCCTATTGAGGAGGAGGTCAGATCCTGATGAAGCTAGACAATGGATGTGGTCCAAATAGAGCCTTTCTGACCTTCAAACTCATAGCATATCTCTGATGTAAACAGCCTTCAGAAAAATTAGTATCATATACAAATCAGTACAAATTTATTACCAAGCCCTTAATATTTTAATTAGAAACAGGACTTTTTGATATATAATGGCTTAGTTAGAGGAAACTAGCATAGATAAGAAAATTTCAAGGATGAAATTTAAGCCCTTATTTTAGGTCATTTTATTTCATTTTTATTTTATTTTAGTGGATCTAGGCAGCATGCCTCAGCACTATCTATAAAACTATAAATCTGCAACTTTGCATACTTATAATAACACCACAACAGTTATAATAACACTGAAATGCCTTCAGAGCAGAGGGAACTGAAGATACTGGATAAAGTCGGGTATCAAGAAGCATATTCAGTCTTGAGCTGTTCTGCTTTTTGAGAATTCAGTCTATTGTTGCTACAGAAAAGAAAATGTAAATTGGGCCACCCATATGTTCCTTTTTGGTCAGCTCTTTGTTTTGGAAATTTCCTAAGTTAGGAAATTAATATAAAACCAGTGATGTACTTTTTTCTCTTAAGAGAAAAATAACATCTTTCCTGAAATCTGACCATTTTCCTAATCCAAGTACCATTTCACAGGAAAGCATTACAGCTCTAGGTCATCCACACTGAATTTGCTGGTACCTTAAGCCTCTTTGCACTAGAGAGTAATGGTAATACCTTTTTTCACTCTTTCCAAAGGGTGCTTAGAATTATCTCCCTATAACATAACTAAATGCTGTGTATGTGTTCTCACAGCTTCTTAATCCTTTCCTGAAAGGTGATTTTTTTATTAATTGGTGTTAATTTCTATTGCTTTAATCCAAATAACTTCAGCAATTTGGAATTCTCTGAGGAACCCATAGAACAGAAGGCTAAAGAAGCTTTCAGAAAGCTTTGGAAACTAGGTAGTTGGAGTGAGAGAACCTAGTCAGAAGCTAAAGGGTAAGATTGTCCTTTGATATGTTCCCTACAGGTCATCCGAGGGTGGAGAGGGGAGGTTTGGTAGAAAACAGGACTGAGGATTGGAGAGTAGTCATGGAACAGCATGCAGAGCCATCCTTTACGTGCGCTCACCTTGTGGTTGAAGAAGGGCTGGCCAGTTTGCATCAAAGTCCAACCAAGACCAGTCCCACCTAACCATCAGGGAAAACATAGTTCCTCTAAAGAAAAAGCAGTACTGCCAAATGAAGGGACCAAAATACACACACACACTCAAATGTCCACTATAAAATCGAGATTTCCTTGATGGAGGCCTCATCAAAAAATCATCTTATCAGTGTGGTCAGCAGAAGTAAAATGAGACCATTCAATGCCGTATATTGTGTGATTCCACTTACATGAAATGTTTGCAATAGACAAATCTGTGAAGATGGAAAGCAGATGAGTGGTTGCCAGTGACCGTTAGGAGGGGCAAATGAAGTATGATTGCTAATGGTCCCTTTCTGAGGTGATGAAATGTTCTGGAATTAGGTGGTGAGGATATTTTCCCAAATTTGCAAACAGATGAAAACAACACTAAATTTTACACTTTGAGAAAGTGAGTTTATTCATATGTGAATTATATATCCATAAAAATTTATAAACTTAAAAAAGGATGAAAGCATGTGACCATTCAGAAAATAACCGGCTTTCAAGCCATAGCTATACAGTGTCAAGCATTCAAAAAAGAAAAGAAAAACTACTGTGGAAACAGAGCCCCATCTCACTGACTCATGTCTGCAGATTATTCCTGAGATTCCAGCATTTCACCCTCTGCCATGATGAAGAAGGCAACGGGATGATGTAAAAGTTGTAACTTTTTATTAGTCACTCTGTAGAAACTCCAGGTCTGCAAGAGCAGCATCTCCTAAAGCTCAGTGCCTAGTTTTGGATTCCGTTCACGGGTCAGGAAATGTTTGGTTCTGGCAGGTGTCCTCAAGAAGAGTGCAAGTACACTGGGCTAGAAACCAGACGTGCAGCAGGACCAGTGTTTCCTAGGTAATCTTAAACTACAACAGATCTCTGCCCTGGAGTTGAGACACCACTGACATATATTATCTACTTGATATTTATGTCTCAGAAAATAATATCCATTTTGGAATTTTTTCTTAAAAACTTTACTCCTAAAATCTGAATATTTGCTCCGGAAATTTGGGGTGATATGTAAAGAAAGATACTCAGTTCATACAGTGATAAGGAAAATCCACCTTTTCTTTTTAATATTTTAAATTTTTTTGTCTTTTTTGGTTAAGAGATATTTAAATCAACCAAGAGTTGAACAGTCTTTCATTTTGGTCAACTAAGAAAAGGAGAAAAAAGTAATATGATAAAAGGTCTAAACTAGCTTTCAGTTTCCCTCATAGGTCTGGGAAGAGTGACAAAGATGAAACCCACCTATCCCCTCCACCCCACCCCCCAAGACACACATACACACACACACACACATTGGATTGCAGTTATGCATGTTTCATATTTAATATTGATAAAACCTTTCATGATAGAACAAAGTAACAGTGAAATTAATGATTTTACTAGGTAACTAATATACAGTGAAGAAGCTTGAATCTTGTGTCATACTCTGCTGCCTCTAATTTTGTGTCTCTAATCTTGAGCTTGGCGAGCTAATAACCTAGCTAATTAGAATTATGTGTAAAATAACTAGAATAGAGGAACTCTGATGAATGAAGTATATTCACCATGGTAGATTTATTCCCTGGTGGCTCAGACGGTAAAGCGTCTGTCTACAATGCGGGAGACCTGGGTTCAATCCCTGGGTCGGGAATATCCCCTGGGGAAGGAAATGGCAATCCACTCCAGTACTATTGCTTGGAAAATCCCATGGACAGAGGAGCCTGGTAGGCGACAGTCCATGGGGTCACAAAGAGTCAGACACGACTGACCGACTTCACTTTCACTTTTATCTGCTTAAGAATCTTTTAAACTTCCTAATTCTGAGGTATAAACCAAAAAATTGATGTTAGTAGAGGTTGAATTTTGTTATTCATATGACTCATCCAGAGATTTGATAAGTAAGGTCATTATATAATCACTGATATTTATAATAATGAACTTAAACCTTTGGAATCACAAAACTTTGAGTATTGTTTTGTAACATTTAATTTAGAATGTATTTCCATTTATTCTTTGAGATTGCATAATATATACAACAAAATTTCCAGACCAGTCAGTTAAATAGAACTAAATTCTGAAAAATTTGTTCAAAGAGAAGTTATTATAGTTTGAAAAATACCTGTTTTGGTATATATATATCTTGCAATACTTTTTTTTGGTAATATTACAGTATTTTCAGTTCAGTTCAGTTCAGTCGCACAGTCGTGTCCGACTCTTTGCGACCCCATGAATCGCAGCACGCCAGGCCTCCCTGTCCATCACCATCTCCCGGAGTTCATCCAGACTCACATCCGTCGAGTCCGTGATGCCATCCAGCCATCTCATCCTTGGTCGTCCCCTTCTCCTCCTGCCCCCAATCCCTCCCAGCATCAGAGTCTTTTCCAATGAGTCAACTCTTCCCATGAGGTGGCCAGAGTCCTGGAGTTTCAGCCTTAGCATCATTCCTTCCAAAGAAATCCCAGGGCTGATGTCCTTCAGAATGGACTGGTTGGATCTGCTTGCAGTCCAAGGGACTCTCAAGAGTCTTCTCCAACACCACAGTTCAAAAGCATCATTCTTCAGCACTCAGCCTTCTTCACAGTCCAACTCTCACATCCATACATGACCACAGGAAAAACCATAGCCTTGACTAGACAGACCTTAGTTGGCAAAGTAAGGTCTCTGCTTTTGAATATGCTATCTAGGTTGATCATAACTTTTCTTCCAAAGAGTAAGCGTCTTTTAATTTCATGGCTGCAGTCACCATCTGCAGTGATTCTGGAGCCCAAAAAAATAAAATCTGACACTGTTTCCACTATTTCCCCACCTATTTCCCATGAAGTGATAGGATTGGATGCCATGATCTTCGTTTTCTGAATGTTGAGCTTTAGGCCAACTTTTTCACTCTCTTTCACTTTCATCAAGAGGCTTTTTAGCTCCTCTTCACTTTCTGCCATAAGGGTGGTGTCATCTGCATATCTGAGGTTATTGATATTTCTCCCAGCAATCTTGATTCCAGCTTGTGTTTCTTCCAGTCCAGCGTTCCTCATGATGTACTCTGCATAGAAGTTAAATAAGCAGGGTGACCATATACAGCCTTGACGTACTCCTGTTCCTATTTGGAACCAGTCTGTTGTTCCAAGTCCAGTTCTAACTGCTGCTTTCTGACCTGCATACAGATTTCTCAAGAGGCAGGTTAGGTGGTCTGGTATTCCCATCTCTTCCAGAATTTTCTGCAGTTTATTGTGATCCACACAGTCAAAGGCTTTGAACAGATGTGAAATACATTGTTTCAGAGAACATTTTTACTAAGAAGCTTAAGATATATACATGCATTTATTTCCAAGTTCCTTGGCAGCTGGGCACATTTCAGACAGTGATGCACAATATGTCTTTGCAAAAAATACAAGGGAGGAAACTTAGAAAAAGTAGACCGCCTAATCGAATTCTACTTTAAAACTGAAGTATACCCTTTTCAAATTGGTGTTCTTTCCTTTGCTCCAAGTAACCTCATCTGTGATAAGTTTGAATCTGTATGAAATTAATATAAATTCCTTCCAAAGTTGGAACTATTTCAGGTGCTTAATTTTATGTAAAAGTATTACATATTTTGTTTAGGAGAAATAAATATTGCTTGGGATAAAAAACTCATTGGGACAATGACCAAATGTATTTTTCTTCATATCTTCATGGTATCTAGTAAAACTCTTTACTCATGATAGACACTCTGTAAGTGCTTATTTAAATGGATACACATGTTTAACTAAACTGGATGTATTGGTTTGAATTAGTCTATTAGCTATGAACCACACTCAGACTAGAATTGTGAAGCATAATTAACAATTATGCTTCATAATTGTGCTTAAACTATCATACTCAGGTTTTGTAATATATATAAATATATACATTAAAGTATCATAAAAATTATTATGTGTGAGCATTTCCTGAAACATATAACAGCATCAATACAGTGGAAAGATAGATCAGCTTTAAAAAGCTACAAACATTTAAATTGGTGTTTTGCAGAATGGTTTCACACCACTGTATATGGCAGCCCAGGAGAACCACCTGGAAGTTGTCAAGTTTCTCCTCGACAATGGTGCAAGCCAGAGCCTGGCCACAGAGGTAAGACACTTTGGTTCTTTTTGTGGGTGAGTTCACATGTTTATAGGGATTTTAGAAACCTGAAGTTGTATCATTGAGAATCTGTCCCGCTGGTATTTCATTACAGTTGTATATTAATGTGTGGGCTCATAAGTTTTTATGAAATACATTAGAAAAGTCTATTGTTAGTCTTTCAAGAATCTTCCATGCCTAGTTACCCTTTCTGCTCTTAAATGCCTGGCAGTACCCTCTAATTGAGCTATTTGTTTACTATTTACATAATTGCTTGAGAGTGCTTTTCTCCTTCTTACAATTTTGCGTCAAAGGCAGCCACTGTTTTGAAATATTTTTTGTGATAGAACATAAGTTTTAAATCTGTTTTTTCCAAATTTAAGTTAGCATAATTATAATGATTGGATTTATGCATTTCTAAAGTTAACTAATTAGATTTAACTCATACTTCTACACAAAACTAGTATATATTTTTTGAAGAGTAGATAAAAGCAGGCTTTAAAAAATTGCAATCATGAATAGGAGAGTTATTAAAAATAAAGTATTTAAGTCACTGATACTATTTTAGGTAATGTAGTTTATTTTTGAAACTAATCTGGATGGAAGATTGTGATCCCTTGAAGTGGATCACTAGAAATCTATTGCTAATAATAAAGGACTACTGCTTGTGTACTCTTTATTTTTAACAAAAGAAAGAATTAGAACAGGTGGTTACCCCTGTCATAAAGCCAAATTCTCTGATTTTCCTTCTGAAGTATTTCCTGAATGGCACAAGAAAGATGTATATCATTGGGATTATATGCACAGGGATTGCCTATAACCTTGCCCAGCTTTTGAGATCATGCCTTCCAGGAAAACCAGGAGATAAATGAAGAGGCAGTTCACACACAAAAATATGCAAATGACCACAAATGTATGAAAATACCTCATCCTTCCTTATAGTCAAATAAATCTTAATTTATTAATCAGACAGAGAATGAGATCCAGTCTTTAGTGCATGAGATGAAGAAGAAATTCAAGGGGTAGGAAAAATTGCAACTCAACTACTATATTGGTGACGTTGACAACCAGTTGCAACACTTTTATAGAACACTTAACATTAACTATGCAAATTACTATTTATACACCTTTTTGCTTAGCAATTCCACTTTGAATAGTTAATATGACATTGTATATTGGAAGATAATGCAAAAAATAGTTATTATATAAGAAACAGCAACATAATTAGTAGTAACAATTTTTTAAAAACCAGGAAGAACCAAAGGGGAAGCTATTGGATAAATATTGCTTTACTTTGACGGTAAAATGGTACTCTGCGCTAGCAACAATGAGGGAAGACTCTATGTACTAATACGGGAAAATGTCCATAGTGTACTGTTTCCAGTGGTTTTATTCTGAGAATTCGGAGACAGCCTCACTTTTCACTTCCTAGCCTTCAGTTCTCTTGGGGACTTTTATTTTGAGAATGGATTTAAAAAAATAATAATAATAATATCCTTAGAGCTTGGTAGTAAATAATGAGTGGCTGATGGCAGAGTAACCAGCTTTTGTATGCACAGAGCAGTGGCTCTCCTCACACTGGGAAGAAGGTAACCTGTGTGAGTCCCTCAAATATGACATGTGGGTCACCTCATGCTTTTCAGGGAGGATGGGTATAGGAGCCAGGGTTGGTGTAGAAGAGAAAACCCCTTCCTATTTTTGGATGGAAATACTATGTAATATGAATATCCTGATGACAGCAATTCCGTGGTACTTTTTCATCTGTGAAGGGCAGGTAGTATTCTTTTTTTAGGCTGTGATGGGCAGATCACTGAGTGTCTCTCCTTTAGAACAAACATAAGACCAGTTTACCATTAAAAGACTATAGAATTACCTTGTCAACTAATCATCAGTAAGTCGCTGGTTCTCTGTGTTTTTTTTAAGCTTTCAGGCCCCCCCAAAAGGCACTACAACTGACTAAAAAGGAACATATGAGATCCTCAAACAACTAATTTAGTCTTTTAGCAGGAAGATAGATATAGGTAGATATGTACATAGATGGATAGATAGATATTTGATAGATTTTTTTTTACTGCTTTATATTACTTTACTTTCAAAGGTTTTTTTAGCTTTAAAAAAATAAATGAATGAATTAGTGTTCCAACAACAAATCACACCCATGTCTTCATGAGGGATTTGGTGCCATCACCACGTAAACAACAGCTATCTGATTATCTAGAGCTATTTGAAGCTTTGGCTGAATTTTTATCTCTTGTATTATTAGTACTAGAGAATTAAAAGAACAGCAAGAAATAAGATGTTTCATTCACATAATGTTCTAATTACAATTTTGCCTTCTTACTAGCAATAATATTGGTGTCATTTACACAGAAGTCTGTATTTACAGAATGAACAGTAATGAGCAATGAAAGGATTCCTTAGATGAAAAAAAATTTAGCAGAATTTTCAACTTATTAGATAATATGATATTGTCAAGTTCCTTCAATACAATTTTTTCCATATGCTCCTTGTATATATGTATGAGGTCTTTGGCATGGTTGTGTTTTTCAAAACTTTTCCTGTATTACTGTGTACTGTGTATCCTGTCTTTGCATGTATATCTTCCTTCTTTGGCTAATCAAGATTTTGAAGCATGAGGTAAATTTATTTGTTCACTGATGGCATCTATTGTGTGCCAGATACTCCAAACGGCAGTGAGGATACATGTGGAACTTCCATCATATTTCCTTTTGGCTTGTATTTTTCTCTTAAGAATATCATAGAGCAAGCTAAACCATTCAAACTTGGTTTGGAAGCAAAATCTGGAGCTGCTAATTTTAGCTATTAACACCTTAGGACTGGTATCTTTGTGTCTTTAATTGGTTTATGCAAGAAGCACATTCTTGTCAGTGCTAATCGTCTTAGCTGCAGTTGATTTTCTGGTACAAAATAGTTTCCTTTATGTTTAGGCCTTATGGACTGAAACATTCCTATGGGTGGAAATGTAACCACTTCATTTTGCTGCAAAACAGAAGTGAGCTGTCATTTTTACCCCTTAGATTTTGCTCAGGTTTTAAAAGTGAGGTGCAACGTTTAACTCTTAACACACAGCTCTTTCCCTTCACTATTCCATTTTTTAGATGTGTTTTTCTCTTTTGTGAAAGTAATATATTAAGTAAATGAGGAAGTGTTGTAGCCACGCGTTCCAGGAAACGAACTCACTCAGAAGGACAATGCAGATAGTGGAGTGCAGTTTATTACACAGGCGGGCCCACGGCAGAGTCTCCTCGGGCCCACGGCAGTCTCCTCTTAGCCAAGGACCCCAACCAGTTTTTGTGAAAACCTTATATACCTTAAGTGTACGTGCCCAAAGCCACCTCCCCAAATTCCGTGAAACTAGTCTGAACAAAGGAAGAGAAAGAAACAATCAAAGTTAACCCGTGATTCATATGCCTTAAGCCTAGGTAGTTAACAGTGGACAATTATTAATAGGCCTGTGGTCATACCCCAATAAGCATAATAGAATTTATGATTCTATTTGGTTACACAGATAATTAGGTATTCTTTTAGGCAATGGAGAGTCTAGGTATGAGCCCTGGGGTTCTTCTATCCAGGGGGCCTGGTTTTTCCAGTCGGTGTGTCGTTTCCATAGATACTGGGCATATAGCTCAAAGTCCACAGTCCGACCCAAGATGGAGTCCTGCTTTCAAGATGGAGCCTGTTCTGTCTGTTTCTTCCTTCAGGAGTACAATAAAAAGAGAAAAGAAAAAGCCACAGTTAGTTGTCCCTAGAGATAACATTCTGTTTATCCATCCAGATTTTTTTTGTCCATATTCACAATACGCATGTTTCTCTTAGTGGAAATGAGATCGTGCATGTTCATGGTTATGCTGATTCCTTTTCCTGTAACATTAAATTACACTTAAACTTTGTACTTTAACCTGTGGTGTTGTTTTGGTGATGTCTAGGTTATATCCAACCTTTATTATTAATGGTTGCAGAGAATGTCCTTCTGGTTACATTGATGCTTATCCTCTTCCTCACTTGGGTCTTTCTGGAGAAGTTGAACAGACCAAGTGGAACTGCAGCTAGATCTTGAAGCTTGGAGTGTAGATAGAATTTGTGTAGGTAAAGCAAGGAGGAGGACATTTCAGAGTGGGGCAAATAGCCTGAGTTTAGATGCCAGGGTAGAGACAGTAAGGAGAATGGAGATTTATACAAGATTTATATGAGAAGGGCCCGGGCAATGCTGTCACTTAGGTGCTTGGGGGCTGATATTTTACAATCCTTGAATATAAATATACTGATTTGCATTCAGCCAAACAAGTGCTAGGAGCACTTATCTGTTTTCCAGCAAGGAAAACAATGGTGAAAGTGATCTTCTAGGAAAACCAATAAGACATGAATATGCAAGTAACTATGTTTTTTCTTTTTCCCTTACAAGCACTCTTCCATTAGAGCAGTCCTTGCTTTGTACCACAAGGAGTATTATTTGTACTACAAATAATAAATATGATTTACTATAGATAATAAATATCATGATCTGAATAGAATAATAAAGTAACCTACTTGCCAATTGTCTAGCAAAAATGACTTTGAAATGTTCTTTTGAGTGTGTGATAATTAAAGTATTGCAGATTTAAAATGTGGGAGCCAGTCTTAGGATATTCAGGGGCTTCCCAGGTGGCTCATTGGAAAAGAATCCACCTGCAAAGCAGGAGATGCAGGTTCGATCTCTGGGTCAGGAAGATACCCTGGAGAAGGAAATGGCAACTCACTCATTCTTAATTGGGATATCCCATGGACAGAGGAACCTAATGGGCTGTAGTCCGTGGGGTTGCAAAGAATCAGCTTTGCAGCTAAACAACAATAACAACAACTCAGGATATTCTCCTCTGTGCTTTCTTTTTTATGGTCAGTAATGCTAGATTTTCCAACTGCAGTGAAATCTGTAGCTGTCTTCTCTTTGTCAAGTCCCAGGGCAATACAGTGGGAAGACTAACTGTACAGATATGTGTGTATGTCTGAATTGCTTCTAGTCATGTTTTATATGGTCCATTCTTTTATTGGTCAGAGAAGCCAAGAGTCTTTCGTGCATACCTTCCTTAAAACAGCAATGAGTATAGTTCATTAATTCACATATAGTAATTGAGTACCAAATATACACTAGGTTGCAAGGTATAGAGATGAAGCAGACAAGATATACTAGGCAACAAAGTACTGGATAAAATAGTTTGAAATAATGATGGAAATTTACCTTTAAAATTATTTTCTGTTTCGGGGTGTGTGTATATATATATGTATGTATGTATTTATTTTTTAATATCTTTCCACATATATGTGGAACTACTTGAATATGTCAGCTTTAATAACTGTGAACAAAAATTGACACTCGATCACCTTCTTACTTGTTAATCAAGTAGAAAATGTCCACAGGGGCCAGTCTTGACCCATCGTCTGTTTGCAGGATGGCTTCACACCATTGGCAGTAGCTTTGCAACAAGGTCACGACCAAGTAGTGTCACTTCTGCTAGAAAATGACACAAAAGGAAAAGTGCGTCTCCCAGCTCTTCACATCGCCGCCCGGAAAGACGACACGAAAGCCGCTGCCCTGCTGCTGCAGAATGACAACAATGCGGATGTGGAGTCAAAGGTGAGGCCCTGGCAAACACGCTAGGCACACGGCATCCTCCTCTGTTAGGCACCCAAACGTGAAGAACGCCTGGGCCCCCTTTGGGCATGCTTACGCCAAACACTTAACTGCGCTGAAAGGAATAAAATCGTGCCCCCAAGACATCCAGTTGAAGGCGCAGCACCCCTACCCTTGGCACCTACAGCTGGGAGGGACCTGTGGGTGCTGCCCCATATGTGCTGATAGGTGGCCACCTCAACAGAAATCAATCGAGAGACACCCGATAATGTCCTTCCTTTGAACATGTATTTTTAATGTATTTAGCACTTCAGTTCCAACATCAAGGTGAAAAATTAGAAACTGCTAGCCACAGTGTGTGCCAAATAAATTTTTGGTTGCTATCTAAGACGGCAGGCTATACACTGAGTATTGATCAGCTGCAGAAGGCATGCCAGCAGCCAGAGTCCCAGCCAACAACTCCCATTGTCTGGACACACATTACTTACAAGTGTCTGTGAAGGAAACATGGCATTTGGAATAGGCCCTCGTGTAGCCCTTCATTCAGTCTAGCTTTCTTTCTGTGCCTTTTGTGCTGCCATTAGAGCTTCCATCTGCATTACCTAGCTGTCATGAGCTTTCTGCCATCCATGATCACCGATAGCAAACTAACCGTTCATTTTTTCCTCCTCTTTGCTTCCAAATGTGTTAACCTAGATGGTGGTGAATAGAACAACAGAGGTATATATATATATGTATATCCGTGTACATTTAATCTATATCTGCATCACCATTTTCCCATTCCTTAGTGCTGCCGCCTCGTTTCTTTCCCTTCTTCTTTGCATTGCCGTCTGTAGGCTAGATACCTGCTTCCTACCCCCACCCTCAAAGTAGCATGTGCCAGAGGAGATAGTAGTTTGATTACCAGGGCTTTCTGCAGCTGAACCTGGTGTTTGAAAGGAGGAAGTATTAGGCATCCTTGAAACTTAAGGGTACTACAATAGAGTCCTGTGACATGAAGCATCTTGACACTTGAGAAACTTCTCAGCTCTACCTACAGCTGCAGACAACCCTGTCATTCTACTCATCTAGGACTGAATCTTCAGATTTCTGCATGACACTCGCCCTCAGTGGTGTCAGCAAAATGAAAGTTACCTCGGAAGGGTACCCTGTGACCCACCCTTGACAAGAATCAGTCAGACCGCTAGCATGGCTGAGAAGCTTGCTGACGACTTAGAAATGCATCTAGTTCCTGTAAGGTTGAAATCTTTGGGGACTAAGTAAATCGCTGCATGTTTTAGCATTTTTCAAGGAAGTAAAATGATCTTGGTATGAACAATCCAGAAAAAGGGGTTATTGAATAGGCATTTGCTAATAAAGAGACCAGCTTGTCAATTTCTTTATGAAATGCATTCACCATGATTCAAGACCAACTGTAATAGCACCTCTTCCCCCCAAATTGCTTTTATCATTAAAATTGGCTTTTACTGTTGGTTAATTTGACTCTATATTGAATATATAATACTAGTGAAATTTTGACAGTTTCAATGGACAGTTCTACCATCAATAATACAACAGTGGTACTCATCGAACTTTCTGTGAGCTATCAAGATATTTCTTGTCACCCCTATTTTGACTTTTGGACATGTTGGCTTCTGTGTAGTTCTGCTCCCAGATTACAAAAATGGCTCAGTCTCCACCCTTGGTTCCTTCCTGGCTATTCCTCTCCCTGTGAGTCTGGCATCCCTTTGAAATCCTATGAGCAATTGGCACTAATGGAAAGAAACCTAGTACAGAATGGAATGCGGACCTCAGCATATTTTGCTTCCTCGTTTTGATCTGGGCAGGGTTGTGGTATTAACATGTGAGACAAGAGGCCAGCAGGGATCAGTTGAACGTCTGCTGTGTTTTCTTTCCAGAGTGGCTTCACTCCGCTCCACATAGCTGCCCACTATGGAAATATCAACGTAGCCACATTGCTGTTAAACCGAGCAGCTGCCGTGGACTTCACTGCACGGGTAAGAGTGCTGCAATCTGACGTGCCCTCAAAGCATTTGAAACGATTCTTGACCCTACTCCCCCAGCATGAGGAGGCGGTCAGGCCAGGTGGCCTCCAAGGGTCTTCCCCGTCAGGGAAGCTGTGTTTTCTACTTTTCCTGGTGCACTTTCTTGCTTGTAGACAGGTATGGCTATTTTCTAGCAGGAAAAGAAAACCAAGATTGGGAGTGGGGATGGGGGTGTGTGATAAATGAGTGACATACAGAAGATGTGATGTGAATAAGCACATGTGGAAACTACAGGCTGCCCCTGCAAGCTGAAATTTCTGAGTGTGTATGAAATGGGTCTGATAGCACTAACAGTGCTGTAGAAATCAGGGTCTTGATCTTCCAGATGGGAATGAACTGTATTTGAGGCCCAAATCTCAGAACCCAAGTAATAGAGGCCACCTTTTGCTCTTATCTTCTATCCCCTATACACTTTCAGAATGTGTAACATTTCAGAATGTGATTTTGTAACCCGAATAAATTCATATTCATAGCAAAAGGAATTACAGTATCACATGTACCCCTGGACAGCAACTCAGAGATCCAGAGTAATAGGGCTCTGAATGCAGAAACCAGTCTTGGGCTGGGCTTGATCGTCAGCAACAGTATCATCAGAAATAGAAACAAAGCAGGAAGCAGAATATAGAAGTGGTCAGATGTGGGGACTCAGGATTCAGACTCCCTGGCCTCCTGTGTTGGATTTAACTTTTCTTTCTGTGTCCATCAGTTTCCTCATTGATAAGATGAAGTTAACGTGGACTGTGAAATTAAAGAACAAACCATAATAATAAGATAACATCAGCCCTCCTGCACTGGGTCACTGAGAAACAGGAGAGTGTGGAGAACGCTTAGCACAGCGTCTGACGCATCATCCCCAGCAGCAGCAACACTGTGATTTTGAACATAGGATTTGAAGTATTATTTTTGCTAAAAACCTCACTTGTTAGGGGAGAAGTGGCAATAGACCAGATAGGGAAAACAATCATAATACTGGTACTAGCAGTAGCTATAGCAGCCGTAAAAGTAATGCTATCTTTGAAGCAGATGCCAAGCTGAGCATTTTTATTTCATGAATTCTTATGTCAAGAAAAGTGTTTGTGTCCCTGTTTTACAGAAGGGGAAACCGAGACTTAGAGACAAGAAATAGCCGGTCCAGATGATAGAGCTTAGCAAATGAGAAAAGGCAGAATTTCGGCCCCAAAGCTCTTCACCCCTTCAGTCTTCTGTCTCACTCTGATGATGTTAGGGGTTCATTTTTCTCATCCTTCCTATAATTCATTAATCCTATAAAAATTAATAAGAGCTAACATTGTACTAACATAAAAGCTATTTCCTATCTGATTGTCTTCAGCCTGCTAAAAGCTTTTATCAGTTTAAATACGGCAGCTCTTGTCACTCTAGAGCTGTGAGTGTTCTTCTTGCATTAATAGCATCCTTGGGTTTCAGCAGACCCAAGGGCTTGAGTGACATTTAGAAGGACAAAGCTAAGCACTTCTTTAAGTCATGTATAAACAGGGCATGCCGATGTGTAAAAACCCCGTGTCTGTAAGATGCATTCTTCTGGTTTCATTTCTCTAACTCACAGAAAACCTCATTAAGTCACATCTTCTAATTAGGACATTTGGAAAATTCATGTCAGGGTAGTGTTTGAAGTTTGTCTTGGTGCCATTGTTTAGAAATTTCCTGATGCTGCTGAAACTAAGATTGGGACAATGTTTAAACAATTTAAGAGGACAAATTACAGTATTTTCAGCCTCCTTCAAGCAATTCCAAAGCATCCATTTACATTAAAACAATTACTATGGTAATTACAAATGATGCTAATTTATCGATTAAAGATCAGTGGAGACCTCAGACCGTGGTTGTTAACCTTGTCTGAATTACCATATGTGATTTAAGATAGTTGCATTGTGCCTTTGTTTAAAATGTTAAATTTCAGACCTTTTGCTGACATTTACTCCCAGTCATTCCTAATTAGTGAGGCCTCGTAGCATTCTGAGCTGAAGGCTGTGGCAGAATTTGATTGTACTTACTAGGATGTCTGGACTGTTGCTCATACTGGAAAGCCCAGCTCCCCTCTGCAGTGGCTGGCGGATGGCTTGCTGTAGGAGGTCTGAGCTGGACTGGTCTTCATGAAGAGCTTAATCAGAGGCAAGTGCTAGTTGCCTCCGCAAGCACATTGTGGGTTCCAAATCTCTAGTAATATTATATACTAATCCAGCATCCAGCCTTTTGTGTTACAGAGTCCCCTCCCTTCCCACCTTAAGCGGGGTCTTCCTAGGTCAGAGTTCTCTCAGGGATGTAGCAGAAACAGCAGGTGAAAGTAAAATGCCCCGGAACACAGATGGGATCCGATTTTGCCTGGTCTAAACAATAGGGGATCAGTAAGCCTCAGTTGTTGAGAACTAGCTGCAAATCATAACTGTAAATCATGTTCTTCAGGAACCAGGTTGAGCTAGAGGTATTGATTAGAAAGTTAGAGGTCAAGTTAAAAAACAACAGCAGCCACCATTGTCTGAGGGAGGCCGTGATGTCTGCTTCCTGGCTGTGACAGATCGCTGAAGAAAGGCAGATACAGTCTTGAGGTTCTTTACGGGCTGAGAGCATGACCTCGAGAATGGATGGCTACCTGCTGGCAAAGAGAAGTGGGGAGAGCAGGGGGGAATCACCCTTCTGGAATCATTTCCTGCACGCAGTCCACGTACGTGTCCAAGGCCGAGAGGAGGCAGAGCTAAACATGGTGTAACTCAAGGTAGAACACAGTAGAACGGATTGCTTTCTCTGCTTCTTTGTAGTGCTAGCTAATTTAGGCAGCAAGAAAGCTGATCCTAGCCAGTGTATACCCCTAGTATCAGTGATGGTAACTGCTTCACAGCATGATTACCTGTTACATTAATACCTTTCCTTAGATTTTTATTATGATGTAAATTTGGACGTTTGTATTGTAATTCTGCCATATATATGTAAGATATCCTGTCTGACATCTTAAATATTTCCTTTTGGATTATCCATGGAGACCTGTTCAGCCTCGTGGGTCTGCTGCAGGGAGTAAATAGAGTAAGTGCTGAATACCGCAGTGCAGCGTCAGCACACTTTGCGCTCTGCATTCATGTGCTGAGATGGCCTTGACACCATCTGAATTTATGCGTGACCCTTGCTCCCTTAGCAAATTATCCTGGCTCTCTTGGGAAAGAGAATGTGACTAAGACACACCAGAGCTGCTACTGATTGTCATTCCAGTCAGGAGCATTTATGCACTTTAGTAAGTAAAAGCCAAATCATATTATTGGATGCCTGCAAAATTCCTTTTTATTGATTGAAGAAGATAGATGCATACTTTGCTGGCTAAGAGTTTTTTCATCAAATGTAATGGACCACCTAACTTAATCTTCACTCTTGTCATTGACCTTTCTCTTGTAAATTATTATTTACCTTCCCATTTGGGGAAGATAATTGAATAAAACATCCTTCTATTGGTCTTGGTATGTAGTACTTTTTGGTTTTGATCTCTGAAAGGATTAGGGATTTTGTGTGTTTGAGTGTTATACCTCATTTTTTTCCAGAAGGATTTCAGGAGCTTTGCAAAGTAAGACATGTAAGAAGGAAAAAGGAAAAGTAAATGTTACCAAGCAGCTAGAAAAGACTAGTGAATACAACTGGAGAATAAATGTAGCCTCTAAGCACTTTGAGGCATATAATAGAAGGGAAGCACGGGTTATATAGTTTTCACTGTTTGACAAAGGAAATCTTAATTATCTATAGAGTCACTTTGTGTGTAAAATAACTCAAATGCAATTTGTGTGCCATGTTAATCCTTCTGTTAAGAATAGTGAGTTTGGGGGACTTCCTTGGTGTCCAGTGGTTAAGACCACTGTGCTTCCGTTGCAAGGGGCATAGGTTCAATCCCTAGTCAGGGAACTAAGAGCTGCACGCCACACAGTGCAGCTAACAAAAGAAAAGAAAATTTAGTGAAGAATGATGAGTTTTGTAGTTGATACTATCTTTAGTAACTACATTTCAAAAAGGTTCAATTCCTACTATCCTGTACAGCCTAAATCTCCATCTGTGAAGGCGCCCTGGCCAGGGATGCTGAGAGACTGTGGCTCAGCTATTTAGCTGTGTGATGTTCTAACTGCATGTGATAGATCTTGGCATCTGTGTCACAGGTAACATGTCCGCTTGTACTGCCTTTTTAGATGTTTTGAACAGTTTTAGCAGAGGCTTGGCCACTTTTGGAACTCAGTTAAGTCATAAGAAAGGCTACTTTATCTAAACTATCTTAATTTTTGATTAAAGTGAGAGCAGTGGTTTTAGACAGTTGAACTACTAACCCCATTGATGGTAACATACAAATGTTGGATTTTACATTCTACCCAAATAAGAGGTTGACATGGGGTCAGCATGATGTCTATGGATAAACATTATCAGGAGATTTCCTTTCTCAGTTAAATTCCACCTAGCAAACATTAAAGCGCTTCTGCTATAAGCTAGACCTGGAGGTTCAGACTCAATTAACCCACTGTCCTGATGCTATTAAATTGTTGAGACCCCAGAATGCTCAACCATACAACACAGACTCTCCCCTAATTCTTTACTAAGGTATGTGCATTATCTGAGCAGTCCTATTCAGGCTGAAGTAGAAGTATCATGAAGTAGGCCTCCCACACCCCGTGCTTTGCCTCCCTGCAGGACTTTGAGCTCCTCAGGGGCAGATTTATGTGTTACTACACGTTTTGGAATTCCTGGTGTATAACCCAGCACCTAGCACTGGGAAGGACTATTATTTTGGGTGGGCCAAAAAGTTCATTCGAGGTTTTCCGTAACACATTATGGAAAAATCTGAATGAACTTTTGACCAACCCTGTATTTATTGAATTCAAGAATGAATGAACAAATAACTTTCAGGGCTCCTTATCCACGACTCCTGGGCACCCAGTACCTATTTAAACCTGCTTTCTTCAAGCCCCAGTCCTCTTCCTGACCTGTCAGAATTTCAGACTGAGCTTCAGCCTGGCGTCAGGGTCCCACTTCCCAAACTGATATGAGCTGCATTAAGGGAGATGAGAAATCCATAGGATTCTAATAGAGAGGTATAGGCAAGTGCACCAAACCCAGGTCTTGACTGTCAGACACTGAGAGGCAAGTTGATTTCAAACTGAGCAGCATAGTTGACCTTGGAAGACAAACCTAGGACAAAGGGTCAGTCACCAAGAGCTGCTGCCAAGCTTTGTTCGGTTAAGTGTGTCTGAAGTAGTGCCTCAGTTTATGAGCTATCAAGGCCACTGCCAGACAGAGCTAGGAATGGGCATCAGCTACTCAAACATGGAGAAGGAGAAGAGTTGAGCATAGCTCCAGCAGGAAGGTGACTTTTTGTCACGTGTTTATAAGGACCGAGGGCTTCTGGAGACTTTGCTGTGATTTGTATGGCCCTATCACTGCAAGTACATTAAAAAAAATATATTTTCCCTGCATTCTACAGTCCTATTTTTTAACTAGATGTCATTCCTTAACTTGGGTTGAGCCCAAACACACACACACACACACATTCATTTTTATTGATATGTGTTTTCAAATATAATACAGTGTTTATCTCCTAATATAGGCTCAATAGCATTAAAGATACTATTTTAATGGGTTATATAACCCTCCTTTGGAATAAAAATGAAGATTGGGGAGCACTTAGCAAAGGAATGTGAGTTATGGGAAAGTCACCATGTGGCTAATTCGTGAAGCATATTCTTGTTGCCATGGTGATATTAACATCTCAGGAAGAACAAAACCAGTAAGGCAAGGGCAGAGTGGTGCGTGAATAGACCTTTTATGGAGGACTGCTCTAAGCACGCTGTGCACTCTTATTCCTGCCTATTCCATTTAATTCCCCAAATGCCACATCATAGGAGGTTTGCCTATGTAATTTTTTAAGGGATATTTTTATCTTAAATCCATTAGTACATGGGAGCTTATTGACATCTTACTGTGTGGTTAGGGATCTGTGCTGTTCTTGCTTGCAAAGGCGAAGTTTCCAAGCTGTAGCCGTCTGAGGGGAGGAGACGCGTCCTCAGATACATGCAGGAGCCCATCCTGGCCATGTCATCAGTCATTGGTCTGGTCCAGGGCAAGTCTCTTCATCATCCAGCTGCAGTTTTCTAGTCGCCAGATGAGGGAGAGATCAGTCGACCACACGCCCTTCCCTTCTGCTCGACCACCTTGTCTGACAGTGATGGAGGCCTTTCGCCATAGAGAGTCGGTGTAGAACAGTGTCCAAGCAAACAGCCCGGCAGTCAGACTGCTAGAGTTCCACACCGGTACTGTGTCTTAGTTCATATACTCCTGGGCAAGTTATTTATGCTTCAACTTTATCATCCATAAAATGGGTCCAACCCTAGTATCCCATGCACAGCATCCTTGGGACTGCACAAAATGATCCATATAAATCGCTCAGCCTGTGGGCCAGTGTCCTAGCTACATTTGTGGTGGTGGTGATTAATGCTTGCCTCTGCAAGGAGACCCATCATTGTAGGACACGTTCACCTGTCCAGGGTGACACGTGTCAAACACGTGTCATGGTGGTGTCACGGCTACTCTCTCAAGTACGTCCAGAGCTAGTCTGACACGATGCTTCCCAGAATGTTGGAGTTACTGTTTGCATCCACGTTTGTCAGCGTGAGGAAGTCAGCCTTTGCCAAGCTATTAATATGGTACTGTTGGAGACAGTAAGAATACCAATACAACAAAAAAATCACAGAAATTGGAAAGTACGTATTTCCCTTTGTTTCACTTTTCCTCTTTGAGTATACACCCTGCTCCCTACAGTGCTGCTCTAGAATTGTTGCTCTGAGAACATTTTTAAATGACCCGAATAAATCCTATTTTGAAATTCTGTGAAATAAAGTTCTATTAAGGTAGGAGTTAGCAGAACTCATTTTATTCATTTGCACTTTAAAAGGGAATTATTCATTAATGGTAGAATTTTCATTTCCTCCAGTGAGTGCAAATAGCAGCCGAGGGCCACTGCACCGCCCCCCAACCCCCACCCCTGCTGAACATTCGGACCATTGTTCATGCTCCCTGTTGTCAGAAGGTACTCTTGGATGAACTCAAGTACAACCTTGCCTTCTCCCGGGCATCATAGTTCTTCCATGAGAAAGTCTTGTTCTTTTTCCTCTGGTGGTTTGAGGAATATACAGGAAGGGTGAAGGGACACTTAGAGGGAAGCATTTAGAACTTTGCAGAACCAAAATGTTGCAAGAGGTGAATTTGGGGACACATGCACAATCATCTGGAGAAGGCGATGGCAGCCCACTCCAGTACTCTTGCCTGGAAAATCCCATGGACGGAGGAGCCTGGTAGGCTGCAGTCCATGGGGTCACTAAGAGTCGGACACGACTGAGCGGCTTCACTTTCACTTTTCACTTTCATGCATTGGAGAGGGAAATGGCAACCCACTCCTGTGTTCTTGCCTGGAGAATCCCAGGGACAGGGGAGCCTGGTGGGCTGCCGTCTATGGGGTCGCACAGAGTCGGACACGACTGAAGTGACTTAGCAGCAGCAGCAGCAGCACAGTCATTTAAAGGCTCTTTCCCAAATCAAAGTAGTAGGTTGCAAGAAAACAAGTTCAGGTAGGAGATCAGCCTGTCCCTGTGTAGTTGAAAAAAAATGTAAAAGCTAAGCTGGGATGGATGTAAAGGGATTAGAGTGAACTCCAAGAATTGGAGACTGAGGCCCATTTGTACGTATGAAATGAGGCTGGAGATGAATGGTGAGTTCATCCCAGTGGGAGGGGACTCCCTGAAAACCCAGCTGGACTGAAGGCACTGGTCTGGATCCTGAAGGTAGAAGGGAGTAATTGCAGGGTTTGGGGTTGGTTCATCTGTTTGTGTTTTAGATAATCAGCATAATACATTTTGTAAGTCTGAGGTATAAAAGGTGTTAGTTTGTATATTACAATCCAACTACTGCAGTCGTATTAGCTAATAGCTCTGACATGTCACATAATTATTCCTTTTGGGGGTGAGAACAATCAAGATCTAGTCTCAGCAGCTTTGAAGTTGGTAATACAGTATTGTTGACTATGATCACTATGCTGTGCATTAGATCTCCACAACTTGTTTATCGTTCGTACCTATAAACAGCATCTCTCCAACTCACCCACCACCTCCAGGCCCTGGTCCCCACCATTTATTCTCTGTTCTTAAAAGTCATTGCAGGACTTTAAATGGAGATGTGGAATGATGGCTGCCATGTAACAGGAGAGGGCTGGGATGGCTAAGCCCCCTTCAGAGACATCCCCTTGCCAGTAACAGTGTCCCAGCCAGGGTGCCAGTGGAGCCAGTGCTGTTCCTTCAGAGACAGCGTTGCTGGATTGATCATCTTTCTGTAGCCGAGAGATGGAGAGATGGGAATGTCCCCAGATGGGGAAGAAGAGGCTAGCAGTTCGGACTCACTCTGGGACTCCTCTGCAGACAGCATCAAAAGCTTCCCCTATGGTGCATCCCTCAGAGTGGTTGGACTGGGAGACTCTGAGGGTCTTTTAGCTCTTATTACTGAGAATTGAAATATGAGGTGGAAATAACTTATCCAAAATTCAGATCAATTTAGGAAATAGCTTTCATTTATTACTAGGTACTGTAGTAAGTTTCCTATACATTATTTCACTTATTCCTCACAGGCATCCTGTGAGATGCGGGTATGGGTTTCATCTTACACCAGAGAGAAAGACGTTAAATAACTTCTGTTTCAATTAAGTCATACAGCTTCAAGGTGGTGGAGCTTGAGCTAAGAACAGCAAACTAAGTCAGTCAAGTAAAATTAGACAGTACAAACAGTCAAGTGAAATAAACCGCATTCAAACTGTGCAGTTCATAATATTCCAGCATTGGAGGAAGTGTGTACCAGGCTTTGGACTTAATCCAGGGTCATCCCAGGAAAACCAGAACTGGCAGTAGCCTTTCCTGGATCGGCTGGCTGTTTGTTCTCTGCCTGTGCCAGCTGCAAATGAATTCAATATATTTTTAAAGACTTGGAAGATTTTTTTTTCATTTACTAAAAAACTCCATCACGTATTTAAGGATGTTTTAATTGAAAGACTGTGAAAGTGTTAGTCTCTGAGTCATGTCTGACTCTTTGTGACCTTATGGACTGTAGCTCACCAGGCTCCTCTGTCTGTAGGATTTCCCAGGCAAGAATACTGGAGTGGGTTGCCATTCCCTGCTCCAGGGGATCTTCCCTACCCAGAGATCAAACCCAGATCTCCTGCATTGCAGGCAGATTCTTTACGGTCTGAGCCACTGGGAAAGCCCTGATTGAAAGATTAGCAAACTTTAAAACTGACAAATGATCAGATTCATTTTTAAAGATAATGCATTCACATTTCCGCTACATTTTATTTATCGTCTATATCAGTTCTGCATTGTTGGGTTCCTAATGATCATGCTTTGAAATAGACTCTTAGTGCTTAGAGACTTAATGGCTATATGACAAAAAGGTATCATACATTTCCCTCAGGTGATTCTTCTGATCAACCATATTAAACATGGACTGAGGCTGTGCTATAAATGAAATCTTTATGTAAAGTGTCTAAAATTGAGTCACAGAAATCTCATTCTTTTGCTTATAACAACTACCTTTATATTTATAAGCCCTTAATATTATAACCTTGAATTTCTATCACATTTACAAAATACTTTCCTACAGTGCCATCATTTGAGTCCCACAAGAATAGGTATTTTTACAGATGAGAACTGAAGTCCCAAGAAGTTCCTTGTTCCAGATCCTACTGAGCATAAGATGGAAGAATCAAACATTTGAATCAGAGCTTCTAACTCATTTTTATGCCTCAGTTTGTGACCATCAGCCCCCAGCTCGGTGCCAGATGGAACCTGAGGCTGGAATGTTGGCCTCTGGGTAGCTGTGGTCTTCATGGTGCCCAGAGGAGCTCCATCTCCTTAGAACAAGTACATTGCACATAGATAAGGCCATCTGCAGTAAACTGGCTTTTTTTTTTTTTTCTTATCAACGCATCATTCTTTAGGAATTTCAAAAACATTATTTTCATTTTTTAAGATGTTTGAAACTTCAGCGAGAATCTGATTTATTGGAAGGCCAAATGAGGGCAGGATAGTTGAGAAACTGACAGTGCCATGTTCACTGACATCTCCAAACCCTGCAGAGTGATTTACTTTCTGGAAGGGAAAGAAAAATATTCAACACAGAAACTAGTTTCAGATTTATCAGAAATGACTTGAGTGTGGAAAATTTATAACTATAAAGTACCTTCATATATTTGTTTTTAAGAAATTTTACTAGTAGAGTAAAAAGATACACTGTTTTAAAGATGGACTAGTTGAAAAAAAAAAAGATTGTTTTAGTAAAGTTGCAGCATTCATTAGAAAGATTCCTGGAAATCTAATATCATTAACTCATTTTTAGTTATTAAACATTTAAAAACAACTTTCCTCAATGTATAGAAAAGAATTTATTATTTGATAATTGGATTTTTCATCCCCACTTTGGTTCAGTTACTGTATGTCCCTCTCGTCTTAGATACTTACAGCAGGGAAGGGCTTTCTTTACTATCAACACAGAGCGGGCTCCTTTTGAATCAGCGCTAATAGTGATATAATCAAAGAAATATGAGATCCATGAGTTCTTTAAAATGTCAGAGTTGAACTAGCCACTCTTTTAGAGACTGAATATTTTTATAGCGTGTGTGTGTGTGTCTGTGTGTGTGTGTGGTGAAGGGAAGTATATCATCTATACGTAGGGTGCCAAGCAAGGAGAATGGGCTTCTCTGGTGGCTCAGTGGTAAAGAATCCATCAGTCAGTTCAGGAGACACAGGTTCAATCCCTGGATCAGGAAGATCCTCTGGAGAAGAAAATGGCAACCCACTCCAGTATTCTTGCCTGGGAAATCCCGTGAGCAGAGGAGCCGGATGGGCTACAGACCATGGGGTCAAGAGTCCAACATGACTTAGCGACTAAACAACAAGCAAGGAGGATGGGCAGCTAATGCTCAGAAGACCTGAACTTCTTAACAGCTTTTGGCCAAGGGATTTTAAATGCAACATTAATGGTGAAGGTTGCAAGGTGTGTGATCAACTTGTGGACATTCTTCTGTTTGGTTGTCGGTGAGGTAGCAGAGTGAGGTTAGAACCAGAAGACTGATGCTTTATAGCTCTTTCCTTTTGGTTGGAAATTGTCTGCAGACAGCATTTTGAGACCTGTAGCTCCTTTCAGCTTCACTAATTGCTGAACTGTGAATATGAGTTAATAGCATCTCTTTCATGGGTTGTCGTGGAGAATGAATGAGGTGACGTATGCCTCATTAGGCCTCCAGCAAGTAAGAGCCTAATAATTGGTGGAGTTTGTCTTTTGAGGTGTTTTTTTTTTTTTTTAATGAAACAAACTTCATTCTCAAGTGAAATGAAGAGTTGCTTGGTCTAAGTCAGTGCCTGCGTGCATGTGTTCTCAGTCATATCCAACTCTTTGTGACTCATGGACTGTAGCCACCAGGCTTCTCTGTCCATGGGGTTCTCCAAACAAGAATACTGGAGTGGGTTGCCATTTCCTTCTCTGGTCTAAGTAAGTCAATAGGTATCACTTTTTTTAGCAGAACTCTTCCTTTTCTTCTAAAACATTACAGGATCAAAAGGCAGTTTTGATTTCAAAACTATTTCAGTTCTCAGTGGCCAACAATTTTTCATCATTTATGGAATTATGGCTTCTTCCCTCATAGCTCAGTCGGTAAAGAATCTGCCTGCAATGCAGGAGACGCAGGTTTGATTCCTGGGTTGGAAAGATCTCTGGAGAAGGAAATGGCAACCCACTCCAGGATTCTTGCCTGGAGAATCCCGTGGATAGAGGAGCCTGGCAGGCTCTAGAGTCGGACAAGAGTTGCAAGAGTCGGACAAGACTTAGTGACTAAACTACTACCATAGAATTATGGAAACCCTGAAATGAATACTAAAAAAAAATTTAGAAAGAATATATTGAACATCCATTAGGACGGCTACTATCAAAAATAGGAAGGTAGGGAGGAGAGAAGAAACAGGGAAAGAGACGAAGAAGAGAAGGAAAGAAAGTTGTTGGCAAGGACATGGAGAAATTGGAACTCTTGTGCTCTGTGGAAAAGTAAAAGGCTATGGCTGCTAGGGAAAAAAGTTATAGAGATTCCTCAAAAGGTTAGATATAGAGTCATCATATGAATAGCAATTCCACTTCTAAATACTATGCTGCTGCTAAGTCGCTTCAGTCGTGTCCTCCTCTGTGCGACCCCATAGACGGCAGCCTACCAGGCTCCCCCGTCCCTGGGAGTCTCCAGGCAAGAACACTAGAGTGGGGTGCCATTGCCTTCTCCAATGCATGAAAGCGAACAGTGAAAGTGAAGTTGCTCAGTCGTGTCCAACTGTTCGTGATCCCATGGACTGCAGCCTACCAGGCTCCTCCATCCATGGGATTTTCCAGGCAAGAGTACTGGAGTGGGGTGCCATTGCCTTCTCCGCTAAATACTATATATATATATATATATATATATATGTATGTATGTATATGTATATATGTATATGCATATATATGTATATATGTATATGCATATATATGTATATGTATATATGTATATGCATATATATGTATATATGTATATATATACAAAAGCTTTGGAAGCAGACTCTCCAATATTTGTATACCAGCATTATTCACAATAAGCAAAATGTAGAAGCAACCCAAGTGTCCACTGGCAGACAAATGAATAAACCAAATGTTGCATATACGTACATACAATGAAATACTGTTCAACCTTAGAAAGGCAGGAAATTCTGACATATGATACAGCGTGGATGAACCTTGAGGACCATATGCTAAGTGAAATAAGCCAGTCACAAAAAGACAAATATTGTATCCTGCCATGTAGTATATGCGATAACCAGAGTAGTCAAATTTAGAGAGATAGGAAGTAGAATAGTTTGACATGGCCTGGGGAAGAAGGGACTAGGGATATGTAATGAGTACAGAGTTTCAGTGTTGCAAGATGAAAAAAGTTCTGGAGATTGGTTACACAATATGAACGTACTTGACACTACTTCAGTTCAGCTCAGTAGCTCAATTGTGTCAGCAAAGTAACGTCTCTGCTTTTTAATATGCTGTCTAGGTTTGTCATAGCTTTTCTTCCAAGGAACAAGTGTCTTTTAATTTTATGGCTGCAGTCACCATCTGCAGTGATTTTTGGAGCCCACGACAATAAAGGTGTCACTGTTTCCATTGTTTCCTCATCTGTTTGACATAAAGTGATGGGACAGGATGCCATGATCTTCATTTTTTGAATGTTGAGTTTTAAGCCAGCTTTTTCACTCTCCTCTTTCACTTTCATCAAGAGGCTGTATAGTTCCTCTTCACTTTCTGCCATAAGGGTGGTGTCATCTGCGTATCTGAGGTTACTGATTTTTCTCTCAGCAATCTGGATTCCAGCTTGTGCTTCATCCAGCCCAGCATTTCTCATGATGTACTCTGCATAGAAGTTAAACAAGCAGGGTGATAGTATACAGCCTTGACTCCTCTCCTAATTTGGAACCAATCTGTTGTTCCATGTCCGTTTTTCTAACTGTTGTTTCTTGACCTGCATACAGATTTCTCAGGAGGCAGGTCAGGTGGTCTGGTATTCCCATCTCTTTCAGAATTTTCCACAGTTTATTGTGATCCACACAGTCAAAGGCTTTAGTATAGTTAATGAAGCAGATGTTTTTCTGGAATTAAGAATTTTCCACACTTAGTAATTTAACACTACTTAGCTGAACATCGGAGAAGGCAGTGGCACCCCACTCCAGTAATGTTACCTGGAAAATCCCATGTATGGAGGAGCCTGGTAGGCTGCAGTCCATGGGGTCGCTAAGAGTTGGACACCACTGAGCGACTTCACTTTCACTTTTCACTTTCTTGCATTGGAGAAGGAAATGGCAACCCACTCCAGTGTTCTTGCCTGGAGACTCCCAGGGATGGGGGAGCCTGGTGGGCTGCTGTCTATGGGGTCACACAGAGTCGGACACAACTGAAGCGACTTAGCAGCAGCAGCAGCAGCAGCAGCAGCAGCAGCTGTACATTTAAAAGTGGTTAAACATAGAAAGTTTATATGTATTTTACTAAGATTAATTTTTTTCATGTAAAGCATATACTGGAGATGTAAAGACAGTTCCAAAACCCAGTCAGCCCTAACATCCAGTGATACAAAGGTAGAAGATGAGTTTGTGATTGAGAAGAGAGTCCAAGACCAGTTTCCATCCCAGTTACCTGTCGCTCGGGAAACAGGCAGGGTTGTGTATATGACAAAGGGTGTGGGTGAGAAGGAGGAGATGTGAAATATTTACTCTAAAGACGCTCTGTATTCCCCCACTACTAAATCATTTGCAGAACTAGAGGGAAACCTGGCAGTATCTTACCTAAACTGATGATGAGCCATCATCTGTTAATCCAAGTGAAAGCCTCTGACAGTATTAATGATACACAGTCTCATATAATCCTTAGGAAAAAATAAATAAATCACTTGAGGTCTTCAGAGCAGAAAAGATCCAAACATTCAGAGCCTATTTCACAACAAACATCCAATATCCAAGCATTTGCTACCACTTTCTGGGAGGGCCCAGCACTGTCTGGCATCTACTCTGATGGAGTTTGGTTGGTCTCTCTGGGGAGTGGGGCTAAGGAAATGTCAGTGACATCAATATCTCAGTGTCAGTCTCAGCAAGACCTGTGTGGACTTAATCTTCTTATCCATAAAGCACAGAGACAGAGAGTTGATGTAGACTGAGCGAGCAGTTAGGAAATCCAGAGAAGAGAAAAAAAGACTGGATCCAAAAAGGCTATTTCATTTCATAGAGCTTGATGAAGCAAGAGAAAACTGGATTTTGACTAAGAGTGGTGGTCATCTTAATAATAATGATTATAGTATAAGGGGCATTTCTGAGTGTATTTATACTTGTGTTGATAATAGGCCACCTAAAGTTGAGTTTTGTTGCTGTTAGAAAACACCTACTTCTATATTAGACTATGAAGGCCAGGATCTTTTCTTACCTTACATTCCATTGTTTGAAATATTTCTGGATATATCCTTGAAATCTCAAATCCTTATCACTGAAAGAATCATTTGTTTGCATGTGTTTTATGGATTCTTTTTTAATTTTTTAAAAAATTGAAGTATAGTTTATTAACAATGTTGTTAATTTATTTTGTGCAGCAAAGTGACATATGTTTTTTCATTTTCTTTTCCATTATGGTTTATCATAGGGCATTGAATATAATTCCCAGTTCTATACAGTAGGACCTTGTAAGCCCAAATTCTCATTCTGTCTCTCCCCTATCTCGCCTCCATGTTGCTTTATGGATTTCTTAAGGCATGAAAAAGTCAGGCATTCTTATGAAAACAAAAAAGGAGGTATTGATACATATTACAGCATGGATGAAGGTTGAAAACATGCTAAGTAGAAGCCAGACACAAAAGGCCACATATGGTGTGATTCCATTTGTATAAAGTGTTTGAAGTTAGAAAATCCGTAGAGACAGAAGGTAAATTAGTGGTTGCCAGCAGGTTGAGGGGACAGAAAAAGTGACTGTTTATATGGGGTTTCTTTCAGTGATTGTTAAAAAACATGATTCAACTGAGTAAATTTGAAGATTTAATTGCCTTTATTCAGCAACAATTCATGACTCAGTCAGCATCCCATCTAACATGTAGAAAAGTGCTCCCAGGAGCTGTAGAGAAAGAAAGACATTGATAGGCAGAACGGGGTGGGAAAAGGATGTTTCTAGCAGAGTGGATTGTTCCAGGCAAGCTCACCTTCCTTTGGGAGAAGGCTGGTGTCTGTTAGGCAGATTACCTCCCTAGTGCTGACCAGGTAATTCCAGACTGACTAGTTCAAGGTCACGTTCCTGGGAGACACTGAACTACAATTAGTTAGGACTTCCCTGGTGGCTCAGACGGTAAAGCGTCTGTCTACAATGCGGGAGACCTGGGTTCGATCCCTAGGTCGGGAAGATTCTGTGGAGAAGGAAACGGCAAACCACTCCAGTACTCTTGCCTAGAAAATCCCGTGGTCAGAGGAGCTTGGTGCAGGCTACTGTCCATGGGATCGCAGAGTCGGGCACGACTGAGCGACTTCACTTCTGAGTCTTGATGGGTCTTAACACAAGTGTTCTGTTTGAGGCATGTTTTTTCTTTTTCTAACAGAAAGATGAAAATGTTCTAAGTTGATACTATGGCTGCACAACTTTGTGAATACACTAAAAAAACGCTGAATCGCACACTTTAAAATGGTCAGCTTTATGGTATGTGACTTATATCTCAGTACACCTACTATAAAAATAAAGTATCCGAGAAGACTTGCACTTGTCAGGGAGGAAGAAATTTTCCTCTATCCTTCTGAGGTTCATCTGGCTGGACTAAAAATTAAACTGACATGAGACAGATTAATAGGAGGAAATCAAACAAAAGTTTAATAACACGTGTACATGGAAGAGACCAGGAAAACTGAGATACTTGCCAAAATGGATGAAATTCTCACTTTAAATATCATCTTAAGACAAAATAGGGAGCTGGGAGTAGGGGTTAGGGACTTCAGCAGGGAGAAAGACAATTCGCATGGAGATGAAAATTTAAACGTTTGGTAAACAAGTGTTTGGTGGACTAGGCAGACAAAATAGGATACAGAGTGGACTCTGTTCTCTAGGCCCTACTGAGTTTCCCCATACCACAGTTCAGTTCAGTTCAGTCACTCAGTTGTGTCCGACTCTTTGCAGCCCCATGGACTGCAGCAGGCCAGGCCTCCCTGTCCATCACCAACTCCCAGAGTTCACTCAAACTCATGTCCATTGAGTCAGTGATACCATCCAACCATCTCATCCTGTGTCATCCCCTTCTCCTCCCACCTTCAATCTTTTCTCAGCATCAGGGTCTTTACAAATGAGTCAGTTCTTCACATCAGATGGCTAAAGTATTGGAGCTTCAGCATCAGTCCTTCCAATGAATATTCAGGACTGATTTCCTTTAGGATGGACTGGTTGGATCTCCTTGCAGTCCAAGGGACTCTCAAGAGTCTTGTCTAACACCGCAGTTCAGAAGCATCAGTTCTTCGGTGCTCAGCTTTCTTTATAGTCCAACTTTCACATCCATACATGACTACTAGAAAAACCATAGCTTTGACTAGATGGACCTTTGTTGGCAAAGTAATGTCTCTGCTTTTTAATATGCTTTCTAGGTTGGTCATAACTTTCCTTCCAAGGAGCAAGCGTCTTTGAATTTCACGGCCGCAGTCACCATCTGCTGTGATTTTGGAGCCCCCCAAAATAAAGTCTCTCACTGTTTCCATTGCTTCTCCATCTATTTGCCATGAAGTGATGGGACCAGATGCCGTGATCTTCGTTTTCTGAATGTTGAGCTTTAAGCCAACTTTTTCACTCTCCTCTTTCATTTTCATCAAGAGACTCTTTAGTTCTTCACTTTCTGCCATAAGGGTGGTGTCATCTGCATATCTGAGGTTATTGATTTTTCTCCCAGCAATCTTGATTCCAGCTTGTGCTTCCTCCAGCCCAGCGTTTCTCATGATGTACTCTGAATGTAAGTTAAATAAACACAGTGACAATATACAGCCTTGATGTACTCATTTTCCTATTCGAAACCAGTCTGTTGTTTCATGTCCAGTTTTAACTGTTGCTTCCTAACCTGCATACAGATCTCTCAAGAGGCAGGTCAGGTGGTCTGGTATTCCCCTCTGTTTAAGAATTTTCCACATTTTGTGGTGATCCACACAGTCAAGGCTTTGGCATAGTCAATAAAGCAGAAGTGGATTTTTTCTGGAACACTCTTGCTTTTTCGATGATCCAACGGATGTTGGCAATTTGATCTCTGGTTCCTCTGCCTTTTCTAAATCCAGTTTGAACATCTGGAAGTTCACAGTTCATGGACTGTTGAAGCCTGGGTTGGAGAATTTTGAGCATTACTTTGCTGAGATGAGTGCAATTGTGCAGTAGTTTGAGCATTCTTTGGCATTGCCTTTCTTTGGGATTGGGATTAAAAACTGATCTTTTCCAGTCCTGTGGCCACTGCTGAGTTTTCCAAATTTGCTGGCATATTGAGTGCAGCACTTTCACAGCATCATCTTTTAGGATTTGATCTGGAATTCCATCACCTCCACTAAGCTTTGTTCATAGTGATGCTTCCTAAGGCCCACTTGACTTTGCATTCCAGGATATCTGGCTCTAGGTGAGTGATCAAACTATCGTGATTATCTGGGTCATGAAGATCTTTTTTATATAGTTCTTCTGTATATTCTTGCCACCTTAATCTCTCCTGCTTCTGTTAGGTCCATTCCATTTCTTTCCTTTATTTTGCCCATCTTTGCATGAAATGTTCCCTTCGTATTCCTAATTTTCTTGAAAAGATCCCTAGTCTTTCCCATTCTATTGTTTTCCTCTATTTCTTTGCATTGATCACTGAAGGAGGCTTTCTTATCTCTCCTTGCTATTCTGTGGAACTCTGCATTCAAATGGGTATATCTTTCATTTTCTCTTTTGCCTTTAACTTCTCTTCACAGCTATTTGTAAGTCCTCCTCAGACAACCATTTTTCCTTTCTGCAATACTTTTTCTTCGGGTTGGTCTTGATCCATGCCTCCTGTACAATGTCAGGAACCTCCATCCATAGTTCTTCAGGCCCTCTGTCTATCAGATCTAATCCCTTGAATCTATTCATCACTTCCACTGTATAATTGTAAGGTATTTGATTTAGGTCATACCTGATGGTCTACTGGTTTTCCCTACTCTTCAATCTAAGTTTGAATTTGGCAATAAGGAGTTCATGGTCTGAGCCACAGTCAGCTCCTGGTCTTCTTTTTGCTGACTGTATAGAGCTTCTCCATCTTTGGCTGCAAAGAATATAATCAATCTGATTTCGGTATTGACCAGCCGGTGATGTCCATGTGTAGAGTTTTCTCTTGTGGTATGGTATCCCTATACCACATCTAACCCATGTTCTTTTCAAATATCTAGTGATAGCTATATCAAGGAATAGGCCCTCTATCTAAATTCTTCTACTTAAAAAAAATTATTGATTATTTATTTGGCTACAGGGTCTAGGTTGCAGCACACAGGATCTTTAGTTGAGGCATATGGGATCTAGAACCAGGACCACCTGTACTGGGAGCCTGGAGTCTCAATCACAGCACCACCTGGGAAGTCCCTCTATATAATTTCTTTTAGACAGTTAGGGGGAAGGTCAAAGGTTCTTCCTGGGCCTTGATTGTTTGCAGCTTGAAAGAAATCTGCATGCCAAAGAGACACATTTTGGGGTGACAAAATTTGTTCCCTTACAAAATTTTACGAAAAAGGATTTTTATATCTCAAGGAAATTAAAGGGAACAACTTCAATTCTGTATTTTTTTCCAACATTGTATCAAAATCTATCACTTATCAAACATGCATTGAGTACCTGTTCTGTGCCTGGAGATTAGTAGATGTGATCTTAGACAGGAAGGAGAAAAATATTTTCCTCTACCCTCCTAGGTTTAGTTTCTGGGGTTCTGCAAATTAAATGGACAAAAGACAGATTAACCAGATGAAGGTTATGTATGTTAATAGAAGCCTTCATAGAAAAGAAGTGAAGACCCAAAGGGGGCAATTAAACTCTGGAAGCTTATATGCCATTTTAACAATGAGTAATAAAGTTGTGGGAAAGTGACAAGATAAAGGAAAGGGGGCTTGAGTTCTGCGGGCGGTAAATTGTGGGAAGGTAAATATATGCAGGGTATTGGGTACATGGAGGGCTGTTGAAAAGGAAGAGTAGTTTAGTAAGCTCTGTTAGGCAGATTAAACTCAGATCATCTCTGTTGATTAACAGGCATCCTCCTCTTCCTGGAAAGGGAGAGGAGACACCTTTACAAAGGGAAATGTGTGCCCCGTTTTTCGAGAAGAGCAGAACAGAGAGCTCAATACAGTCCTTAAGTCAAGGAGGCCTATTTGGGGGTGGCACGTGCTGTTCTCCTTCAACTGCTGCTCTCAGAAGCTAAAAGACTTTTCAAAAGATAGGCATCTATGGGACAAAAAAGGATGCTGGCGAGCCTTGCTTAAATGTCTTTCTGGTGCTTTCTCTGTGATTCATTTACTCATCATTTTCTTTTTCTCGTTGCTGTTTACACTAGGAAATAAGGATGAAGTACAAGAGAATAGAATGAGAAAACATACAAATCTTAAAATGTGTGTCTTAAATACAAGTCATTAGCACATTGAAGCCTTCATCTTCGGAAATCTTGTTTGTTCTTTGAAATTTTTAAACCTAGTAATAACTTAGAGGTGACATTTAATATAAATGGGAAGAATTAGAAGAAGGTATCAGATTCCCTCTCAACATTTAATTAATTTAGAATTTGTTTTCAATTTCAGCCATGTCAGGGAACTAAACTAAAAGAATCACCATCTCTTACTATGTAGAAAACTTTGAGTGATGCCATCCACTTATTCTGTCACTCAGTGATAACCACCCCTTGCCATTTTTTAAGAAAAAGAGAGAAAGGGGCGAGGTTGGAGGAGATCAGTAACCAACTGCCCTTAATACATTTAAATGAAATGAAAAGTCTGCTGTTTATTACAGCGTAGCAAATAGCATAGTAACATAGCAAATGGAGATGAATTCACTTTGGGGAGTTGCAGAAACGATCTTGTTTTGGTGACTATTTTATAAAGGAACTTGGCTGCTTGCTATTCAGCTTGGTTTTGCAGTGAGAACTGAGAGAAGAGATAAGCCAGCAATTCCACCGTTTCCCAGCAGAGGGAGCTGTTTTGTGCAGGTCCCTGTTTTTCAACATGGCACTCACATGTTTCCGTAAGGTCCTGTCACATATCAAGTTAAATACTACATGTGTCTCCATCAGCTACGGCACCCCTGCCTCTTTTGCTGCTGAGCTCAGCCGCAGGCCTTCTGAAGTTTCACAGATTCGGCCCACACTCTGTACCACTTTTGCATCCATCCTAAGAACTGCCGATTTTAGCAGCTTCCTGAAAGTGAAAGTGAAGTCGCTCAGTCGTGTCCAACTCTTTGCGACCCGCGGACTGTAGCCCACCAAGCTCCTCCATCCATGAGATTCTCCAGGCAGGAATACTGGAGTGGGTTGCCATTTCCTTCTCCAGGGGACCTTCCCGACCCAGGGATCGAACCCAGCTCTCTCACATTTCAGGCAGACGCTTTAACCTCTGCACCACCAGGGAAGCCCTTAAATACAAGAATACAGTCTCTCAGACAACCTCCTATAGAGACACAGAACTTTAGATCCAAGTACTAACATCAAAGATTTCAAGGGAGGAAAGGAAGCCAGGTTGAAAGAAGAAGGAGGAGGAGGCGAATGGAGGGGCGAAAGGGGTGGCCTTACAGACGTCTGCCTTACAGGTGTCTGCCACCTACAGACACCCAGGTGTTACAGGACTTTTCCCTGGGCCTCCAGAGAAGGGAGGACTGGAACTCGGCCCTACCAGAAATCAGAACCAGAATTCGAGTTCTCTGCCAAGAGGAGGGGATCAGTCTCCAATCCTCAGCTCAGGCTGAGGGCCCTTCGACCAGATTCCTGTGTCCAGGACCGGGAGACTAGAAAAACAGGGAAGGAGAGGAAGGGTCAAGGAGAGGAAAGAGAGAGGGAAGGGGAGAGAGGTCAATAAAGTCTCTAGTTCCTTACCGGTCGGGGCACTCTGGCCAGTTGTCTGCATCAGGAGGAGACCAGGGACAAAAGGGTCCCAGTTGCGGCCGCTGGGTCTGGTCCATTGGCAGGCAAGCTGGCCCCTGTGTACCCCGAGTGGTCAGGATGTCAGTCTCGGCAAAGAAGAGTCCCCGCCAGAGTCGCCATTTGTTGCAGGAAGAGGGACCCCTTCCAGGGCCCGAAACTGGGCTCTTGTCTAACACTTGGATATGAATTGTCCGAGGAGACACATGTGCTGACAAAGCAAGAGATTTTATTGGGAAAGGGCACCTGGGTGGAGAGCAGCAGGGTGAGGGAACCCAGGAGAACTGCTCTGCTGTGTAGCTCGCAATGTTGGGTTTTATGGTGATGGGGTGGTGATAGCACCTACCTAGAGTTCACCAGTAGGTTAGGGTCTGCATGTCTTTTCTACCCAAACTATTTCATAATGTCTTTGTGAGATGCGGTCATCTCATGTATCTTTAAATGTCTCTATGATGATGTAATAGGTGGCACTTGTGTTTAATAAATGCCATGCACCATTAAGACTGTGCTTATTAACTAACTTAATGCTCATGATGATTCTATAGTATAGATATCAATATTATCATTACCTAATTTTGCAGATACAGAAAAATTAAATACACTTTCCTAAGCTTATGCAGCTGGTATGGAGCAGGCCTGGGATATGACTGTAAGCAGTCTGGCTTTAGAATATTAGCTCTCAGCTCCTGAATATCCTGACCACAATACACTCCATCTCTTAGTACACTGTGAGGTGCTCCAGAAAAGCACTGATGGTAAGAATTAATTGTCTTTACACTTCTTAGAAGTTCAGGGGCAGCATGGCCTAGTTTAGCAAGGGAATCATGAACTTAAGAGTCAAGTTACTGCACCTTTGTGACCTTTCGACAAGTTATTTTAATTTGTTTGGGTTTTAGTCTCCTCATCTGTAACATAAAGAAAAAAGTATTAGTACCTCTTGTTAAGGTTTTTGTGGGAGTTAAATGAGATAAGAGATATGAAATACCGGTGAGTTTCCCTTTTCCTTTCCATGTGATTTACGTCGTTTGTCCCCTTGGCAGTTCTGTGATGGAGGCACTGGAGGTGTTATATCCATTATACAGATGAGGATATAAATCCACACAGGTGTGGTTTAATGTATTTCCTTGCTTTGAGATAATTCTTGACCATGATCTCTTCGGGTATTTCTTCTGCTTTATTTTCTCTCTTCTCCTTATGTGATTCCAGTCCGCTGTCCTGTATCATCCCACAGCTCCTGTGGGCTCCATTCTTTCTTTCCATTCTTTTTTCCTTTGTGTTTCAGTTTGGATCGTTCATACCAGTGCATCTTTCTTTCATTTCACTGATTCTCCACACAGCTGTGTAAATTTACTGATAAGTCCGTCAAAGAAATGCTTCATTTCTTTTTCATTTTATTTTCCTAATTCAATTTTTATTTTATATTGGAGTGTAGTTGATTTGTAATATTGTGTTAGTTTCAGGTGTACAGCAGTGTGATTCAGATTTACATATATCCATTCATTCTTAGATTCTTTTCCCATATTGGTTATTACAGAACATTGAGCAGAGTTCCCTGTGCTATGTAGTCGGTCCTTCTTTATTTTCTATTTTATATATAGTAGTGTGTATATGTTAATCCAAAACTAATAATTTATCCCTTCCTCCACCTTTCCCTTTTAATAACCTCAAGTTTTTTTTTTGACGTCTGTGAGCCTGTTTTCAGTTTTAAACAAGTTTGTTTGTATCATTTTTTAGATTTCACATATAAATGATAATCATGTGGTATTTGTCTTTCTCTGCCTGACTTACTTCACTTAGTGTGATAATCTTCACTTAGTATGATGACCATCCATGTTGCTAGAAACGGCATCGTTTTATTTTTTATGGCTGAGTAGTATTCCATTGTACATATGTACCACGTCTTTTTTTTTTAATTATTTATTTTAATTGGAGATTAATTACTTTACAATATTGTGGTGGTTTTCACCACACATCAACATGAATCAGCCACAGGTGCACGTGTGTCCCCCTACCCTGAACCCTCCTCCCACCGCCCTCCCCACCCCATCCCTCTGGGTTGTCCCAGAGCACCAGCTTTGAGTGCCCTGCTTCATGCATTGAATTTGCACATGTCATCTATTTAACATATGGTGATATACGTGTTTCAATGCTATTCTCTCGTATCATCCCACCCTTGCCTTCTGCCACATAGTCCGAGAGTCTGTTCTTTACATCTGTGTCTCTTCTGCTGTCTTGCATATAGGGTCGTCGCTACTGTCTTTCTAAATTCCACATATATGAGTTAACATACTTTAGTGGTATTCCATTGTATATATGTACCACATAATCTTTATCCATTCATCTGTCAGTGGGCCCTTAGGTTGGGAATGCTTCATTTTTGATAGTGTGGTTTTCTTCTTGAGTGTTTCCATTTGGCAGAAACTCCTTGACTTCTGATGCATGTGTTCATCTGTTCTGCTGGATAGAATGTAGACGCTCTGCAGACACTGAGGGAAATATCCGTACCTGGAAACAGGCATGCTGCTTCTTCCATCAGGCTGTAGATGTGGCCAGATAAACCAGTTGACCCAGAGTTGATCTGGTGCGTTTTGTCTGCACCACGGGCTTCACCTCCCACTAGAGGGGACTGCATCACCTTATGCTGAAGTGGGCCCAGCAAGTCAGGGATCTTCCTTGGTTGGCGTGCTCTGCACTCAGCTCTCCCTGCACGCTCGTACACAGAGTTCAACTCTGACCAAGCTCCTGTGCCACCTCAGGAGCTGACCACAGCTGCTTCTTACACTAGGCTGGGCTCCTGTGGGGATGAGGGGTCTCTCACTCTGGGTCTGCTTCACTCTTAGGTTGTGTGTCTCGGCCTCAGACCTGGGGCTGTCTCAGGATCCATGCCTTTTCTACCATGGGAACTAACCTTGGCCTTGTATCTGTGGTTGTGATCTAAGGTTGGCCATAGTATTCAGCAACATGAAGTAGGATTTCAGTTTCCTGGTCAGAGATTGAAGTCAGGCTGCGGCAGTGAGAATGCTGAATCCTAGTCCCTAGATCATGATGACCAATAACCAGTGACAAGGCACTGGCCCGTTGTCTTTGTAGAAATGAATTTCCACAAAGAGAAAGTGGTGAAACAGTAGGTGGTGGTGGTTTAGTTGCTAAGTCATGTCTGACTCTCTGTGACCCCGTGGACTGTAGCCTACCAGGCCCCTCTGTCCATGGGATTTCCCAGGCATAATATTAGAGTGGGTTGCCATTTCCTTTTCCAAGGGATCTTCCTAACCTAGGGGTCGAACTCGAGTCGCCTGCATTGCAGGCATATTCTTTACCATCTAAGCCACCAGTTCAGTTCAATTCAATCCAGTTGCTCAGTCGTGTCTGACTCTTTGCGACCCGAAGCACCTAAATAAGTGTTTATTAGGAGGGAAAAGAGTGCGTGTGAATAGACTCACAGGTGAATTCAGAAAGTGTTGCACCTTTTTTTGGTAGTTTGGATCACTTTTCTGGGGCATTTCTTCTGGGTTTCCTCTAGCCAGTCTTGCTTTGCCTGGCTCTGAGTCCATATTTGGTTTAAGTCAGGGTCCTCCCCTGTGTGTGCATGCGTCTCTTAGCCAAGGCGGACTCTAGTGAAGAGGACTGTGGGAAGGTTGACATTGCCTACTATGGGGTGGTAGCCCTTCCCTTTTGGCCCCCAAAGAGCCTTTCTGTGCATGTGTAGTTGGGAAGGTTTCCTTGATCTCAAGAATGAGGAATATGTGGTCTCTTATCTTTTTCCAGACAGGGCTCAGCTTCTCCTCCCTCCTGCTATTATCTTCATCCTGGAGTGTCTGTCCACAGGGGACAGACTCCAGCTGCTCCATGCGGGGCTCCTCTGTCTCCGGCCTCAGTGGTAGATTTGAAGGTTCCTCATACATACAGGCAGCCTGCATCCCAGAAAGCAGGCACGTTGTTCACATTTCCTGAGCCACCAGTGAGGTCTCCTAAACAAGCCTTTTTATCTCTCATATCGTTGGACTCTCGATTTGTTGGGATTCCGTAATGTTGTGGTTCACTTGTGTAATGGAAATGCAACACTGGGCCTGGTGCCTAGTAGGACATAAAAGATCTTTATTGGTTAACTGAGGAACCTAGATAGAAACGTCCTGTTGACTGTCCAAAGGTCCCACTCTCATTTTGACTTGTTCCCAATTGACAGAAGAGGTCACTGCCTGACTCAGGAGTACAAAAGTATGCATTTCCTTTAGAAGCTCCACTGGACAGAGTTGAGAAACATAGTCTTTAAGCAAAGCTATCATGATCTCTGACTGAAAATACACACACTCACACACCCCCACCTCTGAGGGTCTAGAAAACTGAATTCTGATTCTGCCTCTCATTAGCTGTCTCTTAATATGCAGATTACCCACCAGATCTATTCCTCAGTTTATTTATCAAATGGGATTAATGATATGTATCTTACTTCAATAGATGGTTGTGAAGGTAAGATGAAATTACATAAGTAATTTAAAACACTTTCTAAGTGCTATAGAAATATAAAGTATTCCTCTAGGAGGGGTCAGAAAGGTGAAGAAAAAAGTGGGAGTTTGAATTTCAAGGCACCCTTTTGACATCTACGCATCACCATAAGAGAGAGTCCATGAATATGGAAAAGAGCAAAATTAGAAATAGAGCTCTTCCTCTCACTAAAATTAGCCTACTTGTGATAAAGGTTAATTAAGTCCTTCTCCACCAGCCAAGGACACATTTTTAAAGGGAAATAGCATGTCAGCCCTGACTCGTGCTGAGAGTGATGAGGTCTTCGTGTCATATCTCACTTTGAGCTCAGTAAGCTCTCCTGTTTCCTATAGACCTAACCTGATGTTCCATTTCCTGTCTCAGGCCTAGAATTCCTCCACAGCGCTGCTTGATTCATTTATATACTTGTACTCAGACAACAGAGACAAGTTCAGTTCAGTTCAGTTCCATCACTCAGTTGTGTCCGACTCTTTGCAACCCCATGAATCACAGCATACCAGGCCTCCCTATCCATCACCAACTCCCAGAGTTTACTCAGACTCATGTCCATCGAGTCAGTGATGCCATCCAGCCATCTCGTCTTCTGTTGTCCCCTTCTCCTCCTAGCCCCAATCCCTCCCAGCATCAGGGTCTTTTCCAGTGAGTCAACTCTTCGAATCAGGTGGCCAAAGTATTGGAGTTTCAGCTTCAACATCAGTCCTTCCAGTGAACACCCAGGACCGATCTCCTTTAGAATGGACTGGTTGGATCTTCTTGCAGTCCAAGGGACTCTCAAGAGTCTTCTCCAACACCACAGTTCAAAAGCATCAATTCTTCGGCACTCAGCTTTCTTCACAGTCCAACTCTCACATCCATACATGACCACTGGAAAAACCATAGCCTTGACTAGATGGACCTTTGTTGGCAAAGTAATGTCTCTGCTAGAGACAAGTAAGACCATCAGAAAAGTCATCAGGAAGTTTCTTTCTGCCAACTTCATTCATAGGTGCCAAAGTACACGCAAGGCACAGCCTATATAGTTTTACTTCCTCTGCCTGGATTCAATCTCTGGATCGGAAAGAGCCCCTGGAGAAGGGAATGGCTACCCATTCCAGTATTCTTGCCTGGAGAATTCCATGGACAGAGGAGCCAGCAGGCTATAGTCCATGGGGTCACAAAGAGTCAGACACAACTGAGTGACTAACACTTGTCACCTGTTATTCACCATTGAAACCTTCAACCACAAGCTGATAAGTCTAGAGCACAGGTCAACCAACTACTGCCTACAGGCCAAATCCCGCTTGCCAGCTGTTTTATAAATAAAGTTTTATTGGAACACAGTCACTCCCATCTCTATGCCTATTGCATGGGGCTACTTTATCACTCCAAAGGCAACGCTGACAAATTGCAGTACAAGTGGTATGACCTGCAAAGCCAGAAACATTTGCTATCTGGCCCTTTGCAGAAAAGGTGTGCTACCGCTTGGTCTAGGGCAATATTAGGCCTGTCCACTCCCCACCAACATTACTAAGCCACATTTGGTTTATTCAGATCTCTTTCTCCTTCTTTGATTTAATAAACTAATTATTATGGAACTGATTTATGCAATAGCACCTAAGAATAATGAGATAAATAGTTGTTCAGATGTGAGAATGTATAATAATATAAAGTATTTAACTAGGAAAGTTCATAGAAAATTTTTTAAAAAGTGATAGCACTCCGTAAGGATGCAGTCACCCAGCCAAATCTAAAATGTAGAAAACTCTACACAATAAACCACCCAGTTTTTCCAGAAAATACCTGGGCATGGAAAATCAAAAGTGGAGTAGGGCACCTGCGGAGATTCAAGGAAACTTAAGGTATATTTCGACCTAATGCAACTTGTGGATCTTCTTTTTGTTTAAACAGTTGATTTTTCTGTACTGATCTGTGTCCACACATCTCGCAAGCCCTCTTCTTCTAATATCCAAAGGTTCTTTTGGATTTTCTTTTTACTTTTTTTTTTAATGTATCCAAAACGTGTTTATTGGGATGGTTTCCTGTTCACCTTGATACAGGGTACTTTTGGTGCTGCTTCCGTCTGAAAGAGCATCCTTCTGTAAGCCTTGCTTTCCCTCCTGTAGGCTGGCAGAGGACAGCAGAGCAGCCAACACACAGAACTACTGTCTGTGCATGGCTGAAGACGGTGGTGATGTTATAGCATCCTGGGCATTTTACATCCATGAAATAGGAACTGGGGCTCTGCACCAGACGCTGCTTCTTGTGTTTCCTCTTCTCCTCTTCTGGAGAGGGATGAAGAAGATCCTTTGCGAGAGGCATGTTCTCGTGAGGAGGTCGTCACCGCTGGAAAAGCTGGATTTTCTTTTTACTTTTTAAAAAAGTATTTGGCCACACAGCTTGCAGGATCTTAGTTCCCCAAACAGGGATCCAACCTGCACCCTCCTGCAGTGGAAGCACAGAGTCCTAACCACTGGACTGCCAGGGAGGCCCCAAGATGTGCATCTTCTGTTTGAACAACTCCACTGAGATGATTTAAACATTGAAGAGACCTTGGTGTTTTGAAGGAATTATTTGTACTTAGGTATAACAACAAATTGCAGTACAAGTTTTACTTATTTATAAATATCCTTATCTATTCAAGATAATTAAATTATGTTATGGTATTTGTGGGTGAAATAATATGATGCCCAGGATTTTCTTTCTACTCTCCAACCCCTTCAGTCAGAAAAATATAGTAGAGAATATAGAAGGAATAATATTAGCAAACGTTTGATTTTACTTGTGATTACTTGTTTATAAATATCCTTATCTATTCGAGGTAATTAAATTATGTTATGGTATTTGTGGGTGAAATAATATGATGCCCAGATTTTCTTTCTACTCTCCAACTCCTTCAGTCAGAAAAATATAGTAGAGAATATAGAAGGAATATTGGCAAATGTTTGATGATTACTGAGCCAGAGTGTTGAGTACATTAAGCTCACTGTGGCTTTCTCTCAGACTTTGGTCTTTTTGAAAATTTTCACTATGAAATATTTTTTTCAAAAGCGTGAATTGAACCTGAGTCTCCTGCATTGCAGGCAGATTTTTTACCATCTGAGCCTCCAGGGAAGCCATTACTTTAAGTCATCTTTTAATTTGGATCCTGGTTTTGCTAGCTGTTTCTAATCTGTAGAATGGACATTGTGATTCAGATTATATGTGATATTGTGAGGATTATGAAGACTCAATGAGAGAGTAAAAAGTTTAAAACTGCATAATTCATAGGAAATTAATCAATACCGGGTAGTTATTATTTTGTATTTGCTATCACATGACAGGAATGTAAATACTTATGAGCCTAGTTCATTTATCATGTAATTGACTTCTGTGAATTGCAGACCTTAAACCCATATTGTTGCCAATCAAGAAGGAGGAGCCAAAACAGAGAATGTTTTCACTGTGTACACATATTTCCTTGACAGTCTGGAAACAGTCACAGAACCTGTCAGATACATGGAGGAAAACTGTGGTACCCAGGGGATCGTGATCGGAAAGTCAGATTGTCCTGACGATACATCTGTCCTCAAAAGTAGTTTGTTTGTTTGTTTGTTTGTTTGAATCAACATAGTAGTCTTCTGTGAAATTGCCAATAAGTGCCTGTGAACACTTTTAAGCTCATCGTGCACGGGAAGCCCTGTGGCCATGTAGGACACTGACAGATTTCCCAGTTTGAGCTATTCTTGTCTCTCCTTGACAGCGTGCACTCAGATGACCTAGAGCTGGTTCTGAGTAACATGACACCCCTTGCACTGCGTCTCAGCTGACTAATCCACCGTTTAGTCGATCATTCAGTAGCCAGCATGCATCATTCACATTTATAGGAAAACAGATTGACTTAAAGGCACAGGAGGTTAGAACAAAAACCATCACCATCCCATCAAACAAATGAAATAGACTTGGGCCCTACCCCCACTGAGAGTGTCCCTTAAAATTCATCCCTTTGGGGTGGTCTCATTCTGAGTAAAATTACCATCAGACAAAGATGTTGGGAAGCATTCTGTTCACAATGGATATTTAAAAAAAAAAAAACATAAGAGAAATGTGAGGTGTTGGAGAAGGCTGGGAAGCAATATTTTGCTTGAACTCAAAATAATAACACTGTACTTTCTGTTTCTGTTCTTCCACAGAATGACATCACTCCTCTACATGTTGCATCAAAAAGAGGAAATGCCAACATGGTAAAATTATTGCTTGACCGAGGAGCTAAAATCGACGCCAAAACAAGGGTAAGGGTGCAACTTATGTACTTGCTTACGCTTGTTTTCAGGAAGCAGGTCTGCTTCTATGAATACCTTTGTTGCTGGCTCAGCCCTGGCTTTGTTCTTTCCTTTGTTGTAGTCTCTTAGAAAATGACTGCTAAGGTGATTCTTCTTATAATGGGATAACGATCCCCATTTATAAAGCTTTAATATACATTTAAATAGTACTGGGATTTAATTATAGAAACTAATGCTTAGGTCCAGAGTTTTTGTTGAGTTAAATTTGTAAGTATTTAATCGCTACTTGATACTGCAGACAGAGCTATTGGGCCAGCTTGATACTAAAACTGACATTTTATTTAAAACCAGATCTGTCTCCCTTCGCACACTGCTGGTAGGAATGTAAAATGGTGCAGCCACTATGGAAAACAGTGTGGAGGTTCCTCCAAAAACTAAAAATAGAGCTAGCATATGATCCAGCCATCTACTTGGGTGTATACACCCCCAAACAATTGAAAGAAGTATCTTGAAGCCATGTAATAGTCAAGAGGTGGAAGCAACCCAATATCCATAGATAGAAAATGCGCTAGGTACATACAGTGGAATGTTATTCAGCCTTATAAGGAAATGCTGTCACATTCCCCAGTATGAATGAGCCTTGAGAACATTATGCTAAGTGACAGAAGCCAGTCACAAACGTACAAATACTGTATGGTCCCACTTAAGGAGGTACCAACAGTAAACACACAGAAACAGAAATAGAATGGCGCTTGCTGGGGGCTTAGGGACAGGGAAGTGGGGAGGTGCTGAGTGTCAGTATTGTAAGATAGAGTTTTAGAGATGTTATACAACATGAATATCGGTAACACTACTTACCTGTGCATTTAAAAGTGGTTAGGGGAGTCACTTTTATATTGTGGTTTTTTAAACCACAGGTTAACAAATTTTTTCAACACAGGTCAGTGTAGGCAGGTGTTTTGACAGGTTAATTGTTTGGTGTGATGCACTGTGTGGGGAGGAGAAAGAAGTGAGACTTAGAATCAAGTTGGAATCCCAGAAAGTGAGCTTAGCTGGTTGACTTAGTTTGACAAGGCGATGTAACCTTCTGCATCCAATATCTGTATCTGAAAAAAACGTTAACGGTTTCCTTGAAGGCTTGTTGCAGTGATCAGGCTAATGTTTGTAAACTGTATTGGCATAAAGTAGACCAGAAATAAATCCCAGCCATTACTAGTAGATGGACACCTCAGAGACATTGCAGCTTTGGTTCCAGACCGCTGCGATGAAGCAGTATTGCCAGAAGGCAAGTCACAGGAATTTTTTGGCTTCCTAATGTATATAAAAGTGATGTTTATACCATATTATAGTCTATTGTGTAAAAGCATTATGTCCTTAAGAATGTATATACTTTAAATTAAAAAGTACTTTATTGCTAAAAAAAAAAAAATTCCTAACTAGTATTGGAGCTTTTAGCAAGTTATAATCTTTTTACAATAGTAACATAAAAATCACTGACCAGAGATCATCATAACAAATATAATCAGAAGAAAGTTTGAAATGTTGCAAGAAGCCCAAAAATGTGACACAGAGACACAAAGTGAGGAAATACGGTTGGAAAATGGCCTTGCCTGATGAGGGTAGCCACTAACCTTCAACTTAAAAAAAGAGAGAGAGAGAGAGAGAGAAATGCAGTATCTGCAAAGAGCAATAAAGCAATGCACAGTAAAATGAGATGTGCCTGTATAATTCAGAGCTCCAGTTAACATTAAACTTCTGACCAGGGATTTTCTTTTTCAACATTTCATTCAAGAGCAAAATGTGCCCTTATAAATATCCTCCTCTCTAAGGGTTTTGGAGAGTTATCCCTGTCTTGTAATTGTATCTCCTGCAATCCTGTGGTTCCTCTTTCCAAGAATCCTGATATTTCTAAAACTGGTCCAGTAACCCTGACTTGGTTCCTGTAGTTTCTTGGTTCAGTACTTTATCTTTCACTGCACGTATTCACTCAAGCAATTAATGATTATTGAATGCCTACTATGGGCCAGACATGGCTAAGTCATGGAGAAAGCCCACAAGCCCCCTCCCCTGTCCTCATGAGGCTGTTTGATCATTTGTCTGTTGTATACTCTGACTTGAAGATAGCCCAGCCCTGGGTATTTGACAGGAGACCAGACTTCTTTGTCTTAGTAACTGTTGAACCTGAAAGCTTTATGCTTTGTATGTAGCATAAAAGAAACAAGCTTTCTGGAGAGGGGAATGAAGGAAGATGAGGGTTTACCCCCTACAAGACTGTCTGACTGGGGAAGTAAATTGAAGAGAGGTCTTATTGCATTGACCTGGCATTATTTGCTAAGAAGCCATCAGCAGTCGGCTAGACCTGTTGCTTTAAATGGCAGGGGTGTTCTGCTGAGTGCAGGAGCGGTAGATAATCATCGCTTAATGCCTCTTGGTTTCCTGTAGAGGTAGCGGGTCATTTGTGAATACAGAAATATTTGTGAAGAGTGAAGAGGGATACTGGAGCTGAGCAGAAGAGAGAAACTTGTATAGCTATACTTGGCTATCCAGCTGGATTTTAATGAAGTGTGTGGATTAGAAATGACCATATTTCTCCCTCTCTTGATACAGTCATCAATCACCAGAACAGCAAAATTGCTTGTCAGTAATTTTGCATCATTTATCAAACACTTACTTGTTCTATTTGGTGCAACGGGAAGAGGACAGGGTATGTAGGGAATCCAGGTCCCGTATTAAAGGGACACGTGGTGTCACGAGGGAGGCTAGAATGAAACATACGAACACGTCTGGACAAAAGCATCAGACGTACAGAATGCGGGACATAGGCGAATTCAATATACACTTAGTTGCTATGCCATTTTGCCTCCTTGTTCTGAAAGCCTGTCTTATTTTAAACAAAATATAGAGTCCTTTTTACCAGTCACTCAGTTCCAACGTGGAGTTGCTTTCCTCCTGTGTTATGTGAGTGCTGTGTGGATGTGAAGAAACTTAGAGAAACAGAATAGTCATTCTTCTATTGTTGTCCTGCTTGGGGTGGACGGGTGGTGTCACTTGAGAACAAACTGAATTCCTGGCAGACTGTATGGAAGAAAACATAGTAGATACCCCAAATATGTCAACTATTTTGTGCTCTCCTCATCAAAGCTTCCCTTCTCTCTTGCTGAAATGAGTGAGTAGTTACTCAGTGTGTGGGTGAAAAGGAGGGAGCCATAAAATTCAGAAGGCCCTAGGGACAAGCCTGAAGACGGAAAGCAATTTTTGTTTGTAAATACAAGTCTTAATGATTCAATCCAGTAGCCCTTTAGAAAATAAATATTGTTATCTACCCATCTCCTTCCTGCCAGGTACTTCCTACTTGTGTAGCTACCTCGTTGCATCGACAGTCTGACCTGCTACACACCAACACCCTACATTTAGAGAGTTCACTCTGCACACTCCAAGGGACCTCCTCAGCTTGCTGTGTTCCGTGCGTGTGTTGCTAATCTAATAAAGGATTTGGTTCAAAAGCAGCCTCTTACTGCCCTTTCAATCAGGGAAGTAAACTTGAATTGTAGTCAGAGTGATTTAGGTTGGGATCTGAGCAAGACCTGACCAGCTGGAAAAGCAGGATGAGAGTCAATTTTTTCTACCTTGGTGCCTGATCGCTGGTCTTAAGTGTGGCTAGCAAGTGAAATCACGACCCTAGGAAAGCTCATCCTCCTGAGTCTTAGTTTCCATCTCAGTACAGATGGTGAGTTGTTCCAATGATTTCACAGGCTTTCCCCACTGCTGGGGCACTGAATGTTGTAACTTTAAGAATAATTAGCTGCAGTGAAAGTCGGGGTGGTGATATATGTTGGGGTAATGTGACCAAGATGGCGAAGTGTGAGACCCCAGCCCCCACCACCCACAAAGATCAACAGTTAGACAATGATACGCTATCAAAAAGAGCTCAGGGCGAGCTTGGGAGTCCAACTGAGAAACTGCAGCAAGGACCTCCTTGGTGGTCCAGTGGCTAAGACTCCACGCTTTCAAATGCAGGGGCCCCAGGTTTGATCCCTGGTTGGAGAACTAGATTTCACATGTCACAGTGAAGATCAAAGATCCCGCGTACTGCAGCTAAGACCTGACACAGCCAAATAAATAAATACTTTCTTTTTATATAAGAAGAAACTTCAGCAGCACAGTGGAACAAAACCCCGGAAAATAACTCACAAAAAGGTTGCTTGCAGCATCTGATCCCCCAGGCCAGTGCTACTCAGGGCCAAGGGTTGAGCCTCCCCAAGTAGGAAGAAGTTTTCCTCACCAAGAAAAGGAGAACGGGGTGAGCAGCCAGCCTCCCCAGCCTTTCGGGAAGCTGAGCAAAGGACCCACTTGGGTCTCACCCAACCAGAGGCTGGCAAAGCTGAGATGAACAGAGATGGGGAGGAGCAAGGAAACAGCAGGGGCTGCCAGTGTCAGCCACATGATGGGGATGACAGGCTCCCTGTGACCTGCTCTCAGACCCCAGCACCTTTCCCCCCGAAGTAGCCAACAGCCAGCACAGCCAACCCAGACCCCCTGTAGATGTCACTGGTTTTTGTCCCGTGGATATTCTCATTCGTGGACACCAGCCGTCTGAGCCCCTCCCTGCTCCTCACCTCCCACTGCCTTGCTAGGGCTCAGGATCCACACCAGCAGCCAGCCCAGACCTCTGTGGCCACCCAAGTACACGACACCAGCCTAGAGCCCTGTGGGTGACCCCCACTTCTGTGCATGTGCGGGGGGCTGGCTCCTCCAGCTGTGCACTTGCGCACTGCCGGCCAGACCCTCATCACAGGCTTCTACTGCTGTACTGTACCTGTGGCAAGATCCTTCAATATGGAACGGCAAGCCAACAACCAAGGCCCTCACAACTGCCTGAGGGCCTGAACCTGGCTCTATTTCTAGTCACCGGCCTCCATCACTCAGCATGTGCACGCTCCCAACCAGACGCTCATGACCAGCCTCCGCTGCCACACGTGCTCCTGGGGAGACCCTGCAGCCATAGTACCCACCAGGGCCTCCACAGCTCCTGTGGGCCAGGCCTAGCGCTGTCTCCTGTCGCTGACCTGCTCCACCAGGCTCATCTGCAAGGAACCCCTCCAGCTTGGTGGCCAATACCAGCCTCCACGGCAGTGCACGCATGGTGAGACCTTGCAGCCACAGTAATGAATGCTGACAGCCAAGGGACCCCACAGCTGCCAGTGTACCTGCAGCTGGCCCAGACCCTTGGCAGCTGGCCCTTGCCCCTACCTGTTTGTGTAAGTCTGAAATGAGTATTTGCAACTACATAGGCACCTGCAACTGGCCCCTGCAGCTGAGTTTGTATATACCACCAGCTTCAGCCCCCACCACTGCCTGCCAGGTCCTGAGCCACTGGACCTGAGATGCACTGAGGGCTCCACTAGCCCTTGCAGTCACTGTGGTCAATGCTATGCCCCCCAGCAGCCTGAACAGATGAGACATCAGCCCCCAATCCTGTATCTGAGAGCCTGCACCACTAGATGCAAGGTTAGAGAATCTTCCAGCATGCTTCCACCATAGAAGAAAGTCTTTCCATACCAAAGTCAACCCATAAAGTCTGAAAGAGATAACTGCTTCTGTAAATGCACAACATCTATGCAAGGCTACAAGGATCAGGAAGAGATTGAGGGCAACATGACGTCACCAAAGGAACACAGTAAACTTTCACTAACTTTGCTGGACAAAGGATTCAAAATAAGTGTTCCAAAGATGCTCAGAGGTCTACAAAAAACACAGGTAAGCAGTTTAACAAAATCAGGAAAAAAAATACAAACTATTCAAGAAGTTCAGTACAGAGATGGCAAACATAAGACAACCAAACAAATTTTGGAGCTAAAAATAACAATGACTGTGATGACCTAGAGAGGTAGGTTGGGAGAGGGGACAGAGGTGCTAGAGGGAGGAGATATATATGTATTTATGACTGATTATGTTGTACAGCAGAAACCAATGCAACATTATAAAGTAATTATCCTCCAATTAAAAAAAATTTTTTTTAATATGGTCACTGAACTGAAGAATTCAGTAGACAGCTTCATCAGTAGATTGGACCAAGTTGAAGAAATTGATCTATCCAGTTTGAAGCTATCCAATCAAAAAGAACAAAAGAAAATAAAAAGGAATGTAGAAAACGTACAGGACTTAAGTGACTTAAGGATTAAGTGAAAAGAATTTACCTGCCATGAGAGTCCAGAAAAAAAGAATCACTGATGACTTAATAACTTAGATTGCTACTCTGTGGGGTATTTTAGATGTGGAATCTGAAAACATTGAGTTTTGGAATGGAATGGAACAGAGAATGGAATGGTGGTTGCCAGGGGCTGAGAGGTAGGGGAAATGCGGTGATGTTGGTTAAATAGTACAGACTATCAGTCATAAGATGAATAAGCTCAAGTATCTAGGGTACAGCATGGTGGCTACAGTTAGCAATACTGTATCGTACACACCGAAAGTTGCTGTGACGGAAGAGCTTTAATAGTCTCTCTGTAACAATGACAACATAATTTAAGAGGAGATAGTGGTGGCGAATGTGCTGCGACGTGTACAGATATCAAGGCAAATGCTTCCATCTGATCTGTATATAGCACCCTAATCTGTTTCTTTATAGAAATGCATTGCTGAGAATGACCACTTACAGTAGCACTCTTCCCATGTGATTTTTGCTCTCTGCAAGGCTAGCACGTGTATTTTCATCCTCTCTAAAGGAAGAGGCTTTGCAGTGGAGGGTCTACTGTCATTTTTATTTTCCTTCTCGTCAGTTCACAGCCAAATCAGAGGCTCAATATGGACCCTAAGTTAGAACCAGTTTAAAACGAATTTGGCAACTTCTGAGTTCAAACCAATCTAAATTAGATTCTAAGTTAGAACCGGTTTAAAACGTTGTGGCAACTTCTGAGTCCTCCATCTCCTTTCACCGACTCCTCTCAATCCAATAACAAAGGCAACTGTGCCTCTGTGTAGTGCTCCAGAGAAGATTCAGGAGTTCCAGGTAGAGTCAGTAATAACAATGCTGCGGTTCCCAGACTGCAGCTCTCCTCATTCCTCCTCCAGCTTCCAACCTTTCCAGCAAGGTACCACTGCCCGCCTCTCCATATAATCCCACTACTACAGTATTACATCCAAAGCTACACCTTGACACTCGGAAACACACATTCATCTTAATATCTATAGCACTTAGTACTTCCTGGCACATACTAGATGTTTAATAAGTATTTGCTGAATATATTAGATGCACTTCCTAATGTTACATTTGCCAAAATATCTTACTTGATTTTATACTGGCTCTGTGATAATGGGGATATGGGGCTTCCCCTGTGGCTCAGCTGGTAAAGAATCCACCTGCAGTGTGGGAGACTTGGGTTTGATTCCTGGGTTAGGAAGATCCCCTGGAGAAGGGGAAGGCTACTCACTCCAGTATTCTGGCCTGGAGAATTCCATGGACTGTATAGTACATGGGATCTCAAAGAGTCGGACACGACTGAGCGACTTTCGCTTTGTGTTGATAGAATTTTGCTCCCTGAAGTTAATGGCATCCAACTGATTTATAAGAACAAAGAGATATTTGTGTGCAGGTAGATAAAGGGTTTTCAGAATATCCCAAATCTGTCGGTTGTTAAATTCTTACTAGTCTGGAAAGATGTCAGGAGACACTTAGATGTCCTGTAATTTTAGCCTGTCCTTTCCCAGAAATGCAGGTTTCCCTGCTGTCTCAGACAGTAAAGAATCCGCCTGCAATACAAGAGGACATAGGTTCAATCCCTGAGTCGGGAAGATTCCCCGGAGAAGGGAATGGCGGCCTACTCCAGTTTTCTTGCCTGGAGAATTCCATGAGCAGAAGAGCCTGCTGGGCTACAGTCTGTGGGGTTTAAAAGAGTCAGGCACACCTGAGCGACTAGCACGTTTTTTCTTACCCAGAAATGCAACTGGTTGTATTTATCAGGTTAAATATGAGGGAAAAATAAATATTGGTATTGAGTTTTGCTTTCCATTATATCTCCAGAAGTGTGATTGCCTTAAGAATAAATTTTAAACTATTAAGTATTTCATAGTCATGAAATAGTGTCTATTGAAGAAATGTTACCTGACTTCTTATCAGAAACTCTGGAGATCAGAAGACAACGGAACATCTTTAAGGTGCTGACTGAAAAGTATTTTCTAATCTAGAATTTATAGCCAGTAAAAGTATATTTCCATAATACAAGTAAAATAAAGACAGTATCAGATAAGCAAAAGCTGAGATAACTTGTTACCATCAAACCCGTACTAAAAGAAGTATCAAAGGAAGTTCTTAATTCTGACATAAGATAAACGAAACTAGAAGGAAATGTGGGTCTAAAGTAGAGAAGAGTTAGAAGTAATAATCAGATAAAAACTATTTTTATTTTCTTAAAATTTAAAAAAATTGATTATTTAAATAAAATATCAATTTGTTATAAGATTTATAATGCATTTAAGTTAAATATATATTTATAGCACAAAATATGAAGCTACTAATACAAATGAAATTATAATATTGTAGAATTCTCATACATGAAATTATATAACAATACATAATAACATAAATACTATTACTATATAATATAGTTAATCATATTATTTAGGCTGTGATGATTTAAGGATATTTATTTTAATCTCTGGGAACACCGCTTTTAAAAACAGGAAAGAAAAGAAAGAGTTTAGTTAAAAAGCCAGAGGAAGACATCGTCAATGATATAGATAGTGAATCAGTCACTGGAAAACTAAGTTATACTCAGTTAACCCAAAAGAAGATAAGAAAGAAGAGACAAAAAAAGCTCACACAGAAGAGAGTGGAAAAATACACAACAAATATTATAAGGGTGTGTTCTAGGCTCAGAAAGAAAGCTCCAGTTTTCTGAGCGGAAAGAGCAACAAGGAATTCTACCTCATTTTAGTTTGATTTTAAACATATAGAATGTATGGCAGGACAGCAAGGAAGGGCACTAGAAAGATATATTTCTCTCTCCTGTATATAAACGGCAGAAATGAATTCTTGATGTTAAAAGGCGATTGCTTGCTGCAGTGGAAGAGATCCAGTCCCTCTGATGCAGGAACTAAGTTCTAATGTGAGTCTAACTGAGTCTAAGTCCTAACGTGAACCAGTGACTTGCATGTGATCTTGGGTAGGCACATTAATCCTTGGAGCAGCACCTTCTTATCTATAAATGCAAATTCTGATGCCTTTCTCTTGTGTTGTTGTAAAAATTCAGTAAGATCACAAATATAAACTGCCTGTGACAATAGAACAGTCTCAAAAAATGTTATTTCACTTCCTCTCAGACCAAATCTACAATTCTCTAACATGCACAAAATGAGGATACAGTCAGAATTTTTAGAGAAAAATGCACGTATGAGAATAGTTTGACTGTTAGACTGTAACCAGTGCCTTTTAATTTCTCTCTGGCTATCATTATAACTCTCCTCTCCTGGGTGCTACCTGCTTTTTCTTTCATTGTTTTTAATCTTCAGTTAAATATCATATCCCATTTTATATCCATGACAAAGAAGAAAGTATATATCCAGAGTTTTCTGCTTGATATCCTTTCCTTCTCTTGGGTGTGTTTCTTGCTTAAAAGGAAGAATAGAAAGGAACCTAGAGGATACTAATCAAAATAAATGTGTCTTTTTCTGAAAGTATTTCCCGAGTCATGAATTTGTGTCATTTCGGTATTATCTTTGAGCAAGTTCAACTTGTTAAGGACATTTTCTGGGTTCCGTATTCCTAAGTGTGCTGCTTTAATGTCCCACTCTGTGCTTTTCAGAAAAGCTAGACCTGAAAGCAAATCTTTTTGACCTTGGAGTGTGCAAGCTTTTGCTCTTTGTCTAACACTAGAGAGCCTTTTGTCTAGCCGGGGAAGTGCTGTTCCCTACCTCACTAATAAGATCGCTGCCACTGAAAATGAAATATGAGATCTAGACTCGCCAGTTTGCATTGGTTCAGAATTCTTCCCCAGGGAATACTTGTTCATTATGTTAGTGCTTTAGAAATCAGGGGAATTGGAAAAAAATCACTCACCCCATGCAATTTCATTTCCCTCCCATAATGTTACTATGGCAACTCCACATCCTTGCTCCTTCTCTCCTGTCCAGCTGCATATATTGCCTATCTTGAGGCAGCCTCCCTTGAGCCCCAAGAACTGCCTTTGTCAAGCATTTTTCAATTGGAGGTCAAAACTATATCCTGTTGTATTTGGTTGAGGGACTGCTTTTTGGTCCAGGACTGTTCAAAGTGACACTGTGCATTAATTGTAAATTTCTAGGTGTTGGGAGTGGATAAGAATCCTTATATTATATTGGAAAAACCATTGCTCTAATTTTAAGGAAAAGAGTTCCCTGCTATGTTAACCAGTACACTGCTACGTTACAAAACAAAATATCCACAATACCTCTTATGTTAAAGCTTATAATGTCCTGAAGTAGAAAAACGAGGGAGGACCTTAATTAGAGCAAATATTCTCATATTTCTCTTACTTTCTAATTCTTTTTTTACTGAAGTATAGAAAATTTACAATGGGTTGATTTCTGTTGTACAGCAGTGATTCAGATATACATATACTTTTTCATATTGTTTTCTGTTATTATTTATCACAGGATATTGAATATAGTTCCCTGTGCTATACAGAAGGACCTTGTTGTTTATTCAGTCTATATCTAATAGTTTGCATCTGCTTACCCCAAACTCCATCCTTCCATTCACCTCACCTCCCCCTTGGCAACCACAAATCTGTTAACACTCCATGTCTATGAGTCTATTTCTATATAGCAGATAAGTTCCTTTGTATCGTATTTTAGATTCTGCATATAAGTGATTTCATATGGCATTTGTCTTTCTCTTTTTGACTTACTTCACTGGTACGATAATCTCTTTGGCTTCCCTGATAGCTCAGTTGATCAAGAATCCGCCTGCAATACAGGAGACCCTGGTTCGATTCCTGGGTCAGGAAGATCCACTGGAGAAGGGATAGGCTATCCACTCCTGTATTCTTGGGCTTCCCCTGTGGCTCAGCTGGTAAAGAATCTGCCTGCAATGCACAAGACCTGGGTTCAGTCCCTGGGTTGGAAGGATCCCCTGGAGAAGGGAATGGCTACCTGCAGCATTCTGGCCTGGAGAATTCCATGGACTGTATAGTCTATGGGGTCTCAAAGAGTCCGTGGGGTTGCAAAGAGATATCGTACGGTATTAGTCTTTCCCTTTCTGACTGACTTCACTTGTATGATAATCTCTAGTTCTATCCACGCTGCTGCAAATGGCATTATTTCCTTCTTTTTTATGGTCTTACCTTCTTATTCTTAATGCTAAGAAGACTGAGTCATGTTCTTCAGTGTAATTCCAGTTTATAAGTCACTTATCTATTGAGAATTTTATTTTTTTTCTGGAACAATAAGGTATTTAATAGCACTTCTAGGGTATAAATTTTCCAGCAAATTTGGAAAATTCAGCGATGGCCACAGGACTGGAAAAGGTCAGTTTTCATTCCAATCCCAAGGAAAGACAGTGCCAAAGAATGCTCAAACTACCACACAATTGCACTCATCTCACATGCTAGTAAAGTAATGCTCAAAATTCTCCCAAGCTAGGCTTCAGCAGTACGTGAACTATGAACTTCCAGATGTTCAAGCTGGTTTTAGAAAAGGAAGAGGAACCAGAGATCAAATTGCCAACATCTGTTGGATCATCAAAAAGGCAAGAGAGTTCCAGAAAAACAACTACTTCTGCTTTATTGACTATGCCAAAGCCTTTGACTGTGTGGATCACAATAAACTGTGGAAAATTCTGAGAGAGATGGGAATATCAGACCACCTGACCTGCCTCTTGAGAAACCTATATGCAGGTCAGGAAGCAACAGTTAGAACTGGACATGGATCAACAGACTGGTTCCAAATAGGACAAGGAGTACATCAAGGCTGCATATTGTCACCCTGCTTATTTAACTTCTATGCAGAGTACATCATGAGAAACGCTGGGCTGGAAGAAGCACGAGCTGGAATCAAGATTGCTGGGAGAAATATCAGTAACCTCAGATATGCAGATGACACCACCCTTATGGCAGAAAGTGAAGAGGAACTAAAAAGCCTCTTGATGAAAGTGAAAGAGGAGAGTGAAAAAGTTGGCTTAAAGCTCAACATTCAGAAAACGAAGATCATGGCATCTGGTCCCATCACTTCATGGGAAATAGATGGGAAACAGTGGCTGACTTTATTTTGGGGGGCTCCAAAATCACAGCAGATGGTGATTGCAGCCATGAAATTAAAAGATGCTTGCTCTTTGGAAGGAAAGTTATGACCAACTTAGATAGCATATTAAAAAAGCAGAGACATTACTTTGCCAACAGAGGTCCATCTAGTCAAGGCTATGGTTTTTCCTGTGGTCATGTATGGATGTGAGAGTTGGACTGTGAAGAAAGCTGAGCGCCAAAGAATTGATGCTTTTGAACTGTGGTGTTGGAGAAGACTCTTGAGAGTCCCTTGGACTGCAAGGAGATCCAGCCAGTCCATTCTGAAGGAGATCAGTCCTGGGTGTTCTTTGGAAGGACTGATGCTAAAGCTGAAAGTCCAGTACTTTGGCCACCTCATGCAAAGAGTTGACTCATTGGAAAAGACTCTGATGTTGGGAGGGATCGGGGGCAGGAGGAGAATGGGACGACAGAGGATGAGATGGTTGGATGGCATCACCGACTTGATGGACATGAGTCTGAGTGAACTCCGGGAGATGGTGATGGACAGGGAGGCCTGGCGTGCTGCGATTCATGGGGTCACAAAGAGTCGGACACGACTGAGCGACTGAACTGAACTAAACTGAAGGGTATAAAATCAGTCTAGTCTTAAACATAGAAAATAAGAAGGAAAGGAATTTTTAAGCAGCCAACCCAAAAGCCCATTCATTCACCCACTCATTCTCATTGACTCAGTCATTTTTATTAAGCAATTTCATGAACATGGTACTGAGTTACCTTCTCTATGAGATTCAAGTATCCCTTTTTAAGCCATTAACTTAGCCCTCAGAAACAAACTCATTGGAATGATAATGCATGTCCACAAATAACTAAAATACTAAGCAAAATGTCATTGTTTCCCACAGAGGTTAAGATAAAATATGAAGGGAATCCTGATGGTCAAATGGTTATGTCTACCCTGAATAAGCCTTCAAAGAAAACCTATATTTTAAACAATAAGGTTTGGATCTTGGTGAAAGTGGAAAGGGACGTTTGGGGTACATGAAATAGTGCACACAAAGCAGAGAAACAAGAACAGGAGAGGCTTTTGCCAGGGACTGCAAAGAGTATAATTGAGGTGGAAGGGAAGGGGGTTAGGCAAACATTAAGTGTAGCAGCGACTGATTGGAAGACTTTGAATGCTAACCTGAGGAATTTAGGCTTCACTGAGGACTGAATCAGTTATTAAAGATTATGAACACAGAGGTATCATCAGAGCAGTGCTTCAGGAATGTGAATGATGTCCCACCTATTTCAAAGCCCAAGAAATTAGTTCAAAATTTAAATGTTTACTTTTTGTCCTCCAAAAATGGTATTAAGTAATGTCAATCCCAGCTCTCTCTCTCTCTTTTTTAAACAGAACTGTAAATCACTATGTGACTTATACTTTTCCATCTCAATGTGGATCAGCCAGTCTTTTTGATCTTCGTGACTGTATAAACTATGATGCTAATTAAAGATCTCACATTAACTCCAGGCACTGGTTTTCCACTGACCTGTGACTGTCCCAGCAGCCAGGCCGGCACTGTCTGTGCAGTCAGATAGTCGTGACATCTTATACAGCTTCCTGCTGAAAGGGATCTCTCCTGCTGGGCTTCTGGCTATTTGAAGAGCCATGCACCTGTGAAAAGTTACAGAGCAAATCTGCAGAAGATCCAAAAGAGTTAGACGTTCGCAATCAGTGTTTAAAACACTGCAAGTAAAACTACAGTTGATAGAACTGTGCTTCGGGTAGCTCTGTTGGGCTAGGAACCAATGAGGCTTTCCTTGGGGAACGTGCAGACTTTATCATTGAAACAAGGTGGTAAAACAAGCAGTGGCTAGAATGCAAAGCCCTTCACCGCTCTGACACGACTGAGAAAAAGTCACCTTTCCTGGCTGAGTCCCCAGATTCTATGAGTTTTTAATACCTAAACACCGGAGATCAGAAGTAGCAGCTGCAAAATATAAAGGAAGGCGAGGAGTGTCCGAAAGTTTGAGCAGAGAGGCTTTGTCTTAATAATTCCTGCCAAGACATGTCTTATTGGTCCTGCAGCCAGCACTGACCTCTTGCTGAATTCAGCCTGTGACACCTTAGATGAGTCATTTAACTTCTTTGAACCTGAGAGTCTTCATTTACAGAATAAAGACTATACCCTTCTGTATAAAGGTAGTTGTAAGGATACAGTGATCCAGTGTCTTGGATTTGCTTCAAAACAATACAAGAAAAAAGAAAAGGTCAGGATCGAGATGAATCAACGGGGATGCCAAGGTGACATTTGTTTTTGCTGTCCACCAGGTGCCTAGGGACTCATTACACTATTCAGTCTACTTTTGTCTGAAATAGGTTTGAAGTTTTCCCATGATTAAAACCTTTTTCGCAGGATGAAGTCAGCAAAATTATATATGTCTGTATAAGGAACAATGTATTTCAAAAGATTAAGGAGTTGAAATAGATTTTCCTCTTAGGTAGCCAAACACGTTATATTCAGTATGTAGGGTTTTGCTTGGGGGAAGATCATTTTCAAAGATATAAATGAGTTTTCTTTGAAAATGATAAATGAGTTTTCAAAGATGAATAATTTTGTGTGTGACCATAGTTTAAAAATGCCTACGTGTATTCTGTCATCCAGAGTGTACTTACGAGAAATGAGAGAATCAAATTTGACCTTTTAGTTCATAAAAGACAGTCACATTTAGAGAATGTGAATTTTGTGTGTCAGAAGTTAGATGTGATTATTGTATTATTTCTTCTTCAGTTATTTTCAGATTTTACATTACTGGGAAGACATTTGCCTTCATGGTATACTTTTAATGTCTTCTCAGATTTTACTTTATTCTATTTTGTTAGGAAAATGCTGTTTCTGACTTGGAAGACTATTATTATATTGCTTTAGTTTGCTTTAGAAGAGCAAGTGTTTGAAATTAGCATAAAAGGAAGAATATTTAAACATGTTCAAAGAATATACAGTCCAACTCGTATCATATTTGTGATTCAAATCTTGTATTTTAAGGAATTTTAATTGTACTGAGATTTGGCTAGTAGTTTAGAAATAGGATTGTACCTTATTGACTACGTATTAGATAATTAGGCTTACTTACAAGATCTGTTCATGTAGGCTAGAAAGTGACTTGAATCAGCTTTTGACGTATTTTAAAATATGGCTATCTTTAGGGTAGATATTCAGGTAGTCAACAGCAGGAATCTTCAAGATGGGAAACAAAACCAAGATGTACGAAAACTTCTTCATATGATTTGGAGCCATTTAGATCGTTTAAATGAATAAATTTCCACTTCCTCACTTCCCTGTTAATTCTCCTTTCTCACTTTTTTTTTATACAGTAGCCCTTCTCTCCTTGTCCTAAAGAAAGGCCCTGACTCTAACTGTAACCCACAAGGCCCCACGGTGCAAAACCTCTGAGGTGAAGGGAAGAGCTCAGATCACTGGTGTCCTGTTAAGAACTGCATGCTTCTGGTGCTTAGATAATCGAATTCTTCTATTGTTGCTAACAGAAAAGACCTAATGAAGTTTTCTTACGATGGATCTTTGAAAAAATCTTTGATGAAAAGTTATTAAGTGATTTTTGGCATGTAATTCAGAAATTTAGAGAATTAGTGGTATTGCCAAAAGTCCAACTATGTATTAATGCAGACAAGATGTCTCAGCACTAACATTTATAAAGACAAAAATTAGGAAAGTATTGATGCTGAATCCTGTCTCATTCTATCAATAAATTGTGAAAAAACATATGTCATTCAGAGAGGAATTTTTAATAAATTATGACTCTTGCTTAATAATCATAAAATTTATAATGTGTTGCTGCTTTGATCCATTGTGTTTGAATAATTATAATTCCAATCAGGAGATTTATTTTTGACACTTAAAGGCTTGTGTTCTCAGAAAATCTTTAAACCTTTTTTAAAATTTAGATTTATGTTTTTTTGCAGCAGGGAAGTATGATATGGTAATCAATAAAAAACACTCAAGCATAAAATTATATTACGTGAAGATACAATTATATGGGGGAAATGAAATGGAAATAGACATGCAGGAGCAAAAAGGAGCAATGTAAAATTCCTGTTACAAATTCCTATTTGAAAAGTTTATAGTATTTTTTTAAATGGTGGATACACAATTATTTATAGTACTTAGATTCCATTGGATAGTCAAAAGAGTAGTGGAACAGTTACACTTTTAACTGTCAGCTTTGCAGGGAATTACACACTTGACCACTGCCTAAACTTATGAAAAATTCAGTTCTTTAGTTGAAAAAATAGAATTATACTATGAGATACATGAGTAAATATTTGAAGCTTGCTGGTCCACAGCACTTTGGATGCCACGCTGAATCTTGATGAAGTACACTCATTCATGGAGCTTCCCACTGAATGTATTTGAAAACGTTGCCTTTTTTGATAGGATGGCCTGACGCCGCTGCACTGTGGAGCAAGAAGTGGCCATGAGCAGGTGGTGGAGATGCTGCTCGATCGGGCTGCCCCCATTCTCTCCAAAACCAAGGTAATCTCTCCCCAGGTGTTTGAGAATCACACTGTATTTAGCTTTGAACCCTTTGACTGGTTATTTTACCCAGCCTTCCGATCACATAGAATTCGCTGTAGTTTGAATGTAGCAATTAGTGTGCTCTGTGCACCAAATCTTTAGAGACCCTCAGGATCAAGTCTGAGTTCATGAGGCCTTCAGATGGAACACCCTCTACCACAGAGTCATTTGTGTGTGCGTTACTTTTGTTTTTGTTTCAGGAACACTTACTGTTTGATTTTATTCTGCAGAGTTTCTCCATAGCTCAGAAATGATTGCTTGTTGGGAAAAGAAAGACTGTAAGATTTACAGTCTGAAGTCTGGGTGCTGGCACCTTTTCTCCTGACCCTCAGTTTATTTCTTGAGAGTTCACAGACTATTAAAAAAAAAAACAAAAACAAAAACACCAAGGTATTATTTAAGTGTTAAAGGCTGGAAACTTTGGAAAGATTGTACCTTGGGCCTTTGGAACAGTTGACATATCTGAAAGGAAAACATGATGATTGCCTTAAAAAAATAATAATGTTTTACTAAGTGTCTTCTGAGTTTTTTAAATGGTAAGACCATTTAATAATATTTGAAAAACAATATTTTGTAAATAAATTTGGGGACATACAAACTACCTCAGAGTCGTTACTATTTTTATAAATCAAACTAGTGACTTTTTGAAGCTATATTAAGCTTTATAAAGAGCCGTAATTTCTAAACATGAACAACCACAAAACACGTATTACTCCTGTTTGCACTTTGATCAGTGTTTACTCAACCTTTAGTGAAGACGGACAGGGTCAAGGTTGTCTGAACAATTTTATCACTCATCACACAGAGTTTAGATTGGCAAGCGTTGGAGAAGTTATCCCATGTAATTAAGCAGCCACCCTTTTTCATTGCACGTGATGACATCTTGGACTTTTGAGTGCTTCTCATCTAAACCGCTCTACTTCTTCCGGTTCCTTTCACATAGTCCATATCTATCTTCTCTTAATCCCGCTGCTCTCTTTGAACTGCATCATCTTCCTAAACTGCTGTAATCACTTCCTTATTTGCCCCCCACCTCCCCGCCTGCTCCCTTCTAATCCTGTTCCCATTTTGCAGTAAGAGCGGCCATGTAAACATCAACCAAATCATGTCAGCCTCCTGCCTGAAAAGTCTCAAATTAATTCTCATCATTCTCTTGAAAATTAATTTTCATCTTATCAGAGCAATATGGGCACAATTAAAAAGCAAATCATTGTCTCCTCTTTCTTCTCCTATTGTTCATCTCATTGTGTATTTGGCTTTTTTTCCCTAAGAAATCTCGATTATTTTTTGATGGTTTTAATATGCAAGAACATTTTCTTGTCCTCTGAGAGCTTCTTAAAGCATCCAGTTCTTATTTTACAGATGCAATACATTCTGTTGCCTTTCAGAAAACATTTAAGATGACTTTTCTTTAAATTCTGCCACCTCTCATCTGTCCCTAACTCCTCAGGTTTCTTTGTACGTCTTTGTTGGCTTTGGCTGTCTCTTTTGTGGTGGGAGTTTCCCACCACGGTCTACCTGACCACGTGTGCCAGGCACTCACCTTTGCGTGTGAGCTTCATGAGTGCCGCAGGCAGGGCCCCTTTCAGGTGGTTCAGAGAGGTCCCTAATGTCAGGATTAGTTGCCCTTTCTCTAGGAGGTATGGTTTTTTGAGAGACGAGTTCCAAGCCTTTCTCAGGGTACTCCTAGGTGAATATGTTGGGTAAGGAAAAGGAGCTATCATTCTCCTGGGCTTTGATGTATACCTTAATGATAACAGTGATAACAATAGTTACATAGTGATTACTACATACCAGGCTCTGAGTACTTTACATATATTAACCCATTTACTCCTCACAATAACCCTGAGACATGAGTTTCATTATGCCCTTTTTATAGATGAGGAAACTGAGACCCAAAGCGATAGAGTAACTTTCTTGAGATGTCTCATTTTGTGTCAGAACAAAGAGTTGAACCTAGGTAGTCTAACTCTAGAGACCATACTCTTTTAACAGCTATTCTGTCCTTCCTTCTTCTGAGTGCCTGTTCTGAATCAGAGCCTAACCACTGCCCTCTGCTCAGCCCTGGGCCCAGAGTCCAGACTCTCCAGAGATTTAATTTCTGGTTTCCTGCAAGGCACAGGGGGGAAGTCATTTGGTTTTGTTGGGTTGGAAGGACCTGTAGACCTGACAGCCAATCCAGCTTTTGGTCCCAAGCCTCATCTTTATCCCCCAAGGTTTTCATGTTGTCACCTTTTAGACATCTGGGAGGTGAAGCCATTCTCTTCATCGTATGCTGTAGTATACTGGAGCCACACTGTTGACCCTATTATGTACATCTCTTCCTAATTCCATATTCAGTAACATCATGTTGGTAGCTTGACATCGGTCATAGAGTAGAGGTCTTTACACAGTATAAATCGGCAAGTGCTACCTGTTTTCATAGAGCTATGGTGAGCCATTTACCAGCATACCACAGATTATACCCTTCACCAGGCACTTAGGTGTCAGCCTTCTCCTTTCTCCTGGATAAGCTAACACACTTAAAATCTCTTCTCATGTTCTAAAGTAGACATCACACACGTTTTTGTTTTCTTTCCCATTGTGTGACTGTGTGGGTGTGCCTGCACACATACGTGTGCGTGCCCCATGGATTCTGTCTTTTAATTCCCTTCATGTTTTTCAGTGGAGCTTGTGAAAGTTTGGATAAACACACACATCACTTCTACCATGTTTATCCGGAAGTCCCCATGCCCACTGCGCTGGGAAGTCCTTACCAGAATCTGACCATCAGACTCATCTCTGGTCCTCACCATCTCCAGCCAAGCAGCCTCCTTCCACTTCCTATGATACCTGTTTCCTCACACTGAGCTTTCTCAGTCTGTCCAGATCTCTTCACCTATTTCTCAGCTCAGATGTCATCTTCTCAGAGAGACCTTCTTGGTTTCTTTACTTGTTTGCTACCTCTTTCTTCAATGAAATGAAAACAAGAACTTTGTCTTATGTTCAGTGCGCTTCCCCAAGCACCTCAGTCAACACCTGTTTCCTAGGAGACCTTCACCAGATATTTGTCAAATAAATATTAAGTGGATGAATGCATTCTGAACTTTAAGACCATCTCTCTAAATCTTCAAGACGTCTATCTTTCTGAGCTAAGAAAAACCATCACCCTGGACCCATGTTTTTAACTTGATGAGATGCTGTATATACATAATAAGGCCCTCCACAAGTCACTTCAGTCGTATCCGACTCTGTGAGACCCCAGAGACGGCAGCCCACCAGGCTCCCCAGTCTCTGGGACTCTCCAGGCAAGAACACTGGAGTGGGTTGCCATTTCCTTCTCCAATGAATGAAAGTGAAAGTGAAGTCGCTCAGTCGTGTCCGACCCTCAGCGACCCCATGGACTGCAGCCTTCCAGGCTCCTCCGTCCATGGGATTTTCCAGGCAAGAGTACTGGAGTGGGGTGCCATTGCCTTCTCCGTCCACAAGGCAGATGGTGTTTTTTCTTCTGGTGCTTCCCCAGTGACCTGTAAGTTACCCATTCAGAGGTGGTGGTTTTGTGTATCGTTAGAGAGTTTCCTTCTTTTTGTGACACTGCCACCCATTTCCAATCTTCACTAAGTCATTTGTCCTCTCAGAGTTTGTTTCTTTGTTTGCTTCATGTTTTCCTCTAAGGCTGTGTCAACACACAAAGCTGAGGGATGTTTTGGCAGGAGATAAACTAGTGCATATGCTCGTGGGTGGCAGTGTCTCAGATGAGAAGGGTTCCCATTCTTTGTCGCACCTTAGTTTTTACTTTGGTTCAAGATGTCGAAGCGGAAATTTTTAGGCAGAAATATCCTGATTGACTGGCCACGTATGGAGGCTTTAAATTTACACAGTTATTTATGGAGCTCTTTCTGTATATACAAGGCTCTCTGCTGGGCAGTATGGGGAAATTTTAACCCATGAAACTCTTGCTTTCAAGAAACACAAATAGTTAAAATACATGATGGGGTGTGTGAGTGACGCCATGAGAGTGATCAAAGGAAAACTTGCTTTTATTCCCCCTTAAACTGTTGTTTTATGTCATTCACAAAGAAATTAGGGGAGTTTAACTTGGCCCAGAGGATTCAGAAATCATCAGTGCTTATTTAGTATATCATTTTTTTCAAAGTTCAGTGATGATGATTTTTTTAAAAACTAAATTTACTGTCACTTCCCCGCCCCATCTAGGTTAAACCAGGTTATGTTAACTACTAAAGCCTCTCTTGATAACTGGATTCTCTGGGAATTTCCCCAGGCCGCTCCATGTTGCCCCCATATTTAAAGGGAACATGCCTGAAGAGAGTGATATCTATCTATACCTGGCTTTTGCCTTCATTGAGAAACATGTACTGAATGCTAAGTGTCATGCCAAGCCTTTTTAAAGGTTTTGTTTACCTTGTACCCTACTGTGCCATCTCTCAGCAATCCAAGCCAATGTTTTACTTATTGTATGATGACATGTCATTGAATCCAGTTAATTTAAACTGAATATTAGTCGGTCAGAGGCTTGCCATTCCTCATTGTAAATACATGGGGGCACCAGGTTGATGGGAAAAGTTGTCCTTTCGACATTGATGTGAGAAGAGATCAATAGTCAATAACAAGTATTAGTAATATAGAATGAGCAAATAAAAATCAATCTAGTGAATACCAATTTGTCCCTGCCTTACTTTATCCTTTTCAGTCTTAAGCAGTTCAGTTCAGTTCAATTCAGTTCAGTCACTCAGTCATGTCTGACTCTTTGCGACCCCGTGAATCGCAGCACGCCAGGCCTCCCTGTCAATCATCAACTCCCGGAGTTCACTCAAACTCATGTCCATTGAGTCAGTGATGCCATCCAGCCATCTCATCCTCTGTTGTCCCCTTCTCTTGCCTTCAATCTTTCCCAGCATGATGGTCTTTTCAAATGAGTCAGTTCTTTGCATCAGGTGGTCAAAGTATTGGAGTTTCAGTTTCAGCATCAGTCCTTCCAAAGAATATTCAGGACTGATTTCCTTTAGGATGGACTGGTTGGATCTCCTTGCTGTCCGAGGGACTCTCAAGAGTCTTCTCCAACACCACAGCTCAAAAGCATCAACTCTTCAGTGCTCAGCTTTCTTCACAGTCCAACTCTCACATCCACACATGACTACTGGAAAAACCATAGCTTTGACTAGACAGACCTTTGTTGGCAAATGTCTCTGCTTTTGAATATGCTGTCTAGGTTGGTCATAACTTTCCTTCCAAGGAGTAAGCATCTTTTAATTTCATGGCTTCAGTCATCATCTGCAGTGATTTTGGAGCCCCCCAAAATAAAGTCTGTCACTGTTTCCACTGTTTCCCCATCTATTTGTTGTGAAATGATGGGACCAGATGCCATGATCCTAGTTTTTTGAACGTTGAGCTTTAAGCCAGCTTTTTCACTCTCCTCTTTCACTTTTATCAAGAGGCTCTTTAGTTCTTCACTTTCTGCTATAAGGGTGGTATCATCTGCATATCTGAGGTTATTGATATTTCTCCCTGCAATCTTGATTCCAGCTTGTGTTTCATCCAGCTCAGCATGTCTCATGATGTACTCTGCATATAAGTTAAATAAGCAGGGTGACAATATGCAGCCTTGATGTACTCCTTTTCCTATTTGGAACATCTGTTGTTCCATGTCCAGTTCTAACTGTTTCTTCCTGACCTGCATACAAATTTCTCAGGAGGCAGCTCAGGTGGTCTGTTATTCCCCTTTCTTTCAGAATTTTCCATAGCTTGTTGTGATCCACACAGTCAGAATTCCATGTCATCAGGGATGCAATCAGTAGTGGCCCTAGCTCAGATGGTAAAGTGTCTGCCTGCAATGAGAGAGACCCGGATTTGATCCCTGTGTTGGGAAGACCCCCTGGAGAAGGGAATGGCAATCCACTCCAGCACTCTTGCCTGGAAAATCCCATGGACAGAGGAGCCTGATAGGCTACAGTCCATGGGGTCGCAAAGAGTCGGACACGACTGAGCGAGTTCACTTTCACTTTCACTTAGTGCAGTTTACACTGTTTTTATCTTTTCAAGTCATGGAAATTCCTTTTATTACAAAATTTTCAAACATGTGCAGAAAAAATAGCAAAATAAAGCCCTCAGTGCGCATCACTCAGCCTCCTGATTCACAGCATGAGGGCCACGTGCTTGCTCGCCACCTTGTACCCTGCTCCCTGGACCTCAACATCCATGCATTGTTTCAGAGTGAACCCTCCCTCACCAGTGAACACTTCAATACATCATGTCTAAGAGCTGAGGACTCTTTATCTTCTGAATAACCACAATATATCCCAACTGGTAATCATTTCCTCTATATCATCAAATAGCCAAACTTCAGATTTTCCTGATAGTATTATCATTTTGTCTACATTTCATTTACAGTTTGATAGCATGAAGAGATTGCTGCTGCCCAAATGTCATACCAGTTTTAAATTTGAGAAAGAAATTATCTTTGAAATTTTATTTTTGAATGATATAAGACATGGGAGGACTAGTTTAGAAAGGAATGTGAAAGTGAAGTCGCTCAGTCTTGTCCGACTCTTTGCGACCCCATGGACTGTAGCCTACCAGGCTCCTCCCTCCATGGGATTATCCAGGCAAGAGTACTGGAGTGGGTTGCCATTTCCTTCTCCAGGGGACCTTCCCAGCCCAGGGATCGAACCCTGGTCTCCTGCATTCCAGGCAGACACTTTAACCTCTGAGCCACCAGGGAAGTTTGGAAAGGAACTGCAGTTCAAAACAGTTGCCGCAAAACCTTTTAAAAAGAGATGGTATTTCCATGTGCAAATCTAGGGTTTTCATCTGTTCATATTTGTACTGCATTTTGTGTTGGGCCCATTTGCAAATGAAAGGTAAACAGTCAACTCCACTTTTCTTCTGTGTTCCAGAATGGATTGTCTCCACTGCACATGGCTACACAGGGGGATCATTTAAACTGCGTCCAGCTTCTCCTCCAGCATAATGTGCCTGTGGATGACGTCACCAATGACTACCTGACCGCCCTGCACGTAGCTGCCCACTGTGGCCATTACAAAGTCGCCAAGGTTCTCTTGGACAAGAAAGCTAATCCCAACGCCAAAGCCCTGGTGAGTGGCTCAGCTCACAAGTCCAGCCTGTGTTGTCTTGCTGACCACATGCTACCCCTACATGCAAAGGGACTCCGTGAAAATGGAAGGTCTAGTTTAGTAAAGTATATACTTCTTGTCAACCTTCAATAGCCTTCTTGTAAATTTATAAACCCTTTTATTTCCACCATAACCAAGGCTGGTGAGGCTGATTTAAATCATTAGCCTCTTTATAGTCACATTTGTGATTCTCTTATGTAAATAAACCCAAAGACTGTACAAGTGCAAAAAAACTGAGTTGGTCAACTTATCTTCTGGTAGGTAAAGTGATAACTCTGTGAATTCAAAGTTTTTTTCTGAGATCTAAAAATATAGGCAAAATGATAAAAAAAAAAAAAACCTTGAACATGAGACGTCAAGGAACTTGTGAGTGGAAACCTGCTGCTGCTACTAAGTCGCTTCAGTCGTATCTGACTCTGTGCGACCCCGTAGACAGCAGCCCACCAACCAGGCTCCACCATCCCTGGATTCTCCAGGCAAGAACACTGGAGTGGGTTGCCATTTCCTTCTCCAATGCATGGAAGTCTGATGTGATGTTAACCATGTAAGGTAATGAAACATCACCTGTCATCTCCTTTTCATTGAGATGCAAATCAAAATTTTGGTCTAGCTTTGCAGTCTTAACTCCTAGAATGACTTGCTATTTTAACCTTGAGCCTTACTATATAGTTTGGTTTTCACAATGATACGGTATCTGTTGTCTTTAGAAAAATAAATGTCCCAATTTAGTAAGCTGTTTAAATTTAGTTCAGAAGAAACACTCATGTTTAGGAAAAAAATATGTCACCAAATGTTAGGGAAAACCTATGTGTTTACTAGCAATTTTGCAGTCAGGGCTGTCATCTGATTAACTATTTTAGGAAGGGGCTCTGCTGCCTTGCAGCTCATTACCTGTGACAGTCTGTGGGCTCTGAGATTTGGAGTGGCCAGGAAAGAATGGGCAGGAAGGAGCCTTTCAGATCCTGGGCAGCTCCTTGGCCTTCGCAATTCTAAAGGCTTTTCCTGGAGCAGCATTTTAGGAGCTGCAAACTGGCCCAGCATATCAGACATATCTTTGAATTCTGAGATGGGAGGAAAAGAAATGAGCAGCCATGACTCATTTTTCCATACAAGAAAAGAAGCCTTACCACAGGGTGTGGGCTCTGACCCTCATTTTCCTCTGACTCTGAAGATTTCACAACAGAAGGAGGTTATGGAGGTTGTAGCCTGTCATCCTAGGATGGACTATGGCCTGGTAAGCGGTCTCAAAACCCCCACAGAAGCACCTGCAGCTTTCATGGTGGATCCTGAGGGTCTGCAGTTCTCTGTGGTGACAAAAATAGGCCCCATGGTCTCACTTAGCAAGTAGTACAGCTAGGTAGGTAATTTGTAAAAAAGCAAGTTCCTTTATTTGATTAAATATTAAACCAAATGTTCTAACTAATGTTGAGTTGTTTAAGTTTTTGCTCCCTTGGACAAATTTTTGGCCCAGATGTTTTTAGTGTGTGTTTTTGAGGTGAAGGAGGGACATAGTTGGGAGAGTAAATTCCAGAGTCAAAGAATCTAAAAGGATGGATGAGCGGCTCCCCTGGTGGTCCAGTGGTTAAGACTTCACCTTCCAAAGTGGGGGATGCAGGTTCGATCCCTGCTCAGGGAGCTAGGATCCCACATCCTTGCAGCCAAAAAACCAAAGCATAAAGCAGAAGCAATATTGTAACAGATTCACTAAAGACTTAAAAAAAATGGTTCACATCAAAAAAGTCTCTAAAAAATTTCAAAAGATGCATGACCATTTTGCCTTAACTACTAGGAACCTATGACCAAAATTTGCTTCCTGTTCATGATTATCAGGGCACGTTGGGTTCCTGGGAGCAGGTCGACTACCTGTGCTTCCAGAAAAGAACCTACATTCAGTTTAACCTCCCATTGTTTCTGCTCATTTCCAAATCTTTACAGACATCACTTTTGCAGAGGTATTTTACCGTGCATAGGAAGTGGAGCTCAATGGAATGTAATCAAATAGGTCTGTGTCTTTTTCCCTTGCAGAATGGCTTTACCCCTCTTCACATTGCCTGCAAGAAGAATCGAATTAAAGTGATGGAACTCCTTTTGAAACACGGTGCATCCATCCAAGCCGTAACCGAGGTAAGGAGAGGAGGATTTCTGGGGTCCCCCATGTATAGCCTCAGCAGCCAGAGTCCCAGTACCCTTCCTGACAACCAGCTAGTTGTACTGTGTGTGGTTGTCTTAGCACTTTCTGAACCCTTCCCGAAGGGGCTGCCAGTTCTTAGGAGAGCAGACAGGAGTGTGGGAGGAGAGTGCAAATACTCAGCACAACGCCATAACCAGAAGCATAACCCACACACATGCATCGTGCTGGTGGGGTGCCATCACTCCAAGTGTAATTTACGTGCATTAATGTACTTTACTGCAGTGCTTCTCAAACCCTGTGTAGGCGTGGATTTGCCCCGCCATGAGGCATTTGGCTGTCTGGAAAAATTTCTCGTTGTCGCAACTGGATGGTGCTACTGGCATCTAGTGGCGAGAGGCCAGAGTTGCAACTGAATATTTTACAGTGCACAGCCCAGCCTCCAACAATAAAGGATTATCTGGCTCAGAATGTCACATGTGCCACGGTTGGGAAACCCTGCATGACATAAGCTCTGTGTGGTGATGAAGGATTGCTCTCTGGAAAAACTCAGAATTAATGAAACATAACAGTTGCTGAAGTTAGTAAAAGGGTAGCTCTAGGTTTCTTTCATATAAACCAACACAGAACTCAGAGAAGCCATCTACTAGAATCAGGGCTGAGCCTGCAACAAGGAAAACTGAGTCTGGCATCTACCCTCCAGACTAACCCATCCCCGACCCACCTGTATCACTCTGGTCCCGTTGGATTTTAGCCGTTGGCCTTCCCTAGACTGGACTCCCTTTGTTCACCCTGCATCTCCGCACCCTCCATGAATCGCCCGCCTCCAGGCTAGGCATGCCTGTCTTTGAAGACCAGATCTGGGGCCACCTTCTCCAGGAGTCCTCCCCTAACCCTTGATCTGGTTCCAGAGCTCCTCCTGGGGACCATCACCACATTCTAGGTGTATTTCCATCAAAGCGCTTATCCAGCTGGCTCACTTATGACCCATCACACTCCCCGCCCCCTGCCACCCCAAAACTGCAGGCCCCACCAAGGCAGGCCTGACTCTTACTGGTCTTAAGGTACCCACAGCACAGTAGATTCCATAGTAGATCATCCAATAAAGGCTTGTTGAATGCATCATTAAAGACTCTAGCATTTGAAGCAAATGTAGACACTAAGGTCTAATCCAGTCATTGTTGCTTTGCCTCAGTTTCTCATCCACAAGTGAATTATTTACCTTGATTTCTAACCTTCACAACTTGAAAATACTAAATGATGGAAAATATTAGTACTGATTTCTGGCTCCCTGGTAGGCACTCAGTTATTCCAGTTAGAAAAGAGTAAGTTTATTCTCAGTGCATGGCAGCCCTTTCTAAAGATCAAAATGGGTTCTGAAATAAAAGAAGATTTCTGACTGGTGTCTGAGTAAGTGTCCAGAGATGCCAGCCTGTGGCGCTAAGTTCCACTGTCAGCTCTGCTACTCCCTGAGGGCTTGAAAAGGCGGTGCCGAAAATGTCCTAATTAGACTTTGCCGGCCGGAGGGAAAAAGCACCGAATTAAAACACAGTTCTCCTTCCTCTCCTTTTCCTCAGCTCCCACTGCTTGAAGTCTGGCAACTAGAATTCTGTCCTCTGTCTCCCTTTCATTGTATAGAATTCCTTACACTTCTTTTTCGACATTACTCAAATTTCAGTTGAAATTAGTTGTCTTCTTCTCTCTCAGCTTTTCTGGCCATATTAAATATTTTTTTCAAGCTATGATGTTCATGGTGTAAGTGAAATTAATTCCTGAAACATTTAAGATGGAGTCATTTTATACAAGAAGAACCAGTGTTTTGAGGTGTGTGTGTAAGTAGGACTTTGAAGCACACACAAAAAATGAAGGTCTAATCTAGTGACCATTGTTCTATTTGCCTTAATTATATCCCTTGATAATACTCAGAAAGTTATAAATTTTAATGATTGAGACCTGATCTGCTCATTTCTTAGAGGGATGGCTTTGTGCTCCCACCTGCTCTTTCATGTATAATACAATCAGTTATTCTGAGTACATGAGAATCCTTCTTAAAGGCCAGAATAGGATCTGAAAAAAAAAGTTGGCTTTTTGCTACTGTGTATGTAATCCCACACATGCATACACACACACACACACATAGCCATATGGATAAGGAAGATTTAATAAAGGGAAAAACCTTCAAAGTATTTCTGTCTAAAGTTTCTTCATAGAGCTATATAAGACGTGTGAAATAAGTCTTTAATGGTGATGACGTAGGCCTTTCATAATCACGGAACCTGCTTTGGGGAAATGATGATTATTGCTACATTTGCCATATAGAATCTAAGACGTGATGGTGATGTCTAGATGTTTTCTGATCTGATCAGTAAATTGGTTTTCTTAATGTGAAAGGATGGATGGATAAAGTTGCAGACAGACAGATAAGCAGGAAGACAAATCGTTCTGAAAATAAGCCCACAAGCTGACATTTCCCTTTCCTCCCCCAGTCGGGCCTTACCCCAATCCATGTTGCTGCCTTCATGGGGCATGTAAATATCGTGTCGCAACTCATGCATCATGGAGCCTCACCAAACACCACTAACGTGGTAAGTACCCTGTGAACAAAGCAAGCCCAGTTGTGAGTATTTTTGAAACTGGAAGAGATTACTCTCAACCTACTTATTTTTGTTGTAAGTAAATTAATTACTTGACTACTTAAAAGGACAGAATTTTGAGAATACCTGTGGTTTCCTTTGCTTCAAAGGCAAGATCCATTCAGTCAGTAACTGGTCACCAGTTGCTAAGACTTAGGGGCTGTTTAGCTTACTACTGAATATTATACTTCATAATATTAAAACTTAAAAAAATAAAAAAAAACTTTAAAAAATAAAGTTTTCTGGAAAGGGAGAGTCTTCTTTTTCAATAGAAGCGTTAAGAAGTTCCATGCACTGACAGACCTAGAGATTATCATACTAAGTGAAGTACGTCAGAAAGAGGCAAATACCATATGATCTCACTTATACGTGCAATCTAAAATATGACACAAATGAGCCTATCTATGAAGCAGAAACAGACTCACAGACACAGAGAACAGACTTGTCTTTGCCAAGGGGGAGCAGGATTGGGAGGGAAGGCTTGGGAGTTTGGAATTAATAAATAAAAGCTATTTATATAAAATGGATAAGCAAGGTCATACATACAGTGCAGGGAATTATATTCAATATCCTGTGATAAACCATAATGAAAAGAATATGATAAAGAATATATATATATATATATATATATATATATATGTATAACTGAGTCAGTCATACTTGGCCGTACAGCAGAAATTAACACAACATTCTAAATCAACTATACTCCAGTAAAATTAAAACAGATAAGTATGGCATGTGAGAAAGTAGTTCTAACACTCTTCTTATTCTGATTTCAAGTAACTTTGAAGTAATCTCTCTTTAGTGTGCTTGATATTGGGTCACAAACCCGTGGAACATAGTAAATGTCAAAGGAGTAGCTTATTACTCTCGATCTGCGTGTGGCCCTTGACCTTGTTTCATAGGCTTTTAAGTTTAGCATCCTAATAATATTGGCACCCCAGACACAAGCATAAGCACGTTAGTTGGATTCATGGGCACTAAAGAAATAAAAGTGAAACAAACGACATGCTGGCACAGAAAGGGTGAACCCTAAGACCCTGTGCCTCTGCCCTGAAGGCAGACGTCCTGTGAGGCTCTGTGTCTTCCAGCAGCTGGGCTCAGCACGTCCACAAGACAGAAACAGACCAGATCTCAGCTGAATGCAGTCTTCCCTGGTACTTATGCCAGGGAGAGAGTGTTTTCCCTTACAAAGGGAAACACTGGGTAACGTGGTCAGCGCCATCCTCAGAACCTTTCCAGTAATAACAGCAGCAACTTCCATGTGAACCTTATCTCTGCATATCCTTCCATGGAGATGAATATCCTACATAGCCCAGCAAAATTTATAAAAGCAATTTAAAGGTGGGCATCACTTCTGTGTAGAAGAATATATTTGATTTTAACATTTTTAACATTTTGATCCATGTGTGTTTTCTATGTTGTTTCATTTTTAAAAATGAGATCATCTGAATAGAAGTCTACTTGGTGAAAAGCCGCAGAGGTGGGGGAAGTCCAGTGACAAAGAAAAGAACCCCTTGGGATAATGCTCAAAGAATAGGATAAGGACCTGTTGAGATAAAGCTGGGAATGCAAACCAAGGACATGTCGAATCTGGCCTTGGGTTTATTTTGTGTTGCTTATGCAGCACTTCTTGTTTTGTTTTGAACTCTGATTTTTTGCCCAACACTCAAGAAATGTACACAGATATCCCACACTGCTACTATTTTTGAAAAATAGAAAGGTGTGGCATGATACAACTAGCATCCTGAATATTTACTGCCGCAGTCTGCCCATGCCAGGTAGGGGTGCCTCCCTCCAAGAGCACTCTCCACCTGCCCTCTTCGCTCATCCACTCTCCTTCTTGGTCCTGTGGCAACTGCCTTTGAACCCCCAGTGACGCAGCATTGTAGATTTTTGAGCTTCCAGTCCTGCCATGCTGCGTGGACTTCACGCTGAAGTTTTCCATCATTGGCCAGGCTCCTGGGCAATTCTTGGGCATTTCATTTCCTTTCTTCCCTAGTTTCAGTAAGGAAGTGCTTGGGACTACTTTTTATTTAAACAAAAACCTCCATAACAAACTTTATGTAAAGAAAATATGCCAGTCTTCAGAGCTGTCTTTAACTCACTTTGACTCCTGTTCCCCAGAGAGGAGAGACAGCCCTACACATGGCCGCTCGGTCCGGCCAGGCCGAAGTCGTGCGGTATCTGGTACAAGACGGAGCTCAGGTAGAAGCTAAAGCTAAGGTATGTGCCATGCGTGTCTTGTGTGCTACCAAGAGAAGAAATGATTTTAATAAAACCTTTAAACATATGCATGCTCTCTTCCAGGATCACTCTTCTAGAGTAATGACCATCACCAATGACAATAGTCTCTACCCCAGGGATATTGAAAACATCCCCTCGCGGCCCATGTCCACTCAATTATTTAACAAAATGAAATAGAACAAGAGCTTTGTGCCAGAAAGAACTCTGTGTCCTTGGCACATTGCTCATCCCTAACAGCTTAGAAACCAAGGCTAGAATTGGCCCAGAGTTGTTTGCACTCTGTGAAGAACGGCTCGTGCACAAAGTTTCTAGCACAGGCATAGTTTGGAAGCACAATTGAGTTCTTTTGGTTGACTTAGATGTCAGCTGTCACAGCCACAAAAGGGAAAGGGGAGTTTTAACTTTTTCTGCAGGGCTTCCCTGGTGGCTCAGTGGTAAAGAATCCGCTTGCCAATGCAGGAGACTCAGGTTTGATGCTTAGGTCAGGAAGATCCCTTGGAGAAGGAAATGGCAACCCTTTCCAGTATTCTTTCCTGGGAAATCCCATGGACACAGGAGCCTGGTGGGCTACAGTCCATGGGGTTGCTAATAGTTGGACATGACTTAGCGATTAAACGGCAGCAGCAGCAACCTTTTCTCCACAAGTTGTTAAACCATAAACTCTGAGACTTGGTCAGAGTTGTTCACAGAACATGGAGTATAGAAGAATGTCAGGACTGAGTTTGAATGCGTCATTCTCTGCATCACTAGAAGAAACTCGCTGTCACTGTCTGGCTGTGCAGTTGGTCTGATTATCAAATGGCAATTTTGGTCAGGAATCATAGATATATAAATACCTAAGGCATTTAATTTTAGCCCTTCAATATACAAATGGACATTTATTTCTCATTTATGTATTTACTTTGCAGTTTCTAGTTTAGGGTTAAATGGAGAGGAAACTGAAGCGTTTGTGAAGCAGTCTGAGTGTAGAACATTTCTTGACTTTTAACATTTTCCTCTAGTTTATCCAGTTCTCTTGCATGCATGCAAGCTAAGTCGCTTCAGTCATGTCCAGCTCTTCACAACCCTATGGACTGTAGCCTGCTAGGCTCCTCTGTCCATGGGATTCTCCAGGCAAGAATACTGGAGTGGGTTGCCGTGCCTTCTTCTAGGGGATCTCCCCAACCCAGGGATCCAACCCGTGTCTCTTTCATCTCCTGCATTTTCTGGTGTGTTTCTTTACCACTAGTGCCACCTGGGAAGCCCATTCAGCTTTCCTACCCATAGCTAATTTGACCATAATTGGTATTTATCAACTTCTACCAACGCTCTCCAAGGCTTATACCTTAGTATTCTTAGGGGAAAATAAAGCCTTTCCTTTCATACTTCTATTTTACCTGTTAAGTGTTATGTTTTTTATAATTTATATATGCTTATATTTATAAAATTTATTTTAATATTTAAAAACATTTATAAAATATAAAAATAGTTATGTTTTTAACTATATAAATATATAGTTATATATATTTGTAACATGCAGTGATCTTTGTAAACATGCAGTCCGCATGTGGGTACAAAGACGGTGATGTTCTAGGCAGCAGACCATAACCTTGAGTGTCCAATGTACTGTGGTGCCAGTTGGTAGATTTTACAGAGGACCTAGAAACAGAGCTTAGCAAACTTTTTCTGTTAAGCATCTAATCGTAAATATTTTAGGCTTCTCAGTATACACAGTCTCTGTCACAGCCACTCACCTCTGTTATTACAGAACAAAAGCAGCGGTAGACAGTACATAATTTAATACATCAGCAGATGGACAGGACTGTGTTTCAATAAAGCTTTATTTATAAACACAAGTGGCAGCCGGATTTGGCCCCTTGATTTTACTGTTCTGACCCCTGATCTAAAGGATGGTGGTTAATCTGCTAAATCAGTTAAGTGGAATGGTTAAGAGAGGCTGTACTCTACCGTTATAAGAAACCTCACATTTTTGAGTGTTGTTACATATGAAGCATGTCATCTAGGAAACGGTTTAACCCACAAGCTGAAATCGACCAGAACATTTTTAGTTATTTCATTAAAGAGACAGTATGCATCAGCCAGACTGCCTGGCTTTGAATCTTTGTCCATCATTTGCTAGCCATGTAACACTGGGTAAGTTAACATTTCTGTGCCCCATTCCCTCCTCTTGTTTCCTCATATACAAAATGGGAATAATGACAGTTGTAATTGATAGAGTAGCTGTGATGATGAATGAATTAATGCAAGTGGAGTACCAGTGCAGAACCTGGGGCATGCACACGCTCAGTTGATATTTAACAGTGGTCGTGGCAGTAGTAGAGTTATATGAGAGTTTTTGTTTTAGCAGTTATCTCTTTCTATTTTCAGTGTTTCTCTTCTTCCTGTGGCATCTCCACTAACTTCTCACACTTCCTACTAGTTACATAGACCCTCTTGCTTTGACCTTGACCCTCCTTTTACTTACCTTTGCAAAGCAGTGTCCTGCGCTCCAGCCTCAACTGTCTACTTGCCCTACCCAAAGTATTGACCTGGACTTGCTCACATTCTAGTAGGGGATTTCTCTCCAGAGAGCATCTTTGGGCAAACGAGGAAAAGATGTACTTCCAATGTAAGGATAAGGCCCTCAGGGTGCAGGACTTATGAGTGCCTCATGTCCTTAGGTGAACTGTAATAGGGGGCCCTCCATTCCAGGCAGATCCAGCTTATGCCAGGATGACAACTCGGCAAGCAGAGGGAAAAATGGTTATCAGCCCTCATCAGACCTCTTAGCTGGGAGCCTTCCTCAACCATCCTGTTCTGCCCCCATCTCCCCACTTTTGATTGTGGGAAGGCAGTCCCACCAATAGAATAATTCATTCTATATGAGTACGTGATAACTGGTGGAGGTTATCCCTCCCAGGTATTGCAGTTTTCCCAGGATACATTCCCTTATGTCCCCTCTCCCACCAAAAAAGAATCATTAGAGGTGAAAAAATTGATAAAGTATAGCAGGGATGAGTGAGTGGGGATAATTTCTTAAAAGAAATGCCTTTCACAATTCTCATTCTAATAGGTTACTCAAAGGGTATTTAAGGTGCTTAAATTCACCATCACCACCTTTCTGAAACTTAAAGAAAAAGAGAGATGAGGTTCTTTTTAGTATTGTATCAAAGAGTTGAATGTAGCCTCTCATACCAAGCAGCGAAGTTTGCTGTATTTTTCATGATGATTGTTTTCTCAGTTCATCAGACCTGCATTCTTACCTTGCCCTTTAGGATGACCAAACCCCACTCCACATTTCTGCCCGACTGGGGAAAGCGGATATAGTACAGCAGTTGCTGCAGCAAGGAGCATCTCCAAATGCAGCGACGACTTCGGGGTACACCCCACTGCACCTCGCAGCGCGAGAGGGACACGAAGACGTCGCAGCTTTCCTTTTGGATCACGGCGCATCTTTAGCTATAACAACAAAGGTGTGAAAGTCAGCCTTAGAATCCTGCTGTGGCCCCCAGACACCTTCTCTTTACAGTTGCCTGCACAGTAATAGTAGAAAAGCTATTAATTATTAATTATTCCTATTATTACTAGAAAAGCTATTAGAAAAGTAATAGGTAGAAAAGCTATGTACAACAGCGTATATGCTTGGATCCCGGGATTAACAGGACCAGCAAAACCCTGGGGTGGGGCGGGATAGCTTGTGTGTGTATATACCTTACATTTTATTATCTTCTAATGAACCTTTATTGATGTCCGCAGTCAGATATTTCTTGCAAATTATTGGATAGATTTAAATGGTGGTTTAAAAACACAGCCACAGGTTTCTCTTGCTGAGGCCAGGTAGACAGACCACATTATCCAAGCCACTTGGTTGATGGCTTCTATAGTACTTTCAAAGCAGGACGTAGATTTTTCTTGGCTTGCTGTTATTGCTGCTTTGTTGTTGTTGCTGTCTTTTCTGATCTGTGGTTTTTTAAAAATCTCAACTCTGATGCTTTGCAGTAATAACTGCCCCCACCCCCCAGCACACACACAGTTGCTTTTTAAGTGCAGAATGCAAAATTTAGAGTTTTTCTTTGATCCTTTGTAAACCTGGCAATGTGATAGCAAGATGACCTGGCCCATGGCATGTCTCAGAAAGCTAGAAACTGGTGTTATACTCTCCTATTGGAAGGCAAAGAAGAAGCATTAATGTGCGATCAATGCTGAAGATAATTACAGTATTTGCAAATACTTGGAAAATTATCTGAACAAACTATGACTTCTTCAAAATTTATCCCCTGTGATTCTTTAGACTCTTCAGTAGAGTTGCAAGTTCCTGGATCTTACTTACCATGTGAGAAAAAAGAGTAATGAGTGATGACATTTTGAGTGCTGCAGCCCTTCCACCATGCCAGCTGCCCCTGTCTCTATGGCTATAGTCCCATGAGGTCAAATATGTTGATAACCCTCTAGTCCCTGCCTTGTGCTTGGAGCCCTAGTGGTGCATAGTAACTAACTGGCTGATACCCAGATCCTTGTGGGAACTGGAAGGGAAAGGAGCTACTCAACTCTCGGCATCCAACTCACATATTTACTGGATAGAACCATGTGTTATGATTCAGTTCACCTGCAGTAGCTGAGGTATGAGAACCTTTGACTCCTACACACAAGGACCGGGTCATATCTTCAGACATGTATTAATATATATATGCAGAAACAGAGAAAAGGGTGAAGAGAGGCTCTTTTCTGGTGATATGATATTATGGGAGGTTCAGACTTGCCCTGGATTTTTCCAAGCCCTCCAAATCCAAACTGGCTTGGACCCTGCAACCTCTTCTTCCCACAAGGTGAAATCCCCAAATGGCCTTTGAATAAGCCCCAGCTCCATCTTTCCAAATTCCTCCTTGTCAGATACCTGAGGAGTGCCAAGATTAGTATCTCGTGGCTGAGCCAGCAGAGAGAGAAAGATTAAATATCCTGCTCATCTTCGTTGAAAAGGAGACTCTTTCACTGTTGTCTACCAGTCCTGATCCTTAAATATAGGCTGCACTGCTCTTCACCATTAGAATAACGCATCAGTTCCAGAAAAGTGATGCCTTTGTATCACCTCTATTGTTACTGTTTTTATGTTTCTCTTATGCTTATGGTATTATTTTTATGGTACTCTTTTCAGAAAGGATTTACTCCCCTTCATGTGGCAGCAAAATATGGGAAGCTTGAAGTAGCCAATCTCCTGCTACAGAAAAGCGCGTCTCCAGATGCTGCTGGGAAGGTATGAGGTCATCGGCCAACATCCAACAGGCCACCCCCGTGATAACCACACAAGCGCTTGCTAATATTCACTGACAGCCACCTAAATTGTTAACTAATCCACATTTAAGCCTCTTAGGATGAAGATCACTTCAGAAATAGGAAGTCCACGTATTGTTGACACTGGAATGTAAATTACACCTTGTGCTGTATCCAATCTAATCCCGTCTCCTAAATCTAGGCCTCTGGCGTTGTCACTTTGACCCTTGTTGTTGTTTCTGCACGTGTTTTCAGAGCGGGCTAACTCCACTGCATGTGGCTGCACATTACGATAATCAGAAAGTGGCTCTTCTGCTTCTGGACCAAGGAGCCTCACCCCACGCGGCTGCAAAGGTACCTGTCATTCAGCAGCATGACGAGACCGAGGAACCGTGTCCTCCAGTCTCTTTATGTGTATTTACTTTGGGTTCATGTGGAGCACCCCCTGGTTTAGGCACCACTTAAAGATTATGGAAATATAAGCAGCCTTAGGAAATCCGTGCCTTCAGCTATTTAGTCAACTCCTGTGGTAGATGCTCAATAAATATTCACTTGTCCACTGATATTCCTTGAAAATCTAGGACATTCTGGAGCCTGGGGGAAACTCAGGAAAAAAAAGTTGAAGTCCTCTTTAGCCAGATGAAAAACAGAAATGCAGCTTCAGGGAGTAAGAAAGTTCTCATTTGTCAAAGTTTTAAAATATGTGTTATATTTTCTGGCCATAAAACATTGCCTTTGAGTGGTTTATGTGTGTTTAATAAGTTGGGAGGTTTTGCTTACATGTTGTTATTACTGCTAAGGAGAATCTTTATTCTTTTCTCAATTGATTTTATTGAAATATGGTTGATTTACAATGTTTGTGTTAATTCCTGCTGTGCAGCAAAGTGATTCCGTTATATAGATGTGGACATTCTTTCTCATATTCTTTTCCATTATAGTTCATCACAGGATATTGAAAATAGAACCCTATGTTATACAGTTAGAGAATCTTTATTCTTAGTGTTAGGTCATTTTTTACCAGTAGACAACAGAGATTTCTCATAAAAGAGATACGTAGAGTGAATGGCTTTCTTATGACTCTGGTATGCTAATTTGAGGGGCAAATCATAAAGAGTTTGTTTAAAGATAGGTTAATACAGTTTGAGGGCAGGAGGAGAAGGGGACGACAGAGAATGAGATGGCTGGATGGCATCACCAACTCAATGGACGTGAGTCTGAGTGAACTCCGGGAGATGGTGATGGACAGGGAGGCCTGGCGTGCTGCGGTTCATGGGGTCGCAAAGAGTCGGACACGACTGAGCAACTGACCTGAACTGAATATAGTTTTTGTTCTGTTGCTCAGTCATGTCTGACTCTTTGCCACCCATGGACTGCAGCGCCAGGCTTCCCTGTCCTTCACCATTTCCCAGAGCTTGCTCAAACTCACGTCCATTGAGTTAGAGATGCCATCCATCCATCGTGGCCTCTGTCGTCCCCTTCTTCTCCTGCCTTCCATCTTTCCCAGCATCAGGGTCTTTTCTAACGAGTCAGTTCTTCACAGTGGATGGCCAAAGTACTGCAGCTTTGGCTTCAGCATCAGTCCTTCCAATGAATATTCTCTTCAGAACTTCTTTTCTTGTAATTCTCAGCCACCTCTTGTCCCATCCTCTTCAGAATTGTACCCAGTGAACTCTGCAATTCAAAATCAAGCCCCCAGACTTCTTTTCATTTGAGTGACTTTTTCCCATAATTTCCAACTCTGATGTTCTATCATAAAGCCATGAAAAGCAGCATTACTCACAGTAGCCAAAAGGTAGAAGCATCCAAGTCTCTATGGTAGGATAAATGGCTAAACAAAATGTATATACATGCAATGGAATGTTATTCAGAGTTAAGAAGGAAGGGAATTCTGACACATGCTGCAACATGAATGAACCTCAGAGATACTGTTGTTTAGCCACTAAATCATGCCTGACTCTTTGCAGCCCCATGGACTGTAGTCCACCGGGCTCCTCTGCCCATGGTATTTCCTAGGTAAGAATACTGGAGTGGGTTGCCATTTCCTCCTCTAGGGTATCTTCCCGACCCAGGGATTGAACCCACATCTCCTGCATTGGCAGGCGGATTCTTTACTGGTGGGCCCACAGGGAAGCTTCAGAGATATGCTGAGTGAAATAAGCCAGACACAGCAAAGGACAAACACGATGATTTCGTGTCAAAATGGAAAGTAGAATGCTGGTTGCCAGGGGCTGAGTAGAGGGAGGACTGGGGAGTTAGTGTTTAGTGGGTGGAGTTTCAGTTTAGAGACGGACAGAGATAGTGGAGAACGATGTGAATGTATTTAGTGCTGTTGACTGTACACTTGAAAACGGTTACAATGGTAAGTGTTATGTAATGTAAATTTTACCGCAATTTTTAAAAATTTACAATGAAATTTGATAGCTATCTATTTCACTTGTTTATTTCCATACGGTTTTGAACCTGGGCCATTTTTCTTTTAAATACCCTCAGGTTTGTGGTAGGCAGCCAGTAAATAATTAATAAGTGAGCTATTCATTCTCCACATGAAAGCAAGAATTTTGTCACAACTAGTGCTAAGCAGTTTAGAATTGACAGAAGGCATAAGTAATAACTAAAGCAAAATGAGTCCCGTCCATCTTTCCATCCACAAGTAACTCTTAAATAGGTCAATAGTTGATGTATTTCATTTCCAATTGATTTCCAGGTTTGTGTTTGTCCAACAAGACTTCATGTTTCCCTATCTGCACAATATCTTTAACAAAGAGTAGAAAAACAGTTCTTTAATTCCTTCTAACAGCCCTTTCGGAAAAGGCAATGGCACCCCACTCCAGTACTCTTGCCTGGAAAATCCCATGGGCGGAGGAGCCTAATGGGCTGCAGTCCATGGGGCCGCTAAGAGTCGGACACAACTATGCAATTTCACTTTCACTTTTCACTTTCATGCATTGGAGAAGGAAATGGCAACCCACTCCAGTGTTCTTGCCTGGAAAATCCTAGGGACGGGGGAGCCTGGTAGGCTGCCATCAATGGGGTCGCAGAGAGTCAGACACTACTGAAGCGACTTAGCAGCAGCAGCAACAGCCCTTTAGCCTTAGGCATATCTTTTATAGTCAACTGAGCACAGGCTTTCCCAATAGGACATTCATTCTCTTTCCCATAGCCGTGAGAGCCTCTGAAATGCCATCTCTTTTGCTTGTCCAACCATCCCTACTTTCTGAGACAGTGATCCTGTTCTGAAGGTTTTTCTAGACTTTGATCCTGAGTAAAAGCCAGTTCTATCAGTTAGGATTTGGTTCACTTGCTAGAAAAAAAGACCTAGCTATGGTGGTTTAAACTGATGAGGTTCTACTTTTTTGTCATATACAGTCTGGAGGGAGGCAATTATTGATGCTGGTTCAGAGTTTTCAGAGGGTTGAAGATTCTTCAGTTTGATTCTTTTTTTGGGTCTGTCTTCCAGATATTGCCACTTGTGCTGCCAGGTCCCCTTTTCAAGCAAAAGGCCATAAAGACAGATAACAGGGCATTCTCAGTAGCTCCACATTTCTCCTTACGTTTCATTGGCTACTTCTTTCTGCAAGGGAAGCTGGGAAATGTAGTTTTTAGCTGGATGCACAGCAAAGGTTATTTTATTAAGGAAGGGAGGGAGAATGGCTATAGGGGAGGTAAATAGCCTCCATTCGGGAGGCTACAGCATTTCTGAATTTAAGCATTGCTGAGGAGGGAGGGACAAAACTCATCAGAGCCAGTCATGCAGATGGATATGACAGTGGTGACTTCCATGAAACTTCCACAGCTTACATCCTTGGTTTTCAGAGAATATGATGTGTTCTTTTTGCCCTTTCTTTTGTAGAATTGCAACATATTTTCTTAGTCATACATGTCCTGGAAACACAGTGTGACTTTAGGTAATGGAGGACAAAGGGGATTGCTGAAAAACTAGTTTGCTTCCTCTAATCCATCTTATCCAGATCTATTTCCTGAGGCAGGACATTGTGCTGGAAAGAGGGTTGGCTTGAGTTTAGGTGTAACCTGGACACAGATTGTGGAAGGTCTAGTGAGCTGTAACTTAACTATTGGTGAGATTTCTCTTTCATAAAATGTGCGGTATAACTACTAACATGGATCAGTAGAGGTTGTGAAAATTTGGGAGGGATAGATAAAGTATAGTGCTAAACCCACTCTAGTACTCATGCCTGGAAAATCCTCATGGACAGAGTCCATGGAGTTGCAAAGAGTCCATCACGACTGAAATGACTGAGCAGCAGCAATGCTAAATATGTTACTTCGCTTATAATTTATATTTACCTTTGCTCTTGTTTTTATCGTGAAATGCAAAAGGACACATGGCATGCACTTTGTCCTCTGCATCGAGAAGGAAAAAGTATTAAGATTATTCTTTAGTTCAATCTCCCACTGTTTTATATCTTTTCTGATAAATGTATTTGTCTCCTTTGGTATGGCAAATAAGAATCCTTTGGTTCTAGAAATTAGAAAGAGCTTAAGGAATTTAGAAATTTTTATTATAGATCCCAAGATTAATTACTCATTTATCATTTGAAATATTTAAGTCTTTCTGAGATGAACTATCCATTCTAAAATAATACCCTGAATTGTTTTTCCCTTGCTTTATACTTTTGTTTGTACCTCCGGAAAGGAGCTCAGGATAAACCCCTCAGTAATAATGAATAGCTTGTCTAGAATTGGTGTATATTACAGAGACACCAGAGCCTCTCTGTTTTATTTAAGAGCGTATGATTTTTTTTTTTTTTTTTTTGGTGGAGTTAAAAGTAATCAAGAAGATTGTCACAATCGCCAGTAGAGGTGAAGCAGTTACTGAACTTGAAGGTTATGTCAGTAGCAAAAGCAAAAAGAAATAAGATGCATGGTTGGAAACTAGACTCTGACTTCATCTGTGCTTACCACTCTAGGTAGCTACTGTTAGAGTCTTGACTAATCAAGTTTCCTAGCACTGCTTTGCGAATCTTCCCTTTTCCTCAGGGATAGCTGCTGCTGCTAAGTCACGTCAGTCGTGTCCAATTCTGTGCGACCCCATAGACAGCAGCCCACCAGGCTCCGCCGTCCCTGGGAGGGTAGTAAAACAGCTCACCCCTTCCTGTCACTCACTGTAGAGTTGGGCTCAATCCAGAGCTCTGCGTTTGGCTCTGAAGACGATCTCTTTAGGGTGTGTCTGAGCAGAGGGCCAAATGCTTCTCAGGTCAGCTGGGGTTTCCAGATGGCAGCAGGTCAAAACTAAAAATAGGGATATAAGATCTTCTACCCTGACCCATCCATCCCGCTTGGCAGAGGCTGGTTTCAGAAGAGTCTGGAAGTGGCATTTCCACTTCCCGGTTGATATAGGTTGATATCCAACAGCCTAGATCTTCTGCAGTTGATTATTGAAAGAATGTTTGTCAAGTGAAAAATGCTGTCACACTAGAAGAAACCAATGACATAAATGTGAGGGTTAATTATAGTAGACTCGCCGACAAGTGATCCAGCAGCTCCCACTGCCCTCTGAGTTGTTTCTGAACCGTCCGTGTGGCTTGGAAAGATTGTAACTGATCTGTTGGCCAGGTTTGGATCATATTCTCAAATAGAAATTCTCTTTGTATTGTATAAGTTCCAATTATTCTTTTTTTTTTTCCCTCTGTTTTCTTTCTCTAAATCCTCTTGTCCGAACCAAAAAAAAAAAATTCTAATTTTTCATTGGCATGTTTTATATAATCAGATTCAGGCCTGTGTCAAAATGTAATCTGCTTCTCTTCAATGACTGAGAGGCAGGAGCATTCCATAGGCTGGGATCTTTCTTTATTAGGACAGAGGACTCTGAGGGCTGTTGAGGCAGCTTATGAACAGTTTGGCAAAGGAATTTTGGTTCCTTCCCCCTCTGAGCATCAGGGATCAACCAAGAGAAGGAGCCCAGGGTGTTTTGAAAGCTCTGATAAACTTCACTCAAGTCAAAGGATTTGCCAGTCACCACCAGGCAGTGGAGATACAAAGAAGTTTGGAGTAACCTATGCTCTCAACAACTTTGCATTTTAGTAGAAGGAGACAGATGCATGAAGAAGAGTGCCGCTAAATATATCCAGGATTTAGACTGGAGTCAGTCAAGTGGGGGGCAGGTGTAAGAGGTGAAGGGGAGGTAAAACACTTCATGGGGGTGTGACCCTTGAGCTGAACCTTCAACTGAATGATATTGGCCCCAAGGGCATGTTGTGTTGGAGAAAAGAATCCTTTGTAGGATAAAGCAAGACAGAACCAAGAGCCATATGTTGTTTTGGGGACCAAAACATTTAAAGCATGACGTAGAAACTGGAGTTTCATAAAGGAGGCCATCAGAGGGGCAAATGGGAGTAGACTATAGTATCTTGTCTCCTGTAAAAATAAAACATTTCAACATGTAAGCAATAGACTATTGAAGGGATTTTAAAGGTAGGATAATGGCCCCAGCTACAGGGGCACCATTTGTTTTCTAATTGGGTTTTTCTGTCATTGATACATAAGGCAAATAATTACTGAGCAGCTACATACTGCCCGTGCGAGGGATTGCCATCTCCCATTTATAAAACCACTGGTTCTCTGACTCTTGAACTAAACTGTCTGTAGAATGTTTTCCCCATTTAGATATGCAGGCAACCCAAGGGAACGACATTAATAACACTTCTTGATTTCTCAGTGTTGGCTTACTCGATCATGATTTTTTAAACGATCAAAGAAAATCGTTAGAAAGGGAAACAGACTATTTGAAAATGCAATGCACACATTTTTATCTCGTGATTGGACATGTGACCAAGTGGTTTGTGTTGACAGAATGGTTATACACCACTGCACATCGCTGCCAAAAAGAACCAGATGGACATAGCGACAACTCTGCTGGAATATGGTGCTGATGCAAATGCAGTTACCCGGCAAGGAATTGCTTCTGTCCATCTTGCAGCTCAGGAAGGACACGTGGACATGGTGTCACTGCTCCTCACCAGAAATGCTAATGTGAACTTGAGCAATAAGGTAACCTTTTTTTTTTTCTCTGCAAAGCATACCATGCAATGAAACCTCACCTCCAGAAAGATCACTAAGAAATCATGAAGAATTCAAATCAAATAGAATGTGGAAAGTGTAGTATGCATAAAGATATTTATCAAAATGTTATTTATCATAGGAAAAACTTGAAAAAATGTCTTTAAACAGTAAGAGAATGCTAAGTCAGTAATTGCCAAGTCATATAGGTGAGTATATATGCTATAGCCATAAAAATGAGGTCCATAAAATTTTTCTAATAATGTGAAGTTTTGTTACAATATTAAGTCAAAGGGCAACATTGTGACCTCACCAGAATACAGTAAATAAGGGGCTATAAGTTGTAAATTACAAGTCATAAGGTGAAACATTTGAGGTGAAACTCCTTGCTTGTCCTAGTTTTAAGTCTTAGGTTAAAAAGAGAAATTAGGAGCAGGTCTGCCTTCAGAAAGTTCACTTTAGTAACAGAAATTTAGAGTAGCTCATTTATTCAGTAGATCAAAAAGTTAGTCTTTGTAGGTAAATTGGCAGTTCCAGTCAACCCTTTAAGTCTCTGTTCCTCAAAGTCTTTACACTCCCCTACCCTTGCATTTGACTCTCCTTGGTTAGTAAAAAGGTTTGTGAAAAGTCCAGCCCACAATTAGCAGGAATGAGGTTACAGCCTCTCACTGTGTTATCAGAGAATTTGGTTTTGTTGACCTGCTTATTAATACCTGAGTCTGAGATTCACCCAGAATTCCAGACCCATGCTCCTAAGTCTTCAGATAAAACAGAAATCTGCAAGAGTGCCCCCAAATACCTGATAATCCAAACTCCCTGACATTTAGCTTCTCCTCTACAGAATGGTGACAGCACAGCTGTGACATTTCGCAGCCATAGCTCAGATATTGGAGGAGAGTTTCAAGATAATTACGGCAACGAGTCTTTAGGAGTTTTAATATTTTAGTATATGTGGCCTATACTTTGTAATCGTGGAGGCTTTGAGTCTCCTGGGTATAAATCCTAAATCTGACTTCTGCTTGATGTATAACTTGATTGGACAAGTCACGTGACCTCTCCGAGCCTTAGTTCTATCCTCTAATAAACAATGCCCACAATATTTACTTCCTAGAAATGTCATGAAGGTGAACTGAGATAACATTTAGTACCTTTTTCTAAGTAGAAAAAGAATAATTATCTTAATTTTAGACTTTTTACAGTTTGGGGGAAAGGTTATGCACTAATCTTAATCACCAAGGCGATTTAACAAATTCTATAAATGAAAAGACATATGTAAGTAAATGGAAACCTTTTCTTACTTTTCATATCTTGAAAATACTTTGTGATCATTGCAGAACAAACAGTTTTTTTTTTTTTTTTTCTCTTGGTTTACTGATTTTCTCTTCTTATATCTTTCTTTTTAAACATTTCTTTTGGGATATATGTCCCAGCATTAATGGGAATCACAAAGCAATTTCAAATAGTCATTATAATCAGGGTTTGTTTAAGCTGTTGAATTTCTAAGGTTCATATACTAATGTACAAACCAGATTTATAATAGTTTGTTACAAAATTCTACTGGTCTTAGTGAGATGGAGGACGTGGCGTTCTCAGATTGACACGCCTTCTGGCTTCCGTTAGTATATGTTTTCTTAGAAGCCCTCTTATTAACTCTCCCAGAGACAATATAGGCCTGAACAATTAGTTAACAAGTGAACATTTTCCATAGGTTTGACACCAATGTATAGTGTAACTAACTTTTTTTTCTTTTTAAATTCTTTTAGCCAACTCGTTGTTATATATATATATATATAGCATTGAATTCACCTTAAAACTATTTTTATTTTAAAAAATTTAGACTGAGAATACTTTAGAAAGAATTCCTCAGTGTCTACTTCGGTAGACTGAACATTAGCAAGGGAATTCTCAGGACCGAAAGGCACCTTCCAAACCAAGGAAGCCTGGAAGTGTCCAACTGCCTTCCTGAATAAACTCTACCTAAGCAATATACCACCAAGGAAAGTTTCTGGGTTTCCTTCAGCGCATGGTACTTACAGAACTTTTAAGAACTTCACAATTCCTAGAAATTGTCTAATACAAAAGTATTTGTAAGTCTTTGCTTCCTTTCTCATCATTTTCTGTATCAAGTATAAGTTATGGTGTGAAAGAAGAGAATCAGTAGAATTCTGTTACTCAAGAAGAATTCTGTTTTTCTGAGTTTCCAAAGTTTTAGACATCAGTTATTGTCCCATCACCCCGCCCTCCTCATCCTACCTCCCCGTTTCACATTAGACTTTATTTCCTTGCTAAACAAGGAATATTGAGGAACTTCTCTGGCAGTCCATTGGTTGAGACTTTTCACTGCAGGGGGTCCAGGTATGATGCCTGGGCACCTGGAAAATCCCATGGACAGAGGAGACTGGTGGGCTGCAGTCCATGGGGTTGCGAAGAGTCGGACATGACTGAGCGACTTCACTTTCACTTTTCACTTTCATGCACTGGAGAAGGACATGGCAACCCACTCCAGTGTTCTTGCCTGGAGAATCCCAGGGACGAGGGAGCCTGGTGGGCTGCCATCTATGGGGTCGCACAGAGGTCGGACACGACTGAAGCGACTTAGCAGGGGCCCCTAAGATCCCACATGCCTCATGAGTGAAAAACTAAAACATAAAACAGAAGCAATAGTGTAATAAATTCAATAAAGACCTTAAAAATGGTGCATGTCAAAAAAATCTTTAAAAATATGAATATTAAAAGATTTAGCTTCTGTGAAAAGTTACATTGAACTAAATACTCAATTGTTTTCACTTATTTCTTTTCTTACTATTCACCAGCAGTTCTCAGATTTTAAGAAAAAGGAACCACGAACCTAAGTTCCTGCTGAAGTGCTACTGTTTAATTGGATTCCGTTTTGCTTTTGATGTTTTCCCACATGAATTTTGAAGACCACAAGTAGCTGTACTTCTTTACACAGCTAATAGACTATGAAATGAAGCTATTGCTATCCCAAGTTTATTTTATTTAAAATAAAATATATTATTTTTAACAAATGCCATTTAAAAAATGAGCTGTGGTCAAAACTCTATAAAAGATTAACAGATAACTTCTGAACTCAAACAGGGCTGTTTTAACCATCACATTTAAAAAAAAAATCATGAATACAAAAATGATCTTTCTTTATTTAATTTATCCTATTTTATCAAAAGCTGTTTGCTTTTTCCTCTGACTTAATTAGTAGATGGATTAAATGCTATTCTATAGATACTTTAATCCTTGGTTTTACATTAAAGGTACAATAGTTGCCTCAACAAGCTCACAGTGGTTTGAGGAAGGCAGACCAGAAAAGGGTTTTAATGTGAGATTATGATGCTTTCAATAGAAGTGAGCACATAGAGGGTTTGCACATAAATAGTAACAATGAGGCCCTTTTCGAGATGAGGGGAGAGGGAGAGAAGCCCGGGAAAGCTGGAGGTGACTCTGTGCCAAAGGTGGAGTAGGTCATCCCCGGGGCAGCATGAACGTACCTGGGGAAACAGGAGAGAGGAGAGCACAGGCCACAATACCTTCCCCAACCATGCTGAAAACGACTCAGCAAAGTTCTCCAGAAGCTTGAGAAAAGTCTCACACTTAGAAGGGGGGATTGTGACACTTTGACAAAATGTTATGGCTGAAAATATCTGTTGCCTCTAAAGTGGGACGTGGAACATTGTTCTCTGATTATGTCAGTGTTTGGGTGGTGCCAGTTTTGGCCCCAGGCTTATTTTTCTTGGATTTCAAGTGAAGGCACCACTCCGCCTTTTTCTGTTTCCTCTGTATTCACTTTGGGTGAGCTTCTTCCGAAAGTCTGTAAACAGACTCAGAAAGCCTGGAGTGAGTGGCTCTTCCTGAGTCCTGTCACGTGTTTGATAGAATAGCAGCCCTTAAATAAATCATGCCGTGTGCTCTTCCTGACGCTGCATTTGGCTCTCTCCTTTCCCCTGACAAGTGGGACAGGCTGATGGTCTTGCTGCACAGATGCCGGCGGAGGAGGAGGAAGGCCTCCAGGACTGAAAACATTAACCTCTAGGAGTTCCCTGGAGTTCCAGTGGTTAAGACTCTGAGCTCCCACTGCAGTGGCCACGGGTTTGATCCCTAGTTGGGAAACCAAGGTCCCACATGCTACAAGGCGCAATCAAATAATTTTTTAAATTTTATATTTAAAACATGTGCCATGGTTGTCTGGTTAGGTATTTTAGGAAAAAAAAAACAAAAGACATGAACTTCTGTGTTCATGATGGATGAAAGAAAAGAATCTGGAAGCACTTACACCAGCTTACTTTCTCTTAAATATTATTTATGAAAAAATGCAGCTACAGAAGATTTCTAAGCCAGAGTACAGTCTTAGTGATTTTTTTCTTGGCCATTGGAATAACCACGTAGCCTGTCCATTCTGTGGTAGAGTCCATTTCAAATACCCAGTCTCATAAAATGATCTTGAAATTCTCATGAGACAGACTTCATATTACATATTAAATTCTCATGAAATAGACTTCATATTAGCTTTCACAGACCATCTTTCCTACCCAGAAGCAACATACAGAAAATGTTTTCCAGCCTTCTTTTTAATATTTAATGGAGAAAATGTTATCATCATGTGTCAGTAACAGTTTATAAACAATTTTTATTTTAATTTTTGCTAAAGCTAATATCACTAGTAATGCATTAAAACTCTTGCATAATTTGAGTTTTAAAAGTCTCTATTTTTTTAAAAAAAGCGAACACTGAAATACATAAGAGGAAAATGATATAATGTCTGGAATTTGCTTTAAAATACTTCTGCAAAGAAAAGAACATACAGAAAGTAGAGTTGGATGAAGCAAGGAGAGGAGAAACTTGATAATTGCTGTGTCTGTGATCAGTACACAAGGTTCAGGCTATTCCCTCCACTTCTGAGGATGTTTGAAATTTTTCAGTAAGCCTGCAATAACAGTGTTGTCACATGCTAATATATAAACTTACTCTATAACATTTTTTTAGCATAAAAATTCTAGGTTCAGTCTTCTTGAAGTCATAAATTGTTTCTCTGATATGCTTGTACGTCATCCATCCCTCATGTAAGATGACCACTTTGATATTTTGCAGAGTGGCCTGGCCCCACTCCATTTGGCTGCTCAAGAAGACAGAGTGAATGTGGCCGAAGTCCTTGTAAACCAGGGGGCACATGTGGATGCCCAGACAAAGGTACGCAAAAAGATCGTGCCCATCCAGAGCATGTCTGCACAAGGGGCAACCCAAGGCACTGCTTGTGGCATCCCGTGCACTTTCACCATTCATGGCCTGAATCTGTAGCTATTTGTTGATGCCTCCTGTGTTAACACAGTTTATTGACCTTTGTTACAGCGTATCAGCCCTTCCAGGTCAGAGTGTGAAAGCTTATACCTTTCGTAGTTTTTATGACTGAATTTAAAAATACATTTAGAAAAATTTGTCAGTAAGTAATTGATGACCTCTTCCTTTGTTCAGGCATAGTCTATGGATGAGGTTACATTAAGTTTTACTCAATTACTACTCACTTGCTAAATTCTTTATGGTGTGTCTGATTGCCAGCAAACCCCATCTCTCTCAGCCAAAATAGTTATCTTTTCAAAAACAAATTTCTCATTCATCTCAGAAAACGCCACAATTTCAGACTCAGAGAAGATGAGTGGATATTTCGTGTCATCATCAAAGATAGAACTTGATATTAATCCTTCTCTCATCATTTTTTTTTCAGTGCTTAAGTTTGTTACTCTTCATATCAAACCTGTTTTACCTATTTCAAAATGTAACTCTTCTTTTTTTCTTTCTGAGTGTCACATATTTGACACAAACATGAATATTTGTTAAGTATTGTATTGTGAATATGAATATTTTGGGGTAAAATATAGATTGATTCTGAGGTGTGTGAACAGCTATTGAAGATATTGATAATATAGAAGGATCACTGGGAATTAACCAGGTAAAAAAGTATTGCAGATGTCAGGATCAGTCTGGATTTATGGGACAAGCACAGGGCGCAGCCCTGAGTAGCCTACGCCCTTGACGCTGTGTTCTCGCTACGGCTGTGACTTCTCCACCCACACCTTTTCTTTCTCCAACAATGGAATTTTATCCCATTCATATACATGAAACTTTTGCTGAGATATTATTTCTATCAGAAGTAGAACATTATCTTCAGGATCAACAGGTGCAGTTTTCCTACTCTTATATTTAAATAAATCTCATGTATGAATTCAATTCACACTTACAGCCTTGAGTTTAGGGTTTTGATTTAGACTGTGCCTTCTAAAAGATAAACCATTATTACAATACTGCTTCCAGTAATTTTGTTCATACTTACAAAGTATTGCGTTTAACAGCAAAGTTGAAAAATCGACAGCTGCATCAGCACAAGAAAATATAGGAACTATACAAGAAAAAATTGCCATCTTCACTTAACATATATATTTAAGATTAAGAAAATGGACAGAAACATGGCTACATACAAACGCAAAGCCTAGAGACTAAGAGACTGTATGTACTAAAATATAAAGTGCAAATGGAACCTGATTATCCAAGAATTGAAATCTTAAGGCAAACACAGAGCATGTGTGTTTAGAACATCTTTGCAAGTTATATTTAGTTCTATTAGAAAGAAGCTGCCCAAAAGAGATATGACCAGGCAAGGTCCTTTATGCTTTTAAAATTCTGTGTTAAAATAGTAAAGCAAATATATTGATCTCTTCTCAAGGCAGTCCTAGATGTGACCTAAGCAGCACCCCACACTCCAATTTCTGAATGCCTCGTGCCCTTGATGGCTCCTTGGCCTCTTTGGTAACCTATCTGCCCATCTCTCTCTCCACTCTGTTTGCCTTCCAAACTTGTCATTCTAAAACCCCCCCTTATCTTTAGCCCTGAATGCCTTCCTAGATAACTGATTATTTAACAAAGCAACCAATGAAGGCGACAGCAGTGACTGGATGGTTTCTTGTTACTTTTCATGAAAATATAAGCATTTAAATCTGAAAAAGTCAGACTGAATTTAGCTTGTATTCTTCATTTTTCTTGTATACTTTCATCAGAAAAGATATCTTTACTTTAAAAATTTACAACTTCACAGTAAATAGATTCACCCTGTTGCTTTATTTACATACACATATACACATGGCTTCCCAGGTGGCTCAGTGATAAAATATCCTCCTGCTGGTGCAGGAGACTCAGGAGAGAAGTGTTGTGAAGATCCCCTGGAGGAGGAAAGGGCAGCCCAGTCCACGGATAATCCCATGGACAGAGGAGTCTGCCGGGCTACAGTCCATGGGGTCACAGAATTGGACACCACTAAGCTACTGAGTGTGCACATATACACACAGACTTAAGCCATTTCATTTGATTCCCTATCCCTTTATAAGTTAAAACTTCTAGAAGGCAGTAACAGAGTTCTCTTTCTCAATACTTTTTTGTCCCAGCACATCCAGCGTAGACACCAACACTCAGTCAGGGGTTAAAGCAGTGATTCTCCAGGGCATATTGGCAGGAGGAGAGATGGTGCCGTGAACCTTCTGCTTCTGATTTGCACAAGTGATCCCACGGTTTAAGAGTCTCAGGTCTCTACCAGGGTTTCCCTCTAACCCAGCCCACTCAGGTCAGCCAGTAATCATTTTTGTACTCAGTATAATATTTCTGAAGCATGTACCTTTTCCTGCCCTTTACAAGTGGTGCACTTCAGAACGCATCTCTTGGGAATTCCCTGGTGGTCTGGTGAAGACCCCGGACTTCTGATGCAGGAGGCACAGGTTCAATCCCTGCTCAGGGAACTAAGATCCTGCATGCCTCAGAGTACAGCAAAAACAAACAAACAAAAACCCAGAAAGCATCTCTCAGCCTCTTGAAAAAAATGCCTTGTTTTTTTTTCTTCTCAGCAAAGATCACAGCACCAAAAAGAAGGGAAGCTGTGATTGTCCCATAGTTGAGCAGGGCAGGAGTGCAGAGAGATGGGTTGTGTGGACTCGTTTCTTAACCTTGTAAATAAGGAGCTGGTTACATCCCATGAACTTCCAAACTCTTCCTGGTACAGATGACGCCCCCAGCCAGCATATAGTTAGTTAAAATGTGTAGTACTGATTGATTCACTGGCTTCGGTTTTAAAATAATAATAATTAAATTATCAAGAGCTTTTCTCTGTTGTGGGGGAAAGACCGGAACATCCTGGTAACCACCCAGACAACCTTCCCGCTGGCCCTCTGACCCACCAAGCCTCCCCTTCACTTTGTATTTGAAGTTCATCAGATCATTTCAGATGAAATTGTGCTGCTGGCCACAGGGTTTAATGTTCAGTGTTGCTGAACTAAAGTGAAGCCACTTCTTTTGCTTTTTAAAAGGATAATCTCTGGAAGCATTTTATTTAGACCACCCCAAAACATACTGAAGCAATTGTAGTTGTAAGTGGGTGTGTTCACTGAGGAAGTGCAAGGAAGGCCAAAGATGAACTCCAAGAGAACAGTGTTTAGGGGGTGAGAAAATACTGTGGATTTCCTGCCCCCTCTTTCTCAAACTGTGTTGCACAGGAAGGCCCCTAACCACTGCTTAGTAACATCTCATGCTCAGGCACCACAGATGAGAAACACCAGCCTGAATATTCCATCTGCGCCTGTTTGCCCTTCCTACACAAACACAACCTTTCAATATTGCCTCAAGGAGATGACTCCCTTCAGCTTGTAATGATGGGATATATAGGCAACAGTGAAAAAAGGAAGCAAAGACTGCTCGGTTATCTGAACTGAGACTGTTCCTTAGTTATTCAAAAAAAGGAAGAGTTGCCCTTTCCAAAACATATTGCCACTAGTTGAAAGGAATTGCCCAAATCTCATTTTCCTGGGCATATTTGTGCAAGGTGCTACTTAACGTGGGAATTTTGTGACCCTCAGTGAATGGAGCAGCCTCAGTTTGGTTTCTCTGGATGCAAACTGAATCTTCCTGGCCATGCACTCATATTTTTTAAAAATAGTGTTTGTGGAACAGAAGCAGATCAGTATCTTATAGCAGAGTGAACACAGGAGAGAAACTGTCCATTAAGATACTTAGAATGATCCAATATCTTTAAAAAATGTGATCAATACAATAGCAAAATAGCCATTGGAAATTGTTGCATCATAGCTTAGGCATGTTGACTGAAAACTTGAAGCATTCCTTTAAGCACTTAAAAGTTTGAAATATTTTCTGTAATTTTTGGCTTGGAAACAGTCATCTGTCCCTAACACTGGGAATGTTTCTTCAATCACTCAAGCTAATTGTACCGAGAACTGGTAGGAGAAGACCTCACTCCCTGAGCGGCATTCTGACTCTGAATGCAGCATCCTGAGTTCCTCAGTACCTGGAAAGAACCCTGCAGAGCAGGCAGGTAGATTCTCGTCTTCAAAGTGGGAGCATCACACATGAAGCGGCTTTAGGGGTTTAAGTCAGACTCATCTATATGTAGTTATGGTGAGCTTATCATCATGGTCTGATTAGTGTGGCTGCCCTCACAGTTCAGTTCATGGAACAGAATCTAACCAGAGTCAGCTCTTCAGGGCAACACCTACTTTGAGAGGTTTCTTTACCTTCCACAGTCAGCTATGTTCTGGGCACCCCTTTTTCAATTCAAATTTAACCCATTTGCTGGAGTGTCTTAGTCAATTTGAGCTGCTATAACAAGAGTACGATAGCTTGGACAGACTTTGATTTCTCAGGGTTCTGGAGGTTGAGAAGTACAAGATCAAGATGCTGGTAGCAGGTAGCCATCTTCTTATTGTATCCTTAGATGGCAGAGAGCAAAGAGAAGAGACAAAATCTCTCCTGTCTCTTCTTATAAGGGCGCTAATCCCATTCATGAAGGCTGCACCCTCATGACCTAATTACCTCTCAAAGGCCCCATTTCTAAATACCATTACTCTGGGATTCGGATTTCAGCATACAAGTTTTGGGGGATACAGACATTCAGTCTGTAGCACAGAGTCACCATAAAGATGTATTAATGCTATCACGTATGAGATGCAGACCCTTAAAAATATGGACCCCTGACCCTTGCCTATTTAGAAATGTTATAAAAGGTCCATGCTCTCCCTTTCAGTGATCTGGTGCTGCCAGTTTCATTGTAAACAGGGATTGGTTAAAGACACTGGAATTGTGTGGTGGAGTCTGTTACAATATGATCACCAAGAAAAAAATACCTGGAATATCCTTATTTAAAAATATCTAGAATGTGTGTGTGTGTGTGTGTGTGTGTGTGTGTGTGTGTGTGTGTGTGTGTGTGGATACATACGCATGTATGCACACCTGACACATTTTAAAAACAATCGTTTATTTACTTATTTTAGGCTGTACTGACCCTTTGTTGTTGCATGGGCGTTTCTCTAGCTGTGACAAGCGGGGGCCCCTCTCTGGTGGTGGTGCATGGGCTTCTCATTGCAGTGGCTTCTCTTACTGCAGAGCGCGTGCGCTGGGGCACACGGGCTTCAGTAGTTGTGGTGCGTGGGCTCAGGAGCTCTAGCTCACTGGCTCTAGAGCACAAGCTCAGTAGCTGTGACACTCGGGCTTAGTTGCTCTGTGTCAGGTGGGATCTTCCTGGCTCAGGTATCGAACCCATGTCTCCTGCATTGGCAGGTGGATTCTTTACCACTGAGCCACCAGGGAGACCCATGTTTTTTTAATAGATAGAACTTATAGCCCCTCAGGGGTCAGTGGATATTAATTTGGAGCAATGGAAACAATCCATTGCTTTGTCTAATGAGTGGTTTTCAAGCTGTGGGACTCTAGCTATGTGGACAGGAGTCTTAACTAGAGCATCTATTCCTAGATCAAAGTCATACATCTCAGATCTCCTGAACTCACTCACACCAGCCTCTCCTGCTTCTGTGTTTCTGTCCTTCCTAGCTCTTTCATGCATTCTGATCATCATTACTGCCTTCATGATCATTTAGCCAGTTCATTATTTTTCTGCCTTCTTTTTATGCTTCTAGAGAGTAGAGTATTGAATAAATGCTAGTCCAAGTCTATCCATTGAGCACTCTTCTGACCCTTTACAAGAAGCCACTGGATACATCTGTCTAAGCTGTCTGTTGCTCCATCTTTTTGTCCTATCTTGAAAAGTTGTTATGAGAATAAAGTGAACTAATGTTAGAGAGAGCACTTGGGGACATTTAATAACTATTTACATGTGAGGTGGTATTGTTATTTATACCTTAGACTAGCTCTGAGAATTGTCAAGGACACTTGTTTTTATACAGGGGGAAAAAAACTCTGCCTCCTTAAGAAAGGTTGAATAACATTTTTGCTTCTATTTAGGATATCCGTTACTGAAAGTATCCTAAAGATGTTTCTTTAAAAAAAAAAAAAAAAATATATATATATATATATATATATATATATATATATATATATAATTACAGATGGGATATACACCGCTACATGTAGGCTGCCACTATGGAAACATCAAGATTGTTAACTTCCTGCTCCAGCATTCTGCAAAAGTAAACGCCAAAACCAAGGTAAACTCCTTTCTCCTTTGTGTCTACCAAGTTATCGATCTTGAATCTTGTATGGAAGGGAGTTAAGAGTCTTTTCTTCCGTCTTCCTTTTACAGAATGGGTATACACCATTACACCAAGCAGCTCAACAGGGACACACCCATATAATCAATGTGTTGCTTCAAAACAATGCCTCCCCCAATGAACTCACTGTGGTAAGAGCGGAGGGTCAGCTGGGGAAAGGGGGTGAGCCGGGCTGGGCTGTCCTGTCTTCTTAACATGTTTCACTGTGCATCAGGGTTGCTTTTTAACTTTCGTTAGTAGGCATAAGCAGAGCATTCAGTAGAATGAAGGGAAAAGAACAATAACTGTGTTGTGGTGAGCTGTCCATAGAGAGAGACATGATCAGTGTTTCCCACTTAAAAAACTACAAACCCATTGCTGCCTAGTAGGAAGTACATATGTGAGAAGAAGCGCATGTTTGTTTCCTTGATTACTGAGAACATTACAGAGCCTCTCAGATTCCATGTACAGCAACCCAGCCTCTACTGCACAAGTAGAAACAGGTTAGGCGGCTCCTGTGCAAGGTATATCTTTAATGAAGCAGCATTTTGTGTGTCAGTGGGAGAGGACCAGTGAGACACTCGCCCTGTGTTTGTACAGAGGAAACGTGCAAACTCACAGGCGCTGATAGCCGTGGAATGACTTGTAATTTCTAGCCCACGTTTCCCTCTTGCCAGAACGGGAACACTGCCCTGGCCATTGCCCGGAGGCTTGGCTACATCTCAGTGGTGGACACCCTGAAGGTGGTAACCGAGGAAACCGTGACCACAACTGTGAGTAGTGGATGCCGGCCCCTGCCACCCCCTTGCCCTACAAGCCAGTTCTTGGACTGTAGGTTTTCCCAGGTTGTGGGTAGAAGAAGCTTGTCCCTCCACTCAGAGACCCAGTCATGTTTTCAGATGCTGTTACCTCAGTGATGGCAGTCAGCAAAGCACAACTCTCATTTCTGATATTTAGAAATGATATTTAAATAAATATCAGTCATCATAAATCAATCATTTAATTAAATGATGTTTCATTAAAAACACTAAAAATACCTTTTAAAAAAGTTATAGCTTTCCGAAAGCTATCGAGTTTTTAGTTCCATAGAAAGCTCACTGTGTTTCTTTGTTAAATTTGACATAAAAATATTTAATGAGATGAAGGCAGAAATGTTTTTCTTGTTAGAAATGTTTTCTAACAGCCTTTCTTTGGCAGTATAAGAACTATGAAAACTCTAAGTTGATTCTTTAAATATTTTTAACTCACAAATGATAATGTATCCATTGTCATCATTATGGTGAAAATATTTTTGTTATAGACACATTAGCCATAGGATCCAAATTTATTTTTCCCACCAGGCTGGGTCCTCTTCCATTCACCTGTTGGAGTTTAAATAGGAAGAACAATAAGGTGTTGCATTAAAACTAAAATCTTCACCGGGAGGCCTTATTGCATCAAATATATTTTTACAAGCTGCCAGCCTCTAGGACAGGTCATCTCTTTTGAACCTCACCTGATGTCTTTGAACCCTTTCAGGATTTGGTAACTTTGGGATCAAGACCAGGTGTTGCACCATATCAGAGGCTTATTTGAGTTATTCTTGACTCCATGACTCAACACACAGGCCCCAGTCTGAGTCCATAAAATGTCAGTGTAGGACTCTGCAACACTTGGAATTATCAGCTCTGCTTCTTTTTCTCAAAGACCACCTTCCACATGAAGGCATAGTTCACATCTTCAGTCTGGATACACAGGGCTGCATACAAAACATCGCTCGAGGGACTCTGTAGCTTCCTGCCTATTGAGTTATTTGGCTGTATACAGGTTTTAAAAACTAAAAGTTCAGCCTGATGATCACAAGAGAGAAATTCTATAATTTTCTAAAGAGAAAACAGCCGCTTTGGTCAACTAGAGCAATGGTTGGCAACCAGGGCACGTTTCTAACTTCAAGACAGTTTGAATAAATTCCCACCTGTTCTTTCATAGAACTCTTGATATTTCATTATCTTAAAATCTATTATTAAATTCTCAAGAAAAGAGTTTAAATAATAATGTTTATTAACCTTGATTTTATAGATATGCCATGTAACTCTCTCTAGAGTGGGGAAGGAGAGAAGCACAGGTATTAAACAATGGCCAGATGTCACCATGCTTAAAAGATTTGAAGCCACTGCAATACATACGTGAAACTTCTATTTCAGTGTGAAAGGACTGAAAATGGTATAATGGTTCAAAATAGAAATCGTACTTGATTAAATGCCAGTGACTTTCTCATCCACTGCTGTGCCGTGCTAAGTCACGTCAATCGTGTCTGACTCTTGTGACCCCACGGACTGTAGCCCACCAGGCTCCTCTGTCCATGGGATTCTCCAGGCAAGAACACTGGAGTGGGTTGCCGTTTCCTCCTCCAGGACATCTTCCCAATCCAGGGATCGAACCCGCATCTTTTTTTATGTCTCTTGCGTTACAGGCAGGTTCTTTACCACTAGCACCACCTGGAAAACCCATTAGGAAAGTTCAAAATGTTTCTTTGATGTCCAAAGAGCTTTAGGAGAAGATAAAGTTACAGACCAAGACAGTTAACGTTACGGCCTCAGGAAACGTACTGAGAGAAAAGTGTTTTAGGGCTCCAGTTCCTAGTGAAAGGATGTGCACGGTAGTCACACCATTGCTCACACAGCATCATTAGCTGACTTGGTAGGTGATTTTCTGCCAGAGAGAAAAGAAAGGACTCATGCTAACAGGAGGTACAGTTTGCCTGGTGAAGTGAATGAGCCTCCACCAAATGAAGCTTTCACGCAAGTCCCTGAGACTGAGTCCAGAGTTGCAGTATCAAGGCTTTATTTCAAGCCGAGATACCGCCTTCTCAGCCTTCCCTTTGCAGTTACATCCAGCTCAGACAGGACTGTAGCAATTCAGGGTGGGGGTCTATGATCCTAAACTAAGCAAACACAGAGCAGCCTCCACCACAGGCGGGTCTTTGTTCAGTCAGCTGTGGAAGCCCCAGCAGCCACTGTCCCCATAAGCAGACATCAATTTTTCAGCAACCTTAAAAATCAGACTGCATCAGGACTTCCCTGATGGTCCAGTGGTCAAGACTCTGCTCTTCCACTGCCAGGGGGCACGGGTTCTATCCCTGGTACAGAACTAGGACCTCATATATGGTGCAGCTTGGCCAAAAAAGAAAAAAAAAAGACTACATCTTTGATAGGAGTGCCATGTTTAATATGGAAATTCTGAGACAGGTACTTTAGTTAATGAGTTTAAAGTCATGGCTGAATAGGAAACTGAGTAACTAGAACTGGATATACAAAACATATGAATTAAGCTATTTAAATTGCATTGTTTAAAATTTCCCATCAGAGCACGTCAGTCACTCAGATGTTGGTTTCTAATACCACTCTCTGATAAAGGAAACCAGGCCTCCTTGGAGAAGTGACAAAAAATCTAGAGCTGGGGCAGGAAATATGCAAGATGAGCCTGGAACCTCTTGTAGTGCCATAAGGATTCCTCCCAAAAAACTGCCATGTAAATAAGTAAATAAATAAATACACATGTATAAAATGATGAGATCTATTAATATTAAAGGGACACAGGAATCCATTGAAAGAGTTCCCAGTGGCCAAAGCTGGAACAATTTGAGGAAAAGAAATATAATAGAATTGAGGTAAGATGCAAAGTATAAAACATATATCTATGCATTCTTACTGATACAGATAAATGAATACCTAGAGAAGAAAAGACAAATGTCTCAGTCAAAAGAATTCCAAATAATTGATGAAAATGCTTCACCGTCAAGGAGGTAGAACTTGATTCCCCAGTGCTGAAGTATATCTGAGGACAGTAACTTTCTTCCAGAGAAAACAGTACAGAGTGAGGGGAGTAGAGTGACTCTATGATGGAGAAAACTGATCAGCAGCCTGGTGACCAAGTGCATCACCCACCACTGGTAAATTACGCTGACGGTATATATCCTTCAGGTAATAGGATGAAAATGGCATTTTACCATGGTGATGTTCCTCCCCAAAAACATGCAACCCCAGTCTAATCAATGAGAGGAACATGAGAAAATCTCAGTTTAGGGACATTCTACAGAAAACCTGAGCACTTCACCCTGAAACTGTCAAGGTCATTAAAAATATGGAAAGTCTGAGAAACTGTCACAGCTATAGGAGCCTAAGGAGATTGACAATTAAAGGGAACATGGTATCCTGGATGAGATGCTAGATCAGAAAGGATATTTGGCAAAAACTAAGGAAATCTGAATAAAATATAGACTTTAATAATAAATCAATATTGACTCATTAATTGCAACAAACATACCATGCTAATATATGCTAATAATAAGGGAAATGGGGTGAAAACTCTACTATCCTTACAATTTTTGTGTAAATCTAAGACCGTTCTAATACAAAATACTCATTTTTTTAAATGTTCAATTACAGTATTACATGCTGGAAAAAATACCAAGTAATGCTTTATTTCAACGTGACTTGCACTACCGGTCTTTCATTTGCTCAGATTAAAAGAGGACTCCTTCTAAAACTAAAACATATTAAGTCATTCACATTTTCAAACAAGTAATACTGTCAGTGTCCTTTGGATAGAAACAATCTAGGTAAAAGTTATCAAAGAGCAAGTAAAAATTCAGCAAAGCCTTTGCTCGGTAATATACAATTTTTAAGATTTTGTAGATGTTCAAATTATTCCGCAAATGCATTGTCTCTAAAATATTTTCTGCAGACACATAGTTGTAAAAGTTATGTATTAAAATCTTAATATTTTGTTTTAGAAATTAAAACATAGACATAGGAGGAGAAACAAAAGAAGTGGCTGGCTTGGCACAAGCGACAAAGACGTATTTCTTGCCTTTCATCTGGTTTATCTTCAGCTAGGACTTTTAGTGGGGTGGGGTGGCAGCTTCATCAGACCATGAAAAAAGTGTAGCAATAGACCAAGAGAGGCAGTGTCTCTCTCGTGTCCTTTGAGAAAACTTTTTTCAGGACCTAAATCTTTTAAGCTGATGTGCTTTGCCGCTAGGATTCTTTCACCTTGTATTCATTCCCTGCCATGTGTATGATGAGGACTTCAGTGCTACTAAGGGATATTTATGGTGTTATTTTGTATGCAGGAGCTTTGGGGCATTCATCAATCCCACACATAAATCCCACAGTAAATCTATAGATTAATTTAGGGAGAAATGAATAGTCTCAGTAGAACGTGCTGTTTCCTCATATTAAAGTGACTGCCTTTTTTTTGTTACTAGACTGTCATAGAGAAGCACAAGATGAATGTTCCAGAGACTATGAACGAAGTTCTTGATATGTCTGATGATGAAGGTATGAAAACCTCCTTTGAGTCTGTAGTAACAAAGAGTGACTGTGTATTTGTTTCCTGAAGGAAATTCATTGCAAAAATGTTTTTAGAAGCATGAATATGTTTTGTTGTAGTGTCAACAGTATGCATTTTTTCACACTTACATTGTTCACTTAAATCATGCAGTTCGTAAAGCCAACGCCCCTGAAATGCTCAGTGATGGCGAGTATATCTCAGATGTTGAAGAAGGTATTTGTGAATTTTTATTGTGATAAAATTTAACTACCAGCTTTATCTTCCACTTCTTATCTTTGAACTATAACCCTTCCCTGAGTTACTAACTTTTCATTTTATCTTGTGATTATCAATTAATATATCATTTAAACAACATGTATTTGATATCACTGTCTTCTTTTGGTCTCTTTGAGTGCCCTCCCCTTGAACCCATTTTCCAGCTTGGAAATACAACTGTCACTACTTATCAGGATTACTTTCTTTCTATTTGTTGCTATTAAGTAGAAAAGTGATCTTTTGATTGCTTACATTTGAAAATCTAGAAAAGAAAAATCTGTTTATATCTAAAATTTTTTTTTCATAAGTAAGTGAAGGTTTATGAGGACAGGCTTATGAGCCCATTCTAGGATGTACTCTAAGCTTTGCAGTGAAAGCTACTTTTGATCTTGAACTCATAATGAAAAGCCAACCTGAAAAAACTTGCTTTCAAAATACAAATTTTTAATCTTGATTTCGTGAAAGAGACAAAATATAGATGATTATACCTATTCTTCATGTGCTTAAAAGAACCTTTTCGTTTTCCTGCCTCACTTAAAAATTAGTGCATTTAAGCAGGTCATGGTATGTAGATACATTAATGAGATTATGTCTTTATTGTTCATTGAAAACTGACATGTTTACAGTGAATAAATATAAAGATGGCAGATGCTGGCATTTTACTGAAATGTTTACTTAGAATAGAATATATACTGATGTTTCTCTCCTGCATCATTTGACTCTCCCAAACAACGTCCTGTCTTTCTGCTTCTCCATTTGTCAGCTCTCATGTTGTTTTTTCCTTTTGGATCCGTCTTAGCGCAGCTGCTCTTTGTTTGCCTCTAGGTTACCTTTATTGGAATTATTGGCTCCTTCTTTGGTTTGTCCAGTTTTCATTGGAAACCTAAGTAGTGGGAAAGCCTACCTGATCCAAAGTCACGTTAGCTCTTTTGGTGACCAGGGGCTTCCTAGTGATCATGCCTGCCCTCCTAGGAATGCTAATGTCTTGAGAGTTTAGGGACTTGGTAATTTAGGGACTTGCAAGTACCTGTCTAATTGTTTGTAAATGTTGTTTTAATAAATGTTAAAGGCATCTACTCATCATTTTTCTTTTTCTGTAAACCATCAACTATATATTTACTTCTGTTAATCCCTCAATGGATAATATTTGTATCATCTTTAGGACTCTATGAGTAATATGCCTTACTGTCATATTATATTTCAATGCTTGCTTTTGCAGCATTGTCAGAGTAATTTCTCATGTGCAGAAGCAGAAAGAAAAATGATGGTCTCACAGAAATGCATACACACACAAAATGTGACGTAAAAAGTACATTTGGAAACAAAATTGTTATGAAATATAATATGACAATCAAAGACCTAAAAATGTGCTAATTTCCAATAGAATATCCCCAAAGAGCTGCACTGATGAGAGGCCAAGTTTGAATGGACTATATAACAACCTTATACGTGTGGAAAACCCTAATTTCCAAAAAGAAGAAATTTTGCATCTCTTAAAGATAATTCACTTAGCTGTTTAACTAGAAATGAGAATTATTTCTTTTAGATTTATATCAGCTTGGGAACTTGAAATGAACAAGCAAATTTTCATTCTCATTTTGTCCATCTTTCAGCCCTTGCATGTGTCCAGGGGCTGCTGGAAGCAAATGGCTCTTGACTTCAAAATGTGTAGAATTTAATGTTGAAAGGGGGTTGGTTAAAGGTCATTCAGTCTGAACAACCATCACCTAGTGCTAGAATTACCTCTGTTAGGAGATCCTTTTCCCAGATGCCTCCATGTGAGTTTCCCAATTCTCAGTCTGCCTATTCCTGTGAACAACTCTGGCTTTAAACATTCTTCATTTTCTGGAGCACTCTGTCACTGATTCAGGCTTTAACTCAGTAACTCAGGCTCTGATCAGTTTGGCACTATTTAGAACAAAAGCTGCCTCAATTCATGTAAAATCCTTCTGATATTTAGAAGCACTTTTCATGTTTCTTGTCAATGTTGTTTCCTTCAGTCATATTACTGGCACTTCCCGCCCACCCACCCGTCCACCCCCCGTTCCCTTACCATCACAGTCAGTCTCCTGTGCACATTTCAGTGTGTCTGTATCCACCTCCAGTGGAGGTGGCCAGAGCTGGACACCATATTCGAGGTACAGTCTGATCAAAGCAGAGTCTATCAAGGCTCTTGTGTTGTCCATAGAAGATACTAAAAATCTACAATTGAAGATAAAAATACTGTTGAGGTTATAATATATACTTAATTGAGTCCTATTAATATTGCCGTCAGCTAATGTCCCTAAATTTTGCCTCCATGAGGTCCAGTGAACCACATTAGCCGTTGGTCACATACCTGGATCATTCTCTGCTGCATGCGCTAGCATTTCTATTTTACTCCAAATCCTACAGCAAATCATTTTGAAAGTTTAGTTCGAAAAGGAACCCTACAACTGCAATGACGGTATTTACATCTGACTCACTTGTCGGGTAGATTTGCCAGGGCTTTGCCACTTGGCGCTGCTGGTTTCATTAAGCCCTTTTGAATGGAAACAACTGTTTATTTCCATGAAACCACAGCATATTGTGAATCTCTCTATGTGAGAATTAGTAAGATCTTCAGGTATCCCAGGTGCTAAGAATATCAACAGCTTTTAAAAGCAAATAAAAATAATAAGCAAAATATGCTGTCAGTTTTTCTCAAGAAGAATGAGTTTGTAACATGGGAAAATATAATTATAATCTAAGTTATAAAAATCAAGTGAATATTAAGGGAACAGTGCCAAAAGTAGTCTCTTTTTCTCCCTCTTTCTTTTTAATTTTTGCTTTCTCTTTGTCCTCTTTCCTTGGTCCATGATGAGAAATTAGTCTAAGTTAAAAAAAAAAAAAGTAATGTTGATTAATTTGTCAAAAAAATTTCTCAGAAAAACAAGGCTAAATGTTATCAGTGAATGGCCTAAGGAAACAATGGAGCCAAGTTACAGAGTAAGAACAAAGGTCGACATGTCAGCACATCAGAGATAAAGCAAGATGTTTAAGGCAGGTGATGAGTCCACATGTTACATGGGTAAGGGGTAGGTAGACCTACTTGGAGGGCCAGACTGATTCACAGACATCTTAATGCTCTACTTTTTTCTTTCCCAGAATATATGTTACATGCATATAAAATTAATATACATGCAAAATTAATGTTGATTCTAGTACCACTTAGAGTGTTCAGTTTTGCAATTCAGGTTGTCATTAAAAAGAAAGAAAAAACTAAATTGGGGGAGAGAAGAGAGAGGGAGGGAAGAAAGAGAAGGGAAAGAAGGAAAGGAAAGGAGAGAGAGGAATAAAAGAAGAAAATGGAGATTAAGATTCAAGTTGTCTTCTAGTTTGAGTCCTGCTCCCAAGAGTCACCACGGGCTTTGATTCAGCAGTGATTTTACATTGCAAATTCCTAGAAAATGTATTTTGTCAATTTTTAAGAATGCATAATCATGTTATTTTAGCTTGCAAAATTCTAGTGGGTTGGGTTATAGCAATAAATCTAAAGAACTGCAGATGGGACATAATGAGAACTGGAATGAAGCCATGGAAAGTAAAACCCCAAAAGGCAGCTCTGTGAAACAGGACTCCACTGAACAGGTTTCTGAGACAACTGGGTGAGACAACTCTTGCTCGGAAGAATTATTTAATTCCCAGTTAGTTACAATTCAGATAAGACTGCAGAAGCTCTTTCAGGATCAAATGTAGACACTAAAATATTAAAAGAAAATGCTAAAAGTCTAAGTACACTTAGAAATAATTGTCAGATAGGAATACCACAGCCTACCAGGTTTTTGTGAAGTTTCCTATTAAAGGAAATCCAAAAATCTGGAAACCAGATTCCAGATCCCTCAAAGAGCAAAGAAGGAGTTCATTAAGCAGAATAAATCTGTCTGAACCAGGAAAAAAGTTTTGTGTACTAAAACTGCTATCGACTGGTCCTTTGGAATTGAAGCAGTAGAAATCTAAAGGCTTGATATCAGGTTTGAGCCTCTCAGAATGTAAACTCATATAAAAATCTGTGTGTGTGTATATATATATATATTTTTTTTTTTTTGGAAGAATGAGATTCTTTCTTTTTGTGGTGGGTCAAAATCTTTGGATGCATTATTTATAAAAACATTTTTAAAAGTCTGAAAAAAGAAAAATAATTGTCAGATAGGTGTAGCTTTGAGATATAATAAAGCACTGATGTTTCATCTGATAATATGAGAGAGTCATAATTGGCTCACTTTTGTATCAAAATCAGTGCCTAATGGAAGCAAACCACAAATTCCAAAGAACTAAAACAGCAGATCAGTATTCTATAGCCCAAGCTCTTCATTATACTGATGAGAAATAAAGCCCAAATGAATGTTGTGTGACTTTCCCAACCAGGTTAGTGGCAGAGTGGGACAAGAAGACACATCTGATAGGTGGCATTAGGTCATCTCTTTCATAACTGCAGTAACATGAGCTGTGTTCTTACGTTAGAACCCAAAATTGAATTTTTTTTGAGCTTCAAAAAAATGTGTGCTTAGGAAAAGGAACAAATTGAAAATTGTCACAAAGTAATAATCATTCTTTTTTAAAGACCCAATGAAACTACAAGAGATAGTCCTCTGATCATCTTGGCAAAGGACCAAGATTCACATTCACGTAAAATAGCTATAAACATAACGTAGAATGGATTTTAAGAACTCAAAGCAAGTAGTTTTAGCAAACATATCCAAGTATTTTTAATCAGGGGAGAAAAAGTAGAATTTCATTTGGCACAATCTGAAACTCAAAAAAGTTGGAGAAATTATTTTGGGAAACACAAAGCCAGATATTGGGGGAGATGCCTTACAGCCTCTCTTCTCACCAAGTGCTTTGGACTCTCCTGATCTCCTAGTCATCCTAATAAATACTTCAAACTATCATGTTTTTAGCTTTACAGATCTGGAAAGAAGCCTTGAAGATTAGTTTGTCTCCAGGTGGTCCAAGGGAGTCCTGGTTGCTATGCAGAGACTGCCCTTTACTTAAAATCTCACCATTTTATAAATACCTGTAAAAGCATAACATCTAACTTCTTGCCTGATATTTCTCTGCTTACAGCTCACCTTTCAGACAGATGGTACATAATTGCATGCTACTCTGGCATGGCAACCCACTCCAATATTCTTGCCTAGAGAATCCCATGGACAGAGGAGCCTGGCAGGCTATGGTCAATAGAGTTGTAAAGAGTCAGACACACCTAAAGTGACTTAACAAGCACGCTCAGCAATAAAGTCAAAATGAAATACCAGACGCAGAGACCTAATCTTAGTCTCTATTGTCTCCCTAGAACCTAGTACAGGGCCTGGAACAAAACAGCTCTTCAGTAGGTGTTTGCACAGCTGCAACCTAACAGAGGAGACTCAAGGAAAGGATAGTTGTATACAGGTTTCTGAGAACAGGCAAGATGAAGAAAATTCGCCTCCTGTGCTCCCTGTTCCAGTCATTATACCCTGTCTCACTGAGACAGCCCTAGGCTACATAGTGAACCAGTAAACATCTTTATAATGACTCTCCTAAGAGGTACCTATAGCTCAAAGAATAGTTCATGAATTTAAAAGAATTTCCAGCTAAAGGAAAAGACCTATGGGCGGAGACAGAAGTCTTTATTCTCAAACAGAGTCAATCCTGTCTTTGGTAGCCTGTCTTTGGAATTGGAATTGTTTAGTGATCTTCATCCACACTGACCACTTACCCTACGACGTACTTGACGTGTCTATACAGAATCTCACAGATGTCTCAGCCTGCCCTAAACATACCCTGCAAACAGTGTTTCTTCCCACCCTTCTCCAGGTCAGTAAACAGCTCTATCACCCAAGCTAAAACCTGTGGTTCTGTGTAACCTCCCTTTCTTACGCTTATATCCAGTCCATCAGTGAATCTATCCATTCTGCTTCCAGAATACATCCCACATCCCTCCACTTCCCACTGCCGTGACTCTAATCCACCCGCTGACGTGCCGCCCATGGAATACTGCAGAAGCCTCCTTGCAGGTCACTTCTGCACTTTCCCCAGAGACTCAGTTTTCTATACAGCATCCTCAGCAATCTTTTAAAATGTAAATTGGATCGTGTTACTCCATTCCCCAGCTTCAAACCCTCCAGACCTCATTTGTTGTTCCGTTGCTAAGTTGTGTGCACCTCTTTGTGACCCCATGGCTTCCCTTCCTTCACTGTTTCCTGGAGTTTGCTCACACTCATGTCCATTGAGTCGGTGATGCCATCCAACCATCTCATCCTCTGTCACCCCCTTCTCCTCCTGCCCTCAATCTTTCCCAGCATCAGGGTCTTTTCCAATGAGTCAGCTCTTTGCATCAGGTGGCCAGAGGATTGGCGCTTCAACATCAGTCCTTCCCATGAATATTCAGGGTTGATTTCCTTTAGGATTGACTGGTTTGATCTCTGAAGCTCATAGCTAGGTTTTAAAGATTCATTCATATTGTTGTATATAATTGTAGTTCATTTGTTTTCATTTCGATATATTATTCTATATGCCTGGATCATAATTCGGTTATCCATTCTCCTGTGGATGGAAGCATGGGTTGTTTCCTGTGTGGGGCTGTTGCAAACAAAGCTGCTATAAACCTTATATATGTTTCCTGGTACACATACATAGAAGTACATTTTTGTACGGTATAAACCTAGGATTTTAGTTGCTAAGTTGTAGCTTATGCAAAGACACTAGAATTCTTCACAACCAGGTAGGACTAAACTAGGATTATAAAATTAGATAGTGAGGCTATAGAAAACCAGGAATATAATGTAAAGAGAGCTATTATAATACGAGAAGGAGGCAGGAGGAGGCTATGATGGGATAAGAATGCGGGCAGTGGCTTCTGGGGTGCTGACGTTCTATTTCTTAACCTCTGTGCTATTTATTTTATAGCAGTCTGTTAAAATGTATGTTGCATGTCATGTACTCATTTGCATGGTTGCTGTATTTCAAAATAAAAGTAGCCACTTCTTCTAAATAATACACATACACCCCCAGACGAGTACAAATACAACAGTAAAATAAACCTTCCCAAGGCTTTACGATGCACTTAGAGTAGAACTCACAGCCTTTCTGTGGTCAGTGAATCCTGTGTAAATATGGCTCGTGGTTCCTCTTTCGCATTCTCTCAATCACACTTTTTGATTTCTTCCTAATACTCCTCTCAATATATTAGTCATCAGTTTCAGAAAAGCAAACTTTTTCTGGCAAGGACCAACAATTAATATTTTCAATTTTTCAGGCCACATGGTCTGTGTCCTAACTGTTCAACTCTACCATTGTAGCCCCAATAGCTAACAGAACAAATGAGTAGGGATGTGGGCAATAAAACTTGATTTACAAAAACAGGGAGGGGACTGGATTTTGCCCAGACTGTCATTTGCCAACTTGGGATGAATTTTATGTTCTTCCAAAGTAGGCTGTCCGCGCCATGGAAGCAGAGCTGTCTGTACCGCCGTCCGAGCACTTAGGACACAGACACAGGGGTCCTCGCGGGGGGGCTGCCACACGTTTACCTGTGTCTCTGTCCTTCCCCACCCCACCCCGTCCCCACCTAGGAGTCGACATAAATGAATACTCTCAACGACACACACAAGGTACTTACCATTTATTGAGCCCTTTCCATGTTCTAGGCATTAAGCACCATACATTTCATGTACTATGTTGTTTAAGCGTCACAGTGACCCTCTAACTTAGAGCCGTTGGTATGCCCATTTTATAGATGTGAAAATAAGTTCCAGCAAGGTTAAAGACCTTGGTCAAGGTCACACAGATCAGTGCAGGGGCTTATAGCAGAATCCCAGTCTCTAACCTCTAACATTCAGGTAATTTAGATAAGAGTCCTAAAACAAGCAGATAATTGTAAGTTGTAAATGAGATAATGTATAAAGGTTAGCACAAAGAGATAAGAAAGCCTTCCTCAGTGATCAGTGCAAAGAAATAGAGGAAAACAACAGAATGGGAAAGACTAGAGATTTCTTCAAGAAAACCTGAGATACCAAGGGAAGTTTTCATTCAAAGATGGACACAATAAAGGACAGAAATGGTACAGACCTAACAGAAGCAGAAGATATTAAGAAAAGGTAGCAAGAATACACAGAAGAACTATACAAAAAAGATCTTCACAACCCAGATAATCACGATGGTGTGATCACTCATCTAGAGCCAGATATCCAGGAATGAGAAGTCAAGTGGGCCTTAGGAAGCATCACTATGAACAAAGCTAGTGGAGGTGATGGAATTCCAGTTGGGCTATTTCAAATCCTAAAAGATGATGCTGTGAACGTGCTGCACTCAACACGCCAGCAAATTTGGAAAACTCAGGAGTGGTCACAGGATGGGAAAAGGTGAGTTTTTATTCCAGTCCCAAAGAAAGACAATGCCAAGGAATGCTCAAACTACCACACAATTGCACTCATCTCACATGCTAGAAAAGTAATGCTCAAAATTCTCCAAGCCAGGCTTCAACAGTACATGAACTGTGAACTTCCAGATGTTCAAGTTGCATTTAGAAAAGGCAGAGGAACCAGAGATCAAATTACCAACATCCACTGGATCATCAAAAAAGCAAAAGAGTTCCAGAAAAACATCTACTTCTACTTTATTGCCTATACGAAAGGCTTTGACTGTGTGGAACACAACAAACTGTGGAAAATTCTGAAAGAAGTGGGAATACCAGACCACCTGACCTGCCTCTTGAGAGATCTATCTGCAGGTTAAGAAGCAACAGTTAGAACTGGACATGGAACAACAGACTGGTTCCAAATAGGAAAAGGAGTACGTCAAGGCTGTATATTGTCATCCTCCTTATTTAACTTATATACTGAGTACATCATGAGAAATGCTGGGCTGGATGAAGCATAAGCTGGAATCAAAATTGCAGGGAGAAATATCAATAACCTGATATGCAGATGACACCACCCTTATGGCAGAGAGCAAAGAAGAGCTAAAGAGCCTCTTGATGAAAGTGAGAAGAGTGAAAAAGTTGGCTTCAAACTCAACATTCAGAAAACTAAGATCATGGCATCTGGTCCCATCACTTCATGCAAATAGGTGGAGAAACAGTGGAAACAGTGACAGACTTTGTTTTTCGGGGCTCCAAAATCACTGCAGATGGTGACTGCAGCCATGAAATTAAAAGATGCTTGCTCCTTGGAAGGAAAGTTATGACCAACCTAGACAGCATAGTAAAAAGTAGAGACATTACTATGCCAACAAGGTATCTAGTCAAAGCTATGGTTTTTCCAGTAGTCATGCGTGGATGTGAGAGTTGAACTATAAAGAAAGCTGAGTGCCAAAGAATTGATGCTTTTGAACTGTGATGTTGGAGAAGACTTTTGAGAGTCCCTTGGACTGCAAGGAGATCCAACCAGTCCATCCTAAAGGAAATCAGTCCTGAATATTCGTTGGAAAGACTAATGCTGAAGCTGAAACTCCAGTACTTTGGCCACATGATGCGAAGAACTGACATTTGTAAAGACCCTGATGCTGGGAAAGATTGAAGGCGGGAGAAGGGAAAGACAGAGGATGAGATGGTTGGATGGCATCACTGACTCAATGGACATGAGTTTCAGTAAGCTCCAGGAGTTGATGATGGACAGGGAGGACTGGCGTGCTGCAGTCAATGGGATCACAAAGAGTCAGATGCAACTGAACTGAACTGATAAAGGTTAACCCAGATATCTCCATGAATGTTAGTTACAAGGCACTTTATCTTACTTAATCTTCTCAAAGTAGTTGAGAGCAGTTTTGGAACTATTCTTACCCCTACTTTACATTTAGTTCTAATTCAAAGCCCTAAAATTTTATTAGCCCTCACTTGCATTAAGGTTCTAAGCCTAAAAGGGTTCAAGATACTTGTTCAGGTTCACATAACCAATGAAACTGTAATTTGAATTTAGTTTTTGTTTTGTTTTGTTTTGTTTTGTTTTTGAATTTAGGTTTTTTTTACTTTCAGTGAGATGCTCTAAGAGAATATATGAAAGTAACAAGAAAATGCAAAAGAAGGGGAGAGGACTGGAGGCCTCAGAAGGATGAATTTTATGGAACAGACAGAATGTGAACAAGCAGAAGTTTGAGGGGTTAAGGAGAAGGGAAGGGACTGGAAAGAAGTGTTCTAAGTTCAGGGTCAAAGTATCAGAGACTGGAAGAGCTCACAGAAGACTTCAGCATGAGGCAAGGGGTTTGGGCACTGACCTGGCTGAGGATCCCAGGGCAGGGCACAGGGAGGAATGGAAAACTCTGGGCACACTGAGAGGAAGAGGAATGCCAGAGGGAGTGGTGAAGAACAGGGAGAAAACCAGAAGAGTGAGCTCTAGTGGATGCCGTCCGTGGGAGAAACTTCCCTGGCACGGTCCAGTTAGGTGAGCACAGGCCATTTGGGAACCCCTGATGACCACAGCAGCTGCCGTGTTCATAATATGGCTACAGACCCAGAATAAGTAGTTCTCATATAGTTTTGTGTTTTTTCCCTAGAAGGTATGACAGATGAGCAGCTGCAGCAGTCTATGGCATGAAGGGGAACAGGGGTCAGTTAAGAGCTGACCGGGAATTAGCATGTTTATTGATTAAGTACAATAGGTGGTCTTTTCATTCATTCAAAACAAGTTGTAATTTTGAATATGATTCCTTCCCACTCCCACTTCTTTTAGTCTCTGGTAATCTACCCGGAAAGTCTGAGCTTCTTCATGGGGAAGTGGGTCCTCATGTGACCACCTCTGCCCCCATCCCCCAAATTGGACTCCTACTGCAGAGAGAACCAGAAGTGGAGGGTGACGCTGGGGAAAACCAGCACGGAGAATGCTTGGCCAGGGAAAGGCGGGGTGGCGGCAGAGGGCCGGGAAGGGGTGTGGGGTTGGAGAACGGGAAGATGTTACACATGGCAAGAGGTGGTCCAAGCACTGGGGCCAGAAGCACACTGAGGCTGAGAACCGACCGCAGGCTGTCTTTCCCTTCTGTGTATATACCTTTTAGGTAGAGGTTGGAGATAGAACACAGATCAATAACTGGTGTTTGCTGCTCTGCACAGTGAAAAGCAGTTTAGGTGTAAGAGAAGGAGAGACCAGGTTCAAGCCCACAAAGTGGACGTGATGCTTATACTGCTTTATACCTGAGGGTAGTGAGCATCTTCTGGCGCTTTGCACACCCAGTCCTTATATACAGACATAATGAGCCAAGATCAATGAGGTCTGGATGTGGGGCTGAGTCTAAACGAATTTGTAAGAAAGAATGAACAGAAGGGACTTACTGGCATGATACAGCCACCTTGAATTTAGCAATGTAATTACTCCGTAAGTAAGAACCATTTTAGTGTCTGATTTCACAGTATTACTTTGTGGCTAGTCATTGTCTGGTCTTATTTAAAAGTGGCATGCTGCTGCTGCTGCTGCTAAGTCACTTCAGTCGTGTCCAACTCTGTGCGACCCCAGAGACAGCAGCCCACCAGGCTCCCCCATCCCTGGGATTCTCCAGGCAAGAACACATAGATTTTAGCTAATAAGTTCAGTGTAAGTAACCCCGTACTCCTCTCTACCTGCATCCTGTCTCTATTCTTTAGTCTCCGTTTGATCCAAGTCATTGTAACATCTCATCTTCCTCAGGTGGCTGACAGTAATTTCTGGACTAGGGTTAAGGAGTATTGATAAAAATAGGAAAAAATTATAGTGTCTGCCCCAGCATTGTCTTTTTCTAGCTCTTCACAGGAAAGACACAGAATTCTTTTTCCTTTCTGGGATGGGTTTGTTTATTAACCCAACCAAGATCACAGGGGATGGTTTCCATTGCCCCATCTGGAAAGCGTCCAACACTGAGTCATGGGTCCTTACTTTGGAAACTGTATCTCACTTGGATTAAGGAATAGTGAACTGCAATACAGTTTTTAAAAAAGGTACATCTAGCCACAAAGAACAGAATAATGTGTAAGACCAGAGAGTCACACTGACTTTATACTCGAAAAAATCAGCCTAAATAGAAAAGTCATTTGTTTTGTGCCATAACGGCGACTTGTTCCTGTCAATGCTTAAGAGATGTGCAACCTTTGCCATTAAGCCCAGTTCCTTTGTGGGCAGCAATGAGGTCAGGATCTTACCAGCACCTGGAGTTAGGGAAAGAAAGAAAAAGATAGCAGGTGGCCCTCCCATGAGAGAGGTACACTAATCCCTTAAAATGACACACGCTTCTTAAGACCACGTAGGTCACCCTTCCTCATCTAACAGTGTCTCAACTTTCCCCATTGCTCTCACACCTTTTGAGAAGGAAATGTACAGGAATCCTTGCTTAATACATGCTCTTCCTCCAAACTGCAAAATGAAAGATGAGATGCACACTGATCTGAAATCTAAGTAACTTTCACACTTATTTATTGTGTGAGTCTCAGAATTAGACTTTTAGAACTAGAGTTTGAAGGGAACAGCTACCTACTCCAGTGTTCTGGCCTGGAGAATTCCATGGACTGAATAGTCCATGGGGTCGCAAAGAGTCAGACATGACTGAGTGATTTTCACTTCACTTTGAGTGGATCAGTTCAGTTCAGTTCAGTCACTCAGTCATGTCTAACTCTTTGCAGCCCTGTGGACTGCAGCACGCTGGGCCTCCCTGTCCATCACCAACTCCTGCAGTTCACTCATACTCATGTCCATTGAGTCAGTGATGGCATCCAACCGTCTCATCCTCTGTCATCCCCTATCCTCCTGCCTTCAATCTTTCCCAGCATCAGGGTCTTTTCCAATGAGTCAGCTCTTTGTGTCAGGTGGCCAAACTACTGGCGTTTCAGCTTCAACATAGTTCCAGTGAATACTCAGGACTGATTTCCTTTAGGATGGACTGGTTATATCCTTGCTGTCCAAGGGACTCTCAAAAGTCTTCTCCAACACCACAGTTCAAAAGCATTAATTCTTTGGTGCTCAGCTTTCTTTATAGTCCAACTCTCACATCCATACATGACCATGGAAAAAACCATAGCCTTGACTATGGATGGACCTTTGTCGGCAAAGCAAAATCTCTGCTTTTTAATATGCTGTCTAGTTTGGTCATAACTTTTCTCCCAAGGAGTAAGTGTCTTTTAATTTCATGGCTGCAGTCACCATCTGCTGTGATTTTGGAGCCCCAAAAATAAAGTCTGACACTGTTTCCACTGTTTCTCCACCTATTTGCCATGATGTGATGGGACCAGATGCCATGATCTTCGTTTTCTGAATGTTGAACTTTAAGCCAACTTTTTCACTCTCCTCTTTCACTTTCATCAAGAGGCTCTTAAGTTCTTCTTCACTTTCTAACATAAGGGTGGTGTCATTTGCATATCTGAGGTTATTGATATTTCTCCCAGCAATCTTGATTCCAGCTTGTGTTACATCCAGCCCAGTGTATCTCATGATGTACTCTGCACATGAGTTAAATAAGCACAGTGACAATATACAACCTTGACTTACTCCTTTTCCTATTTGGAACCAGTCTGTTGTTCCTTGTCCAGTTCTAACTGTTGCTTCCTGACTTGCATACAGATTTCTCAAGAGGCAGGTCAGGTGGTCTGGTATTCTCATCTCTTTCAGAATTTTCCACAGTTTGTTGTGGTCCACACAGTCAAAGGGTTTGACATAGTCAATAAAACAGAAGTAGATGTTTTTCTGGAACTCTCTTTCCTGTTCGATGATGCAATGGATGTTGGCAATTTGAGCTCTGGTTCCTCTGCCTTTTCTAGATCCACCTTGAACATTTGGAAGTTCACAGTTCATGTACTGTGTTGAAGCGTGTCTTGGAGAATTTTGAGCATTACTTTACTAGCATGTGAGATGAATGCAATTGTGCCGTAGTTTGAGAATTCTTTGGCATTGCCTTTCTTAGGGATTGGAGTAAAACTGACCTTTTCCAGTCCTGTGGCCACTGCTGAGTTTTCCAAATTTGCTGGCATATTGAGTGCAGCACGTTCACAGCATCATCTTTTAGGATTTGAAATAGCTCAACTGGAATTCCATCACCTCCACTAGCTTTGTTCATAGTGATGCTTCCTAAGGCCCACTTGGCTTCTCATTCCAGGGTGTCTGGCTGTAGGTGAGTGATCATACCACTGTGATTATCTGGGTCATGAAGATCTTTTTTGTATAGTTCTTCTGTGTATTCTTACCACCTCATCTTAATATCTTCTGCTTCTGTTAGGTCCATATCGTTTCTGTCCTTTACTGAGCCCATCTTTGCATTAAATGTTTCCTTGGTATCTCTAATTTTCTTGAAGAGATCTCTAGTCTTTCCCATTCTGTTGTTTTCCTCTATTTCTTTGCACTGATCACTGAGGAAGGCTTTTTTCATCACTCCTTGCTAATCTTTGGAACTCTGCATTCAAATGGATATATCTTTCCTTTTCTCCTTTGCTTTTTGCTTCTATTCTTTTCAGAGCTATTTGTAAGGCCTCCTCAGACAGCCATTTTGCCTTTTTGCATTTCTTTTTCGTGGAGATGATCTTGTTCCCTGTCTCCTGTACAATGTCAGGAACCTCCATCCATAGTTCATCAGGCACTCTGTCTATCAGATCTAGTCCCTTAAATCTATTTCTCACTTCCACTGTATAATCACTAGGGATTTGATTTAGGTCACACTTGAATGGTCTAGTGGTTTCCCTTCTTTCTTCAATTTCAGTCTGAATTTAGCAATAAGGAGTTCATGATCTGAGCCACAGTCAGCTCCTGGTCTTGTTTTTCCTGACTGTATAGAGCTTCTCCATCTTTGGCTGCAAAGAATATAATCAATGTGATTTCAGTGTTGACCATCTGGTGATGTCCCTGTGTAGAGTCTTCTCTTGTGTTGTTGGAAGAGGGAGTTTGCTATGACCAGTGCGTTCTCTTGGGAGAACTCTATTAGCCTTTGCCCTGCTTCATTCTGTACTCCAAGGCCAAATTTGCCTGTTACTCCTGGTGTTTCTTGACTTCCTTCTTTTGCATTTCAGTCCCCTATAATGAAAAGAACATCTTGTTTGGGTGTTAGTTCTAGAAGGTCTTGTAGGTCTTCATAGAACCATTCAACTTCAGCTTCTTTAGCATTACTGGTCAGGGCATAGACTAGGATCACCATGATATTGAATGGTTTGCCTTGGATGCGAACATAGATCATTCTGTCATTTTTGAGATTGCATCCAAGTACTGCATTTCGGACTCTTTTGTTGACCATGATGGCTACTCCATTTCTTCTAAGGGATTCTTGCCCACAGTAGTAGATGCGGTGGTCATCTGAGTTAAATTCACCCATGCCAGTCCATTTTAATTCGCTGATTCCTAAAATGTTGACATTCACCCTTGCCATCTCCTGTTTGACCATTTCCAATTTGCCTTGATTCATGGACCTAACATTCCAGGTTCCTATGCTATATTGCTGTTTACAGCATCGGACCTTGCTTCCATCACCAGTCACATCCACAGCTGGGTGTTGTTGTTTCTTTGGCTCTGTCCCTTCATTCTTTCTGGAGTTACTTCTCCACTGATCTCCAGCAGCATATTGGGCACCTACCGACCTGGGGAGTTAATCTTCAGTGTCCTATCTTTTTGCCTTTTCATACTGTTCATGGGGTTCTCAAGGCAAGAATACTGAAGTGGTTTGCAATTCCCTTCTTCAGTGGACCACATTTTGTCAGAACTCTCCACCATGTCCCGTCCGTCTTGGGTGGCCCCACATGGCATGGCTCATAGTTTCATTGAGTTAGACAAGGCTGTGGTCCATGTGATTAGATTGGTTAGTTTTCTGTGATTGTGGTTTTCAGTCTGCCCTCTGATGGAGAAGGACAGAGGCTTACGGAAGCTTCCCAGATCAGCGTCCTCATACTACCATATTCCTCTTCCTTCGTATTCCAGCTTCTCTGCATTTTGAGAATGCAAATATTGGGAGGTTGAGGGAAAACTGTGATCAGAGTCATTTGGATCCTTCATGATGAAAATGTACTGTCTAAACATTAGTGGAGGTGGACGTCCTATTATAAGGTTTTGAATGGATGGAAAGGCTTTTCTCTTTAAAATTACCTGGGTATTTATGTCCCTTATTTGAACCTTCAAAAACATAAAATTGGCTGTGTCTTACCTGTCTTAATTTGTCTCTGAAGGGGTTATTAATACTGTGGAATTTCTGGAAAGACGAAAAGAAGTAACATATCCATGAAACATTTAAAGCAGTGATCAGCATAAACTAGGTGCTCGATAAATGGCAGTCCCTCTTTTTTTTTTATCAGATGGATACGACTGTCTGTATTTTTCCTGCTGTAGGATTAGAATTAGGCTGGGAGCATTTAGGGCTTCAGTTTAAAACCGCAACAACGAAACAGTGTGGGTTGACATTGCATTGTCACCCAATGATGAGTTTATGTTGCTTGTCACTTGGATGACAATTGTTAGTCTATAATCAATTGCAAGGACCGTAAAAATCTAACCCAACCAACCCATCTCCTACAACTCAGTTGGCTGTGACTTTAGTAAAGCCAGCTGCTGTCGGTCCCCAGCATTCTGTCCCGCTAGGCGTGTCCTGTGGCCTGGGATAGCCCACTTCCTGCTTCTGCCCTTCGCTTCCTACCTTTACTCACACACCCTCCATTCGGCAGCTACCAGATCTACAGTCCAGTGTGCTAGCCTCTTCCTCTGTGCTCCTGTAATGCTCTGTAATGCCTTTCACACATCTTCTGTCCTGGTGGTGCAGTGAAGTTCCTGGGCTTTGCAACCTGACCTTGTGGGTTCTAATCCAGATTCCACCTCTAATTAAATGTGTGAGTTTTGAATAGTAACTCTGAATCTGTTTTTTCATCTATAAACTGGAAATAATAGTACCTGCTTCATAGGGATGAGGATTAAGTGAGACATTCACGCACAGTGTGTAGGACATGCAAAGCAGTAAATCTTTGTTAACCAGCAAGAGGAGTACAGGATTTGTTTCCTTGTTTTTATCTTGGCCTTATCTCCATTATTAGAGACTAAATACCTCAAAGGCAGTAGTTGGCTTTACTCCTAACATAGGCCCTTGCCCAGCGTTCCACTGTCTCACCACTCAGAGTGGGGTGCAGGTCACCTGGGGGCTTGTTATTCATGCAGAATCTCAGGGCCTATGCCAGACCTATGGAATCAGCATCTGCATTTTCACAAGGTTCCATGAAATTTGAGAAACACCACACTTGATAAAATATATCCCTTGAAATTTGAGAAACACTGCACTCATTCCTTGAATTCACTTGCTGAAGTGGATACTTTAAGCATGCTGATAATAGCCACTAGGAAAACAGACATTGAATGCGGTGTGATCAGTACTGCCGTTACATCGCTGGCATTTATTTATTAGGATCCTTTAGACGAGTGGTTCTCAAAGTGTGTTCTCCAGATCAGCTGCATCAGATTCACTGGGGAACTTGTCAGAAATGCAAGTTTTCAGGTGATTTGAAAGCATCCCCAAGGTTAGACCCACTGCTTTAGAACATTGGGAAGCAACCAGAAGTACCACACTAATAAGGTGCATCCCCTTCTTCCTGCCTTTTTGTTTCATTTCTTCTCTTCCATCTCTTTAAAGAAGCAAGCCAGTTAAATATTTACATTGTTTCCTTTCTGTGTCTGCTGGATACTTGCTGATGCACATACACCTCTTATACCTTTTCCAGTGTATGGAATACACAACCTATATGGCTTATCTGCAGTCCCTGTATTTTGTTTTGTTTTTTTAATTTTATTCATTTTTTGAATAGGTGATAGATGTGCGTGGTATAAAATTCCCAAGGTACAAGAGTTTACCGTGAAAAGTAAGTCTCCCTGCTTCTCTCTCCAGTAATAGAGTTCCTTTCTCCAAGGCCAATCACTGAGCTTTCATCACAGACATTTATTGAGCACCTACTATGTGCCAGGCATTGTTCTGGGCACTGATATGGAACAAAACAGAGAAAAACTCCTGCCTTCACAGAGCTGACGTTTCATTTACCGATTTCTTGTTGTATTTGTTCAGTAGCACAGAATTTGGCAGTAGTTAAAAGCAGGACTCTGGAGTCAAACCAACTGATTTTAAATCCAATATTCCCCATGTTCTAAGTGATCTCAACCTATTTATTCTACCACTGTGAACTGGGTTTTCTTTGTCCTGAAATGGAGATAGCAATTCTATTCTGTAAGGTTGTTGTGAGAATTATACTTGTAAAGCACCAAACAGTGCCTGGAACAGAGTAAATGCTCAATAAATATAGGTGTTGATTATAATGATGTGATCTCATTCTACTGTTCCATAATGTAAACTAGAAATAGCTAGAGGATTTATTTTCTAGTAGTATCTATTTCTTCTCTTTGCTATGTGATGATCAAAAAAATCACTTTTTTTCAGAACAAGCACCATAAATTTGCCCTCTCAGTCCTGATCATTAACAGATTGATGATAAGACTGACTTCTATGAAGTAATCAACCTCTTTTTAAAAATCACTAGAGCGTAGAGACTGTCTTCCTCTTTATTCTTTTTAATCCAGCTTTTTTTAAAAATCCCATGTAATTTGGAGGTTTTTCTACTATTATTTCATTTGGAGGTATTTTGTACCATTATTTTCAGCTTTTTAATGTTATAAAGTACATTCCTTGGGGAGAGTGTGCATTTCACATCAGAGGGATTAAACACTTCTAAGCAAAGTTTCTGACAATACAATTTGATATAGTTACCTTAAGGAACATTTTTTGTGATTCTAGTCCCCAACCAGATAGGAAAACTTTTTTAACCCCTGGAAAAGTAACAGAAGTATTCCTCAATGACAGTCTTAAGATGGAAAAGATTAGAACGAACAAAAAGGGGGAAAGAGAGAAGAAAAGAACTCCTAGGGCATGAAAACGTTTACATATTAAGCCAAGAACTGTTTCATTTATTTAGCATAAAAAAATTATTAGTGGGCATAATGAAAGATTGCAGGGAAGTTGCCTTGTTTATTCCCCCATGTACTGATCCTGGACCAATGGGCTAAATTCTGAAAGGGAATGTGACCGACCACAGTCCTGATAACCATTTAATATATTCTTTTTTCGCCTTTGTCCCTGGTTATATTTTGGATTATTTCCTGGCAGACTGGCTGTATGGATCTTTGAAAGGTTGACTGTAGTATAGGAAGCCTCTTCTCTTCACCTTGTCATGAAAAAAGGACTAGGAGGAGGGGATACCTAAGGAATGGAAGTGAAATGCCTCTGAGGTAGATTTGGAGTGTTTTGTATTCTTCTTTAAACATTTTCCTGCCTCTGATATTTTATTGTCAAAAATAGGTTAACACAAGAACATCAGGGCTCGTAATTTTGAAAGGCATAAAGTCCCTTCTGGGATTCCCAGGTGGCTTAGTGGTAAAGAATCCCCCTGCCAATGCAGGAGATGCCAAAGACATGGGTTGGAAGATCCCTTGGAGGAGGAAATGGCAACCCCCTCCAGTGTTCTTGCCTGAGAAATCCCACGGACGAGGAACATGGGGGCTACGGGTCAAGGGGTCGTAAAGAGTCAGACACCACTGAGCGCATACACAGAAAGTCCCTTCCAAACAGACGAGGCTTCCTTGGGTGGCACCTGCCCATGTGCTCTTCTCAGACTTTGTCTGCACCAATCGTATGCCCCACCGCGGAGCTCACTCGGACTAGGGGTGCATTAGGCAACCGGCGAGTGACCGCTTTGCTTTACTCCTGCAACTTGTCATTTCTCATTTGCCTCTGTTCCCACTACTTATTACCTTACACTCAGTGGTATAATTTATTATCATCATCTCTCATGGTTGGGTGAGTTAACGAGGCTCAGCTGGGTTCTTAAGATCTTTCAGGAGTTTGCAGTGAGATAGCAGCTGAGGATGACTCGGTGGGCTGTTCCATGTGGCAGCGTCATTTAGGGGTCTGCCACCTTGATTGGGATGGCTGGGGCAGCTGAGAACTGACTGGCATCTCTCTCCATAGGGCTACCTTGACTCTCTTTATGCCTTTATAAGGGGTGGCCTCTTGGTACTCAAATTTCTTGCCTTGGGATTGACTCCTCCCCTTTGGAACAAGCGCTCCAAAGAGACTCAGGCAGAAACTGCAAGGTGTCTCTGAACTCAAAGTTCAGAGTCATGTAAAATCACTTACCCTGCATTTTACTGTTCAAAAATCAAACCAGCTCAAATGTAAACAAGTGCAGTATACAAAGCATGGATACCAGAAACTTGGTTCACTGGATAGGGTAGAGAGGGCATCTTTAGACACGAGCTACCACGCCCTCTTTGCCAGAAAATAGTCAGACTTACCTTCAGCACAGCGGTTGTGCCATTGCGCCAGACGCTTCTAGGAAACATAAGCCCACACAAGTACCTGGTGGAGGTGGCTTAGTCACTAAGCCATGTCCGACTCTTGCGACCCCGTGGACTGTAGCCTACCAGGCTCCTCTTTTCATGGGATTCTCCAGACAAGAATACTGGAGTGGATTGCCATTTCCTTCTCCAGGGGAATGTCCAAACCCAGGAATCAAACCCGGGTCTCCTGCATTGCAAGCAAATTCTTCACTGACTAAGCTACGAGGGAAGCCCCACACAAGTACTTAGTCAGCGAAAATTTATAGGGTTTGGTAATGTTTACCTTAACTAAATATATCTGATATTGTATGAGTGTTGTTTATTCATAGAATTGCTTTTGTTGGCTTCTATGCATTTGTACCTGTTGGTCAGAAGCTGCTACTGATAAAAATATTTTTGGATTCTAGAATGGATTAGAGTAGTTAACCAGACACTCAACACAGTTCATCTCATTCCATTCTAACCTTTGTATAGCCGTGTAGTGTACTGTGCGATAATTATGGAATATTTTGTTCATTAAAATGAGTGTATTAATGTTATTCATTCATTCATTCATTCATTCAATCAACAGGTATTTGTTGAGTACCTGTGATGAACCAGGCTCTGTGTCAGGCAGTGAAACCTGGGATACTTGGTGCTATGTTGGGATTTTGCCCTGACTAGTATCAGTCTTAGCATTTTAAATATTAATTATATGAGTTCATGCATTCATATGTTTGGGCACTAAAGAAAGCAGATGTTACGCAACAATAGTAACAGTTAGTGCTGACTACACCTTTCTTTGTGCGCTATTTCACTGAATCCTCCCAAGAGGTCTTAGGACAGAGGCAGCATTGATATCCAAGGTTCAGTAGAGGTTGAAAGTATGACTCAAGAGTCAACAGTATTCCTGCTACACTAAACTGCATTAAAATAACACTTTCATTTCTATGCAAATCCAAACCACAATGAGGTACCACCTCACACCAGTCAGAATGTCTGCGATCCAAAAATCTGCAAGCAATAAATGCTGGAGAGGGTGTGGAGAAAAGGGAACCCTCCTACACTGTTGGTGGGAATGCAAACTAGTACAGCCACTATGGAGAACAGTGTGGAGATTCCTTAAAAAATTGCAAATAGAACTACCTTATGACCCAGCAATCCCACTTCTGGGCATACACACCGAGGAAACCAGAATTGAAAGAGACACATGTACCCCAATGTTCATCGCAGCACTGTTTATAATAGCCAGGACATGGAAACAACCTAGATGTCCATCAGCAGATGAATGGATAAGAAAGCTGTGGTACATATACACAATGGAGTATTACTCAGCCATAAAAAAGAATTCACTTGAATCAGTTCTGATGAGATGGATGAAACTGGAGCCGATTATACAGAGTGAAGTAAGCCAGAAAGAAAAACACCAATACAGTATACTAACACATATATATGGAATTTAGGAAGATGGCAATGACGACCCTGTATGCAAGACAGGAAAAAAGACACAGATGTGTATAACGGACTTTTGGACTCAGAGGGAGAGGGAGAGGGTGGGATGATTTGGGAGAATGGCATTCTAACATGTATACTATCATGTAAGAATTAAATCGCCAGTCTATGTCTGACGCAGGATACAGCATGCTTGGGGCTGGTGCATGGGGATGACCCAGAGAGATGTTATGGGGAGGGAGGTGGGAGGGGGGTTCATGTTTGGGAACGCATGTAAGAATTAAAGATTTTAAAATTTAAAAAAGAAAAAAAATAAAAAATAAAATAAAATAAAAAATAAAATAAAATAACACTTTCATTTCTAAATTCCGTGCCTTTTAAGAAATATTTTCACCATTCGAAAACGGTGAATGCATAACTACTTAATTACTGTTACTTAATATTCATAAGACCACTTTAGTCATTGGCCAAATGTACTGACAGCTCCCATCCCCATCCCAACACTGGGCTTCTTTAGGCTTCGTACTGACCATTTCTGAGGCCTAAGAAGGAGATGTGAAAAAGAATAGAAACTTACTGAAATTTTATGTATCCCAGCCACCAAGCTTAGCATGCCAAAAGAGCACGAAGCTGCTGTGGCCTGTAGATGGGGGAAAAAAGTAAAATCATCAAGCTATTTAATAAAAGCGATCATGAATTCCAAAAATATTGATGGAGCACTTACAATATGGCAAGCCCAGGACAATATGTGTTCTCACTCTCCCATGGGAGAGACCAAGCAGATGTTTTTCCTGCCAATACACTCCTCTGATACGGGAAACCCACACGAGGGACACTCAAGAGGGTGAGTGGAGGAGGAGAAGAGTTCTAGAAAGACTCAAAGATTGGAGAAATTACTCAGGTGAAGGAGGGGTGAGGGTTCCATCAAAGGAAGACACCCTAGGTAGTGGCTCAAAGTCTAAAGACGGTCAGAAATTCTAGGGACTGAAAGAATTCTGTGTAACACAAGGGCAGGATGAGTGTGGAGGGGTGGCCAGAAAGCGGCTGGGCAAGAAGTCATGAAGAAGGAAACTTTTCTCGCAGTCCTTGTTAGGAAGCTTGAATGAGTGGCCACCACTGAATCAGACTTTGCTGAGTAGTTTGGGGGTGGGGGCTGTTTGTTTGTTTTGTGTTTTGGCCGTACTGTGTGGCATATGTGATCTTAGTTTCCTCACCAGGGATCGAACCCGTGCCCTCTGTCTTGGAAGCACTGAGTCTTAACCACTTGACTGTCAGGAAAGTCTCAGTAGGTTGGATTTTAAGTGCATCTGTGGCAAACAGGTTAAAGTTCAGACATTTTCTCCGTTTTAACCATGACTTCCTCTTCCATTCTTTAGAGTTGGAAATGATTCTTTTTATTATGTTTATATTACTATTGGGGTGGGGGATATTTTTCAATATGTTTCAGGCATTGTAAATGGCTTCCCTTCTCATTCTGGGTATTTGCAATGTTGATTACAGCCGGGCAGATCGACTTCTAACGCCAGGTGTCATATCGTCTGAATATTAGATGAGTCATTATTTATGCATTGATCCAGGAACAGCAAATCTGTTCCCCACCTCATCAGTTCTACGGATTCATGCTTCTGTATATTTAGATAACCGTGCAAGAGATAGATGCAAAATATGAAAAGATGCTGCACACCCACTTCCTCCAAGATAACGTGGAAACCCTTTTGCCCTTTCTAGCCTGACTGTTCAGCTGTTCTGAGGGAAAGCGACTGAAATTGCCTCTCCCGAGTGCCCAGACGGCAGATGCAGAAGGCCCACTAGTTTTTCCCTCCACTGCCAACAGAAACAGGGTGGAGCAGCTGGGAAGGGAGGCCGGGAGCCCCAGCGAGAGGGGGACAGTGGAATAAGGCAGTGACGCTCCTCCTCGGCTGCCTCTAGCCCCTCGCAGCCAGGACCTCCCCAGCCAGCCCAAGCTCCCTCCGCCTCTCGCCTTCTGCGCCTCTCGCCTTCTGCAGGGACTCCTCGGGGAAGGAGGACCACTCAGTGACTTTGATCCCATCAGGGAGACGAAGGAGTTCCCGCAAGAGATAAAACAGAGCCTCCACTCCATTTCCCCCGCTTGTCTCACTTCCCCTTTCCTTCCGCTCTAGAGAAACAGCAGTGATGAGCGCTTTCTCCGGCGCTGCTTGGGGAGCTCTTGCCGCTTCTCTCGGCCCCACGGGTTCCCAACCTCTATCCGAGGGCAGGCCCTCCCTCCCCTCTCTCTCTCTTTTTTTCCCTCCTTCCACCTGACAGGGACCATAAATAACCCTGGCTCCTGGTGTTCCCAGCTGAGAACAAAAAGTTATAAAGTTTGCCTGGAGCTCTCTGCCACTCCCTGCCGGGCCTCTGTTTTCTCCTGTTTTTCCTCTCTACCTGCGTTGGCCGTGTCTTTCTTCGGGTTGGAGAAGCGTCGCCTCCCCGTTAAGCCCAGTGGCTCGCTTGCTGCCTCTCCCTAGATTTCAGGCTGTCGGCTACCCGATTAGGCACCGGGCACTGGTATCAAATTACCGAAAGTCTACACTGGAGCAGTCCTCATATTTACATACAAATACGTCTGGGGCTCGCATTTATGTCACCATTCGGTTCTGCTAGAGGCTTGCCAGAGGAGTTGTTAATCCAATCAGAAGGAGTTTTAAAAGGATGTCTTCGGAGTGATCAAAAAGGATCTTGATCTCAATGAAATGTGGCCAGATTTGGGGGGGATTTTTTTTTTTTTTTCATCTGAAAAAAGATGTGTAATTCTTCAGTTGCTGGAGAGGAGACGAAGATGCTGAGAGGAACTTGGAGGTGGTGGTGAAGACCGTGGATCCAACCCAGGGATTGGTTTTTTGGGGGCTGATCTGGAGGTAGATTCTAAATCACTGTCTCAGGAATTCCTGGAAACATCAGGAAAACATTTGACCAGCCCAGCCTGGTGGAAATGGCTTTAACACAGAGTAAGAGCTTTCTTTAAGTTGTACTTGGTGTGTGCTGTTTTTGTTTCCTCCGTAGTGAATGTGCAAATAGCCCAGCTGTAAAGTAACTTAAAATAATCTCTTGGTTCTGGGTAGCTGTAGAAAACTGATCTGTTTAGTTTTTACACTTGCAAAAACGGTAGTTGATAATGTATTTTTAGACTTGATTGGTAGTTTAAAAGCTGAGCTCTTATGGTTTCCTGAGTTTAAATGAATGGAAATTATAAACGATGCTGAATGAAGGGCTGGAAAATAGAGCTGGAGTGGTGAAATTGCTTACCTTTGAGAAAACAGAAAACATACACGCCTCTGAAATCCTGTTCAGCCAGCCAGGCTCGTATCCAGTAGAACGAGAGTCGAGTCACAAAAAGGAGAAAAGAGTTTGCCTATTTGTGGAAGGAACTTTTCCACAGCCCATGCTACATTTTGTAAAGGATGGGAAATGTCCCAGAGGGCAAAAGGCATCTGGAAAACCTGCCCGGTCACTCCTGGAATGTGTTTTTTTTTTTTTCCGCGTGAGATCATGTTATGCCTGTGTAGCTAGTAAAAGTATTCTACGCACTTACTCGGTATAGATGGTCAAGAACAGTTTATTTCTTTCCAGCTGTTGAAGCCCCGATTTGATCTCTGTCGAGGGTAGAGCCACTTTCTGAGCAGGGTTCAAGCACCGGGGCAGCTGTACTGAGCTGTTCATTTGATAGATTTCGAAACAGTTCAATGTGGATGTGTTTCAAGGTTTCCCCAGTTGAGCAGTTCTAATTCAAATTAAATCACTTGCCAGTTATTTACATAACCCCAAGCTGAAATCCTGGTTGTGAGAAAACCATTTAAAATAAAGTTAGTTCTCTTCCCACAGAAAATTTCCAGAACAGGGAAGAAGAGGTGCCTCTTATTTTGCAATCCAGGTCCATTCAAACAAACTGCCCTCATCATGGTCAGGCCAGGAGAACTCGAGCTGACACAAGAGATGAACCTTTCTAGTCGGCTAGGGCTTGAGGCAGGGACAAGGAAGATAAGGAAATGTTTTAAAATTGGTGCCTAGTGCCAGGAGCTCTTTCTGCTGCTTAAATTCACTCTTGAAATGATGAACTAACCTCTGCCTCTACTTTCTCCTTCTAAAGGGCGGTTACAAATATTATCCAGGGGATGGGGAGGAAATAAACATGAGAAAATGGACGATTAGCTAATGACCAGGGAGCAGTTTTCTGCCCAAACAGGCACATTTTCAGAAACGAAGCTTCTGATTCAGGCTTGCTTTGTGCATCCGCAGGTGAAGATGCAATGACGGGAGACACGGACAAGTACCTCGGGCCACAAGACCTTAAGGAGCTGGGCGACGATTCTCTGCCTGCAGAGGGCTACATGGGCTTTAGTCTGGGGGCCCGTTCTGCCAGGTATTTCGCTGTTGCTCTTTACTCGCAGTCAATTTCAAACAACCATGATGTCATAAACTGAAACCATTTTCATTTTTCACATTATCCCCAAAAGTGCCCTTGGGGTAAGGATGTGAATTTGGTGAACTGTACACATGCTCTGCTATTTTCTTTTGTGGTTTTCAGTCTTTAATTTTATGTGAGTGAACGTGTTAATTGTTTGTTCCGTTTTTCCCTACCTGGCAGTCATGCTTCAAGCATAATATAGCAGAAGAGTTCCCTGACAGAATGAGGAGAACCAATCTGGGTCACATGTTTTAAAAATAAGTTTTGTCCTATAGTGAAAGAAAAATCCCATTTTCCCATAAGTAAGAAATATTTGTGTTGATTCTTCACTATACTCTTTTCATGACTGAAAGAACAATTTATGATTGCGACTTTGAAAGAGTGCATTCTTGGGAAAGAATACATATCGCTTATTGGAATTACCTAGCAACTGTTTGAGCATCTCTTCAAAAGCTCTGCTATTTGTTCGTTTACAAGGGACATGTTAAAGGTGAAACGGTGACTTAATCAGAAGTCAGAGGCAGGAATGGTGGCAAATTCAGTGCTGAAAACTGAAGCATAAAGCTTTTGTATGTGGAAAACCTTGGCTCCCACCTGACCTGGTTGAAAGGAACAGGACCTTGTCCAGAATTTGGAGACTTCTTTTCCCTGGTTGGATTAACAGCATGTGTGCTGACAGTCAAGTTATTTTTAAGCTAATAATTAAACCTTCTGAGTTAGAGCCCTGGGGACATTTTCCTATAGTTTAAAATTTTGTTGTGAAAAGTTTCGTTGTCTGATAGTAAATGGCACTTCCCACAAAGTAAACCTGGGAGTTTATTCTCAGTGTCGTTGATGCGGACAGTTTAGACTCAGAATTGATTTTTCTTTGAGTCAGTCTTTTTTTTTTTTCCTTAATAGAATTTGAAACCTCATGTAACTTAATAAACTTTTGACTTTATACATATATTTATAGAAGGCCTTAAAATCTTATTGCAGCAGGTGTCATTAATGACAAGAGGAAAATGAGTTTCTAGAAAGATGTCATATTTCAGTTAATCACAGATAACAAGTTACAACTGAAATGTGCAGAATCTTAAAGGACCTTAAGGAAAACTTCTGTTTAGAGACGTAATAGCTTTAGTAATCCAATAACTAGCTGATTCGCTTCCTCAGATAATACATAAAAGCCACATTTCATGACTCAGTCATTTGTGTGTAGGGAATTGTAGCAGCTGACCTCCAGTGAGAGATGAAACCAGAATATTGTCTCTTATAAACTTTCCACAAGGCAGTTCTGAGGCTTTCATACTTCTAGTTTGGATTGCACCATTCCTCTTTGTTGCTATTATATGTAACTCATTTTTTGACATTGGCAACTGATGTTATGCTCAGAGGCAAATTTTAAAAAATCTCCAAAGCTGATGTGTTTTTTAAAGTACTGTTAGCGTATTACCAAGTATAATATTCTGAGTGTAACATTTAAAAAGGAATACATTAAATGTGTAACTCATCCAACCATAACATTTTTTTTTCTTTTTTCCTGTCTGATTTTTTTTTTTTTTTTTTTGCTTTCTACTTCTCCTGTTTTTTCTAAAAATACTTAAAAATAGTCCCAAGATCAGGTAAGAAGATATGGAGCTTTGATGGTGCTTCCCTGCCTTCCCAGCTCATTTTCTCGCCTTTGTTTTCTCGGCATTTTGTGCTGTGCTGTGGTGCTGTGTGCTTTTCCTGTTTTTATTTCTCCGCTCAGCTTTAGAAAATCAGTTTTGTGATTTGGGAAAACAAGCAGGTAGCTAAATGTGTAATAAATAATGTAACTTATGCAAAGTTAACTGAATACATGAGGAATTTTATTCCCCTTAACATAAAAGTTGTGTAGTGCATGAAGTAACTGGAGAGATTGCCCTAGGTTTATAGGCAGAGTCTTGACTGGAAGGACTGTTTGCTGAGTGCTGTTATCTTTGAATTGTGCTGGGTACATTAAGATAACTTCAGAATTCTGAGGCATGTGTTTTTCTAACACTTCCTCTGCTTAACACTTAGGGTATACCGATGGCTACAGATAATATCCTTGACCTCAGTGAAAAACAATGTAATGCTTTCCAGACCCCCATGCAAATAATCTCTCATTTAAGTAGCTGAAAGCACTTCGATGTGTTAAGGATTCACACAGAAGCTTGACGCCTTTAATGGGCTCTCCATCTACCTAATGTAAGTCGGTCAGGAGTAGGAATTCTGTCCAGTGAAGACATCTTTAGACGTTTCCACTGATGGTTCCCAATTCTAGGCTCTGCTCGTTCATTCACTCTCCTACAGTAGTTGAAAGAAAGAAGATTTTGTTTTTTTTTTTAAATGAATACATCTTAGAGATGTTTAAGGACTCAACTTAAAATTAATATGTAAACATTAAAAAAAACTTTTAAGTATTTGTTCACATGTGCAATAAAACCATTTCGCATACCACCAATATTAATATCTGCCTTGGGAACCATAATTGAGAGAAATTAATATCTGTACTGAACAGTGCAGATTGAGGTACATGTCCATCCCTCTGTTGGAAAAGAAAGTTCTGTTGGATAGTGTCGAGTTAGAAAGTAGAAAGACAATTCCTGCTTTTAGGAAGCTTATATTGCATCTGAGAGAAGGCATGGGGCTAGAAACAGGAAAACAACAAAAGTTTGTAATAAAAACAGGGGGAAAAAAAAGTGATGGGTCGTGATTGGGCACTGGAGGCCCGACTATATAAGAGGTCAGAGGCACATGGCTTACTAAGTAAGCTCTAGGCAAGGATAATGCTCACTTTCTTTTTTTCCTTTTATATCCAATTTCTAATATTGTGTCCTGCCCATAATAGTCACTTAGTAAGTGTCTGCTCGAAACACTTAATAACGACTCTGTAGAATGATGTCTGTTTTAGAGAAAGTAAGGCTCTCATCCTAGGAGCACGTACCGAGCCATTTGTGTAGACACTTGGAATAAAGCCTATCATTCAGGGGCCTCTGTATCTTGATATAAAAATACCCCCTTTGGGATAGTCTGTAGTACACCCAAAATATATCCATATATGCCTTCAGTATTCTGTGCTTGCACAATATTTTGTGCAAACACAGAATCATTTCTTAGGTATGTCCCCTTTGCTCTTTTCTCTGACAAGCACAGACGAAGCAGGGCTGAGGCCAAAGTCTGACCAACGTTGCTGGTAAAGTTTCAAGCAGCCACGTTTGGATTCAGACACTTTACTACTCCCTAGGCGAGGCCAACTTGCCTCCACACCAGGCTCTTGTCCTCCACACCAGGAAAGATGACACCAAAACCAAAGGGGCTGTATGCCTACACATTAGCTGTGAGCTTCCCCATCGCCGAGGAGCCCGTTCCAGAAGGCCGGCTCAGCAGTCTCGTATTCTGCAGCTGTCTTCCAAGGACGATGAGACAGGAAGCCTCAGACCGCTTTCAAAACAGGAGTCAATGAGAAGCCACCTCATGACCACCTACCTGGTAGGGAGGCAAGGGGCCCTGAAGCAGCTTCTCACAAGACTCCATGCTCTGTGCTCCTGAAGGATCACCAGGGTTCTGCCAGTGCTTATATGAGCTGCCACTCCAGTCTGCCTGGATATTATGTAGCTATATGTAGATACATGGATATATGTAGAGTTACTAGGATCCCTTACTCTATTGGTTTCTTTTTTTTTAATCAAAATATAACTGACAAGTAAATATTATATTAATTTCAGGTACATGACATAGTGGTTCCACATTTGTATATACTGCAAACCAAGCACCATAACAGGTCTAGTTAACACCCATCACCACACAGAGTTACGCTTTTTTTTTTTTTAGGATGACAAATTTTAAGGTCTCACTTAGCAACTTTCAAAAATGCGAAACAGTGTTATAAACTATAGTCAGCATGCTGTACATTAAGTCCTCAGGTCTTATTCATTTTATAACTGGAAGTTTATACCTTTTGACCACCTTCACCCATGTTGCCCATCCCCCAAGCCTTCGTGATATGAGTTTAGAGGTCAAGGTGCTAAGTGGCACTTTAGGACATCAGGAGTCCTGCACTCTGGGAAGTTCAGAGACTGCATAGAATTTTGAGAAAGACTAAGAAGGAGGAGAGCAGAAGGAGCAAAGCTAAAAAGAGTACAGTAAGAGAAGGCAAGATAATCGTGTATGGAATTTGAATTTTTCACAGCCAGAAAGATGGCAACAAAGATCATGTCAGGATAACACTTTTGTTTCTTCATGTTTTCCATGAGAAGCAATTGCAAACCAGAGCTCTTAGTAGGTTAAGCCTGCATCTAGTTCCCAAATTCTTATTAACAGATGCATTTATAGCAACATAATTCCACTAAATAGTGTGAGACAGACGAACATGGACCAGAAAGAGAGAAGGCTCTCAAAGAAGATTTTAACAAACAAAAAATCTCTCCAGCTATCAAATTACCTAGAGTCATCCGGTTCTCCTGAATTGTCATGTTGGTTCAATTGTCACAGAGAAACATCCAAAGTCTTCCTATATTTCATCTTCTCACAGACTGAATACCAGACAGCCTAATTTTAACCAAAACCTGATCATGAGGTTATCTAAGCTTAAAAAATTTCCTCAAGTATAAGGAAGTTTATTTTTGACCATGTCTTTTCAAGAACGATTTTGGTTGATATTTTGAGCCATCTTGCCTGTTCGGAAAGTTGCATGCATTAATATTCTTTTACCCATCTCATCATCATCTCCCCCTCTTGAATGGTTAACTGTAACTACAACAGCCTCCGCTCCTTCAGCTCGGATAGGTCTTACACCTTGAACCGAAGCTCCTACGCCCGGGACAGCATGATGATTGAGGAACTACTGGTGCCATCCAAAGAGCAGGTATGTGTTCTTTCTCAAACCTTCTTTCAGTGTTAAGCTTTCATTTTTTATGACTGAATTACACTCTTTGTCGCATGACAGAAACTCTATTTCTGCAAGTTTGATTTTGCCTTTGTAAGTCTTCCTATACTGTCAGTTAAAGAAAAAGTCAGGGATTTCCCTGGCGGTGCAGTAGTTGAGACTCCACACTTCCACTGCAGGGGCACAGGTTCAATCCCTGGTTGGGGAACCAGGATCATACATGCCACAGTGTGTGGCCAAAAAAAAGAAGGAAAAAAAAAATCAGTTGTACCATAAATTGAAATATCCCTCTCTCCTGCAGATCAGTCTCTCAGATCCCACAGAGAGGAATTTAAAGAAGTCCTAGGAAAAGCATGGACACCTTTCTCATTTCTTAGTCAAGTCTTTCAGTTTTTTAAAAAAGAGAGTTAATAATAGTGAAAGTGAAGTCGCTCAGTCGTGTCCGACTCTTTGCAACCCAGTGGACTGTAGCCTACCAGGCTCTTCTGTCCATGGAATTTTCCAGGCAATAGTACTGGAGCGGATTGCCATTTCCTTCTCCAGGGGATCTTCCCAACCCAGGGATTGAACCCAGGTCTCCCGCATTGTAGAGAGACGCTTTACCATCTGAGCCAATAATAACTGGTAGCTAAAGTTGCTGACATTATCCACACGAATGCTTGATTCTGCTCAACAGTGTATGGGTGTTGGAATTTGCTGAAATTGTTTTTAGGAAGTCATAGGTTAGATTGGGCCCATAGATGTTTTTGGCCCATTAGCTCCAAAGCTGCCTGGGATGGGCTTTCTCAGGATGTGCTAGTATTCTGCTTTCTGCTAGAATCTTTGTTTGGTTAATCTGGTATTTATGCAATGCCTTCTTTCCAATAACTGTGGCTCAATAGATACTGGTTTATTGTAGGAAGTCCTAGTAACAGAATCTTGCTTCCTATGGGCTCAGGATGGATCATTAGTCTAGATACATACACATAATACCTGGTTTTAAATGTGCAGTCAGGAGCTGGTGATGGATGAAACTGTTTGGACCATAAAACTAACTTTGAAGGTGGCCTATAATAGTTAAACAATGCACATGGTGAAATTATGCTGGATTTACTGATTCACTACATAATAAAGGTGAATTGGGGCAGATGAATAAGTAATAGACATTTATCATCACCAAGTTAGGTACCACACTTTGGTGGGGGAGGAGGTCCCACCTGTCTGGAGATGCTGACTTCCAGAAACAGATGTACATGGTACTTCACAAGGTCCACAGTACATATTTTTTAAAGCTTTTTTAAAATAGTTCTTTCTTTCTTTCTTTGTTTTTGGTTGTGCTGGGTCAGCGTTGATGTGTGGGCTTTTCTCGGGTTGCAGTGAGTGGGGGCTGATCTCTAGTTGCCATACACAGGCTTCTCGTTGCAGTGACTCCTCTTGTTGAGGACCATCGGCTCCAGGATGCGTGGGCTTCAGTAGTTGTGGTTCTTACCTGCTCACAGCATGCTCCGGGATCTTCCTGGCTCAAGGATCAAACTCATGTCTCCTGCATTGGCAGGCAGAATCTTTACCACTGAGCCACCAGGGAAGCCCCCACAACGTATTTTAACACTTTTATACTCTCTAGAAGTATAGCAAGCAGGCCTTACAAAGATGACTACAATGGCTATTCAGTGTTCGGTCAAACAAAACACCGTTTGTAGAATGATTATAGGAGCATGCCATAATTGAAGTGGGTGTCAGCACAGAGAAGGCACTTATCTCAAATAATGAAGCTAAGCTCTTAGGCGTAAAGTGTAGCCTAGGTTGTGGTTTTCTGAAGAACTTTATGCTTGGGTGGCTATGGTCATTCTCCTAGTTGGGTGATTCTGATCTCTTTATGTTCCCAGTTGAAATGCAATATTATTTCATTCACCATCACCTCCACCACCCCCATGACCCCATCCCCACGACCATCACCTCCACCCCCGTAACCGCATCCCCACCACCATCACCTCCACCACCCCCATGACCCCATCCCCACGACCATCACCTCCACCCCCGTAACCGCATCCCCACCACCATCACCTCCACCACCCCCATGACCCCATCCCCACCACCATCACCTCCACCACCCCCATGACCCCATCCCCACCACCATCACCTCCACACCCATGACCCCATCCCCACCACCATCACCTCCACCACCGTGACCACCCCTTTTACCACCATAGTTATCAGTCTCAGTTTCTGCCTGTCAGCCTTAAGGAAAATGCAAATGTTTGCAATGCTACAAGCCTACAAACAAGCTTCTGAGGGTTCTCACACCACTGCCTGCTAACTACTACCAAGATCTTCTTAATCAGGTAGCAGGGTGGGGCAGCATTTACTCAGAATGAAGGATTTGTGAAAAAGAAACGAACTTTTGAGGTGAAGCTGGTGTTCTTTTGGACTTCCCGTGTGGCTCAGACGGTAAAGCGTCTGTCTACAATGCAGGAGACCTGGGTTCGATCCCTGGGTCGGGAAGATCCCCGGAGAAGGAAATGGCAATCCGCTCTAGTACTATTGCCTGGAAAATCCCATGGGCAGAGGAGCCTGGTGGGCTACAGTCCACGGGGTCGCAGAGAGTCGGACACGACTGAGCGACGTTCCTGTTCCTGTTCCTGTTGCTGGTGTTCTTTCGTATGGTTTGTTGCTGCTCCAGTTTCAACAACACCTCTGTGGACATCACAAACCTCCCTGTAGACCAGTCAGAAGAAAGGGGAGCTTAGGATACCTTCACATTGTTACTAATAATTATTAAGTTGCTAACCACAGAAGCAGATAGTTGCTTTCTTTAATGGCAACAGAGAATCTGTGGTCTGACAAGCATTTCTCATGGGACTGGCATGTTTAATAAACACATCACATGACTCCAGGATAAATTTACTGGAGACTTGGAAAAAAGATACAAATGGCATAAAGACATTTTAGGGTCAGTTGGTGGCATTTGAAAACATACTGGCTATACTATTAGGAAATTATTGTTCATTTTCCTAGCAGTGATAATAGTATTGAAGCTATACAGGGGAATATCTCTCTTCCAGGGGTATGCATGTTGAAATTTTAAATAATGAAGTAATCTTTAAGTCTGCTATTGATTTTCAAATGGTTCAGCCAAAAGTGTATATGCATGAAGAGAGAGAAGAAAATCAAATATGACAAAATGCTCACTGTTGAATGTAGGTTGAGTGTCTGTAAGTATTACTTATATAGCTTTTTCAACTTTTTTATTTGTATAAAATAAAATGAGAATTTGGAGAAAAGGGGAGGACAAATTCTGAAAGAGGTATAGCAACTTATTTAGTCCCTAATGTTTCATTTATTACAGAAGAGAAAAAAAAGACTTAATTCCTCAAAAGACAGGCTTTGTTTCTGAGGAAAGAGTCTAGTTACACTGGGCACGATTCATGAGAAGCATTTACTTCAGAAGTGCATTTAAATACTTTGTTAGAATTAAGTGACAAAAAATATTAATTTATGTCTATCATGTCTCAAAATCTGCATATGTAAAATTTTAAAATGGAGTTTCTCCACGGTGTTGATTTTGTCTGAAAGCATGCAAGAAATCTTAAATATTTATAATTCCTAAAGCAGTGATATACGATTTAGTGTCAGATTTAAAACTGCCCTATCATTGCCCAGTTAAAATTGCTTTGACAAGTAAAGGTGAAAAATGAATAAAAATTAACTCACCATGAATTTCTTGTTGTTGTTTTGTTTTTTTTTTTTGCAATGGTAGAGCTCATCCATACAAGCACAGCTACCTCTTTATTATCCGGCTGTTGATTAATCAGTTTGCACATTAACCACAGTTAAGTGGAGTTGAGACCCAGGATGGTTAACACAGACCTGCCACCCCAGGTTCCTGAAAACCTGTGCAGATTTGAGGGCAGGTGTGGAGGCCAGAGCTGAGGAGCAGAGTTGGGAGAAGGAAGCCATCCCCATCCCCTGCTGGGTCTTAGTCACGATTAGTCCATAAACCACTTAATCCCCTTATGGATATCAAGGGTGGACTCTTCTGTACTGTAATACTGGGTTATCCAGCAACTCTACATTCCTTTACCGTCCCTTCACTTTGCAATCAAGAGTCACAGGTAGTGGTGGCCTAAATGGGAAGGAAATCCAAAAAGAGAAGGGATTAGGTAAACCCATAGCTGATTCATTTTGCTGTCAGCAGAAACTAACACAACACTGTAGAGCAACTATGCTCTAATAAAAATTAATTTAAAAAGAAAAATAAAAGAAATTCAGAAAGATGAAGAAACTGAGGTACAAGCAGCTGAAGTAACTCACCGCAGGGGACACGGCTGATGAATGGCAGAGTCAGTAGCCATAGGGCCCTGTGTTGCCTTCTTTTTGCCTTCTTTATTTAAAGGAAGTTTTATTGAAGTCTAGAAGGCAATGGCAACCCACTCCAGGCCTCTTGCGTGGAAAATCCCATGGATGGAGGAGCCTGGTGGGCCGCAGTCCATGGGGTCTCGAAGAATCAGACACGGCTGAGCGACTTCATTTTCACTTTTATGCATTGGAGAAAGAAATGGCAACCCACTGCAGTGTTCTTGCCTGGAGAATCCCAGGGACGGCAGAGCCTGGTGGGTTGCTGTCTATGGGGTCGCACAGAGTCGGACAGGACTGAAGCGCCTTAGCAGCAGCAGCAGTTGGTTTACAGTGTTGCTTTAATTTCTTCTGTACAGCAGAGTGACTTGAACATACATACATATTTAACACTACTCCACGCTCAGTCTGCACTGCTCCATGTGGGAAGGGAGTCAGCTAAGACCATTATACTCTGCCCTCCAGGATCTCAGACTTGTTAGTATTCTTAACATGGGTGTGGTGCCATCCTCTGCATTCGCTTTTTTTTTTTTTTTTTTGGCGTGCAAGATTATATTTAGACACATGTTCTTTATTATGCTTGTTTCTAATTCTAGTAATAAGTTCTTATTGAATGTGCTTTAAAAGGAACTGACAACATTTCCAGTTTCTATTCAGCAACAAGTTATGAAAATTATGAAGAAAGTGATTATACTAAAAATTAGGGCATAGAAGGTGTCATTAAAGGAATGGAAATAGTTGACCTTTACATAGATATGAAGCAGAAAGTAATAGTGGTCTAAAAATATTGTGCAGGCTACCCAGTTAATTACACTTCCTTTGAATGACCCTAAAAGTTGTTGCAATGTGTACTGTAGGCAGAAACATTTAAATCAGTATGATTTCTGGTAGTTATTCAAAGATGGAATAAGAGCAGAAAGCACTTAGAATTCCCAGCCCACTCTCTTGAGGTGGCGGTGACCGCATCTGATGCTCCTACACCTGTACCTTAACTCATACGTGCTGTGTGCTCTCACTTCAGTCGTGTTCGACTCTTTACGATCCTATCGACTGCCAGGCTCCTCTGTCCATGGAATTCTCCAGGCGAAAATACTGCAGTGGGTGGCCATGCCCTCCTGCAGGGTATCTTCCTAATCCGGGGATCAAACCCGCGTCTCTTATGTCTCCTGCATTGGCAGATGGTTTCTTTACCACTAGCGCCACCTGGTGTCATTTAGAAGGGGCTGAATTCCTCCCTCTCCTCTCCTCCAAGGATGGGCCTCCATTCTGGCTATTCAGAGGATCCCTTGTCCTGGATTACAAAGACTACATCAGGGTGAAATATAAAATCCCAGCCGGTCTAATGAGAGTTTGTGCAGCCTTTGGGGTTGCTAAACTGAAAGGTGATATAAACCCAAAGAGGGCTAGAGATGGAGCATGAAGATGAACCATTCCTACCTCTTTTGGGCAGTAGCTAGACCCAGTCATGCCTGATGTTGCACCACCCAGACTTTCCCATTATATAAACCAGTACATTAATCTCAGTCTGCCCCCACCCCCTGAGGTTTTAAGCCAGTTTAATTTGGGCTTCTGTCCTCACTAATGTGCTAGCTATTCAGTTCAGTTCAGTCGCTCAGTTGTGCCTGACTATTTGTGACCCCATTGCAGCATGCCAGGCTTCCCTGTCCATCACCAACTCCCAGAGCTTGCTCAAACCCATGTCCATCTTGTCCGTGATGCCATCCAGCCATCTCATCCTCTGTCATCCCCTTCTCTTCTTGCCTTCAATTTTCCCAGCATCAGGGTCTTTTCCAGTGAGTCAGTTCTTTGCATCAGGTGGCCAAAGTATTGGAGTTTCAGCTTCAGCATTAGTCTTTCCAAAGAATATTCAGGACTGATTTCCTTTAGGATGGACTAGTTGGCAGTCCAAGGGACTCTCAGGAGTCTTCTCCAACACCACAGTTCAAAAGCATCAATTCTTCGCCACTCAGCTTTCTTTATAGTCCAATTCTCACATCCATACATGACTATGAGAAAAACCATAGCTTTGACTAGACGGGACCTTTGTTGGTAAAGTAATGTCTCTGCTTTTTAACATGCTATCTGGGTTAGTCATAGCTTTTCTTTCAAGGAGCAAGCATCTTTTAATTTCATGGCTGCAATCACCATCTGCAGTGATTTTGGAGCCCAAGAAAATAAAATCTCTTCCTGTTTCCATTGTTTCCCCATCTATTTGCCATGAAGTGATGAGACTGAATGCCATGATCTTAGTTTTCTGAATGTTGAGTTTTAAGCCAACTTTTTCACTCTCCTCTTTCCACTTTCATCAAGAGGCTCTTTTAGTTCCTCTTCACTTTCTGCCATAAGGGTGGTGTCATCTGCACATCTGAGGTTATTGATATTTCTCCCAGCAATCTTGATTCCAGCTTGTGCTTCCTCCAGCCCAGCATTTCGCATGATGTACTCTGCATAGAATTTAAATAAGCAGGGTGATAATATACAGCCTTGACATACCCCTTTCCCAGTTTGGAACCAGTCTGATGTTCCATGTCCGGTTCTAACTGTGGCTTCTTGACCTGCATACAGATTTCTCAGGAGGCAGGTAAAGTGGTCTGCTATTTCCATCCCTTGAAGAATTTTCCTGTTTGCTGTGATCTACACAGTGAAAGGCTTTGGCATAATCAATAAAGCAAAAATAGATGTTTTTCTGGAATGCTGAATGCTGGCTATTGGTAATGGTCAAATCTGGCCTGAACAACCACCTATCAAGGGCAACGTAGAAAGTCTTCTAGCACTTCAAAGTGCAGGTCAAACTTGAGATTATGTTAGTTTATGCCTTCTTTCCAGGAATAAATCTAATTTTAACTAAATAAAAAGAAAATGAGGGAACTCCTTGGCAGTCCAGTGGTTAGGATTTTGTGCTTCCACTTCTGGGGGTCCAGATTTGATCCCTAGTTAGGAAACCAAAATTCTACAAGCTGCTCAGCAAGGTCAAAAAATAGAGAAAGGCATTCTTTGCCAGTTGACCTCTAGCAAAACCTTTCATTTCCCTTTGGTTCTGGTGACACAGATGCCAGGCATCTGTTGTTGTTGTTTAGGCACTAAGTCGTGTCCAACTCTTTGCAACCCCATGGACTGCAGGATACCAGGCTTCCCTGGCCTTCACTATCTCCCAGAGTTTGAGCAAACTCATGTCCATTGAGTTGGTGATGCCATCCAACCATCTCATCCTTTGTTGCCCCCTTCTCCTCCTGCCCTCAATCCTTCACAGCATCAGGGTCTTTTCCAATAGACCTTTTCCAGAGAGTCGTTTCTTTGCATCAGGTGGCCAAAGTATTGGAGTTTCAGCTTCAGCATCAGTCTTTCCAATGAGTATTCAGGGTTAATTTCCTTTAGGATTGACTGGTTTGATCTCCTTGCTGTCCAAGGGACTCTCAAAAGTCTTCTCCAGCATCACAATTCAAAAGCATCAATTCTTCAGCACTCAGCCTTCTTTATGGTCCAACTCTCACATCTCTATAGGACTACTGGAAAAACCATAGCTTTGACTATAAGGACCTTTGTCGGCAAAGTGATATCTGTGCTTTTTAATATGCTGTCTAGTTTTGTCATAGCTTTTCTGCCAAAGCGTCTTTTAATTTCATGGCTGCGGTCACAGTCTGCAGTGATTCTGAAGCCCTCCCCAAAATAAAATCTGTCACTGTTTCCACTTTTTCCCCATCTAATTGCCATGAGGAAATGGGACCAAATGCCATGATCTTAGTTTTTTGAATGCTGAGTTTTAAGCCAGCTTTTTCACTCTCCTCTTTCACGGTCATCAAGAGGCTCTTTAGTTCCTCTTGGCTTTCTGCCTTTAGAGTGGTAAGATCTGCATATCTGAGGTTGTAGACGTGCATCTACAGAAAGAGAAAAATGGGGCAGCTGCAGGGTCCTCTCCGTCTCCAATTAGGTTGCTCTCATCTTTCAGACTTCCTTCTTCAGACCTGATTTGCCCACAATCTTTGTGTCCAAGGGGGCTAGTAGCAGGGCTTCTGACGGTGACCGGTTTAGAAGGTGTAACTACACCAATATGCAAACAGTTATCCTCGCTGTTGGGTCCTTGTGAAGATCATTCTTCAGTCAGTGCTGGAGGCCTCCAGTAGCCTCCCCGTACCTGGAGGCAGTTGTCACACTGTGGACACGCCCTAACTCTCCTCATTTATTTCCCCGCCTAGGATTCCAGATCCTTTGAGCTAGACTTGGTCTTCTGTTTGGCTGAGGATGGTCTCCTGTATCCTTAGCTATATACTGTGTTGTGTACAACTTGATGTATTCGCCAGGAACGTGCAAATTGGAGAGTTCTTCGGGAGAAATTCACATTTATTTGTTTAAGACCTACGCCCTTTCCATGATCTCAGTAATAGAAAGGGAGAAAAATGCCCAACCCAAAAGGCTGGTTATGCTAATAATATTTCCCACTGTCCTTGCCAACCCCATCCTACTCCGTGCCTGCCCACTCCCTCCTCCATCAGCAGATTAATTTTCCTGTTTCTTGCCTTTAAGCTAATTTCTAAAGGGCTCTCACAAATGTACCTGGTGGCAGAAGGTCACCAGCCTGGGATTAAAACTTTGTTAGGGATAGTCCTTGAAAGATAAGCGCCTTCAACTAGGGGCATTAAATGTGCTGCTTTTTCCCTTCAAAGTGCTTTGCCAGCATTACTCAGGTGGTCCACTCAGCACCTCTCACAGATTGGTCAACAAGATTACAGATTTTTTTTTTTTTTAAGGTGGAGAGTTTGGTGTTGTAATTTAAGGTAGTTCATTTAGACGTCTTGAGCCGGATGTTGATATATTAACATTCTCAGCTTCTGTGCTGACCTTGACTTCACCTTCTCTTGTTAAAGTGGTTGCTAAATTTTCTTTAAATCAATCTGATTTGGAAATCCTTAGAATGCAACTTCATTTTGGTTTGTATTCGAGTCTCAAATAAGTCTTATGGGTAATAAGATTTCTAGAAAAGAAATGCTTTAGAAAAAAAACCGGTTTACTAAGCTCTTAATTTTTATTTTTCTGCTTGAATCAGCTTTTCTTTTATGGAATCCATTTATAAGGTGTACATGATGTTTTGAAATATATCTGCATTGTGAAATGATGTCCATGGTCAAGCTAATTAACACATCCATCACCTCCCATAATTATCATTTTTTGCTGTGTGGTGAGAACACTGGAGATCTACTCTCTTAGCAAATTTCAAGTGTTTGATACGTTTTTATTCATTGCAGTCATTGTGCTGTGCTTCAGGTTTCCAGAATTTATTCATCTTGTAACTGAAAGTTTGTTCCCTTTGATCAATATCTCCTCTTTTCGTCCACCGCCCCCCACCCCAGCCTTCGGTAACCACCACTCTAGCCTCTGTTACTGTGAATTAGACTTGTTTTAAGATGGAATCCATTTCTTTCTGTTTTAAAAAAATACATATCTCCCCTCTCTTTTGGATTTCCCTTCTCATCTGAGTCACGGCAGAGCACTAAGTAGAGCTCCGTGTGCCGTGCGCTAGGTTCTCGTTAGTCACCCATTTTATGCATAGTAACGTATGTACGCCAGTCCCCATCTCCCAGTTCACCCCTTTCCCCCTTGGTATCCATTCATTTGTTTTCTGCATCTCCGTCTCTATTTCTCCTTTGCAAGTAAGATAATCGGTACCGTTTCTCTAGATTGCAAACATATGCATTACTATACAATATTTGTTTTCTCTTTCTGATTTACTGTCTGTGTGATGACTGTCTTACTGATGACTGTCTGTGTGACAGTCTCTAGGTCCATGCACCTCTCTGTGAATGGCACAATTTCACTCCTTTTTATGGCTAAGCAGTATCCCACTGTGCCACAGTCTTCTATATCCATTTCTTTAAGAGATATTTCCGAGTAGTTGTGGTAGATGTCCAAATAGACCTACTGTGTATTTCAGCAGTTTTCCATTTCATTCAGTATCTGCCACAGGTCACAATAATTACAATAATCAGGGCAGCACCTACCATTCCTTTTATTAAATGTGTCACCTAATTCCATGTATTCAGCCGCCTTATGGACTAAGTATTATCGTTTCTGCATCACAGACAAAGAGCCTGGGGCTGAAAGGAGTGTTTTACTTGCCCATTGTCACGTTAGGTGATGGTTGGTGGTCCGGCTGAGAATAGAGCAGATCTGATGACTGCCTGAGTCCCTTCTGCTGCCGCCGCTTAGGCCAAGTGCCACTGTCACAAGCGAAGCATGGCAGCCTGAGGGAAGCCTCGTCACCTGGAAGAGTCGATGTTTAGACCAGAATTTGTCGAGACCAAAATGGCACTTAATGTTTGTTAATCGAGCAGGCTACTCCCTATAGTCTAATAAAAACATATGCCAGCCTAAAAAACTACACAAGGGGCTGCAGTGTTACATAAATTTAAGAAATAGATTCAATTATAAAAGATCTGGGAGTATCAGGATTATTATTATCTGTGTTTTTGTTTACCTAGCAATTTAGAATCTTCACACCATCTTCATACTCCTGGGGTCGTTGCGTGCTCACAGTGAGTTGGGACAGTTAACATTATCCACCACTACTCTAATGCAGAAATGGAGGTTCAATGAAGGTTTCTGACTTGCCGCTCATGGGCTATGAAGTGAGGCAGCCCACCTGAAACCCAATCATCTATTCTCTGTCTAGGGAATCTGACACCCACATGGCCCTGTTTGACATGTGGCTGTAGGCTGAAGTTATCCTTGGGTAACTACTAAAGCCACTAAGTGCTGGTAGTGACTTTTGACAAGTTTGTGCTCTCCCGGGTGCCCAGGCTGCTTACATCATCCAGCTATTTCTCAACTAGATCGTGTTTACAGGTTTTCCGATTAGATGCACTGAGTTTTGCCTGTGACCTGTTGCTGTGAGCTTTACCTGGTGCCGTTCACGTTAGCAGTATCCAGACCACCAGTTCATCTGCAGGATGACCTTCTGCCGGGGGCAGCCACGCTGATGGACTTACCTGGTGCCATCCGACACTGGGGGCGACAGCCTGGCTGCCTGCACCCTGGAGCATTAGCCGATATTGGAGTTAACTGGATTTCTCTTTCTTTTCCTTGCAAATACTTTCTCTTCTCCTGACACTTTTCTTCCATGCCTGCACATTTATTTCCAGGCCTGGGCATTTGGGTGCATCCTCATCGGCGAGGCAAGTGTGTACTTGTTAGCCTCTTTGCTCTGATGAATATGGCTGGTGAGAAACTATTTTGGGAAAGTATGAAGCTCTTGGAGACAGTGATATCATCATTAGTCAGGCTTTAGGTGCCATTGAATAATGTGCATTTTGATTTTAATAGTATCCTTGACATCACTTCCAGGATGAAAAATGATGTGCTTTATCATAATCATTTTAGACTTGGGGAGTAAAAGGTCTTAAGTCAGTGTGAACTTTTCCTTAACATAGTCTTTTAGGTACTGAGTATATACTTTATCAATTTCTTGAAATCCTTCTCTGAACCTCAGTTTCCTCATCTGCAAAATGGTGTAATATTACCTCCTGAGGCTACTCGGTCCTGAGGATTCAAACAACACGTGAACGTAAAGGCCTAGGACAGTCCTTAACGTTGAGTTGATAGAGTTGCTGTTAACATAGAAATTTAACCAAGACTAAGGCATTTAGGGTTAATTCTCAAAATTCTCCAAGCCAGGCTTTAGCAATAACGTGAACCGTGAACTTCCTGATGTTCAAGCTGGTTTTAGAAAAGGCAGAGGAACCAGAGATCAAATTGCCAACATCTGCTGGATCATCAAAAAAGCAAGAGAGTTCCAGAAAAACATCTATTTCTGCTTCATTGACTATGCCAAAGCCTTTGACTGTGTGGATCACAATAAACTGTGGAAAATTCTGAGAGAGATGGGAATACCAGACCACCTGACCTGCCTCTTGAGAAATCTGTATGCAGATCAGGAAGCAACAGTTAGAACTGGACCTGGAACAACAGACTGGTTTCAAATAGCAAAAGGAGTACATCAAGGCTGTATATTGTCACCCTGCTTATTTAACTTCTATGCAGAGTACATCATGAGAAACGCTGGACTGGAAGAAACACAAGCTGGAATCAAGATTGCTGGGAGAAATATCAGTAACCTCAGATATGCAGATGACACCACCTTTATGGCAGAAAGTGAAGAGGAACTAAAAAAAGCCTCTTGATGAAAGTGAAAGAGGAGAGTGAAAAAGTTGGCTTAAAGCTCAACATTCAGAAAATGAAGATCGTGGCATCTGGTCCCATCACTTCATGGGAAATAGATGGGGAAACAGTGTCAGACTTTATTTTGGGCTCCAAAATCACTGCAGATGGTGACTGCAGCCATGAAATTAAAAGACGCTTACTCCTTGGAAGGAAAGTTATGACCAACCTAGATAGCATATTCAAAAGCAGAGACATTACTTTGCCGACTAAGGTCCGTCTAGTCAAGGCTATGGTTTTTCCACTAGTCATGTATGGATGTGAGAGTTGGACTGTGAAGAAGGCTGAGCGCCGAAGAATTGATGCATTTGAACTGTGGTGTTGGAGAAGACTCTTGAGAGTCCCTTGGACTGCAAGGAGATCCAACCAGTCCATTCTGAAGGAGATCAGCCCTGGGATTTCTTTGGAAGGAATGATGCTAAAGCTGAAGCTCCAGTACTTTGGTCACCTCATGCGAAGAGTTGACTCATTGGAAAAGACTCTGATGCTGGGAGGGATTGGGGGCAGAAGGAGAAGGGGACGACAGCGGATGAGATGGCTGGATGGCATCACTGACTCGATGGACATGAGTCTGAGTGAACTCCGGGAGTTGGTGATGGACAGGGAGGCCTGGCGTGCTGCAATTCATGGGGTCGCAAAGAATCGGACACAACTGAGCAACTGAACTGAACTGAAGGTATTTAGAAGATACATTCTTCTAACTGAGTGGGGTCTGTTGATTTAATTATAGGCATCCTGTGTCTATAATTGTAAAGGGCCAGTCCTAGCGCTGGAAATTGTTTTTGCCGTGTTTTCTCTACACATTATCAGATTTTAACAAATGGGCTCATATAAATAAAAGTCCTTTGAAAAGTAGAAGTGACTTTCAAAACAGAAAGGAAAAATAGAAGCAACTACACATACTTTGAAAGTCTATGAAAAGTAGAAACGACTATACCGTGCCAACACTGGCCTTGGTGCCTGATCTCAGGTGTACATTTTCACTTAATCTTCATATCAACCAGTTGTCAATTTGAAAATAAGGGAACTTAGACCGAGAAAAGTTAAGAAACATTCTAAGAATCTTAAAACCAGCAAGTAGTGCTGGGGCATCTCCAAGTGGGCTTTCAATAAGGAAAGAAAAAGAAAAGTCAAAGGCAAAATATCTCCTTCATTCCTGGTGGAGGCCAGCTTGAGTGTTGTCTCTGACCCAAGTGGGCCTTAGTAACTGCACCCCTGGGCAGACCCCCTACCCAGTGGCCAGCATCAGTGACCCAGGACAGGCAGCCCTTTCATGAAGTTCCGCGTAGGGGAACAAAGCACGTGGCTCTCCTCTGTGACCAAACTCAGGCCCACAAGAGTGAAAACTGCATCTGAGCAGAGCCTCCCAGCTGCCTTTCCCAAATCTTCCATGAAGATAAATAAACCACATTTCCAGGGCTACAGTGCCTATAAAGGGACAGAGTGAGGCCTTCAGTGACACAATTGAGCTGCCTTTCCAAAATGGAAAGCTTACAAGTGGGAAAAGCGCTCTCTGTTCACAAATGGCAAACATGATTTTCAAATCCAAGTCTGTGACTCAGCTCTAAAGCCCGGCTTTTCCATTAAGCCCTGGACACACCCCTATTTGCTGTGGGAAGTTTGAGAGCCGTCTCTAGTTCATCTTTTTTTTTTTAATAAGTATGGTGTCTTTATTTTTTAATTTTTTGGCTATGCCTCGCGGCATGTGGCATCTTAGTTCCCCCAACCAGAGATTGAACCTATGCGCCCTGCATTGGAAACATGGAATATTAACCACTGGACCACCAGGGAAGTCCCTCTAGCTCAGCTTTTTCAACCATCATTTATGTAGTGTCTGATTTACTGTTTTAAATGTCTGTTGTAAGTAGCCAAGTGGAAGAAGAGTTTTTACTGGTACTGTGGTACCATGCACAGTGATGTGGCAGAACATTTTGAAATTAATATTGTTGATTAAAATAAGCAAGCAGTTCAAGCGGCACATTTCCGTTTTAAGTGAATGTAGCCATTCCCTTCTCCAGGAGATCTTCCTGACCCAGGGGTCAAACCCAAGTCTCCTGTACTGCAGGCAGATTCTTTACTGTCTGAGCCACCAGAGAAGCCCAGTCTGTAGAAAGAAGTATTCAGAGACAAGTAGCTTGGAAATGAAGCTACCACCTCATCTCTATAAAAACCATAGGTTCAGATGGCATGCCTTGTTTCATATTTCAGTGAATGCATTGTGAGAAGAGCCTTTTGTTTGTCTGTATTTCGGTTATTAAAATTGTTAGGCCTGCCCATAAACCTCTGCAAAACTCTATGGAAAAAAAACTGGGACAAATGTCAGGACATACGGCCAATTGTTCTGAACAAGCCTTTGTGTTTGTTCATTGTACACTGGTTCATTTGTGTTATGACAGAGTTCTTAGGAGTGGGGAGAGTGAGGGACCCAGGAAGGAGTCAGAGGGGTCCCCACGTGCTGGCACACTCCTGCCTGCATAAATATTACATGACAGCAGTGTTACCTTTTTGTGTGATATAATTGATCATTTCAATAATTAATGTCGCCAGTGCATGTTTCTAAGAGGACCAAGAGTAAATAATTGACTGTAATTACCAAAGAGGAGTGATATTATTTATTTATTAGAGCTTGAAAAAAATGGGTCCTTTGGAAAATAGCCTTAAGGCCCCAAATGTAGGAATTTTAGTTTGCTAAAAGATTAAGCAGCACCACTACTTCGCATTAAATATTTTGCCCTACTCTGGACGTGAGTTGGGCTTCCCAGTTGGCAGTACTGGTAAAGAACCTGCCTGACAATACAGAAGACTTAAGGGATAGGGGTTCAATTCCCCCAATCCCAGGGGTTCAATCCTGAAGCTCCCCTGGAAGAGGGCATGGCAACCCGCTCCAGTATTCTTGCCTGGAGAATCCCATGGACAGAGAAGTCTGGTGGGCTATATAGTCCATAGGGTCGCAAAGAGTCAGGACATGATTGAAACAACTACACATGGAGGCAGTTCTTTGGGGTCTCTAAAAGTCAGTAAAATTGGTAAATGAGGCCAGACTAAAGCCAACATCTAATCTTTGGTTAAACCATAAAGAATGTGGGCACTTTCTGAAGTGATGTATTGCTGTTTGGGGATTAGGAACCTGGTTCTATAAACTTTTATGAACATTCATTTCTGCATTCCCCTAACATCTGGATAGGATAGAGACTGCACGTAAGTGTTCCACAAATTATTGTTCTGTTTGATTTCAGGGCTATTCTTTATAATTCACAGTAATTTAGAAAATTTGTTTTCTTATCGAATATACACACCAATAAAAAGTCATGTCCTGTTATCAGACATGCTCATTTGGATTAAAAGAACCTCCATATATACCTTCAGCCCCATTCTCTCCAGAGACAGTGACTTGGGTTACCTTTTGATGACTGAGTATTAAGCTCACAGGGTACTCTGCATGGTAGAGGACTTGCCCTCTGTGACTCCCACGAAAGAAATGAACCTGGAACATTTCACTGGAAAATTTCAGAGAAGACTCTCCATTCTCAGCCTCCAGGCGCCATCCCTAACTGTCTATCTGGGAGACCAGTAAAGGTAGAAGTTTGGGTCTGAGCATTTGGTATATAAGCTTTCAGTTAATCTCCATTTTCACTATGGTGCCTTTACCCTTCATCTTCTGCCTCTGATCTCTATAACCTCTAACTTTCTGCCAAGGATGATGGAGGGCAGTTAGTTATTTGGTGACAGATAAATCAGTGAGGGGATTGTGAGGATCACATCACTTTTATAGAGACTTTCAACCAATCCTTGTTTTCCTGCTGATGTGTTCTCTTGTTCTCTTTGTGTGCGTGTGTGTGTATGTGTGATTTAACACTCAACTTCCGTTTTACTGGGGTTTCCATAGAAAGCAGATCTTTAGCAGGATGAAAAATGAGATTGATATCGTTTGTGGTCGTGAAATACTATCCTTCATCAGATCTGGAACCTTCTTAGTGATTCTGTCTTCAGACTTAGCCTCTACTTTATTTTCCTCTTCTTCCAAGAGTCCGGTTACACAAATGTTAAAACTTTTCACTGTGTTCTACGTCTCATACCATTTTCTGCATTTTTCATTCTCTTAAACTATCTACCCTTGACATACACATACTACTATATTTAAAACAAATAACCAACAAGGGCCTACTTTTTATAGCACAGAGAACTCAGTTCAATATTCTATAATAATCTAAATGGGAAAAGAATTTGAAAAAGAAGATGTATATATATATATAACTGAATCACTGAACTATACACCTGAAACTAACACAGCATTGTAAATCAACTGTAGTCCAGCATAACATACAGTTTTTAAAATCTGCCCTTCGTTTTATATATTTTTCCACTTACACTTCCAGTTTACTAACCTTATTTTGTGTCGTGTCTGCTCAAGAACTCACATTATACTGAGAACTGGACAAAGACCCATTGGACTCTTTCTTCTACACATTCTAGGGCTCTGTTGAATTATCCAACTGTATTTTCTCTATCTTTTCTATTTTCTTAAACATACTAATCATAGTTATTATGATGACTGTAATGAAAGTTCTTATAAGCTTCCTTCCAGATATAGGATGACCTTGGGATCTGTTTACAGTGTCTGGGTATCTTTTTCTGGTTTTGTTCATGTGCTCTGGCCACCCTTGGCAGTTTTGCATTGCATGCTGGACATGATGTATTAAAAACGAGCTTGTAGACACCACACACCCAGCCATGATATATACCTTCACAGAGGAGTCACTATCTCTCTGCTCTGCAAATAGAGGGGTGGTTGAGTCTTCTAATCCAATCCAGACTTTGCTGAAATGAGGCTGGTTTGAAGCCCTGTTAAGCCTCAGGCAGTCTCTGAACTGTCTCTGGCCCTTCAGGGTCCTGATTTGAAATTCTGGTATGATCTTTGAGGCCCCACCCCTTCTAAGTCTCAAACTCTGAATCTTTTTCTCATGAAACTGCCCCAAAGCTCTACTATGCCTTTTAGAAATTTTCAGGTTGGTTTTTCAGCTTCCTGTTCTGCACAGCCCCAGAATTTAGCAAATGTTCTGAACGGAAATCTGTAGCGTGCTTGAGGCCACCCAGATCTCCACCAAAACTCTTTTGGTTTTTGTATTCCCTTACAGGTAGCCCCTGTAGGAACAAAGCCCAGATTCCATCTGCACTGGTAATTGACAAACGCCCCCAAGTTAAAAATGGAAACAAAAAGTCAGCTCATCTTTCTGCAGGTCCCCTCCTCGCCAAGTACAGGTCCTCCAGTTTTGCGCCTCAGTTGTTCTCTGCAGCCTGCAGAGACAGATGATTTCCATGCTTATCTGGTGTGCTTAGCACAGCACTAAGCTGCTGTGGGCTTCTCTATCCCACTTGGAAATAGAAGTCATCAAGATTGATTTTTTTTTTTTTTTTTTTTGAGATTCAGAAAAGAAATTTACAGTTGTAGGATTAACTTAAGAGATTTTTGAAGTACTTAAAATCGTGGTTAAAATTACTTCTGTGATCTTCCTTGTGCCGTGCCAATTACTCAAGTGGTTTCTTAAAAGACTGAAATAATAGAGCATATCAAGGAACTTTATTTTTTAATTTTTGAAACTGCAGTGTAGACCTATAGAGGAATACACAGTTAGGCCCATGGATGCAAAGGACTGATGAGGCTGGTTATTTTATATAAGGGACTTGAGCATCCCCGGCTTTTAGTATCCACAGGCACAGGTGGGTGAGGGGTGTCCTGGAACTGGTCACCGGAGGATAAAAGAGATGACTGTAAGAAAATGCTTGTTTTGAATGTTGAACTATCTGGACTGATGGAGACATACAGGTATATTTTATAGGTGCAGAGAAACCACTGTCTTGAGCGAGTCGCTGACATAATATATTGTTTATTTTTCAGCATCTAACATTCACAAGAGAGTTTGACTCGGATTCTCTTAGACATTACAGCTGGGCTGCAGATACCTTGGACAATGTCAATCTTGTCTCAAGTCCTGTCCATTCTGGGTAAGTAACCAGAAAGTCACTTCTGTTAAATTAACATTGCATTTATCATTTGCAGTTACAAATTCACATTGGCAAGTTTCACATGTGTTAAATATTGATCTTCTAAAGGACTCCGTTAATGAGTATACGTGGCATATATTTGTAAATCATTAGTAAATTTTTTTCTAGACAAGTCTGCATATCTGTTTTTATTGACAAAAGCACAGTGTTAGAAAGGAAATTAATAAAATGCTGGTGCATAAAAATTGCCTGGCTATTCTGGCACTACTTTTAGGCCTTTCATTTTGCATTTCAATAAAAAAATTTTAGTATAGTCATTTCTTTTCAATTTTACTTTATTCAAATGTTTTTTCTGAGTATATTATTTTCCTGAAATAAAATTATGATGAAGTTGTATTAAAGCTTTTTAAATAAATGAATTTTTAAAAGAAAAGAAACAGTAAATGTACCAATGTGTGTACACCAGAAGAGCTATAGTAAAAACCACATCAAAGAGGCTCCTCTTTGTTGCCCTGTTAGTCAGCAGGCAGCTAAGAGGTGACCTGCTTCAACTGCTAAATTGGTAATTACTATATTTTTAGATTTTGGGTTCTTTGCCTAATAGGTAATTAAAACTTTGGATAATCGATATGTATACAAATGGGAAAGAAATAATTTGAAAATTTCAAAGTATTTTCACCTGTGAAATTGATGTTTAGGCCATACATTAATTGTAATTCTGGACAAGTACAGATTCGTTTTGAATTAAATAAGTTAACTATGATTAACATATGTGAAGTGCCTTATATATCTTATGAAGTATTTTTTGCTGCTTTGAATTACAATAAAGTGTGATGGCTAACATAGCTAGTGCTTGTCATATATCTGGCATTGTGCTAAATCTTTTCACATGTATTATTTAATATTTATTTGAACCTTAAAATGACACTGAGATAAGTTTTATCATTATTCCCATTTTACAGAGGAAAAGTCCTAAGCTCAGAGTAATGCTACAAATTATTTAAAGAATTCTTACACAATTACGGCTTGTAACATCACAGTTGTAAAACACAAGTCACCACAATGTCATTTAAACAGAAATAATTTACATGCAAGTGCTTTATAAACTATAAACTACATGGTGGTCTTTGAGTCATCAATTTTGCATTTCTTTAATTCAATTAGAAAAATTCTCAATTATAGTAATATTAATTTTTAAACTGCTTAAAATATTTACATGATTTATAGTAGATGTATATGGGTCTAAAATTGCAAAAGCAAAAAAAAAAAAAAAAAAGTCAGAGTTGAGAAGGAAAATATAAAACATCCAGAATACATTCATTCAGTGGGCAAACATATTGAGGTTTTTGAACCAAGTTTAGTGAATTGCCACCATGTTACCAAGATCTAGAACCAGCACCTTGTACTCTACACAGGAAAGAAAAGTCCAAGGGTTTAATTTAGTAAATTGAGAAGCTGAGGCATCGTAGGATAATAAAATCAGAAATGAGCTTTCCTCTGCATTGGACACAGTATAGTATTTGAATATGCAACGTATCTCTCCTTCCCCTTGAATTCATTGACGACAACAGACTTCTTCAGGGAAGGGAAGTAATAGCAGCTAGTCGGGCCTATTTGAAAAGGAGAATACACAGTGGTATACGCTTGGAACTAGTTCACTAACGCCAGGTCTATGGAGTAGCTTATACATAGCCATATGAGGCAAATCTCTTTCCAAATTGTCCCACAAATGCCAAATGCCTTGGTTTTGTTTTCTGATGGTTTTTATTTTTCCTTTGCTTATCATTGACATTTTCCGTTGCTTGCTTCTAATTATCTTACATTAATTTTCCCATTTGCTTTCTAAATTATTTTGCAGCTATTCTTCTCCACTTCCTCAGTATGATTCAAGGTGATAACTGTGTCTTTTATGTGAATCATCCCTTTTTGTATTTTTAATTTATGTGAATTTTCCCCACAGATTGTGTCAGTGTCTGTAATTGTATCAGCATTTGTCATCCTGCTGTTCCTAAAACTAGAAACATTCATGTGTTAGTTATAAAATCATTTGTAGAATTCCTGCTTTAGTTTAAACATTAATAAGATACAGTGAATATGTTTCAGTATTACGTTTTCATTTGTTTTTGTAAGTTATAGTGCATGAAATTTTATTTTGTATACAACAGGTAAGAAGTGAAGTTGCTCAGTCCTGTGAGACTGTTTGCGATCCCATGGACTGTATAGCCTAGCAGGCTCCTCCGTCCATGGAATTTTCCAGGCAAGAGGACTGGAGAGGGTTGCCATTTCCTTCTCCAGGGGATCTTCCCAACTGGGGAGGGAACCCAGGTCTCCTGCACTGCAGGCAGATGCTCTACCCACTGCACCACAGGCAGGAGTTTAAAAAACAAATTTCTGTATTTCATGATGTTCTTGAATAATAGTACTCAGTATTCTGCTTAACATTTGCCCCATATTTCCTCAGTCTTTTGGCTCTATAAAGCTAAAAACCTTAGAACAATAAATAATCAGTAATGAGCCCCAGCTATGTGCTGGGTGCTATGCAGAATATAAACAAAGAGATTCTTCCAACTTGTCATTAAAATCTTCTAAGCCATGGTTTTTCCATTTGGTTCTGATATTCTCTGTAGCTGGGGTATTTTTATATTGACACTGGTAACCTCCTTACACTACCTTCAGTGTATATATGTATATATATTATATACCTTTAATATATATTTCATTTATTTATATATGTATAAATAAGTGAAATTTATCACTCAGTTGTGTCTGACTCTTTGAGACCCCATGGACTGTAGCCCTCCAGTCTCCTCTGCCATAGGAATTCTCCAGACAAAAATACTGGTGCGGCTTGCCATGCCCTCCTCCAGGGGATCTTCCCAACCCAGGGATCAGACTTAGGTCTCCCACATTGCAGGTGGATTCTTTACCGTCTGAACCACCAGGGAAGCCCATGATATATATTTCATGTATTTATATATGTATATATTTTTCTGTATTTTTTTCAACGTTAATAACCAAATCTGACCTAGGCAATTTCTAAGCACACTTAACAAAATAGTTTTGTTTATTGGTTTATTCAATAAACATTTACTGTGTGGTTATTATGTGTGAGAATCATGCTCAGCTCTGCAGGTAGAGCAGTGAACAAGACAAACCTGATCTGAATTAGTATGTGTGTGAGTGAGAACCAGCTGTTCGTTGCCAGGGTGAGCGAGGCCCTCTCAGTGTAAATACTCCAGTGTTTATTTGTACCAATACAACTGCATTTTAAAACGCAGAGTGTATCTTGAGACATTTTTCATTCATTCTGTTACTGTTAGTCCCAACCACAAATTGCTTTTTAACTACTAAAAGCTAGGAAAGATCAGATTTTTGTCTTGGGCTTCCTTACAATATTGCCACATGGTCTTCAGTACTGGGTAAAAAGTGGTTGTTAAGCTTGTACATGTCTAAGGAAATGAAGGCTCCCAGAGTAGCTGCAAGGGGGCCCTGGATCATTCAGCACTGCAGACAGTTCATCTGGACACTTGTACAAGTGAATGAGGATCTTTGTTTTTTTAATAGGAGGGAGTTTTGTTTTTTGTTTTGTTCTGTTTTTGAGGGGGTCTGTCTCTTGCCCTCATACTTTGAATATCCCTGTGATTCCAGCCTCTCAAAGTAGATACAATAATATCAAAACATAAAAACCATTCATTAATCCAGAGGAAAATGGCTAAATCCAAAAGGAGCAAAAAGGTATGAAGTTGATGATAACTTCACTGATGACCACAGTTGGTTCTGAAAATCTGTTGGGCTGAAAGGTGATCCCCATGCACCTGCCTCTCTCTGTAGGGATGGTGGGCAGATTTGCTTCTTTGAAGAGGTTACTCTTTCAAGGTCAAGAAGCATCACTCTTTAGGAAGGGGTCTCCAGCTAAGACCTCCAAACAGAGTCTGAAATCTATCTGGGGGGATGTTAGAACTGTTTGACAGAAGAGTAAACAGTAGAGGATTTTGATGGATGGGATTGTCCGCCCCCACGCCCACATACACACTCCAAATACTGTAGATATTCAGACAGTTTTCTAAATATCAACATTTGGTGCTCTTCCACAAATAAGCATATTTTCATATGTGAGAACTAAAATGTAAAAATATGTGTTTCTGTTCCCCTGTCTGACTTGTGCTCTTCCATACGTTGGGCTCATTGCTTTATGTTTACTAGAGGGCTTTACAACCCGGTGACAAAGGTGGGAGGAGTCACAGAGGTCTTTTTTTCATGAACATATGATAGGAATCAAGATATTACCCAAATAAGCTTGGGATTAGCAGATACAAACTATTATACAAAGGGTGGATAAACAACAAGTTGCTATTGTCTAACCCAGGGGACTATATTCAGTAACCTGTGATGAATCATAATGGAAAAGAATATGAAAAATAATATATATATATGCGTAACTGAATCACTTTGCTGTACAGCAGACATTAACACATTATAATTCAACTATTTGCCAATAAAAAAATTTTAAAGATACTACCCAAATATGACAGTTAATTCTTTACATCTTCATAGCTATAAGCACAAGCAGATAAATAGTTTTTCTTCCCTAGCTTTAATATAATTATATTGAGACAGAATTATATAGAGATGTTTTCTAAAAAGTCAGTTCAACAATTTTTGCATTTCTGTAAAGATACTCAAATGTAGGTTATTTTAAACAGTTTTTAAAGCCAAACTGATACCAAAAAGATTAAATCCCTTTCCATCAAAATTGCCTTAGTTGGTTTTATTTGTTTCTGCTTTGTGAAAATAGTAAAAATTAGAGTGTCGGTATGATTAAATATACATTTATTTTCTGAGTTGTTCACATTTAAGACATACTGTGGAGTGTCATCTTAACTGCTGGGGGAAGAGATTCCATAGTCAGCAAATGGCTAAAACCATGTATAGTTACAATGACCCTTGAATATAATTTAAACCACCCACAACAACCACATATAGTGGTTTTGTTTATGGGACTTTGTTTTTAAATGCAAGACAGTCCTTTAATAGCCAGTTTTTATTCCAGCTTTGAAACATTCACTATTCCTTTAATTTGAGCATCGACAGAGTGATTGACTTCGGTTCAGAGGCCATTTGCCAGCAAAAATAAATTGTCGTGTTTTACACTTTTGCTCAGTTCACAAGCTGAATGCATGTTTGAGGTATTTACTTCCAGTTTATTCTTAAAGAGAGGAAATGCTAGCTACCTTGTCTGTCTCTTTAACATCTAACTTCAGAACTGACTGTAAAGATGCTTTGTGTCTCTCCCTGACTCAGCCTCTGATCTTCCTCTGCAGGTTTCTGGTTAGCTTTATGGTGGATGCTCGAGGGGGCTCCATGAGGGGAAGCCGTCACCACGGGATGAGGATTATCATTCCTCCACGCAAGTGTACGGCCCCCACCCGCATCACCTGCCGTTTGGTAAAGAGACATAAACTGGCCAACCCACCCCCCATGGTGGAAGGAGAGGGATTAGCCAGTAGACTGGTAGAAATGGGTCCTGCAGGGGCACAATTTTTAGGGTAAGTCATTTTGTCAATTTTCATCTTGGCCCTTATACCGCATCTTTGATTTTCTTTACCCTTGTCAATTAAATTAAATCTATTGAGTTAACTATTAAATCTATTGAGTTGGACCATTTTGATCGATTACAGCATTGGTGTAGAATCAAAGGTCACAAAGCTATGTAATTCTGTGAAAAGCTGAAAGGCTGGCACTTCCTTAACTCAGTTTGCTGGTCAAAGCTTTTACTAACCGAGAAGCATGTTCTCTGCTCAGTGAGTGCACGGAACCCCAGCAGCCCCTGTGGAAGTCAAGGCACCACTCTGACATGTGACATGTTGAATAAATGGCTATTTTGGGTACATGTCTTCTTAATGATAACTTTTTGGGGAAACAATCCATTGTGATCTGGTACTTTAAGAGAAAAAAATGAATTTCTTTTCTGAGGTGGCACTTGGGCGCAAACCAGGCAGGCTCTGTCATGACTGACAGTTTGTTCACAGTTTCCCCTTCTTGTTTCTCTTCCTGCTGCATGGATGTTATTCAGTAAACTGCATCTTCCCACCAATCCTCCCCCTGTAAATGAGGGTGAGAGCTTGGTTAGCCGAATCCTGCAGCTTGGGCCTCAAGGAACAAAATTTATTGGGTAGGATCTTTATAGACAAGATACAGAATGTCTACAATTCTTTTCCATTTTCAATTTTTTTCTATCACACCCATGGTCTTATTCTTGTCTTAATTTTATTTTCAGTTTTTAATGCTTTCAGTTGATGTGTGTCACTGAAAGAAAAAATGAAATCATAGTGGCTTGACTTAATGTAGCACCCACCGCTACCTCTCTTGTGCTTTTCAAGCATGTGGAATTCACTGCAAGCATTCTGCTTTCATAACTTCGTGCTTTTGTAAAATTTACTTTCATTTAAAATATTTCAACTGATTATGGTAGTTTTTAAGATAGACTGAAGATCTAATTTTAACCCAGTGTATAGAGAAGGTATTTGCAGACTCTGAATCAACATTTGCTATAAATGATATATATATGTGTGTGTATATATATATATATATATATCTGTGTGTATATATATATGTATGTGTGTGGAGTTACATTTTTTTAAAGTACTTATTCATACTAAGTAAACTTTATGGACTTTGAGAAGGAAAATCATCAATAAGTAAGCTGATTTTGAAAAAAATGTTGGGAATACAAGATATTTAAAGAAAACCAAATAGGCAGCAGGTAGAATACTTACTGAAGTTATTAAATTGTTTTGTTTTCTTCTGTTTAAGCTGAGATGTGTTGGTATCCGTCTGTCTGCTTGTCTGTCTGACTGGTGTGTTGGCCTTGGCAGTCTGCATGAAGAAACCTGTTATGAAAACTTATGCTTGGCTTTCACCTTGGTCCCAGACCCTCGCTCATTTCTTCTCTCCAGTATTGTTGAATGTCATACACAAAGCCACATCCCTTAAATATTTACAGTGACAGTATCTGATACATCAACCTGCAAAGATTGTATCTAGTTCTCAAAAAAAAGAAAAAATTAATGTCTGATCCAGGTGTGGTTAAAAATATCATAAACATCTTAATAACTCTTGAAATTACTAACACTGTTAGGAATAGTTGAATCTGTTTTTATCCATCAAAAAATAAATGCATTATAAAAAATCTTTCAAACCCTTGATTTTAATTAACTGTCAGTATTTTGCCAAAAGTAAAATTTTCTTGCCTATCATCCTATTTTAAGTGAATGCTTTTGTAATAACTCAAATATTAACATGTTTTATGTCATTTGGTCATTACAACTACTATCACTTTTTATGCTGTTACCTATTCAAGCCTGTACCTTCTTTTCCCACTTGTACATAATCACATAGGCTAAGAGGTGAGGTTACATACAACCTCTGTAGGAGAATAATGATACTGTCTACTTAAATGTCATAAAATAAAGCTGCACAATCCAACTACATAAACTGTGTGTGATTGTGGTCTGCTTACTTCCATTCATCTTTTTTAGCATTTATCCTACTTTAAAATTTAACAGAATTATTCCTGTGCTTGATTGGCTAGCTTCAATTTGCAGCCATCTTTTTACATTCTTTTGCAAAAGGACACTGTCAAAGATTAGCAGATTGTTATATGACAATTTCAAACCAGTAGTGCTTTTTCAGAAAGTTTAATTCCTATGCAGGCTAACAAGAGTGAGGAAATTAAGCTGCCCATTTCGTAACTTAAAAGTTAAAGAAACTCTCTTGACTATACAGGCCATAAACATTATGAAAACTGACTATTGCAGGGAGTGGATTGTTACATTGATTGTTTTCTTACTAAGGGAAAAAAAAAATCAGTAATCTCTCAAAATAATTTACAAAATTTCTTTTAAGCAATGACTGTGTCCTTTTAAATCATGAGTGTTTTGTATAATATACCTATTGTGTTCTTAAAAACGGACCAACTTTCCTTCTTATGGTCTATTTTAATAATTTTCAATTCCTCGATTTCTGATGTGTGCTGAATATTTTCCCTCTTTTAAATCAAATGCCTAATATATGATAGGCCCCCAAGAATTGTTTGTGAATGAATGAATGATGGCATGTTTTCAGGCTTCTAATATATTATTTAATTAGCAAATGATTCTGCAGCTTTGAAATCATTCCCAACCTTAGTGGCACCTCTGATTTTCAAATGAATATTGTCAGTGAAACATTTTAAAAAGTATGAAACTATAAACACATTTCCTTTGATACCAAAATAATGTGGCTTTTTTTCCAGCCCTGTCATAGTGGAAATCCCTCACTTTGGGTCTATGAGAGGCAAGGAGAGAGAGCTCATTGTTCTTCGCAGTGAAAATGGTGAAACATGGAAGGAGCATCAGTTTGACAGTAAAAATGAAGATCTAACTGAATTACTTAATGGCATGGATGAAGGTAATTACAGTGACTGCCTGCTTCTATAAATGTCTGTAGGCAGGAATCAAGTGAATGACTAGCACTAAAGGAAATAGTGCTCGAATTTCATACATCTGTATTTTAAAGTGGGAATCGGGTTCCTCAGCATTTGCTGTTTTCTACGTATAAGGCATGAAGTTCAATTTCATCTAAAAACCTAGCCCTATCTGAATACTCATGTACAAATTTCTGATAATTCTTTCAGTCTGAAATCAACTATATCAATCTTTCCAAAGCTTAAGAAAGTTTTCTAAATCAAAAATGTGTGAGGGGTAAAATAATTAATAATGGAAGGTATGCAAAACATGGAGAGCATTTTTAAGAAAATACATTCACTTTTTAAAAAACTGTTATTGGAGTGTAATTGATTTACAATGTTGTGTTAGTTTCAGGTGCACAGCAAAACGAATCAGTTATACACATACATGTGTTGACTCTTTAAAATGCTTTCCCCATATAGGTTATCACAGAGTATTGAGTAGAGTTCCCTGTGTTACACAGTAGGTTCTTGTTAGTTATTATATATATATAGTAGTGTATATATGTCCATCCTAGTCTCCCAGTTTCCCTCCCCACTTTACTCCCTGGAAACCATAAGTTTGTTTTCTACATTTGTAGGGAACTACATTTCTGTTTTGCAGATAAATTCATTTGTACCTTTTTAGACTATATGTGTAAGTGATATAATACGATATTTGTCTTTCTCTCTCTGACTTCACTCAGTAAGACAATCTCTAGATCCATTCATGTGACTGGAAATAGCATTATTTCATTCCTTTTATGGCTCAGTAATAGTCCATTCTATATATATATACATATGTATGTATGACATCTTTACCCATTCCTCTGTCGATGGACACTTGGGTTGCTTCCATGCCTTGGCTATGATAAACAGTACTGCAGGGAACATTGGAGCACATGTATCTTTTCAAATTATTGTTATCTCCAGGAGTGGGATTGCTGAATCATATGGTACTGTTTACTTTTTGTTTGGGAAATTATTATTTCTATCCCTTTTCTTTTATCTCATTCTTCTCCCAGATTATTCTTATAGATTTTTAATTTCTCCTGGATTCTAATCAGTTTTTTAAAGAATGAGGTTCGGGCTAATGATTGGAGTCTTTGGTGCTTCCAGTGTCTTTTTCCTTGATCTGGTGAGACAGGCCTATAGCAAGCATGTCACCTTCTCGTATACACCTTCTTTGGGCTGTCTAACCCTTAGAATCATAGTAGTTTTTCTTAGCAGACATTGTGAATAGACTCGTTTTGAGAGTGGGTACTTGCTATGAAAGTTAAGTCGCTCAGTCATGTCTGACTCTTTGCGACCCCGTGGACTGTAGCCCACCAGGCTCTTGCATCCATGCGATTCTCGAGGCAAGAATACTGAAGTGGGTTGCCCTTTCCTTCTCCAGAGGATCTTCCTGACCCAGGAATCGAACCCAGGTCTCCCGCATTAGAAGCAGACGCTTTAACTTCTGAGCCACCAGGGAGGCCAACTTGGTATAGTGTTTTCTTTTTAGAATGTTGAAAAGAGAGAGGTAGAGCAAAGTCACCATAAGGAAGGCTAACCTTTATACTAACTGCTGGTCCGTACACATCCAGCAACTGCTTTATACAGCATTTTTACTGGAGATCCAATTCACATACTATAAAACTCACTACCTTCACATTTTAATTCACTGGCTTTTGGAAAGCATCTAACATAGTCTCTCCGGGTTGTAAAGTGTGCATGAAGGAGCTACACAGACTCGAGGGTGTCTGAGGGACGACTGTGGACAAGCTCTTGGATCCCCATGAGCCTCTGTTCCTTCTGCAAAACGGAGATTACCTTCCTTACTTCATAGGGCTGCTGTTAAGAAAAAACAGTCATTATGTGAATCACTTTTCAAATATAGTCCTTGTTACTTACACAGCCCTTGATACATATCAGCTATTGTTACTATTATATCCATTCCATAGAAAAATATTGTCATACCAAAGGTTTTGTATAAGACATGGTGAATCACGGCCAGCCAAGAATTTTAAAATGTCTTTACAGCAGGGTAAAGTGAATCTAATCATTGTTGAGAGTCTAGCATTCACCAGGCACTGATGACTGCATTTATATATTAAAATTTTAAGTGAAAGCATACTACCATAAGGTAGGTAGTTTTAATCCTACTTTATAGATGAGGGAACTGAAGTTCAAGTAAGTTAAGTAACTTATAAAAAGTTACTCCAACTAAGAAGCAGCACCAGGGTTGAAATCTGTTCTACCTGTTTGCAAAAACTTTTAACTATTCCACTTATTTTAGAAACGTGTGCCCTGTGGAGAGGAAAATAAACCAAAAAAGAAAAATTCCTACAAACTTCTAGATTTCAAGATCGAGAATAGTCACTTTAAATGTTATGCATGTAATAAGTATATAGTAAATGTTTATATATAATATTGATATTTATATCCTATATCATACACAACTTCAGATAATTTCTGATGGATGGGAACATGCAGTGGTGATTAAGATTTCTGATTTTTATTACCTTAATTTATTTTGCAGCATGAAGTATAGTCATTCTTTTATACAGAAATTTACAAGAAAACACAATCCAAGGTTTTAAAAAGAATAAATCCTAAAGGAAAGAACTGAGTTAGCATTTTGAAAAGAGTAAAAAAATATGGATGATTCAGGTGAAAGAAATGGAGAGAATAAGATAAATGGGTTTTCCAAAAAGGATAGTTTTTGTTTGTTTGTTTTAAGGAAAATCAAGTATAAAAATATTTTCATGTATCCAGTATTTCTTAAATGCTGTTGTTGATTACTAGTTTTTTAAAGGTAGCATCCTCTACACAAGGATTTTATTTTACTTTTAACCAAGAGCTACCTTGATGATATAAGCTGCTGAGGGCAGGGTATGTGTCTTAATAATGATGAGCCACCAGTACTGGGCACAGTGCTGACTTAGACTCCCACCCAATCCTGGAGAGTGGACAGGAGGAGGAACCATAGCATAATATGCAGCTCTAGAGGAAAGTTCACATCAGTCTATTTCTTCTACCCTAAACTTCACTAATGTTAATCTCCAGGGGGAAAAGTTAAAGGGGAACATTCACTTTGAGGACAGTTCTGAGAGAGTAACGATATTTTAGGAAGAATGTTGAATATTCTAAGAGAATGCTGTCCAGTGGAATTTTCTATAATGATGGAAATATCCCATACCTGTGCAATTCAACCGTAATCACTAGTCACATGTAAATCTTGAGTACCTGAAATGTGACTGGAGCAAGTGAGGAAGGTAATGTTTAATTTTTTAAATTAACTGCAAGTAGCCACCATTGTGGATTCTAAAGTGTGTTCTTTATTTTTGAGCACATATTATATAGCATATCCTATCCGGCACAAGCAGATTTTTTTGTTTTTTTTTTTAAGTTTCTTGATGGAATGGATTTCCAAGATTTCATACTGACATGTCTTCATTTTGTTTTCAACAAGCTAATTTTCAAATAGGAAGTCTTCCTATCTTTGCTTAGACAACTGACTCCTAAAACACTACCATACTAAGGGCATCTGTGTGATGTTTTAAAGATACAATGATATAGCCCTCTGTCCTGCGTTCTACATGCTATGTTGGAAATAGTGGATAGAGTTGCTTTGCTACATTTTTAAAGACCAGATAAACTCTGGTTCCATTTTAGACAATTAAAAGGAAAGGAAAGTACTTCCAAGTTTAAAAAGATCAAGCACTGGAGGCCACAACAGGAAAAATGAGGACTATTATTAAATTTAAAAGTAATGATAATGAAGGAACCAAGACACACATTTTATAACTGAAACTTACTTGATCAGATTTCATACCCAGCTCAAGAACCACTTACCACCACTCTTGTTCTATCCCCAGAGAGACTTCGTTTTTACTGGCACCTCCCTCCCTGAAAATCAGGCAAAAATAAACATCAGTCTGTCTCTAAAAATCTAACCCTTCTTCTTCCTTCAAGGTCCAACCAGTCAGAGTTCTTGTGGGAAGAAAAGCCTGAGGTTTCATGTTATTTTCTACTCTCTCCACTCTGTCCCCTGAATAGCTGTTGATTAGCAAGATAAAAATAGTGCATAAGATAAGCCAGTGACCGTCCTTAAAGGAAAAAAGAGATAACTCATCCTACTATAGCTTTGGGCTTCCCTGGTGGCTCAGAGGTTACAGCGTCTGCCTCCAATGTGGGAGACCTGGGTTCAATCCCTGGGTCGGGAAGATCCCTTGGAGAAGGAAATGGCAATCCACTCCAGTATTCTTGCCTGGAGAATCCCATGGACAGAGAAGCCTAGTAGGTTACAGTCCATGGGGTCGCAAAGAGTCGGACACGACTGAGCGACTTCACCTTCACCTTCACTATAGCTTTATTTAACCTATTCATTTTCCCAGTTTGTAACCATTAAGCCTTATCTGTCATCTGTGGGAATTGATCCTTGATAATACTTATCTTATTATAAATGTCTCACTTTAACTCTCATTTCCATAAATGAATTCTATGTTACTTTATAACTAACCTATATTCTACTTTTATAACTAGTCCTAGTGTACCCCCTTCTCTGAAAATCTTAAAACCCAAGTGTTCAGAAAGCATCTTAGCCAGTATTTTGATTAGTGATATATATATATATATATACACACACACACACTTTTTTTTTTTTTTTTTTTACTAAGCAACACAATTATAAAGATCAGGCTATGGTTCTATAGTATTTTTAAAACTTGCAAAACCTTTCGGTGTGCACAATCAAATTGTAACTCCAGGGAAGTTGGTCAGTCAGTTCAGTCGCTCAGTCGTGTCTGACTCTTTGCGACCCCATGGACTGTAGCCTACCGGGCTCCTCTGTCCATAGAGGGCAAGTCCAAAGAGGAGGGTAACTTGCACAGTGTAGTTTGGTCATTAGGGTTATGAACTGCAGGTATCACACAGACTGGAATTCTCGTCCTGGCTCCACCACTTACAAACCCTAAGTCTCTCTAACCTTGTAGAGAACTAATGGGGAATGGATGAGCTGAAATATGTAAATTTCATAACACAATGTCTGACACATGAAAACCACACCTAAAGTTAGCCATACACACACAGGTGCCATGTACATACAGTTGGGCAGGAGAGCAAGCAGGGGCAGAAATCTTGCCTCTTCAACTTGCCAAGTCATGTGCTCTGACACTGGCCTTGAGGTCAAAGGGTCATTTTTATTTTATTTTATTTTTTCAAAACTACTGTCTAGTTACCACGCCATATACTTGGAGGGCTATGTCTACTCCAAGTGGATGCCCTTTTCCAAATCACACAAGGACACCACCGGGGCTAGTAGAATCCCATCACCACCACCCATTCAGGGAAGAGTAGGTTGATAGATCAAGACTTCCAAAATTTCGACTCTAAATCTAGTTGTTTTTCTATAATACTCCCTCACCTCTGCATCTTCTAAAATGAAGGATGCCTTATTCAGTCGCTAAGTCATGTCCGACTCTTTGTGACCCCATGCACTGTAGCCTGCCAGGCTCCTCTGTTTCCTCTATCTCCCAGAGTTTGCCCAAATTCATGTCCACTGAGTCAGTGATGCTGTCTAACCATCTCATCCTCTGCCGCCCCGCTTCTCATTCTGTCTTCAGTCTTTCCCAGCATCAGTGTCTTTTCTAGTAAGTCAGCTGTTCACATTGGGTGGCCAAAGTATTGGAGTACGTTTCAGTATCAGTCCTTCCAATGAATATTCAGGGTTGATTCCTTTAGGATTGACTGGTTGGATCTCCTTGCAGTCCAATGGACTCTTAAGAGTCATCTCCAGCACCACAATTTGAAAGCATCAATTCTTTGGAGCTCAGCCTTCTTTATGGTCCAACTCTCACGTCCATATATGACCACTGGAAAAATCATAGCTTTGACTCTGTGGACCTTTGTCAGCAAAGTGACGTCTCTGCTTCCTAATACACTGCTTACATTTGTCATAGCTTTCCTTCCAAGGAGCAGGTGTCTTTTAATTTCATGACTACAGTCACCATCTGCAGTGATTTTAAAACCCAAGGGGAAAAAAAAAACTTGTCACTGCTTCCACTTTTTCCCCTTCTATTTGCCATGAAGTGATGGGACCAGATGCCATGATCTTAGTTTGTTTTTTTTTTTTTAATGTTGAATTTCAAACCAGTTTTTTCACTCTCCTTTTTCACCATCAAGAGGCTCTTTAGTTCCTCTTCACTTTCTGCCATTAGAATGGTATCATCTGCATATCTGATGTTGTCGATATTTCTCTCAGCAGTCTTGATTCCAGCTTGTGATTAATCCAGCCTGGCATTTCACATGATATACTCTGAATATAAGTTAAATAAGCAGGGTGACAATATACAGCCTTGTTGTACTCCTTTCCCAACTTTGAAACAGTCAGTTGTTCCATGCCCAGTTCTAACTGTTGCTTCTTGATCTGCACACAGGTTTCTCAGGAGGCAGCTAAGGTGGTCTGGTATTCCCATTTCTTTAAGAATTTCCCAAAGTTTGTTGTGATCTACAAAGTCAAAGTTTAAGGCTTTAGCATAGTCAGTGAAGCAGGAGTAGATGTTTTTCTGGAATTCCCTTGCTTTCTCTATGATCTAACAAATGTTGGCAATTTGATCTCTGGTTCCTCTGCCTATTCTAAACCCAGCTTTTACATCTGAAAGTTCTCAGTTCACATACTGCTGAAGCCTAGCTTGAAGAATTTTGAGCATAACCTTAATGTGAAATGAGTGCCATTGTATGGTAGTTTGAACATTCTTTGGCATTGCCCTTCTTTGGGATTGGAATGAAAACTGACCTTTTCCAGCCCAGTGGCTAGAGGATGCCTATAAAGGTGCTTGGTATGCAAGAAAAGGTGACAGAAATGTCATTTGCTATTTAAGTTTTCCATTATGAATCAGGGTACCCTCTTAATTCTTGTATGATTCCAAAAGACATGATGTGTGTTCAGGAAAGACGCTCACTGCAGAATAAGATGGAGACGAGTTATTTGTGGCACTAGCAAGCTCAGGGACAAAGGCGACAGTGATTATGCTAGTGAAGCAGGTGTGTTAGCAAAGTTCCACTGAAACAAGAGGCTAGAATGACACAGAGGACAGTTGGTCTGGGTGTGAAGAACCTGCTGTCGCCACTAAGGTATCACGTAGCAGGAGCCACTTTTCTGTTTGGCAGCAGACATAAATCTTGTCCTAGCACTTGTTCACTGGTGTGTTTTCGGGAGAGAAAAAGGTACCACAAAACAAAAGTACTCATTCTGCTCCTGCAAAAGCATCATCTTTCAAGTGCAGCAAATTGAATCTACCTTGAAAGTTTAATTAAAACCTTACTTGAATTCAACTAACAAAGTTCAATTCACCATGTTTAAAATTGTGCTTCCGCTGAGAGGGGATATGGGGAGAGGGCTGGACTAGGAGTTTGGGATGAGTGGATACAAGCTTCTATATATACGGAATAGGTAAACCACCGGGTCCTACTATATAGTACAGGGGACTACACTCAACATCCTCTAAAAGACTATAATGGAAAAGAATATGAAAAACAATATATATATCTGTCTGAATCACTTTGATGTACAGCAGAGACTAACACATTATAAATCAACTGAAGTTCAATAAAATGAATAGAATAAATGCCTCCAAAGTCAGACCCCAAAGGGATGTTGTATAGTTTGTGGTTATACTGGACCTGGGAGTAATATTTATTAGTAAAAGAATCCTTCCTCCTTAGAGGTCTTAAGAATTGAAGAGTTTGAGAAATGCTCAGTCCTGCACTGACCAATACAGTAGCTACATGTGGCCAGAGAGCACTTGAAATAGGGCTAATACAAACTGAGATGTGCTGCAAATATAAATATAAAATATACCAGAGATATGAAGATTTAGTACCCCCCCCAACATACATCTCATTTATAATTTCTACATTAATTAAATGTTGAAATAGTAATATTTGGGATATACTGAAATAAAGAAAACATACAATTAAAAATAATTTCACCTATTCTTCTTTTATTTTTTAGTGTAGCTATTAATTTTTTAAATTATATATATGGCACGCATTATATTTTTTTAGACAGCACTACCATGGACAGTAGTAGATTTTGCTTTGTACATATTAGGTCTAAAATCTATTCGATTTTAAAATCAAAATCATTACTACCTGAGTATCAAAAGCATGCTTTGAAGATATGTGAATTTTGCTATTATTTTAAAATCCCAATCACTGTATTGGAACAAAATGTTGCTGAAGTTCTCCAAACAGTATTACAGCACTAGGAAAATATTTCCTCACTTGTTAACACTGCTTAACATTCAGATGAGAGCAAGTAAAATTTTATGGTAATCCATTTTCGATTAAATAATTACATATATTGTTTTACTATAAATTGAAGTAGGAAAGGAAAATTTATACTAATTATGTAGTTTAACAGAAAATAAAATGTCCGTAATTTATTGTCTAACTATATCAATCATATTTTAGAAACATGCTTTTCGGTTAAAAATTGCTACTTTGGTTCTTTTCAATTGAACTGATTTTTACTTTATCAACCATGAGACCAAACAGTGATCTTAAATTGTCAAATTAGATCATAGAATCAGTTGAGCACTGAGAAGTGGAGTATGTAGCTTTATGTTGCACACAGCACCACCTGTTGGAGAAATCTAGTCCCGATTTTGAAAAATTCCGGAGGAAAAAGTAAAAACTGAACTTAACCAAGTCAGGACTGTGGTTGGAGTGTAAAGGAAAAAAAAAATAAACTGTGGTTGGAGTGTAAAAAAAAGAAAAAGCGTGCTAAAAAACTATTAATTGAACCATAACACAATACTAATTTGCTCTCAGTCCACAGCCATATAAAAGTTACTTTAAATCAATGGAATGATGCCCACCATGTACATAACCGGACCAGAGCAGTTCCATCACCCCTGCTAGTCAGGGAATAAAAACAGGACCAAAGCAGATGAGCGGTACCAATGCCAAGTTCTATACATGTCTATGTAATGGACTTGCTAGCAATTCCATGTCTTAATGAACCATTATTGGGTCTAAAAATGACATCAGACATCCTGTCACAGATGTCAGGCAGAGGGCCTCAGCGCCCTCCAGGGACACAGAAGGAGTGCAAGAGACAGGGCCACATCCTGCATCACCTTCAGTGTCGGTGTGAATGAGGCCGACTTGCGGACACCGCAGGTCTAGGCCCCTCAGAGCACAGTGCGCTTCCATGTTTGTGCCACATGCTGCGTTACTGATCGGTGTTTAGCTTTAAGACATTATATCCGATCCTGATTTTGAAGATAGGATTATATTCATTGTTTCTTGTCTGGATATAGTACCAACGGTTAAAAGAAGGGTTGAGGAAAGTTATGTAAGGGGGCTAATTGCTTAAAAAGCTTTTTATTTACATAAATAGAAAAGTAATCTAATGTGGAAGAATATTTTTCTAGAAAATGACATGGAGAAGCAGATGCAAAGAATATGAGGCTTCTGCAGTCATAGCAGAAACCCTTAGAATGATTGATTATTCCAGCATGGCCAAACATGCCCTCCCTCACTTCTCTTCCTCCAGGAAGCATTCCCTAAAGCCCAGTCCAAGTTAGATCCACTGGTAAATAGTCTACGGCACCTGGCCTGTCTTCTTCTGTAAGCAGCTTTGAACTTTGCTCTCTTCATGGTGGACTCTAAAGTTCATGTGCGCAGAGAATGGCTCTGACTGGTGACAGTCATTATGCCCCATGTAGGTAACAGCTCTTAGCAGTGTTGTCTCTTCATCATAATTTGTTGACTGAATGAAGAAATGAATGACTTTTATCCAGGCATGTGCTGCCACTCCTGGGGATACATTTCCTCAGTAATTTAGTGACCCATATCTAAGAGAGAAAGCAACTTCTAAACAAACAGATGCCACAAATGAGGACAGGAGGTCTGGGAGGCAGGAAAAGGGCATGTGATGATTAGAAATTAGTTTTCTAAAAATTAACTTCAAGATATAGGGTCATTAGAAATTACAGGGATTGCTAAACCTGGAGGGGAAAACAAACAGATATGTCATTGTTTCCAGACATTCTGCCTCATTAGCCCTCAATTACTTGTGCAAATCTGAATAACAAAGGTCCCTACCTTGGTGTGAAATAATGCTGATCCAGACAGATGAATAGCAGATGCCAGAATTCAATGAGTTAAATTACTAAAATTATGGGACCTTTCTGTACGGTCTTTGCAACTTCCCATGAATCTAATTTTTCCAAAATAAAAATTGAAAAAGTTCCTACTATGTTTTCTTTGCGGAAGAAGGGTCAAGTTTATAATTTGAGGGTTTCTTCCTGTAACCTCACAGAGGGCTAGTTCCAAAAGTTGCATGTTCAGATGGAGCTGAACTTTAGTTCCAAGAAATGAATGTCTATATAATTTTCTGAAATATTTCAGTGAGTATATTACAAGTGTGTTATTGCTCCCCATATTCTATGAAAAAAAAACATTAGTTGCTCAGTCATGTCTGACTCTGTGACTCCATGGACAGTCGCCTGCCTGGGGTCTTCTATCCATGGAATTCTGTAGGCAAGAATACTGGAGTGGGTAGTCATTCCCTTCTCCACGGGATCTTCCTAACCCAGGGACTGAACCTGGGTCTCCTGAATTGCAGGCAGATTCTTTACTGTCTGAGCCACCAAATTTTATAGCCAGAGTTAAATAGTATAAGTTTATCTTCTATTTCCCTCATTTCCCCCAATTTATCTGCTACTTAATTTTCTGTTATTGGGAAATTTTCCCTTAAAAACTGAATGAAATTAAAATGATAGCAGTTCTGATTTATACACTTGTAGAGATGCAAAACAGAAATAGTGTTACCTTTCTTTAAAAGAAATCCAAACTTTGATCTGCCACAGGCAGGCTATGGCTTTCCTCTATCTCCAAGGTTGTATGACCTTGGAAAGAATATGTAACCTAAGTTATGTCAACAGAACTGTGCTGGTGGTTTTTGTATCATTTATTTGTCATATCTATTGCAGAGGAAAATTTCTTATCCTGATCTTATAAACAAGTAATGTAGGGCTCAGAGTTCAGGAATCTGTCCAAAGTCCAAGCTCACTGATTTGAGAACTGGATTTGAACCTAAGATACCTGTCTACAAAAACTTTCCACAGACCCATATGAGCTAGCCTGCCCTTTTGAATTCTGATATTCTAAGACTCCATTTTTTCCCACCACTCATTATTAAATACTCCATTCTTAGAAGAGCAAGCTAAGAGAACATTCACATGACCAGAAATGAAACCCCAGATACAGAAATCATCCTTTGTGAAACCTTTAGCTTGTATTTCTTCTGTAGACTATTCACTCTCAAACCTGCAGATCACAAACAGCCTTTAGAAAACAGATTCCATTCAGGAAAGAGAGTCATGGACTCATTTAACCAAGTTATCAAGACATTTATGACATGCATGTAAGAGTGAGGCCAAACTGATCAAGGTGATAGTTTAAATGCTTTAAGAAAAACTTATTTCCTGGGAATGTGATTTCAGTTCTGTTATTTATGATTCATTGTATTATGACATGAATAAGCATTCATATTTGCAAAGCATTTTATGATCCTTCTTGCTCTGTTGCAAAATCTCATTTACAGAAAATGCTGTCACACCTTTTACCAAGAAGGAAACTAAATGAGTTACAAGGTACTTAAGAAATTTGCCATTCATCAGCAAGGCAAGAATGCTGTAGAACATTAGCTTCCATTTCCTATTCCACCGTCAGCAGAGCTTTCTGCTTCTGGAGTGAGCCAATAAGAAGTCATGTCATCTTTTGGATCAGGGTGTTTGCATATCTGTCCACTAAATGAAAGTCGCTCAGCTGTGTCTGATTCTTTGTGACCCCATGAACTATACAGTCCATGGAATTCTCCAGACCAGAATACTAGAGTGGGTAGCCTTTCCCTTCTCCAGGGAAGCTTCCCAACCCAGGTATCGAACCCAGGTTTCCGGCATTGCAGGCAGATTCTTTACCAGCTGAGCCACAGGGAAGCCCAAGAATACTAGAGTGGGTAGCCTATCCCTTCTCCAGGGGATCTTCCCAACCCAGGAATTGAACCGGGGTCTCCTGCATTGCAGGCAGATTCTTTACCAACTGAGCTATCAGGAAAGCCCTGATATCCACTACTCATCCATTTATCATTATTCACTACTCATTATCTATCCACTACTTATTTATCAACCATTAACCAGTGGTTCAGTGTTAAAGAATCTGCCTGGCAAGCAAGAGATGCAGGTTCGGTTCCTAGGTCAAGAAGAGGCCCTGGAGAATGAAATGGCAACCCACTGCCACTCCAGTATTCTTGCCTAGGAAATCCCGTGGACAGAGGAGCCTGGTGGGCTACAGGCCATGGGGTTGCAAAGAGTAGGGCACGACTTAGTAACTAAACAGCAGCAGCAGCAGCAGCAACCCATGTGCCAGCTAGCCTGCAGAGACACTGTGTTAAATAGTGGTTGGTTTTGTCCCTTCTCCCACCTGGGTCTTAGCTCTAAAGCAGACCAGCTAAGTTAATTTGGGCAAGTCACTTAACCTCTCTGAACTTCAGACACTTACTTCACCAAAATGCTATGTGGGCAAAACAGTAATTGACCTGCCGCAAGGTAGACATGCAGTAAGTGTAAATTTTAACCTTCCTCCTGGCCAAACCTATTTCAGAACTCACCTCTCTTTTCCCTTTGATGTCGGTGTATGTAAGAGAGAGGGGAAAAAAAAAACAAACTTGTAACAGATTAAAAGAGAGGGATTCCAGGGTCCTTTCATTGTGCAGGCATTAGAATCATCCTGAAAAGTAAGAAGCTCTTAATACTTTTTATGCCCTTGTCTCCTTTAATTCTGTAGCTATGGAGTGGTTTAGTACATCCTTTTAAAAATCATTTAAAATTAATTTATATTTATTGTTCCCCCATAAGTACCTCTTCTCATATTGAAATGTCCTTGTTTTTCATGGGATCCTGTTGTCATGTTTTTAATAATTTGGGGTCTGGATACTTAAAGACAGATACAGGGTAAGAGTCTACTAAGACTTTGCTTCTCAGCTATGTCAAGTCATGAAGTCACCTGAGTTGTAGGGAAGTTTCAGGGTCCATCCCTGGGCTCCCAACTCAGAATCTCCATTACAGAAGCCTAGGAGTCTCTGCTATGAACACATCACACTGTGTTACTTCTGATGTGGCCAGTTTGGGGGCACACTGCTCTGGGAGCTAGATGACAGAGGAATTGCTAACAGCTTTAAAAGAGATTGAGTACAACACAGAGGGTCCCTGAGTCACTGGCAAATCCTAAAAAACGTCAGAAATTGAGCATGCAGCTTCTCCATTTACCACTCATTTGCTGCATCTGCTGGGTACACCTCACCTATTTGGAGTTGCCTTAGTGCTTCACGCAAGGTAATGTGGCCTAAGTGTGATACAGTGACCTCCATTACACAAGGTTCCTCCTAAACCCACTGCATTTGTTTCCAGGGGCAAAACATCTGTTTCTACCTTGTTGTTGTTATTCAGTCACTAAATCGTGTCCAACTCTTTGCAACCCGCGGACCGCAGCATGCCAGGCTTCCCTGTCCCTCACTGTCTCCCTGAGTTTGTCCAAGATCATGTCCATTGAATCGGTGATGCTATGCAACCATCGCATCCTCTGCTGCCCTCTCTCTTCTTTTGCCTTCAGTCTTTCCCAGCATCAGGGTGTTTTCCAATGAGTCGACTCTTTGCATCAGGTGGCCGAAGTGTTGGAGCTTCAGCTTCAACATCAGTGCTTCCGATGAGTATTCAGGGTTGATTTCCTGAATTGACTAGTTTGATCTCCGTGCTGTCCAAGCTCCTCTAACTCCTTACAAATGTACATGCAGACACCCACCACACTCACAAGCACAAGCAGCTAAGAAGTACACATTATCATAAGTCCCCAGAAAGATGCCTTGCTCCTTCCAGTGGGTCCAGACTGATTGGAGTAAGCTTAATACTCACAGGATACACACGTTACATTTCAGTTTAGGACATATGTCTTGTCTGAAGGGTGTAATTTTATGGCAGAGTCCATGTAAATTGCTTGCACTATGTGGAATCCTGAGCCATTTCTAAAGGAGGACATAATCATAGCTTTGAGACATAAGGAAATAAAGAATCTACTTAGCTGATGGTGATGAGTTGCACAGCAATTGAAACAAACTATAAGAACTTTCTCAGTTGGAGCAGACATTATGAATTCTGGGAATTCAGACTTTTTAAAATAAGCCAAATCATGGGAAAGGAAATATATCTGCTCTGAATGGAAACTTTTATTCTCTGTGAAGTGCTGAATAGGTGAAAACTTGCCCGGAATATTTTCCTGAACAAACTCTTTGATTCCTTCCTGTTTTTTTCTATAGTAAGCTTTTAAAATTATTATTATTATTATTTACTTTTGTTTCCTTTTTCTTCACTAGAGACTCAGTATTTAGGTTTTGATAGAGCAGACGGGAAGGAGATGGTTAAAAAAACAAATGTTGGACCAAGATTCCAGTTCCATCTTTGATCTGAGTTGACCCTATTTCTCTCCTAGTTAACAGTTAACTTGGTAGTGGTTAATCTGTAAAATAAGAATATGTCACTGATCCAATTACATAACCATCTGTTTTACCTTTCTACACATTTCTATGTAGAATATGCCATAATCTCAGTCCTGTGTCTAATAGAGGAAGCAGACGTGTTGACAGTGGAGCAATGGTAGGCATGCACTGTAGGTATCGGGGGAAATGAAAGGAAGTTTCTGTGAGTAGCAAACAGCAAAACAAAACCAATCCCCTGCCCGAGGTGTAGGGATCTCCCCTTTATTTTATAGCAATTGAAACCACCCCAGCGTGTAGACCCAAAGGTAACACTCTCTTATTCCCCACCCTCTCCTCACTTCACCTCCAACTCCAGTCCCCAGTGCTAACAGCGTAGAAGGTTTCTTCTGCAAATTTCCCATATAAAAGTACACCAGCATAGATTATGCTTTTCCTCTAAAAAGGATCACACTATGCACATTGCTCAGCATCCTGTTTCTTTCCTCACTTTACATATATGTCAATCACTACCTGTCTGGCTCCCTCCTTCCCTCACAGCTCACCTCTAACATCACCTCCTCAGAGAGGTGTTTCCTGATCCTCCACCCATTAGACTGTAATCTGCCTGTGGCCGTGACTAGTTTGCTCTCTGCTGTACCCCTGGTGACTAGACCAGTGCCAGCACACAGCGTGTTCTCAGTAAATCCTTGGTAAGTGGATGGATCTGAATCCTCCAGCCACTTGCTGTGGGAGTGAGAGTGTGAATGAACTGATGTATCAAACCAGTGCCCTTACTGATGGGCACACAGGCTCTGTCAAGCTTTAGTCATTCAAGCAATGCTGCTTTGCCTGTGCTTATAAGGGAATGTCTTCCCTGGTGGCTCAGACAGTAAAGCGTCTGCCTACAATGCAGGAGACCTGGGTTCAATCTCTGGGTTGGAAAGATCTCCTGGAGAAGGAAATGGCAACCCACTCCAGTATTCTTGCCTGGAATATCCTGAAAAATCCCATGGATGGAGGAGCCTGGTAAGCTACAGTCCATGAGGCTGCAAAGAGTCGGACACGACTAAGCGACTTCACTTTCATTTCCACTTCATAAGAGAAGGTCAGAAAATGGGATTGCTGGGTCAAGGGATAGATGCATTTTCATTTTGAATAGAAGATGCCCAATTACACTATCAAAAGATTATTGCTATTCACACCCACCAGCAATGACTGAAAGCATCTGTTTCCCCCCAATTTTCTCTTGACATTATTGGTTTTTAATCTTACCTGGAGGTGGGTGTAGCAAGAGGTTGAACTGTGTTTGAATTGGTATTTCCATGTAAATTACGAAGATTGAATATTTTAATATGTTTATTGGCCGTTTTCTGTGAATCTTCTGTCTATAACATTTCGCCAGTTTGCGCTGCTTTCTCTGTCATCTTGTCAACAGCTTGTAGCTGCCGTTAGTATTGAGCATATTAGTTCTTCATTTGTTATGTGTGGCTGTCACCTTCCCACATTCATTTGCTTTTTTGCTTTTTTGTCATTCGTTTGTCATTCGTTTGTCATTCGTTTGCTATTTTTGCCATAGAAAGCTTTACATTTGTATATGGTCAAACTGCCTTTTACAAGGAGCTTAGCTCAGTGCTCTGTTGTGACCTAGATGACTGGGATGGGAAGAAGGTCCACGAGGGAGGAGGTGTATGTATAATATAGCTGATTCACTTTGCTGTGCAGCAAAAACTAACATAAAGTTAAAAACTAACTAAAGAAAAAACTAACATCCCAATTAGAAGAATTTTTTTAGGAAATAAATGTTATTTAAATTTTATAAAACTGCCTTTTAGGCCTCTGAGTATCCATTTTTAAACTTTATTTTTAATTGGAGGATAATTGCTTTACAATATTTTATTGGTTTCTGTCATTTATCAATGAATATGATTCAGAAAATAAATCAGCCATAGGTATGAGTGTCCAGTTTTGAATATGAAAGTTTCTCCTATCCAAGGCTAAAAGATACTCTTGATTTTTTTTTTGGTGATATTTTAATTTTTAAGTAATTAAGTCTCTTGTCCAAAGGGAATTTTTATTAATATATGGTAAGATATAGTGATTGAGCTTTAGCTTTGTTCTTCCAAATAGATTTTCAGTTATATCAATATCATCTTTTAAATAAACCATCTTTTCCTGACTGAATTAAAGTTTAAATGTATGACTTTGATAAAAATATACTAAATACATAAGATATACAAAAGTAGATATATATAGACTTACATATATACTATATATGTATATATGTGTGTATGTGTACACATATATGAAGGTAAATCTATTTCTTGATTCTATTTTGTCTCCCTGACCTACTTGTCTATTCTTATATATTTCTTATACATATTTAATAATGTCTCTTTATATAACTGTTTTATTGTGATATTTATAAGTTTGCAAATTTTATAAATTTCCCCTTCCAAATCTTTTCTAAAATACTTTTCTACTCTTTTTAGTCTCAAATATTATTTTGTTTGTTGTTTAAAATCATTTATTTTCATTAAACCTATCAGAATTCTGCATAAAGTTGGGCTTTTGAAAGAAATCCATTTGGCTTCACTGTAGGAAGTGGACTGGAGAAAGGGGAGGCGAAGACAGGGAGCTGGTTAAGGGGTGGTATCAGTAATGTGGGTTTCCCAGGTAGCACCAAGTGATAAAGAATCCACCTGCCAGTGCAGGAGATGCAAGAGATGTGAGTTCAATCCCTGGATTGGGAAAATCTAAGTAGAAAATGGCAACCCACTCCAGTATTCTTGCCTGGAAAATTCCATGGACAGAGGAACCTGGTGGGCTACAGTCCATGTGATCACAAAGAGTCAGAGAGCTGGTTGAAACAGGGTCTGAACCAAAGGGATGACAGGAGAGTACACCATTTCCAAAAGAAAACCAACTGGACTTTGATCTTTGGATGGAGTACAAAGGAACGTCAGCCAAAGCTAGCAGACGGGAGGACTGGGCAAGGTGTAGAACAAACCGTCTTCCAGAGTTAGGACTGCAGGGCAAGAAGTAGGTTTGCAGGTGGACAGAAGGGAAGATGTGTCCACTTGTAGGTAAATTGAGCTTGATGGATGAAGGCCATTGATGAGTAGACAGATAGTGGTGATGATACAGATAATTTGGGTAATTTAAAAATATTTTAGGGATGTCCCCGGCATTCCAGTGATTAAGAATCCACCTTCCAGTGAAGGACGTGTGGGTTCAGCCCCTGGTCAGGCAGCTAAGATCCCACATGCTTGCAGCAAAAAGAACAAAACCTAAAACAGAAGGAATATTGTAACGAATTCAATAAAGACTTGAAAAATAGTCCACATCAAAACAAATATTTTAAAATATTTTTAAGAGATTTTCAAATAAAGTTCCAGAGTCTTTCACACATAGTGAGGTAGTTACTTTCTTGTGAGGCCCTTCTAATTTATGACTCATTCTTTGGGCAGTTGAGGGCATTATTATAAATAATTACAGAATTAACATATCTCTTCTTGAAGAGCAGAAATTTGTCCATTTGTGGCAAAAGGCCAGTTTTTGAAAATGTTTATTCCTCTTTAGTAGAAATATTTTTCTACAAATACTGCCTATGAATAGCTTTATAAAATATTTTTGCAAAGCTTAGTATTATTTTAAGGTCACTATAATTTTCTCTATGTCATAAAGCTCTGTTTTGACTACTGAATCTAAATAATTTTACCTGTCAGAATTACACATCAGTTTGTCTCAAGGTATTGTGTAGCCATTATTCTCACGGCTTTTTCCTTCATTTTTTCTTTTCAGAACTTGACAGCCTGGAGGAGTTAGGGAAAAAGCGCATCTGCAGGATTATCACTAAGGATTTCCCCCAGTATTTTGCAGTGGTTTCACGGATTAAGCAGGAAAGCAATCAGATTGGTCCTGAAGGTGGAATTCTGAGCAGCACCACTGTGCCCCTTGTCCAAGCTTCTTTCCCAGAGGGTGCTTTAACCAAAAGAATTCGAGTAGGCCTCCAGGTAATGTTCACAAAAAGTTTTCTCTTTGGTATACAGAGAGAGCATGTGAGCATGTTCTGCTCTGAAAACTGCTATCATGACTCATCCCAATGATATATTGCTAACTGAAGCATTGGGCCATTGGGGGAATCATCAATCTATTTTAAATAAAAAGTACAAAGTTAGCTAAGAGGCTTATCAAAATAGGTACATATTTTAGGGTTTTTCTGTTTAGATGTATCACTTGAAACATCTTTTTTTGTTTGTATGATAGAAAAAAAGATGAAAGATCTTTTTTTTTAATCATAGATTACTGGTCTCAGTAATGTGGAGCAACAAAGCACCAAAGAGCACATATACCATTAAAGAAACAAACCATATTTCATTTGGTTTATGATATGCACATCACAAAAATCAGCAATAGTGAAACTTGCAAGCTTTCAAATTTTAGTTCCAGCAAATCATAAATGCTGGGTTTTATCCAACCAGTTGGAACCTGTTTGGTTTGGAAAGCTGGCTGAAACTCTTGGCAAGAATGGTCTTTCTTGAGTTTCTTCATTTCTGTTAGAACCTAGCCAGAACTTTTTTTTTTTCCCTACTGAATAAGGAAAATAACCTGAAATAACTTTGTTTTGTTACTTAATACAGTAATTAATAATTTGACTGAGAGTTCAGTAAGCATTTGGACCTAAAGAGACTACCTTATATTTCAGTAGTATGAAGTTCCCTTCAACTGTCCCCTCATATTGAATATTTTACCAAATAGCAAAGAAACAATAAAAAAAGAAGAATTAGGCTTATTAGACTAGAATTGAGATCCATTGCAATCTCGTATGCCTTTTTGTTACTTAACTCTGGAAACGTCCATTTTTACATGAGTATAAGTTGCCTTTGTAGTATTTTACTAAATGCCCTGCATAGATATAAAATATACTCGACTCAATGTCTGTTGTCCTTTGGATTAGACTGAGAGGTTTCTCTGCCCTGAGATCCGATTCGCCTCTCTTTCATGCAAGCCCAGGCCTGTGTTCTGTTAGGGACATAATCGAGCTGTTATTAGTTCCTGCTACAGCGTTGTATTTGATTCATTCTTTCCTGAAACAGAAAGGAGGAATAAAAGAGACTTTTTTTTTTTTTTGCCCCATAAAATTTTAATAAGTTTTCTTTAAAATAACAAAAGTTCTGGGGGGTTATAGTCTCTTCCATTTCCAAATACCAATAAAGATATTAAAATATGCTAAACTTCACTCAGTAAAACATCTAACATTAAAAAAAGACGGACCAAAAAAAAAAAAAAGAAAAGACGGACAATACCAAGTGTCAGCAAATATGCAGAACAGCTAGAACACTCACACCTGCTGGTGAGAATTAGAAGTGGTCCTGCAACCAGCGTTTTGGAAAACGGTGTGGCAGTTCCGTTATAATGGTGGTCATAGGTGTACCTCAAACAGAGTTTGGCTCTTAGAAATATAACTACCAGAAATCCCTACATATGGCCATCACCAGGCATACACAAGAATGTTAACAGCAGAAGTAAGACATTTTTTGGTTGTTTGTTGTTTTTGGTCTTTTCCTCCTCAACTAAAAAGTCAACTTTCTGATAAGAGAAAAATGTCCAACTTCATTTAAGGTTCTCTCTCTTATCTCTAGGCCCAGCCTGTTCCAGATGAAATTGTGAAAAAGATCCTTGGAAACAAAGCAACATTTAGCCCAATTGTCACTGTGGAACCAAGAAGAAGGAAATTCCATAAGCCTATCACAATGACCATTCCGGTGCCCCCAGCCTCGGGAGAAGGCGTCTCCAATGGGTACAAGGGAGATACCACGCCCAATCTGCGCCTTCTCTGTAGCATTACAGGTTTGGTTACGTTGTTGCTGTTCTTGCTGTTTTTGCCCTAGCACTTGCAATGATTCTGTACGAAGACAGAAAACCTCTAAACATCCCTACCAACATTATAAATAGAGTAGGAAAAAAAAAATACATTTTACTTGTTCATCACCTCATCTCTATTATCCCTGTAATTATTTCTTGAAGATGCTGATAGCATGACCATTAAAATTCAGTGATATCATTTTTCCTGCTTTTAAGTTTAGTGTTAATAACAGAGCTTTTTAAAGGTGATTGAAGTATTACTGAATTTACTGGAGCATCTAGTAATCTCTCTGTGACTTAGGTTACTGACCTAGAAACACCCTGTAAGCTACAGGAAATCAGATGGGCTCTGGGGAAAACAGAGGCTCCCACAAAGGACCAAGAGTAGGGAAGAGCCCAGTGAATACAGGGTTCTTTTTACCTACTCTGTTCACAAGTGTGATCCAAGAGACTAAACATGCAGGGTTTAGGTGATAGGCATCTTTTATGGTAAGCTCCCAGAATCCAGAGCTAACGCATCATCTGATTAACCTAACATGATGTTTAACTTAACGTCCAAGGTTAAGAAAGGTTTTCTCATTTGTTTTTTTCTAAAGAATAGTTTTAATGACTGGTTCCCTTTTTAGCCTGGAAAATTAAATGATTCAGGCAGTATAAAATGGACTTCCTCTTAACTTTCTGATAGTTCTTGCCATTGTTGTATTTTAAAAAATCATATTGTCTACCTGAAGCAACAAATCTTTGCACTTGTAGATTGTGGCTTAAAATGAAGTTGTATGCCCCAAGTTTAAGCCATTCATTAGTATCTAGACAAACAGAAAAGTAATTTTTTTTCTAATCTAATATTATCTTATAAGGAGATCACTATAAGCTGGTAAAAGGAAAGTAGAGAGGAAAACCACCTTTAGTGCATGTCATTAATTGAAAGTGTTTGAGTTTTACAAGTTACTGGCTATACAGAAAAAACAGGATGATGATAAAAATTCTACAAGGAGCATATCTATAAAAAAGTCAATATATCTGCTATTGTTCTCTCAGGGGGCACATCACCTGCTCAGTGGGAAGACATCACAGGAACTACTCCTTTGACATTTATAAAGGATTGTGTCTCTTTTACAACCAATGTTTCAGCCAGGTATGGAAATAAAGGCTTTCAAAAAGCACTAGGAATTGTTTTTTATTACCTTTTGGAAAGTAAAAAAATGTTGTGCTTAATACCAGTATGATTATTCTTTAAAATGTTGATGGTAAAGTTGGGCCTAACTCCAAAAATTTTAAATTCACTTGGATGTCATCTTATCCAGTCCTCACAGGAAGCTGTAAGATGGTAAACTTGCTTCTTCCAGTAGAAATTCTTAGCAATTCATAAAAACTAATAAGATTTCCTTTCTTTCCCATTTTCTACCATAAAATTCTTGTTCCTTCCAAGATGAAGTAATAAATTCTTAAACAGGAGTAGAAAGAAAGGTTTATTATGGGTATGTATAAGATGGGAAGGAGAGTTTTATGGAAAGGAAAATAGAGGAAAAAATTCCTTAGCATTTTCTTAGCAAAATCATAACAAATAATAAATGTAAGGTTTCTTTGTTTGATAAACACAGTAAACATCTTTGCTATTTGTTTAAATGAACAAGTAATGTTTTGGTTTAGTTCCTTTATATACTCTACTTTTCATAAATGGTAATTTTTTTTAAGATTTGGCTTTGAAATCTCATTTTTATACTTTTGTTACTGTTTTGTTTTTGTCTTCCTCAGATTTTGGCTTGCAGACTGCCATCAAGTTTTAGAAACTGTAGGGTTAGCCACACAGCTGTACAGAGAATTAATATGTGTTCCATATATGGCCAAGTTTGTTGTTTTTGCCAAAATGAATGATCCTGTAGAATCCTCTCTGCGATGTTTCTGCATGACAGATGATAAAGTGGATAAAACTTTAGAGCAGCAAGAGAATTTTGAGGAAGTTGCAAGAAGCAAAGACATTGAGGTACCTTGTTTTCAGCAAGTTCATTCTATTACATTCTCCAGATACGGAGTTTTCCATTTTGAGGTCATAATATAGCATGTACTATAAATTTCAAGTTCGTTGTTAATTTTAGTTTTTGTTTTAAAATTTTGATACAGATTCACTCTTAAATAATTTTAAGTATCTTTGAGACTACTTTAGTTGGTTAAAATGCACCACCAAGGACTCTTAAATGATTTTAAATATCTTTGACACTATTTTAGTTGGTTAAAAGGCACCACCAAAGACTGTTAAATAATTTTAATATCTTTGGGACTATTTCAGTTGGTTAAAATGCACCATCAAGGAATCTAGCTCATGATCATAAGTTTTCTATGGCTACCTGAGTTATTATCATAGTCATTGTCTATATACATCACCATGATTTTCCACTTTTCAAACCAGTAATCAGGTAAGTATCCAAGAGTCCAAAACAACTTTCAGACTCTATGGATAAGTGATTGATGTCAGGCACATTCTCAAATATGTTTAAAATTGGGAGAATAAATCTATAATTCACTTACATGTCCATGTTACAGTTTCCAATCACAGTTACTGTGAACCAGTAATTATTTTTGTGGTAAATAGATGTAACTGCCCAATCAGAAGACAAATGTGACATAGAAACATGTCAATCTTAATGTTATATTGACTTAAAATCTCAGAACTCTCTCCATTTAAATGAACATTAACTTATGTATTTCTTTTACTCTGAAAGGTTCTTGAAGGAAAACCTATTTATGTTGATTGTTATGGAAACCTGGCCCCACTTACCAAAGGAGGACAGCAACTTGTTTTTAATTTTTATGCTTTCAAAGAAAATAGACTGCCATTTTCCATCAAGGTAAATCACCTTCAAGAGAGATCCTGTGGATTTTTTTAAAATACTCTTAAAGATTAAATAAGATTCTAATGATTTATTCTGTTTAAAATATCCCTCCAAGCTTTAATTCATAGGAATGAGATCATATTTTTGTCCTAGTTCTGTGTCAGTGTACTTCTGAGCCAGGAAAAACTTTAGAATTAGTAAAAAGAGTTTCTGCCTTTTAAACAGTTAAGTGATCATTTATATTGAGATAAATGTTTGTAAGCTCAAGCAGTCTAGAGCAATAACACACATCATATCTGGAATGCTCAGTAATCAAATAATGGGTGAAATCCAGATTGAGTATTCGTTTCATCTTTATTTCTGGTCAAGCCCAGGACATTCTGGAGAGACCGTCTTCCTCCTCAGAGAAACAAAAGATATAGGGCAATTGTTTTATTATTATTTGCTTCTGTTATTGTTAAAACTGAGGCTTTGAAAAGAAATTACTGGACAGGAAGAAAATGAATACAACTCAGACTATTGGATTGTCAGGATGAGACAAGCCAATACAACATTCCTGTGTTTAGACTATTGATTGGGCATTCTAAATCTTGCCAAGTTTAAATGTGACTACGTTGGCTGACATGAGATGGTTATCACCTTTTCCCTTTACTTTTCCTGCCTCTCAAAGGGTCCCATAAAACAAACATGCTTAACTCTTACACAGCAGGAATCCTCAGGAAAGTCTCTCTATATAACTGTCAACTACCTTAATTCTTCTAGATTAGAGACACCAGCCAAGAGCCCTGTGGCCGTCTGTCTTTTCTGAAAGAACCAAAGACAACAAAAGGACTGCCTCAAACAGCTGTTTGCAACTTAAACATCACTCTGCCAGCACATAAAAAGGTATCTTTTAATACTGGTTTAACTTTCTTCCCCTGGTCTTGAAGAAGTAGGCCCTTGGTGTGCAATTAAGGAATGCTTTGTAACATGATTTAAGCTCTTGAAACTCAAGTTTTATTAGTCTCTTTGTGTAGACTGACTAAGTCTTGTGACTGTGGTGTCAAATTCTTATGGTTTGTATAATGGAGTCCTCTGTTTATTGCTTCTGCTTCTGCTGGTAGTTCATAGATTTTTTTTTTTTTTTTTTTGCTTTCAAATAATGTCACACATTAATTTGCCATGGATGTGTAGCTCTTGATATTTTTCGTTGGCTTCTTTTGGTTTACTTTGCTTTCTAAAGCAGCTTGCATTTTGTGCTCCCTATTCAGTCCTTTTCATATCCTGATATTCTTTTCCCTGCTGTCCATTATAATATTCCTTGTCTCTGCAATGCATCTTGGGACCAAAAGGAGACAGAGTCAGATCAAGATGATGAGGTAATATGAACACTTCTGCTTTTACTCTATCAGAGATAGACTAGAAACAGAATCTGTATAAAAGGAGGTACAGAGGGCTGAAGTGTGGGAAACATTATATTTTTTGCAGATCTTAGCGTAAATGAGGTAAAGGATACATATTTTTTTCTTAAAGAATAATTTATTCTTCCACATATACAGAAGAGTACTTCAGTACATTTAATAAAATTAAAATCTGGCTAGTGACTTAAAAAGAGAAACTGAAGTTTATTAGTTTAGCATTTTTAAATGTGATAGACTGGCATGCATAAATATACATTTGTGTGTATTTTCACCTAGTATCTACTGTACAAGTTTTAAATCAAAGATGGTGATAATATATGACATTTTATGTGTTTTATATAGTATAAAATATGTGTTCAATGGCTATTGATGAATATTGATATTCTATTAAAAGACATCTATCTTAGCCATTTTTAAGAGTATAATTGTTCAATTAAGTTTCATAAGTTATCTCCTAATATTTCTCCAAGTTATAAGATCATTGGATTTTTAAAACTCACAGCTCAGTAATATGAAACAGAATCAGCAGCTTTAAGATTCAGTAACATTACTTCAATAAAGCCATTAACCTGTTTGTAATCTCCTCATCTATGTTTTATGCCTATGATCATACAGAAACAATAGCAGTAATTGGAATGATAAACTTTGTGTGCCTTTTTCCTTGAATGTGCTCACAAAGAGTGAGTGTACATCGTGATGTATGTGCTTTCAATATGAACAAAGTTGAGAGAATTTATTGCTCAGCATCAGAAGTCTCTGTAACGCTCGTCTTTTATTTGTAGTTCCCTGTAGTCTGCTGTGTTGGTGCTCTTATATTTTGCTAAGTGATAGTTATTTCGTTAAGATACTGGGATGGGGCTGTAGAATCACAGTGGGGAGCTAATATTTCCCTAAGAAAATCTGTTAAGAAGAAAAATAAGGCTAAACAAGATATCGACATGCCATTCTACAAAATGTTTCAAAATGATGAAAATGTCACAAGGAACTGGAACATAATCGTTCTCGTCTTTTTCTTTTCCAGACCGAGAAAACGGATCGAAGACAGAGTTTTGCATCGTTAGCTTTACGTAAGCGCTACAGCTACTTGACTGAGCCTGGAATGAGTGAGTTTCCTAACACATTTACTAATCTACGTGGATTTTTATAAGAAGAGACATTTTTTCTATACAAACAGAATTTTGGAGTCATGTGAAAGAAAACTCAATGGCAAAAGAAAACTGCCTACAGGAAAATTTTACCATGAGATCTAAGTAATATTTTGTACATAGTTGGAGATACAAGGTACAAATACCCCCAGATCATAGCTTTAAAAGTTTTTTTTAAGCCATTAGCTTTTTTTTTTTTTTTAATAGAATTAGAAACATCTATCACTTGACTTTGAAAACCCTGATTTCACTTTGGCTGCTAACTATGTTAGGAGATAATACTATACCAAGATTGGTTTAAATCCATGCTAAAAAGAGAAAACATTTTCATACATGTCGGATAGTATAAAAGATGATAAAGTAACTCTGGTCATTATTTCATTTGTCTTAATATAGGTAGGTCATTCTAGCTTAGTCCTGATTCTTTTTTTCCCAGTTGGCAGGAATTAGATTTTCCTACCTTCCTGAGGCAGTATTTGTTTACTGATTTCTAATTCCTCCCACTCCCTCCCTCCCTCTGCCCTTTATTAAATATCAACTCTAAGGTTGGGCTTTACTAGACCAGTTAAACCCTTTTCTTCTCTCAGTAAATGTTTTGGTTCACTGTTAACTAGCTTGCAAGTATCAAGGCATAGATGCATCTAGTCATATTCTTTCACTTTCTCCCTTTGTCTTCCCTCCCCTCTCCTTCCCTCCTCCTTATGGTTATCACCTCTGGTGAACACAGCCCTCAAGATAACCCTCTCCACCAACAGGAACTAAGAGTATGTTTGACTGATGTGGCATGGTGCCACTTTAACCATCAGAGGAGGATTTATGCAAACATTATTTTTAAATCAGTGAATCATTTGTGGCTGTTTCCCATTACTCACAGTTACTTGAGTTCAAGGAGGATTGGACATTTACCAGGAAGAACCACAACTGTTTTTTCCCATCTTTCTTGAATTCTTGCTTCTGTGGGCCAACATAACATATTAAATATGCAGCAGGAAACTACCCCCCTACTTCATTCAGGTGGTCTTAGCATAATCTTCTGGAATCTGTCCCCTGGAGAGCTCTTACGTTCAGACACAAAACAGGGAGCATAAGAGAAAGGAAACCCAACCACACTCATGAATGTTCTTCCAGATCTTTTTTCCTCTAGTATAACTATCTAAATCTTTCCAAAACCATAAGGGCTGAAATTAACTCTCATTATGCTATAAAGCAGGGAAGGTGTGTGTGTTTAACTAGATGTATGTATAAATTTCCTGGATAGACATTTTCCTTGAGATACTACTTTGCCTCAAAGCTAGGGCTTTCGTGGCATGGCTGTTTGGGACTCCCAGGCCACATCCTTAAGCGCCAGACAGGCTCCAGCTACTTGAGGTCAGCTACCTCTGGACAAGCTACCTCCTATCTGATTTTTGTGCCCTAAGGTGTGTGTTTGGGGAATATATGAGTTGTAAGGTCAGGTGCATGTGCTAACGTCAATTGAATTTTTCCCACTTCTGAAACGGTTGCTACTTTTCAGTTAGCTTCATGAAGGTATATGTAGTTTGTCTTCCTTGACTTTTGATAGAAGGAAGAGGGTTCTCTTCTCTGTTTTATGAGAGGGAGCATAATGGTGGACAGAAGAATGGGAAGGAGTAAGAAAGGACTAAAAGAAAAACTAGGGAAATGTTATGACTCCTAAATTGGTGTTAGAAGAGAAAGGGAATGCAATTTTTCCCATAGTTCCCTATCATTTCCAACTACCCAACCCATCCAACCTCTAAAAAAAAAAGATTCTGGTGTAATTCGGTGCTTGACATCCAGAATTCCCTTTGTCATAAGTGAAGAGTGAAAGTCGCTCAGTTGTGTCCAACTCTTCGGACCCTCTGCCAGGCTCCTCTGTTCATGGAATTCTCCAGGCCAGAAGACTGGAGTGGATAGCCATTTCCTTCTCTAGGGGATCTTCCCAACCCGGGGATCAAACCCAGGTCTCCCACATTACAGGCAGATTCTTTACCATCTGAGCCACCAGGGAAGGCCTTTGTTGTAAAGGGTATCACAAAATATGTATCATTAAAGCATAAAATATGTAACTAATCAGTAACTTGGCTGCTTTGTGCAAAGCATAACACCATAGATGTGGTTCAGAAGACTTCTCTGCTTAGTGGAGCCAGACTTAAGTGGTAAAACAGAGATGCTCTGCCAGTTTCTGGTAGTTATAAAAATAAGTCCTTCCTTGAGACATTGAACTGAGCCCAAATCACTGCATTGAAGGAATCCCTAAACCTTCCATTTGCAGTGTGGTGCTCCCAAAAGAATTAAACAATATAATATTGAGAATTATGACTAGGAGGGGTAATGAATGGGTGAGTTTTTCCTTAGTTCTTCCACTTCTCTTTAGCATAATATGTAAGCCTAGAAAAGGATGTGTTCCGAATGCTTGAATCTAAATGTGCACTAGGAATGAAAATCCTCACCCTTGTGGGAGTAGCTGCTAATCCCAGGACTGGGTTGTAGCAATGGCACGGGCACAGCATGAAGAGGAGCGTAAAGACGAAGCAGATTCTCGTTTCCTCTGCGAGTTTCACTCTTATTCTGAACCACTGCTTTCTGGGAGCGAGACTGTACTCCACTTTGACATAGAACTTAACCCTTGGCAGGCATTCCAAACCTCTGTGACCAGCTTGGTTTGTTTCTTGGAACTGTAGAAATAGAGAGGACTCGGTGTGTGCTTGCCATCCCCCAGCGAGTATATGGACTTCATCTGTATGTTTCTTGTCCCACTGCCAGAAGATGCTGGTATTAAATCCATCTTTCCTAGTGGTAGGTCTGCCTCATGGCTTCTGCAGTGTTTGGGGCGTCCATGAGTCCCATGAATATTCTGGGAAGGCACCAGAATTGGCCCCTCTGTTATTGATTAAATATATATACAGATATATTCTGTATCCCACTGTAGATACGTAAAGATGGGGTGTTAAAAATATGACTGTGCTTTTTAAATTTCCCCCATGCTACCTTTTGAGAATTAAAAGTATAATGGATTATGAAAAATATCTGAGTGCTATGTGCTTTTTGTCCATACTAAAGACAAAGCAGACATGGATACATTCTGTTGCAGAGGGATTTTTTCATATGCAGTATTAAATATTTTCATGAAAATCTCAAAAGGTACCAAGACTTAACATCTCATGGAAAAAGTGTACTCTTCTTTCTAAATGCTCTTGTGAAAGTATTTTTAAAGTTTGCACATTGTGCATAATATGGCATAAAAACTGTATTACTTCTTTGGCTCGTTTGCCATGATATATCATGCATGAGAAAATGTTTTCAGTTGCTTTGCTTGCTTATGGTAACCATGAACCATATTTCTAGTTTTTTTTCCCCCTTTGTGTGTGTGTGTGTACATATGCATTCTCAAATCATTTCATATTATGTTTCTTTTTTTCTTCACCAAAAGGAATATACTGCATGGAAAAGATCAATGCAAACATTCCTTTTCTTTTTTTTTTTTCTTTTAAAATTCTGACTCAGAAAATTTCTTGCTCTTATTGGCTTTTTATGGGTGTGAAGCATAACCGAATTGTGCATGGAAGATGCAAATTTAAAATCCAGTGGCTTCACAGTTTGCACATCAGTTGCCTGTCACTTAAAAGTTATTTTGGATTCTGCATGAAATAGGCTTGAGTGGTTTTCTAAAATAAGAGTTTTAGAACATTTAATATATAGCTATGTACATTGATACGGCTCTGAGTAGGTGGCATCTGTATCACTGAGAGGTTCAAGGAGAGGGAATATTAGAAATTACTGAAATGAGAGTTATATGGTTGTGCAGAACAAATATGTACCTATACAGGCAAAACAGAAAGGCTACTGATATTTCTAAACCAGCGCATAAGAAAGTCAATAGGAAGTAAGTGAACAGTTTTCCATTGTGGTTATTTTTCTCATCATTAATTCTTTCCTCATGTTTTTTATTTTTCATTGTTGGCCTATTGGTTGCAATGTGCCTTTTCTGTCTTTCATTTCACATTGCTCTGTATTTTATTTAGTTTTATTTTTAACCTTGGATTAGTTGCGTCTATAGAAATTTTTTTTTCCTCTTAATTGTTCCTTTTGCCTCTTCCATTCTGAATCATGCAAACAATTGTACTTGCTTTTGTAATATTTCAAAGTTTACTGACCAATTTTTTTCTCTGGTCTCTCTGTTTCTCAACCATTTTTGTTGATTTTTGTGTTTGATTTCATTTTAAAATTTAAGAAACAGTTGAACGGAGTGCAGGAGCAACAAGATCCCTCCCCACCACTTACTCATACAAGCCATTCTTTTCTACAAGACCCTACCAGTCCTGGACCACAGCTCCGATGACAGTGCCCGGGCCGGCCAAGTCAGGCTTCACTTCCTTGTCAAGTTCTTCCTCTAATACGCCATCAGCTTCCCCATTAAAATCAATATGGTCTGTTTCGACTCCTTCGCCAATCAAATCCACATTAGGCGCATCAACTACATCTTCGGTTAAATCCATTAGTGACGTGGCATCTCCAATTAGATCCTTTCGGACAATTTCTTCACCAATAAAAACAGTGGTGTCACAGTCTCCATACAATATCCAGGTTTCCTCTGGCACCCTGGTTAGAGCTCCCACAGTCACGGAGGCCTCACCTTTAAAGGGGCTGGCATCCACTTCTACATTTTCCTCTCGAACCTCCCCAGTGACTACCGCAGGATCTCTTTTGGAGAGGTCGTCAATTACTATGACACCCCCTGCTTCCCCCAAATCAAACATTAATATGTATTCTTCGAGTCTGCCATTTAAGTCAATTATCACATCAGCAGCACCGCTAATATCTTCACCTTTAAAGTCAGTGGTGTCTCCAGCTAAATCAACAGCTGATGTCATTTCATCAGCTAAAGTTACAATGGCCTCTTCTCTTTCATCACCGGTGAAACAGATGCCTGGACATGCAGAGGTAGCTTTAGTCAATGGATCTATTTCCCCTCTGAAATATCCATCATCTTCAACGTTAATTAATGGATGCAAAGCCACTGCCACATTACAGGAAAAAATTGCTACAGCCACAAACTCTGTGAGCTCTGTGGTTAACGCGGCCACTGATGCGGTTGAGAAAGTGTTCCCTTCCACCACAGCAATGCCATTTTCCCCACTCAGGTCTTATGTTTCTCCAGCACCATCAGCTTTTCAGTCTCTAAGAACTCCTCCTGCAAGTGCACTCTACACATCCCTTGGGTCATCAATATCTGCAACTACCTCATCTGTAACTTCATCGATAATAACAGTGCCAGTATACTCTGTAGTCAATGTTTTGCCAGAACCAGCATTAAAGAAACTTCCAGACTCTAATTCACTGACAAAATCAGCAGCAGCCTTGCTGTCGCCCATTAAAACATTGACTACGGAGACACGTCCTCAGCCCCATTTCAATCGAACTTCATCTCCAGTTAAATCATCTTTGTTCCTTGCACCGTCTGCCCTTAAGCTGTCTACACCATCTTCTCTATCTTCCAGTCAGGAGATATTAAAAGATGTGGCTGAAATGAAGGAGGACCTAATGCGGATGACTGCAATACTCCAAACAGATGTGCCTGAGGAGAAGCCATTCCAACCTGAACTCCCCAAAGAAGGGAGAATCGATGATGAAGAACCTTTCAAAATTGTCGAGAAAGTAAAGGAAGACTTGGTGAAAGTTAGCGAAATCCTTAAAAAGGATGTCTGTGTAGATAAAGGACCACTCAAATCACCAAAGAGTGACAAAGGACACTCTCCTGAAGATGACTGGATAGAATTTAGTTCAGAAGAAATAAGAGAGGCAAGACAACAAGCTAGTGTGAGCCATTCTCCATCTCTGCCAGAGAGAGTGCAAGTCAAGGCAAAGGCCGCCTCTGAAAAGGATTACAACCTGACCAAAGTTATTGATTACCTAACAAATGACATCGGCAGTAGTTCTCTGACAAACTTAAAGTACAAGTTTGAGGATGCTAAGAAGGATGGTGAAGAGAGACAGAAACGAATTTTGAAACCAGCAATTGCCCTGCAGGAACACAAACTCAAAATGCCTCCAGCCTCCATGAGGCCTTCCACCTCTGAGAAAGAGTTATGTAAGATGGCTGATTCCTTTTTTGGAACAGATACTATTTTGGAGTCTCCAGATGACTTTTCTCAACATGACCAAGATAAAAGTCCCTTGTCTGACAGTGGCTTTGAAACAAGAAGTGAAAAAACACCTTCAGCCCCACAAAGCGCTGAAAGCACTGGTCCCAAACCACTCTTCCATGAAGTCCCCATCCCTCCAGTCATTACAGAAACAAGAACTGAAGTGGTTCATGTTATCAGGAGCTATGAGCCCTCCGCTGGAGACGCTCCCCCGTCCCAACCAGAGGAGCCCGTGTCACCCAAACCTTCACCCACGTTTATGGAACTAGAACCAAAGCCCACCACGTCTAGCATTAAAGAAAAAGTCAAAGCGTTTCAGATGAAAGCCAGTAGTGAAGATGACGACCACAATCACGTTCTGGGCAAAGGCATGCGTGTTAAGGAAGAGACTCACATCACCACCACCACCAGAATGGTTTATCATTCTCCACCAGGCAGTGAAGGTGCCTCTGAGAGAATTGAAGAGACCATGTCAGTGCACGACATCATGAAAGCCTTTCAGTCCGGTCGGGACCCTTCCAAAGAACTGGCAGGTCTGTTTGAACATAAGTCGGCAGTATCTCCAGACGTTCACAAGTCTGCTGCTGAAACCTCAGCCCAGCACACAGAGAAGGACAACCAAATGAAACCCAAACTGGAGCGTATAATAGAAGTCCACATCGAAAAAGGTAACCAGGCTGAGCCCACTGAAGTCATTATTAGAGAAACCAAAAAGCATCCAGAAAAGGAAATGTATGTATATCAGAAAGACTTATCCCGGGGAGATATTAACCTAAAAGATTTTCTGCCAGAAAAACACGATGCTTTTCCTTGTTCAGAGGAACAGGGTCAGCAAGAAGAAGAAGAACTCACTGCTGAAGAGTCATTGCCTTCTTATCTGGAGTCTTCCAGAGTAAACACTCCTGTGTCCCAAGAAGAAGATAGTCGCCCTAGTTCTGCTCAACTCATATCCGATGACTCTTATAAAACACTGAAGCTTTTGAGTCAACACTCAATAGAATATCATGACGATGAGTTGTCAGAACTAAGAGGGGAGTCTTACAGGTTTGCTGAGAAAATGCTTCTGTCAGAAAAGCTAGATGTGTCTCATTCTGATACTGAGGAATCGGTTACAGACCATGCAGGGCCCCCTAGCTCAGAGTCTGATAAGCGGGCCAGAGAAAAAGTAGTCACTGCCCCCAAAAAAGAAATTCTCTCCAAAATCTATAAAGATGTGTCTGAAAATGGTGTAGGTAAAGTGTCTAAAGATGAGCATTTTGATAAAGTGACAGTGTTGCACTATTCTGGCGATGTTAGTAGTCCAAAACATGCCATGTGGATGCGCTTTACTGAGGACAGATTAGATAGAGGTAGAGAGAAGTTGATGTACGAAGACAGGGTGGACAGGACTGTGAAGGAAGCTGAAGAGAAACTGACTGAAGTGTCACAGTTTTTTCGTGACAAAACTGAAAAGCTCAATGATGAACTGCAGTCCCCAGAGAAAAAGCAGCGCCCTAGAAATGGCAAAGAATACTCATCCCAAAGCTCTACCAGTAGCAGCCCTGAGAAAGCACTGCTGACGGAACTGCTGGCATCCAGTGATGAGTGGGTCAAGGTGAGGCAACATGGCCGTGATGGACACAGCCTCCCCAGGGCTGATGAGAGGAATGCAGCCCATCTGCCCAGCAGCCCAGAGATGGTTCCTTCCCAACAGACTGAGGACAGCAAGTCCACAGAGGAAGCCAAAGGAAGTAGTTCTCAGAGCAAAGAACCAGAAGGGCCCCAATCTGGGTTTCAGCTCAAGCAATCTAAACTCAGTTCAATTAGATTAAAATTTGAACAGGGTGCACAGGCCAAAAGTAAGGACATTTCTCAAGAAGACAGAAGGCCAGATGGCCAATCCAGAATCCCAGTTAAAAAAATCCAGGAAAGCAAGCTACCTGTCTACCAGGTGTTTGCTCGAGAAAAACAGCAGAAGGCCACAGACCCCTCAGATGAAAGTGTCTCTGTGCAAAAAGATCTTACAGTATTAAAAGCTACAGATGAGCATGCCGGGAGCAATGAGATGGTTGTAAATGATTTTGGTTCTGATGATGTGAAAAAACAGAGGACTGAAATGTCAAGTAAAGCGATGCCTGACTATTTTTCTGAGCAACAGGCTAAAGACTTGTCTTGTCACGTAACCGCAGACTTAGCAACAAAGGGACCATGGGACAAAAAGGTCTTTAGAACGTGGGAAAGTTCTGGAGCTGCTAATAATAAGTCACAGAAAGAGAAACTTTCACATGTGCTTGTTCATGATGTAAGAGAAAATCATGTTGGTCACCCTGAGAGTAAAATTGTTGACCAGAGGGATGAGTTTTTGTCTGTGACTGAGAGAGAACACAAATTGTTAACTAATGGCTCTCTCTCAGAAATTAAGGAAATGACTGTAAAATCTCCCTCCAAAAAAGTCTTATATAGGGAATATGTTGTTAAAGATGGGGAGCATCCGGGTGGCTCTCTTGACCAGCCTTCCAGGAGAAGTGAGAGCTCGGCGGTGTCGCACATCCCGGTCAGGGTTGCAGAGGAAAGGAGGACACCAGCTCCAGACATTTCCGATGGTTTTTGTGAGCAGTCGACATTTCCAAAACATGAACTGTCGCCAAAGTTATCCCAGTCAACTGTGACTAAAGAGACAGTTGAGACACAGCACTTTAATTCTATAGAAGAGGAAAAAGTAACCTATTCAGAAATCAGCAAAGTTTCCAAACACCAGAGTTACGTAGGCTTATGCCCGCCTCTCGATGAAACAGAGCTCTCCCCGACCAAGTCTCCAGATTCTCTAGAGTTTAGCCCAGGAAAGGAATCGCCCTCTAGTGACGTATTCGACCACAGTCCCATTGATGGATTGGAAAAAGTTGCACCACTAGCCCAGACGGAGGGAGGGAAAGAAATAAAAACTTTACCTGTTTATGTCAGTTTTGTGCAGGTGGGAAAGCAGTATGAGAAGGAGATACAACAAGGAGGTGTAAAAAAAATCATAAGTCAGGAATGTAAGACAGTGCAAGAGACCAGGGGAACCTTTTACACAACTAGACAGCAGAAGCAACCTCCTTCTCCTCAAGGTAGCCCGGAAGATGATACTCTAGAGCAAGTTTCCTTTCTAGACAGCTCTGGGAAGAGCCCTTTAACCCCAGAGACGCCCAGTTCAGAGGAAGTGAGTTACGAATTTACGTCTAAGACACCAGACTCGCTTATAGCTTATATACCAGGCAAACCCAGCCCAATTCCCGAGGTTTCGGAGGAATCTGAGGAGGAGGAACAGGCCAAATCGGCCTCCTTAAAGCAGCCTGCAGGGGAGGAGATGGCTGCAGTCGAGCGTGAAATGCCTGACAACGTGAGCAAGGACTCTACCCAGAGACCCAAAACTAACAGAGTTGCCTACATTGAATTTCCCCCTCCTCCACCGCTGGATGCAGACCAGATGGAGCTGGATAAGAAACATCCTTATCTTCCTGAAAGGGAGGTTGACATGATTGAAGTCAGTCTGCAAGACGAGCATGACAAGTACCAGCTGGCCGAACCGGTCATCAGGGTGCAGCCACCCTCCCCAGTTCCTCCTGGGGCGGACATCAGTGACTCCAGTGATGACGAATCCCTTTATCAACCAGTGCCTGTCAAAAAATACACCTTCAAGTTAAAGGAGGTCGACGACGAACAAAAAGAAGGGACAAAATCCAAAGCCTCTGCTGAAAAGGCTTCCACCCAGAAAGAATTAGAAATGAATGGATCTGGAAGAGATACTGAATTCGGCCTTGGCCTTGATTCACCTCAGAATGAAGCTACCCAGAACGGGAACAATGACCAGTCCATCACAGAGTGTTCCATTGCCACCACAGCAGAGTTCTCTCATGATACGGATGCCACAGAGATCGACTCTCTGGATGGCTATGACCTGCAAGATGAAGATGATGGCTTGACTGAGAGTGATTCTAAGCTCCCCAGTCAGACCCTGGAGCTGAAGAAAGATATCTGGAACACGGAGGGCATCCTGAAGCCAGCTGATCGCTCCTTTAGCCAAAGCAAACTCGAAGTTATCGAGGAGGAGGAGGGAAGGTTGGGACCAGATGAAGATAAGCCACCTCCTAAAAGTTCTCCATCTGAAAAGACTCCTGATAAGACTGATCAGAAGTCAGGGGCCCAGTTTTTCACACTAGAAGGCAGACATCCTGACAGATCAGTGTTTCCTGATACTTACTTCAGTTACAAAGTAGATGAAGAATTTGCCACTCCTTTTAAAACAGTAGCTACCAAAGGTCTAGATTTTGACCCCTGGTCTAATAACCGAGGAGATGATGACGTGTATGACAGTAAATCACGGGAAGATGAAAATAAGCCATTCGGTCTGGCTGTGGAAGACCGCTCTCCAGCAACTACCCCCGATACAACACCAGCCCGCACGCCAACTGATGAAAGTACCCCAACTAGTGAGCCTAACCCCTTCCCATTTCATGAAGGAAAAATGTTTGAGATGACTCGCAGTGGTGCAATTGACATGAGCAAGAGGGATTTTGTTGAAGAGAGGCTCCAATTTTTCCAGATTGGTGAGCATACTTCTGAAGGGAAGTCAGGGGACCCGGGGGAAGGGGATAAAAGTACGGTCACTGCCACACCACAGCCACAGGCAGGGGACACCACTGTAGAAACCAATCTAGAGGGAAATGTAGAGCCACCTACAGTGGAACCCAACCCCAGCATCCCGACCAGCGGAGAGTGTCAGGAAGGCACAACCACTAGTGGCTCACAGGAGAAAGCAGCAGCAGCCACTAACTCCTCTAAGCTTGACCCCAAGTTGCGCACGCCTATAAAAATGGGAATTTCTGCGTCCACCATGACCTTGAAGAAAGAAGGCCCTGGAGAAGTGACAGATAAGACAGAAGCTGTGATGACCAGTGGTCAGGGATTAGAGAATGAACCTATATCGGTGATTTCAAATACAGCCAATAGCCACATGGGCGTTAGGCCCCAAGAAAAACATGATTTTCAAAAAGATAACTTTAATAACAACAACAATTTGGATTCTTCCACTATACAGACAGATAACATTACAAGTCACGTAGTTCTGACAGAACATTCTGCACCCACTCGTACCACAGAGAAAGCTAATCCAGTGAAAAGCTCATCAGAAAAAAAGACAGGGCTACTGCAAGGACATTGTGTGAGAGAGAAACAGAAAGTTCTTGGAGAGCAGCAAAAGACAAAGGAACCAATAGGGATTAGGCGAAAATCCAAACTTCCCATAAAGGCCACTTCACCAAAAGATCTCTTCCCACCACCAGATCATATGCCAAACATTCATGTGAGTAAAATGAAGCAGGTTAGTCAGTCTGAGAAAACCAAAGGCCTTACTACTTCTTCATGTGTAGATGTGAAGTCCAGAATTCCAGTGAAAAACACACACAGGGATAACCCAGGTTCAGTTAGAAAACCATGTGCCACACAAAAGCAAGGGCAGCCAGAGAAAGGCAAGGCCAAACAGCTTCCATCCAAGTTGCCAGTAAAGGTAAGACCCACCTGTATCACCTCCACCTCCACCACCACCACCACCACCACCACCACCACCACCACCACAGTTAAAGTCAGGAAAAGTCAGCTTAAGGAAGTATGTAAACATTCCATTGAATATTTTAAGGGAATTAGTGGTGAGACCTTAAAGCTTGTGGACCGCCTCTCTGAAGAAGACAAACAGATGCAGTCCGAGTTGTCCGATGAGGAAGACAGTACCTCAAGAAACACGTCGTTGTCCGAGACTTCCCGGGGTGGCCCGCCTTCCGTTACAACGAGGTCTGCTAGAGATAAGAAAACAGAGGCAGCACCTTTAAAATCAAAGAGTGAAAAGGCCGGCAGTGGGAAAAGGAGCAGTAGGACTGGTGAGAATGAAGGCAGTCAGGTCTCTCGAGCACTCTTTGCTCACATCCTGGAGAACGAGCATAGTTTGTAAACACTTTCCAACTTGTAGACCCTAGTGCATGAACTGTTGTGATTGCCTGTGGAGTGACTTAACCGTAGTTTCTCATCCTGTCATCGTCATCTGTGTGTGCCGTCTATACACTCTTCTTTCCTTCCTTTTAACCCAACAACACTAGACAGCTAGGGAAGCATGCTGAAGATATTGGTGTCATTCAAGATGAGCAACTTTTTTTTTTTTTTCCAATGTGCTAGTGCATATGATTCTGTCAAAGTAAAAGCACAGATGTTGAAATGCCATCGTGGTGTTTTCACCCCCACGACACTTCTGTAGCTATTGTCAAGTAGCTAGCTCGTCAGCATGTTGAATTTCATTACATCGAGCATCCATGTAGTCTGACATTTGGCCTGATGTAGGTGAAAATCAAGTGAGTCATGTAAAAGAGAAGTGTTCATGTAGGTGATTAGGACACATCTCAGTGTACAGTGTTAGCATCAGTCTCTCTGTAAAATCTGAGTACTGCTAAAAGCAATTTTCCAGTGTCGTGTCTTTCTTGATGATTATTTTAATTAAGAAATTGTAAATCGTAGGTCCACAGAGTCCATGTGAACGGACAGATATCAGGATGGCAATAGTAGCCGATCACCTGGGACTCAGTTGGACAGGTAAGTGTGTATACACCTGAATGAAATTTCTTGTCTTTTTCACAAATAGTTTATTTTTTTTAAAAAAGGAATAAAAAACATTTTTAATCACTCATAATTCTATCTACCCAGAGTTAATTACAGATAATACCTTGTATACTGTGTTTTTTTCAAAGCTTTTCTATGCATATACACTATAGAATAGAAAATTTAAATTTATTTTACCTTAAGTTTGAGCACTTTCTTCACAATGCCATTTCTGGTAATATAGGATAAGCTTTTACCTAATGGAAGATTTGAGGGCATAAAGGAAAATGTACCTAAAGGCTATAGTTTTTAAATAATACAAAATAAGGGCATGGTTTATGCCCTTAGAGTAGCTCTCTTAGGCAACAGTCAACTAATCCATGCCTAGGTTTCACAGTTTAATCATTCATGAGTCACTGTCATGATATACACACATTATTTATAAAGCCTACAGACATACACATTTTATTTACCTGAAACTTGTAAGGAGACTCAGTTTTATGCTCAAAGATTTATTTAAAAGGAAATCTTACGTCACTTGTTTTCCCCCAAATGCCTCCTTTTGTGTGTAATAATCTCACTGATCTCGGGGCCTCCTGGGTCTTCACTGCTGTGTGGGTTTCTCTCCAGTTGAGGCTGCTCTCCGGTTGCAGGGCCCAGGCTGCAGCGGCTCCTTTTGTTGCAGAGCACCAGCTCCAGAGCACGTGGGCTTCAGCAGTTGCAGCTCCCGGGCTCTAGAGCACACAAGCTGAGCTGTTCCAAGACACATGGGCTCTTCCTGGATTAGGGATTCAACCTGTGTCTCCTGCATTGGCAGGTGAATTCTTTACCACTGAGCCACCAGGGAAGCCCATTATATCACTGTGATAATAGAAAACAAGGATCATTTTCAATAACTATGTACACAATGAAACAAAGGATGACACTTAAGTTTTGAATTAAATTTTTTAGAAAAAGGATACAGATAAATGAATCTATTCAATTTACAAAAATAGTTGGATTCTGTGAAACGAATGAAACTTTTTATAATTGGTGTGCAGAAAAGGAATATTTGGCTTGATTCCTCTTCACTTAAGATGAAGATAAGGCTCTGTGTCAACTGGACAGTACTGCTTTGTATTCTGATGTTAACTGGGCCCCTCAAATCCTACTTCACATGAATCAGAGAAATTTTAAATTTTATAGATTGTATGTATTTTTTTTTAATGCACAGCCAAACAACATAAAAGTTAAACATAAGTAAATGTTAATTACTGTCATATTTAAAGTCATCTCGCATACTATCAAGGACAGACATTCTCAAGGAAGTAATTATCTATACTGTCAAAAGGGAGGTTATGAAACTAGATCATGGCACAAAAGGTCACCTACAGTTATTTTTTTCCAATGCCCTGAATCTTGCACCACCCACCCTCTCCATTAAAAGGATTCCTCTCCTTCTGCCAAGCCTAGCCCTAAGGCACACTGCTACTGACCTAACCTAGTGGAGCTCTGGAAGAAACAGGGAATCTGAGTAATCCTTTGCAGACTATTAAGAATTAATAGCAATTCATCATGTATAAATATGTATGAACATAATAATATTTATATTTTCCGGGTGGCTCAAACAATAAAGAATCCTCCTGCAATGCAAGAGATGCAGGTTCGATCCCTGTGTTGGGAAGATCCCCTGGAAGAGGGCACGGCAACCCATTCCGGTTTTCTTGCCTGGAGAACCCCAAGGACAGAGAGAGTCTGGCGGGCTACAGTCCATGGACTCACAAGAGTTAGACTATAGTCCATGGGGTAACAAAGAGTCAGACATGAAGTGACTAAGCATGCATGCATATTTTAACACTGGACATTATAATCTGAAAATATCCTGGAGCTAATGTTGGTTTTGTAGTATTACTTGCCCATAACTATTAGCTTATTTTCTTTAAGCAAAACTAGTCCTTAGTTTTTCAGAGTAAACTTTAGGAGACGTGACATGAAAATAGAGAGGAAACATAAAGTCATAAATTTTGTAAATTCTCAGTGACAATGTCTTTGCTCTTCACTGAGTCTCTAGACAAGGATATGGTTTGGTCATGAGGACAATAAGGATTACTGTCCTTAAGACCCAAAGAGATAAGGAACGTTAAAAAAATTAACTTTTCTAATTTGAATTACCATATACACAATGAAGATTATTAGGAAAATTAGCATTTAGAAGGACAAAATTTAAATCCATCCCTCAGAACTCCTGTTAACAAGTAGCAGTGTACTTTGATTTTTTTTAATAAATAATTTTGAAAATGTTCTATACACAATTAATTTTCTTTTTATTTCTTTCTGATCTTGGTTTAATGGATAAGTAACATCCAGTACACGTACTTTACAATGATGTTTTGCTGTTGGTCACAATGTACTAGTGAATCATGAAATAAATTCAGGTTTTGCTTTTTGTTGGTAAAAGGAAGAGAAAATGTGTATCCCATATATTAAGGCTAGTTCAGTTTCAGTTCAGTTCAGTCACTCAGTTGTGTCTGACTCTGCAATCCCATGAATTGCAGCACGCCAGGCCTCCCTGTCCATCACCATCTCCCGGAGTTCACTCAAACTCAGGTCCATCGAGTCAGTGATGCCATCCAGCCATCTTATCCTCGGTCGTCCCCTTCTCCTCCTGCCCCCAATCCCTCCCAGCATCAGAGTCTTTTCCAATGAGTCAACTCTTCGCGTGAGGTGGCCAAAGTACTGGAGTTTCAGCTTCAGCGTCATTCCTTCCAAAGAACACCGAGGGCTGATCACCTTTAGAATGGACTGGTTGGATCTCCTTGCAGTCCAAGGGACTCTCAAGAGTCTTCTCCAACACCACAGTTCAAAAGTATCAATTCTTCGGCGCTCAGCTTTCTTCACAGTCCAACTCTCGCATCCATACATGACCACTGGAAAAACCATAGCCTTGACTAGACGGACCTTTGTTTTGCTCTAATAAGATGTAGTTTCATTTCTAGAAGCACCCTACAGGCTGCAGGCTGTAATCAGTTTGCCAGCCACTGCATTACGTTAATTAACTCTTCTTTTGTTCAACACACACCTTGTTTTCAGTTTTTGAGAAGGACAAGCCTACAGTGGACATTCATGTATGTAAATAATTGTCTACAACCCTGTGTATTGTCACCGTAGATTTCTAGAAGTGAAATCATTTGGCCAAAGGATATAGACTTTTTTGAGCCTCTGAATACATTTTGCCAAACTGCTGGAAAGGTTCTTAATCAGGATAGAATCTCAGCTAATTCTTTTTCCATGGATTTTCCCATTTCTTACTTTTTATAATCACTTAAGGCTAATACACATCTGACAGATTTTTTTTAATTGTACAAAAAATGTACACTGAAAGGTAAGTCTCCCTCTCGTCTTTGACTCCAAAATTTAATTCCCCCAAGGCAGCTATTCGTATCATATGTATCCTTCCAGGGATAACTATCTGCATTTACAAGACTGAATGTATGGCTGTATACACTTAGTTGGAAAGAAAACTTATCTCCCTTTTATTTTTTACACAAATAGCAGCATATCATAGACAGTGATCTGGCTTTGAGTCATCATTTAACCTCCCAAGCGGCACTGATGAACCTTGAAGTCATATAGAATAGAGTATTATGTGAGAAAAAGATCTATTTCATGAATATTGCCTAGAGAAAAACCCTACTGGCTTCTCTTGTGGCATGTTTATGAATTGTATATCCCTATCTTATCCATGGACGGAGGAGCCTGGTAGGCTGCAGTCCATGGGATCGCTAAGAGTCAGACACGACTGAACAACTTCACTTTCACTTTTCACTTCCATGCATTGGAGAAGGAAATGGCAACTCACTCCAGTGTTCTTGCCTGGAGAATCCCAGGGACGGGGGAGCCTGGTGGGCTGCCATCTATGGGGTCGCACAGAGTCAGACACGACTGAAGCAACTTAGCAGCAGCAGCAGCAACTATCTTACAGGCTTCTCAGGTGGCGCTAAAGAACCCACCTGCCAATGTAGGAGACAGAAGGGAAGCGGGTTCGATCCTTGTGTCAGAAAGATTCCCTGGAGGAGGGTACAGCAACCCACTCCAATATTCTTGCCTGGAGAATCCCATGGACAGAGGAGCCTGATGGGTTATAGTCCATGGGGTCATAAAGAGTTGCACAGGACTGAAGCGACTTAGCACACCTATCTTATATGAAGCTTGCTTCAAATTGCAGATAATAATCTGGCTAAATTAAAAGAATCTATCAACATCCTCTTTGAACAGATTAAGAATCTTTATAAAATGATCTCCAAAGGAAATCTGATTATAACCAAGGAATTACCTCAAGAGAGAGAAGTCATAGCCTGTGTATTATCACTACTTTGCTGTGAAATCAAGTATATAAAGATTAATGCCCAAGGCTGTACTTGGGTTTTACTATAGAATTCTCCCCCCCCCTTTTTTTTTGCGACAGTTAAGCATTACTTTTATAAAATATATGTGATAAAAGTATAACATGAAATCTTAGTAACTCTTTTTCTTTTCTACAGAACTGGCAAGGGAACTGAATTTTTCAGTGGATGAAATCAATCAAATACGTGTGGAAAATCCAAATTCTTTAATTTCTCAAAGCTTCATGTTATTAAAAAAATGGGTAACCAGAGACGGAAAAAATGCTACAAGTATGCTGAAACTATATTGCTTTAACTTTCAAAACTGCCTATGTCTAATATTTCAGATAAGCCTATTGTTAAGAAAATCACAGTGATCATAAAATAATTGCAGGTCTTTGGAAGTTATACTTGTTTAATTTCATGCTAACATTCTAAACTTCTGTCTTTAGGGAGCTTTTTATGAAGCAAGGAGGAGGGGATTTTTGCGTTTTGTCTGTAGTTCTGTGACCATCAAAAATGGAAATATAATGCTAGCTGTTCAGTTATGAGGTCATGGTGGGAAACACTGAAGTTACTGCTATGGCCAGAAATGGAAGTGCAGGAAAATGGAGACGGATAGGACCGAAGCATTTCAGCCAGCCTGCTCTGTGATGGCAGAGACCTCTCCAGTGTTCCGGGGTTTTGGGTGGTTTAGTTTCATTGAGGTGGGGGAAAGAGAGTGGTGTGTATATTGTGGCAAATGCCAACCACAACAATGTGCAGTTATTGTGGGCTTGCCTGTGTCAGCCTGAGCTTAGGAAGTCATTAAAATGCTAAGCATCAAATACTGAGGTGACCTATTTTGACAGTCTAATGGGAGGAAAGTGTTTAAAGTTTTATAAGTTCCCCTTATAACTAAAAGAATCTAGCTCTTTTGAGGCCCATCTGCTCTGCAGCTTACCAAGATGGAATGAATGTTGCTGCCATCACACACAGCTTCCTAAAATGCTTCCTAAGACCCTAACATCTTTCCCGAGAGCTACAAGCTTTCTGAGTCCTCTGAATAGTGAATAGTGCAGGGCTGGAGTAAGGAGCATCTAAAATGTCAGGAGGGTCTAGAAAGCCATGCCTTCATGGGAATATTGTGAGGATGTAAAAGAAAATAATGTAATTGGGTTTTCAACCCTTTTTTTTTTTTCCATCCTTTTTCAGCTGATGCCTTAACTTCGGTCTTGACAAAAATTAACCGAATAGATATAGTGACTCTGCTAGAAGGACCAATATTTGATTATGGAAATATTTCAGGCACCAGAAGTTTTGCAGATGAGAACAATGTTTTCCATGACCCTGTGGATGGTAATTGAATTTAGTGTTCATATTTACTTAATCATTTGGTAAAATTTGAAAGTGCAGTAGGACAAAGTAGTCATGTAAAACCAACTAAATTGTGATTTGCTTGACTTAATTTCTCATTTTCACAGCTTATTCTCTGCCACAGTCTGCAAACAAACACTCTGTTAGAACAAACTTGATAAATGTCTGTTATATAAAATACAAATAATGAGGTATAAAGGCATAAGTTAACTGAAAGAGTTGCTATCTTAAGTATTTTATGTGACCAAATGGAAGAGCATTTAACATCTAGAGAACATTTGATTTGTCACTTTTTACATTAACCTAAAACACAAGACGACTCTTCTGTTCCTATATAGGTAAAATCAAATTGTGTGTTATTATACAAATTGTTAAGTAAAATGCTTAATTACTGTTTTGAGAACCAATTATTTAAGCATGTGCTGAAAGAGGCTAATATATCACTCAAGAAGCTGTTTTAGTTATTTAGCATTATTTTAACTTCATAGGCTGCCATTTTTTGTTTGGCAAAACCTTATCTGTTGTGTATGATAAGGTAGCATAATTTCTAATTCAATGAGCATAGATGTCGCCAATAATAGAATAATTCCTCTTTTATATTAGCTTAATTAATATAATATTGTCATTTTCCTTCATTTTGTAAGTTGGGGCTTTTTTTTTCAATCAAAGTATTAAGAAAAGTATTATAAATATGTTTTTCAAGATGTTCATCTACCTTCATAAATGGAAATTTATTCCTATAATGAATTTTGAGTAAAAAATGATTATGTGGAGGCAAGAAGAGGAGCTAAGGATATTTTTCTATTATTTCAATTTTTGAAAAATATGGTGATTATTTTCCCATTTTTAAACAGAAAAGTTAGCCAATAATCAGTAACTTACAAATCTGCACATATGACAAAAGATCTCAAAATTCTTAGAAAGTTTCTGCTGACTAAAGTCAGTCAAAAATTTAAAGTGTACCTTGTTATTCCCGTAACATAAACATGTGGGTAATAATGTCAAAGGTGGTTTCTTTTTAAGTTTATAAATACTACAGAACCTGGGAAAAAGCTCTCTTCAAGGCTTTGTCTTATAGGTGAGACCATTTATTGGTGCCCAGACTCCCTGCACACAGGATGAAGATAGACCAGTGTTATATCAAAGGTTGAATTATTGCCAAACCACAACTTATAGAATATTTTAATATTCTTTATTGGGAAATTTAAGAAAAGTAGTTCTAATAAACAAGATAATCAAAAAACAATGAAAGTATTCAATAGAATTGAAAGTCTCACTTGATTTTAACATTTTAGAATCAGAATATTATTAAATTTATAAGGACTTTCTGTTGCTACATCTTAATATTTTACATTTCCTATTTTTAAAATTCTTAGGAAAATTTAGGAATGTTTATAAAGTCAACTTTATTTGTGGAGATTATAAACCTCATGTATTCTTAGACAAATTTTCAACAACATTTTGGTTTATGGATGACCATAACGTAAAAAATATTCACAACCTATAGCAAGTTGAATTTACAGCCAAAGCTAAATTGATATTTACCTTGGACAAATGGAAAAATTATACTTCAGTTTTGTAGACCAATAAGTCAGAAAATGTGCCTGGTTGCCTTTTTTTCCTGTCTCTCCTCTTTGCTGAACTTTTGTAAAACTTCCTTTCCTCACCATGACCAGACCATTGTTGACTTCTCTCTCTGCTGAAGGAGAAAAATAACTGCCTTAGTACACACAGCAAGGTTTAAAACACGGGCATTGCTCCCTCCTTCCCCTTTGTGTAGGCCGGTTAGTAAACCTCTGTGTTTCACAGGATTGTCACGAACATTCAGAGGCTCTTTGCAAGTGGTTCTCCTCCTGTCTGTTGTGTATCATTTCTTTTTTCTCTTTATTTGATTCGTGGTTCTGAGTGGATCCCTTTCATCAAGACTTCCATACATACACAACCTTTTCATCTCTGTCACATTATGATACCTGAAAAGCTTACATGGAGTCTTTTCTACTTTATCTGCCTTTTAAATCCTTTTCCTAACATCTTTCTAGATTTTTTTTCACAGTGCTACTGCTCTAAAATCGAGTAGTCAGTTCTTTCCAAAGATTAAATTCATTTTTCTTTATTGTAAATTTTATATGACATAAGTAAGGGTTAAGAATTCAGTAGCATCACTCTTATGTACAGTTCTTAAGTTATAAGTAATTATAAAAATTGGTTTCTTACGGTTTGTTGTAGTCAGTCCACCACAATGTGGATTGTGCATGCGAAGAGTATTGATAGAAAGGTATTAATTTGGCCATGGAATAAATGTATCTTACATAATGACAGCTGACTTTATATTGGATTAAATTTGTGAATGTAAGTTACTGTATTAAAATTACCAAAATCAGTGGAAACAATTTATATCTTAATTAACTAGTATTCTATTTTATAGTAGTTTGCCACTAGTCTTTTATTTCATTATATTACAAGCATTTGAACTAAACCAATAAATATATCAACATTGTTCTGTAATTCATCATACATTTTCATAACTAATATAATTTAAGTCATTCCATGTGTTTCTGTTTGATGTGCTCTAATTCATTTCAGTCAGTCCAAATGTACTGTCTTCCATAGGTTATCCTTCCCTTCAAGTGGAACTGGAAACTCCCACAGGGTTGCACTACACACCTCCCACCCCTTTCCAGCAAGATGATTATTTTAGTGATCTCTCTAGCATAGAGTCTCCCCTTAGAACCCCCAGTAGACTGAGTGATGGGGTAGTGCCTTCTCAGGGAAGCATAGAGCATTCAGCAGATGGACCTCCAGTTGTAACTGCAGAAGACACATCCTTAGAAGACAGCAAACTTGAAGACTCAATGCCTTTAACAGAAATACCTGAAGCAGTGGATGTAGATGAGAGCCAGTTGGAGAATATATGTCTGAGTGAGTATCCTCAATACCTCGGAAGGATGGCTTGGGCCCCAAAAGATGTTAAACCAGCAGAGCCATTGAAGCAGACTAGAAAAGTAGGAGTAAGCTCCGAACAGCAAGAGAAAGGAAAATCTGGTCCTGATGAGGAGATGGCGGAAGAAAGACTCATACCTCTACGTGAGGACATCCAACTTAAAGAAGGAGTAGAGTCTGAGGGGATGACAGAGGAAAAAGCACAGGCTATTCTTAAACGTGTTCAGCAAGAAGAACTGGAAATGTCTTCAATTGCAGGTTGGCAGAACGAGACATCAGGTGGGAACCTAGAGTCCCCTGCTCAAGCTCGAAGAATAACTGGTGGGCTACTAGATCGACTGGATGACAGGTATGGCTCTGGGTCAGAAAAAGGAAAGTGAAATGAAGGTTACATGTTAGTTTATCTATTTAACTATCTATCCATCCATCCACCCATCCAAGCCAAACAGCTTGTAGGATACTCTGACCAGGGATCAATCCCAGGCCCTTGGCAGTGAAAGTGCACAGTCCTAACCACTGCACTGCCAAGAAATTCCAATAGTCTGTTTTAAATGTATGCTTTTTAGCAGTTACTCTTTTTCTAAAATTACAGTTTCAATTTTGGAATAATACATGCCTTGAAAGGTTGGTTCATTTTGCTAATCTAGAGAGGGAAAGTTACATTGAACTCAAATGTAATTTTTAAAGCTACTGATAATTAGCTGAAGTAAAATATAAAAAGTTTTATACATGCTAAAGATGGATGCACTTTCTTTACTTTAGAAGCCTGTTTTCTATTTTATTACCTGTTCTATTATTCTTTTCACATAGCCAGTAATTAATGCTCATTTTTAAAACAGAATTCTAAGTCTTATAGAAATATAAGCATTTGTATTATTTCCTTACTTCAAACATAAATATGCTTACTAAACAAAATTTTAAAATATAGATTTAAAAAATCAATACAATGTCATCATTTGCAATAACCATCACTGAAATTTTTGTAATTTCTTTTACATATTGTTTTTAAATGTCTCATCATAGAAAATACAGAGAAGCAAAAAAAAATCATCTGTCCTTATCATACTAAGAAAAACACAACATTTTATATATCATTTCTTTTTTCTACTTGAATATTTTATATAATTTGCAACATAGCATATGCTTCCTGGGTGACTCAGCTGATAAATAATCTGCCTGCAATGCAGGAGACCTGGGTTCAATCCCTGGGTTGGGAAGACCCCCTGGAGAAGGGAATGGCTACCCACTCCAGTATTCTGGCCTGGAGAATTCCATGGACTGTACAGTCCATGGGGTCGCAAAGAGTAGGACACAACTGACATTTAATATGTAATTCTTCACCCCCAATAATACTGGCATAATAGAAATTTGTTTATAACTAAAATAATTCCCTAATCATGAAGCTGGCTCTTTTTATAGTGGCCTTTCTGCAGAAAGGTAAGAGCTAGTGTCCTTCAGACACTGGTTCAGACCCCACCATCACTAGGTTTTGCACTTTGACTTTAATTTCTAAGCTCTAAGAACATCACTGTCTTCGGCTTCAAAGATAAGACCACTACTACTTTCCTCAAACAGGTTTATAGATTGAAAAAGAAAGCCTGTAGCATACCTACCCAATGACTGATGCAAACAGACTCTCAGTAATAGTTAGCATTATTTTTCTTTCTACACACATCAGATTAAAATATATTTTACTTCAGTGGCAACTAGTGATAAACTTAACATCAGTTCTTTTTACCCGGCTTATTTTACAATCATATTTAATGTTTTCATATTGCTTGCTCAATAAAAATTCCCAAAGAGGGTATAGACATTTGCAAAGCAGATTTCACAAAACTCTTTTTGAAGAATTGTAACATCAATGAATTCTATGTTCAGCCTACAAAAAAAGAGAAGATGGAGACAAGATATAGTACTAATTTTGATGTCTGAGTTCAGATATAGTCACATAATTTATAGTTGCATAAGAGGAAATTAGATACAGTTAGGAGTTAGATATAGTTATCATATAGAGTCTTTACAGTATGCGGGGACTGTCTGTCCTTAAACATATGGAATAGGATTGCTATTAATATTTTTGAGAAAGGTGTTTATTCAGAATCTGATTTATAAGAAATACACATACATATGCTTAACATACATATTATACAGAAAACATTGCTCCACTTTTACTGTCTTCAGAATTCTACTGGTAATAATCAAAGATGCTGAAAACAATATACAAGCTAGAAGATAGAAAGTCTACTGAAAATAGTAAGACTTAGAAACCAATTTAAAAGAAAGTAATGGAAGAGAAAGATTTTCAAGAATCTAAAGGGAAACAGTTGTCACTGGCAGTAGAAGCGTCAGGTGAGCATCCACACCCTGATCCCCAAGGAGAGTCAGCAGAGGTCAGGAGTGGACAAAAATGAGAATCCAAGTAAGGTTCTCATGATTATTCCATGTCTGGAAAAGCATGACGGTAAAATTCACAATTGGAAACATACAGGGACTGGAACATAGGGTTCTTGGGGACACCAGAACTCTCTTCACAGGAATTCACTTTGTCCTTTGTCATCAGTTTTTTTCATTGGCAATAATAGAAAAGCATTTTGAGATCTCCATCTCTTTTCTGGAGCCTATGTATCATCTCCTTACCCCACACCCATGATAAACCCCCACAGTTTGAAACCCAATAGCCGGATTTTTTATACTTTTCTATTATATGTCTTCAAAAATAGTTAAAAACATGGTTGTTGAAAATTCAGAGCCTCTGAAGCCCATTTGCAGCCATATGTTACCATTGTAAATTTCCACATTTTCTCTGTTGCAGCCCTGACCAGTGTAGAGATTCCATTACCTCCTATCTCAAAGGGGAGCCTGGAAAATTTGAAGCAAATGGAAGCCATGCAGAAGTCACTCCAGAAGCAAAGACAAAATCTTACTTTCCAGAATCCCAAAATGATGTAGGGAAACAGAGTGCAAAGGAAACTCTGAAACCAAAAATACAAGGATCTGGTCGTGTTGATGAACCAGCATCATCACTAGCAGCATATCAGAAGACTCTAGAAGAAACCAGCAAGTTTGTAATAGAAGAGCCTAAACCCTGTGTGCCTGTCAGTATGAAAAAGATGAGTAGGACTTCTCCTGCAGATGGCAAGCCAAGGCTTAACCTCCATGAAGAAGAGGGGTCCAATGGGTCTGAGCAGAAGGTACGTCATCTAGTCTTCTCCTATGCTGTCATTTAATCTCAAAGTCCTGACTCTTCAATGTTTTTGATTAATCTTGTAGCACTGGGCCCAATATTCTTTACTATTTACAAATTATAAATTTGTCATCAAAAATGGTAGCACTAATGATGGGAGTAAAGAAAGTACTGAGTAAAATGTGTGCTGTCATACCTTTGCTCATTAGGAATAAACATCTTTTTAACCATTTTTCAGAAGGGAAATTACAGGGATGTTAAGTAGTAAGTATCTTAAGATCCAATATTAATTCTGTCTGGGATTTAGATTTCCTGACTTGTCTTCATTCTTAAGGATGGAGGATAATTATCCTCTCCCTCACTGGTTCTTTTACACAATTTAGAGTTCCTAGTATGTGACCCAACTACGAGCTCTATAAGTTCTGTTGCCTGAAAGGGTTTTTTAAAAATTGAAGGAACACAGTTCCCAAGAACAAAATGAGGTAGGTATACTACTGTTGATTGATGACATTTAGAAATGTAGCATTAAAAGTATCATTTTAATAACTTTTATATCTAAGTTGATAATTATCTTAATCTTTGTTTTTAATAATTTAAAAACCTTACCATCACATAATTGTTTGCTTGCTTTTAGTATTTATATGATTTCTTTATATTATTTATGTCTTTATTCTTTGAGGGTAAGCATTTTTAGACATTAAAAAAAATTTAACTGAAATTATGATTCATAGATGGATATAAGAAATTTAATATCAATTCTGTTTCCTACATTTTTGACTGCTTTTTGCTATCTCGATTTTTGTGTCTTTTCCTGAACTATGCAGTAGACATAGATTGAGAGTTATACATCTTTGGAATAGTAGTGCTTGAAGTTTTCCATAAAACATCAAATTTACTTAAGATCTTCTACAGTGTTTTGGGTAGAAAAAAATCTTCTGTAAAATAATGAACCCATGATTAATTTTAAGTTTAGAAAAATTTAGTAAACTCCTAATCACTCAGGAGCTAATTATCAGCTTATTAACTAATCATATCCTTTCCTTTTCCCTTCTGCAGGCTATTTTTTTGATTACTTTCCTGCTTGTTAGGAAGGAAAGTGAGAGGAAGTAAAATTCCCGGGCTTTTCTTTCATTTCCTTCCTGACAAGTGTTATTTTCAGTATTGATTTCTGCCTTTTTGTTAACTCTCAGTATATTTAAGCAGTATGACTTTGGATGGAATGTTCCCTTTTAAAATGAGCCCACAAACTATAGTGAGGAGCTCTAGGAGGTAGTTGCTACATAGTGATGTTTTAACAATGAAAATGTATTCTGCACAAGCCCATTAGAAATTGATAGGAAAGTTCTGAAATAAAATGACAAAATAATGTAAGTAAATATTTCTATGTGTGTAGTACATGTGCCTACATATTGCCCACTGGGGAACCATTTTCATTTGAAAATGAAAGGCTTAACCCTGGATGGAAATGCAGCTGAATTCATCCATAATGGAAAAATAATCACTGTTAGAAAATGTTTTTGAGATTTCTTATAAGTGAGTTTGTGCCTTTAGTGTCGGTCACTGGTCCTACTCCAATGCAAAAATTCTTCAGGAGTATAGCAATTCATAATGAAGTTAAAGCTTCCAGAAGATAAGAATCTGACCTCTCAAGAAATCTGAAGATGTTCAGGATGTCTCTTCTGTGATTAGACCATAGTACAATAGCAACCAACTAGGTCATCGGATATATGATCTCAGAAAACAGCCCCCTTTTTGTCCCCTGAAAAATCAGGTCAAAAGTCCGGGTGCAGCTCTTACACGGATGACTGCCTGCTGTTACAAGGTAAAATTCTGCTACTTTCCACCACTTTCTATGCAGCAACCATGGCAAGGAGTACTCAGAAAAATTCCATTTGGTCTCCGAGTTACCCTCTGTGCCACTGCCTAGAGAATTCTCTGAAAGGAATCCTGACCAAGATTGTACTACCGTCTTCTCTCTACCCTTCACCTTAATATTGGCAGAGATTCCACAGAGAAAAATGGAACAAATATTAGCCAAATGGCCACAGTTTCTTTATGTGAGGGGCTGGTCTCAGATGATTCTTGATAGGATTATGATATAATTGACATCTAGCTTTATCGTTAATGTTTGCATTAACATATGTTCTTCTGCTTTTAAATGTCTCAGTGAAAATCCTTCCCCAGTCTAAGATTCTGTGTATGGATAATTCAGGTTTAACTTTCTCTTATGCCTCATCTAATCTATTAATCGCTGAATGCTCAGTAATGCTTTTGCAAGATGAATCTGTCTTACCTTTTTCTGCATTTTTTAGCCATTGTAAGGCCCCCTCTTTCACAATATTTAGATCATTCTAAGTGTCCAGAATGCATGGTTCTTTTCTTAAAAAAATTTTAAGTAATAGGCAATTTATCAGTCAGTATCTTTGCAAGGAGTGAGTAACTAACTTAAAAACTATTTCCTTTTGACACCATATTATTCAATAGGGTATTTTGTTCAGATGAAAATTCCTACAAAGGTAAGATTGATATTACTGTAACATTTTAGAATATTTGGTAAATTTACCTTTGGTGAAAATGGCCTACTTTATTATCTATTGTATTTGAATAACATTTCATTAATTTTTGCTAACACTAATGCCTCCTGTAACAGTTTTACATATTTTTTCCTATTTTTACCAATATTAGCTACAATTTCTATCTCTGAGACTATCAGATTTGGCATAACTTGTAAACTTAGAAAACAAAATACTAAAATCATTTCCATTAACATTTAGAAATAAAATTATTCAGTATGTACTCCTGGACCATGACATTTAAGTAAAAACTGAAGATAATTTCCCTTTGACTTATGACTCAATCACTTGGTAGTTTTTCCTTATTCCTATTCTTATCACCTAAAAATTAACATTGTGTATACTTACCATATTCTTATCTGTAGTTATCTGTGAAATGTTTCTGTTTTAATTTCATATCATTTCTTTAAAACCTCAGGCTTTCACCTATTTTACATTCTTTCATTTGAATAAAGGAATAAATATCTATGAGTTCCAGTTATGTATTAGGTGCAAATTATGCTGATATATATTGTATACCTTTTGCAATGTTCAAAATAGCTTCTGATAAAGTTGTCAAATCTGACCAAAATATCATAAAAATCAGAAATACTATGCCTTTTTCTGTAGATCAAATCAAAGATGGCCTTAATTGTAAGGTTATACATTCATGTCAAATGTATAATACTTATTTTTAAACTAGTTTTAAATCTATACTGTTTCCCCAAACTAATAATTAGTAGCATGTATGTAGTTTCTGATTCCAAAGTCTCCATAATTGTTATTTTTAAGAACTTACAATTTTACTACCTTGATCTTTACCTGCATATGTATATTTATGCATTTATATATACACAAGTATATATATGCAGGTAAAGGTCAAAGTAATTAAATATAGATATATTTTATGTATACTTTATACTAATCAGCTCAGTTCAGTCGCTCAGTCATGTCCAACTCTTTGCGACCCCATGAACCGCAGCACGCCAGGCCTCCCTGTCCATCACCATCTCCCGGAGTTCACTCAGACTCACGTCCATCGAGTCCGTGACGCCATCCAGCCATCTCATCCTCGGTCGTCCCCTTCTCCTCCTGCCCCCAATCCCTCCCAGCATCAGAGTCTGTTCCAATGAGTCAACTCTTCACATGAGGTGGCCAAAGTACTAATATTTATACACATACATACACATATATACATACATATCGGAGAAGGCAATGGCAACCCACTCTGGTACTCTTGCCTGGAAAATCCTATGGACAGAGGAGCCTGGTAGGCTGCAGTCCATGGGGTTGCGAAGAGTCGGACACGACTGAGTGACTTCAGTTTCACTTCACTTTCATGCATTGGAGAAGGACATGGCAACCCATTCCAGTGTTCTTGCCTAGAGAATCCCAGGGACGGGGGCCTGGTGGGCTGCCGTCTGTGGGGTCGCACAGAGTCGGACACGACTGAAGCAACTTAGCAGCAGTAGCAGCATACATATATATACAGAGTGATTTCATTTAGAATCCTACTCAAAATTTCCTTCCACTTTAATTTTTTTAAGATTTCCACAAATATACATCATGATTTTCCTTAGAGGGAGATCTAGCAAGTAAAAAAGTAATTCTTTCTTGATTTCCTTTCTCAGAATGTCTTTTATTTTAAATGTGATGGTAAAAATTATACTTAAAATGCATTTATCAGGACTTGAAAGGCAGTGAGAGTGATTCAAGCTCAGAGGAGGAACGGAGAGTCACTACCCGAGTTATTCGCCGACGTTTGATTATAAAGGTATCCCACAGCTAGATCAGTGTGGGGCAATGCTGTATTATTAGAACCTTCCTTGTGGTTTGGAAAATTCAGCATGCTTGGTAACTAAACGGTGCTATGTGTGTCTTTGCATATCTGAAAACTGGTAAAAACAACCACTGAAAGGAAAAACTCACGTCGCATGGTAGTGAGCATTCTGTCTAGGCCTGTGTTTGACATCTGGTGGTTGTCATTTTATCTGAGAATTCTTGGCATTTGTATACTGCTTTCCTTGGAGAAGTGTTCTGTGTGTGAACAAAGATCCTATCTTGGTGAGAGAATAGTTCATATCAAATGAAATGTTCAACTGAAATCCCAGAGGCTCTTATGAAGTATGAGGTAAGATAAAGAAGAAAGAGAAGAATGAAAAGGCTCCCTTCTCAGTCTTACCAGTTTTTAAGTTAAAATCAGTTCTTCTTTATCAACCAGTGACTAAGAATTCGGTGTTATAGCCTGGCATCGATGTATGTAACACAATGTAAACCAAGCAAAACTTCCTGAAATAAGGTTTTTAACTTGATTGACATACAAAAAAATCAGGCTGTATTTTTTAAGTAGGGGAAGCAAGTCTTACTGTAAGTGAAAAATGTAATTCCACCCTGTTAGAGTATAACTGAACTATGAATAAATCTTGATTTCCCCCACAAAGGCCTTTTGAAGTACTGACCTTGTTCATGGGAGATCCCGCAGACTCCTTGCAGTATGCTGTTTATCTTCATTACTATGTCTTTAGAGAGATCTTTCTTGATGTCAGAATAATTTGAGTGCAGAGAACTAGGAAGCCATTTTCAATACACGCCTTGAATGTGGTCCAAATAACCTGATGCTCCTTGTTTGGCAGCTCTGAAGAGAAAGAAAGGAAAGGAAATACCTATTGAAAACCATTTATCAAACTTTTCACCCATTTCCAAAATGTCAGGAGACCCAACAGAGAGGCAGGGACGTTGGCTTATGTATCCCAAACTTCTCAATCCTGCTGCTTATAAATACTTTTCATGTAGATGAGATGAAAGAAGAGAACTAGATATGCAAAATCTGTTCTAGTCTAATTTTTCTAATAACTCTGAAAACATCAGAGAAGAAAATAAGTCCTTGTCTAAATGCTAAATTATCCACAAATCAACCTCAAGCTCAATAGGTGCCATCGCTTCTTTGAAAATTACATGTAGGCAAGCCAAATTACCTGCTATCTATAAAGTCCTCATAATCTCATAAAGATACCTTCCACACATTTTCTGGGATTAAAGGGAAGAAGTATTTAATTTGTTTTTTCAGAACATATTCTGAAATATTCTGCCATTATTCTGCTCAGGCTTTGCTAGTCCCATGATTACTCTCTTTAAGAAGTGCTATTTTAAAGTAAAACATCTAGACAAAGCAAACCAGACACAGTGGCTTTATGCTTAACATATGACATACTCATGTTGCATCAAACTCACCTCATTCATTTATAACAGCTGCCCAGTAGAGAAGTTGACATAATCCTGCATAAAAAGTGGGAGAAAATGTAGAGAAGTTTTACTCTGGAGAATACTCAAACAAAACAATAGGAACATCAACCCCCTCCCTAAGTCAATGAGGGTTATTTTAGTCTCCTAAAATTCTAGACATGCACTTGCAAGTCAGCTTTTAGGTAATTTTGTTAGCATAAATTATTTATATATTTAAGTGTAACATATAATTATATATATACATATAAACATTTTTATTAAGAGCTTAAGTTTAAAAGGCTGAAATACACTCTGAAGTTATAGGCTTCATAAAACACAGGAGACCGTGTGCTCTCCAAATCTTCACTTCTTGAAGTCAGTGTAATTTTAGGGAGGTTGAGTGGAATCATCAGAAGATAGATTTTATAAATGGGGAGGCCATTGTATAAATAATAGAATCACTTAAACAAGCTTTGAGAAGTGTCTTTTATATGTGTCATAAAACTCAAAAGCTAAAGAATAACTATAATTATAATTGGAAGGTATAATAGGTATAACAAAAAATTTTTGTAAACTATATATATAGAAATCTTTCTGGTTACTTTTTTCCTGATCAGATTTTGGGGGCCCTTGAAAAAGAACACATTTCTTTTGCTTTTTCTCTTTATTCCATACACTCTTACCTTTGTAATGTAAAGGAGCTTGAGACTGCAAGTACGACATGGTAAATGTCACATGGGATCCATCTCTGTTTAAAAAAAAAAAGAAAAAAACATAAAATGAGAATGTTAGGACCTAAAGGAGTCATTGAGACTAAAATTATTTCTTCTCCTAGATGATAAAACCAAGCATTAGAGAGGAATTGATTTATCCAAAATCACTCAGCTGGATGTTAAAAATTCTGGAACCAGAACACAGTGCCCTCTAGTGACGCACCTTCTACCTGCCTTTTCCACAATACTGTATTCTCTTCCAGGACAAAATGAAAGGGAGTAACTTTTCCTAGATTAAATTAGGCACTTGGTCACTTAGACTTTTCCAGTAGTACAGAAAGAGACAGCATTAGGCTATCTTTATTGGAAACTGTTTGATGGGGCTGGAATGCTAGGAATTTGACCTACTTTATGGAGGCTGTCCAACTTTGGACTGAACCAGGATATTTACACTGTTTGCCATAGTAATCCCCTTGGCACTTAGAATCTTAGAGCTGAAAACTAGTTGAGAGTTGCTCCCCACTTCCAGAGCTAGCTTTCGCCAGGAAGTATCAATGGAAGCAGTAGATTCCATTACCTCAGGTCTAGGCAAATCTGTCTTTATAGCCATTCAAGTTGTATAATAAAGAGGATGAAAGCATAATTTTATGATTTTTCTTTAATTTCATATGTGAATTCATTCATTTTCTGATTTTTAATTTTTTTTGTTTAATATTCTCAAGTCCCTAAGAAATGAACTTAAACTCTCCCATTTGTTTAGGGATTTTTAAATTTTATAAGTATATTCATTTATTCATATCTAATATAATATCACGGTGGTTTCAAATGCTTGGAAGCAGTTTAAGTAAACTGACCAGTGTCTGTGAGCTTGTTTATATTATTTGCTCAGCAAATTCTATGATTACAAAGGTAAAACCTTAATTCAAACCATTGTGAACTTTGATAAGATTCAAACAACTGAATTTTTACTATATAGTTCAACCATATTTTTATTTCTACTTTTGAGCAGTTTTACTGATTTTCAAAACAAGCGTTTAAATGTATGTTTTCCCCCACCAAACAATTCAAAAGTACAAAAAAGTTCAGCTTATCTATTCCACTTACCAGAGGTAACTTCAGATTGTTTTATATACCTATAACAGTGTGTATGTGTACATAGAATATACATGTACCTAGATCCCCAGGATGTGGGTTTCTAGGAATATAAAAATGGGTTATACTATACATATTGCTTAGCAGTTTGCTAAGTTTATATATATATATTTTTCTCATCCCATCTTTTGAAATTATACATTAAAGCAAAATTCATACATTTCATGTTGTTATTCATTTTATGCAAGAAGAAGAGAAAAACAGAAATCCTAAAATGCAGTACTTCCAAAAGAAAGTACAGCTAGTCTTCATAAAGGTGGCTACCAGGAATGATACTGTGACACTATATGTGCTCTAATTTTCCTTTGAAATAGGCAAGGAAAAAGTAGGTGGAGATATTGCCAAAAATAATGCCATTACCAAAAAATTTTATTTACATGGAAATTTTATTTACTTAAAAGTACAAATATTTTCAAGAACTTCAGAGAGCCTCTAATTTACCTGATGAATGAAAGATGAAAAAAAATTTTACATGTATTTTGTGACACCTTACTAACTTTCCAGTCTATCTAATCAACTACTATCTAATCCATTCCCCAAATCTAGTGAGTTTTGCAAAAATCATGCAACTCATTTTGACCTTATTAAGGCACTAGTTGGCCATATTTAGTGCCCATTTAAGATTAAGATAAGTATCTTTACCTTTAATTATACATAAATAGTATGAATTTTCGGTAGGAAACAATGCCTGCATACCACAGCAGATCTCAACAACCTATATTGCCTGTTATTTATAAACAAGACTTTGCTTTTTTCTAAGGCTGTTAATATAAATCAATATACTTAAATGTATTTACTGTGCTTATAGATATACCTACTAGAAATGTCTTTCAGAGACTGTCTGAAAATTGTCATCTTTCCCCACTGAAGAGTCAATTTTGTAACCATCTCTAATAGATGGCAATTTTAATGGATTTTCCTAGGATCCTGGAATTGTCTTAACACTCAAGGACCTGGACATGTCCAATAGTTACCTCAAACATATCTCACTTACTCATGTTTATAGTTAAATGTTTCCTGACCTTTTTTGAGTTTTCTGGTGCCTCTAAGCCTTTACTTGTAAAATAATGTTTTTTTCCTAAATATATAAAACCAACCATGTTGTTGTTCAGGTACTAAGTTTTGCCTGACTCGTTGCAACCCATGATGGACTGTAGTACGCCAGACTCCTCTGTTAACGCCTCTCCCGCAGTTAGCTCAAATTCATGTTCATTGAGTCAATGATGCTATCTAACCATCTCTGCCGCTCCCTTCTTTTGCCTTCAGGCTTTCCCAGCATCAGTCTTTGCCAGTGAGTCGGCTCTTCGCATCAGCTGGCCAAAGTATTGAAGCTTCAGCTTCAGCATCAGTCCTTCCAATGAATATTCAGGGCTGATTTCCTTTAGGATTGACTGGTTTGATCTCCTTGCAGTCCAAGGGACTCTCAAGAGTCTTTCTCCAACACCACAATTCAAAAGCATCAGTTCTTTGGCACTCATTAAGTTGGACCTTCTTTATGGTCCAGCAATCACATCCCTACATGACTACTGGAAAAACGTAGCTTTGACCTTTGTCAGCAAAGTGATTGTCTCTGCTTTTTAATATGCAGTGTAGTTTGATGGGTTTGATCTCTGGGTTGGGAAGATACCCTAGAAAAGGGAATACCTAACTATTCCAGTTTTCTTGCCTGGAGAATTTCATGGACAGAAGAGCCTGGTGGGGTACAGTCCAGGGGTCACAAAAGTGAGACACGACTGAGCAACTAACACTAGATTTGTCATAGATTTCCTTGCATGGAGCAAGTGTCTTTTAATTTCATGACTGCAGTCACCATCTGCAGTGATTTGGGAGCCCAAGAAAGTAAAGTCTGTCACTGCTTCCACTTTTCTCCCTTCTATTTGACATCAAGTAATGGTATGATCAGATGCCATGATCTTAGTTTTTTCAATATTGAGTTTAAAGCTTTTTCACTCTCCTCTTTCACCCTCAAGAGTCTCTTTAGTTTCTTTTCATTTTCTGCCATTAGAGTGGTATCATCTACATACCTGAGGTTGTTGATATTTCTCCCAGCAATGTTGATGCTGGGAGAAAACAGCCAGCCTGTGTTTCATTCAGCCCAGGCGTTTCACATGATGTACTTTGCATAAAAGTTAAATAAGCAGGGTGACAGTATGCAGCCTTGTTATACTCCTTTCCAAATTTTGAACCAGTCTGTTGTTCTATGTCTGGTTCTTAACTGTTGCCTCTTGACCTGCGTACAGGTTTCTCAGGAGACAGGTAAGGTGGTGTGGTATTCCCATCTCTTAAGAATTTTCTACAGTTTGTTGTGATCCACACAGTCAAAGGCTGTTGCGTAGTCAGTGAAGCAAAAGTAGATGTTTTCCTGGAACTCCCTTGCTTTCCCCATGATCCAGTGAATGTTGACAATTTGATCTCTGGTTTCCCTGCCTCTTTGAAACCCAGCTTGGACAGCTGGAAGTTCTTAGTTCACATATGCTGAAGGATTTTGAGCATAACCTTGCTAGCATGTGAAATGAGCTCAGCTGTACAGTCTTTGAACATTCTTTGGCATTGCCCTTCTTTGGAACTGGAATGAAAACTGACCTTTTCCAGTCCTGTGGCCACTGGTGAGGTTTCCAAATTTGTGATATATTGGGAGTGCAGCATTTTTATAGCATCATCTTTTAGGATTTGAGATAGCTCAGTTGGAATTCCATCACCTCCACTAGCTTTGTTCGTAGTAATGCTTCCTAAGGCCCACTTGACTTCACACTCTGGGATGTCTGGCTCTAGGTGAGTGACCACAGCATCATGGTTATCCAGGTCATTAAGACTTTTTTATGTACAGTTCTTCTGTGTATTCTTGCCACCTCTTCTTAATCTCTTCTGCTCCTGTTAGGTCCTTGCCATTTCTGTCCTTTATCATGCCCATCTTTGCATAAAATGTCCCCTTGATCTCTCCAATTTTCTTTAAGACATTTCCAGTCTTTCCCATCCTATTGTTTGTCTCTATTTTTTGCATTGTTTATTTAAGAACTCTTTCTTATCCTTGCTATTCTCTGGAACACTGCATTCAGTTGGGTATATCTTTCCTTTTCTCCCTTGCCTTTTGTTTTTCTTTCTTCAACTATCTGTAACGTTTCCTCAGACAACCACTTTGCTTTCTTGCATTTCTTTTTCTTTGGGATGGTTTTGGTCACTGCCTCCTATATAACATTACAAACCTCTGTCCATAGTTCTTCACTCTACCAAATCTTCATATATCTAGTTATCACCGCTACTGTATAATCATAAGGGGTTAGATTTAGGTCTTACCTGAATGGCCTAGTGGTTTTCCCTACTTTCTTCAAATTAAGCCTGAATTTTGCAATAAGTAGCTCATGATCTGAGCCACAGTCAGCTCCAGGTCTTGTTTTTACTGACTGTATAGTGCTTCTCTGTCTTTGGCTACGAGGAATATAATTAATCTGATTTTGGTGTTGACCATCTGGTAATATTCATAGGTAGACTCATCTCTTGGGTCATCGGAAAAGATATTTGCTTTGACCAGTGTGTTCTGGCCTTTGCCCTGCGTCATTTTGTACCCCAAGGCCAGACGTGCCTGTTATTCCAAGTATCTCTTGACCAACTATGCAAAACATAAATAATACTCCTTAAGAACTTGTTACAGATTTTTAGTTCTTCAGGCAGGACACCTCTACATATTTTTCTATTTCCTTCCTTCTCTTAACTGTGCTGAATGAAATTAGTCATAAACAAGGTTCAAGATGAATTAAACAAGCATGAACAACAAGAAACATCTTGTTCTATTTTCATCCCATCTCTGTACTCCAGTGAGGTAAAATGAGTCAAATGTCCCATGCATGACCTATGAGCCCACAATCTTCAAAAAAAAAAAGTCATTTCTTAAAAAAAAAAAAAGAATTTTGTTAGCAAAATAAGGTAGATTTCAGTTAGTCTTTGTTATTTTAAACGAGAACTTCCCTTCTACGGGCTGTAATAAAAACAATCATAGAATTTCTCACCATCGGCAGACACTGGAAAAATTCTCAGAACTACCACCTTTCCCATGACAGTAATGTTAAAAGAATTAGAATCCTGACTCTCCCAGAAACTCAGCTGTCTTCATCAAGATTTGCCATTTTTCCTTTAAAAGAAAAGAAAAAAGTACAGGGTACAATAACTATAGTACATAGTACTATTGCATTGCCCAAGTCACCTCTTCAACAAGAAGTTTTACTACAATTCAGCAGGTCTCTAAAGTGGGTCTGCACTTAAGGTGTTTGTTCTTGTTCCCCAAAACTCTTAAGTGAGACTGACCTAATATTGACACCAGTGAAGAAGGTAATGTGTTATAAATACAATCCCATTTTTGCTCTCTGAGTGGTTTTTCTTATCATATAATCATAAAGCTAATAGGTATTAAGTAGTTAGTAGTAGTAGTTTGTTGCTCAGTCGTGTCCGACTCTTTGCGACCCCATGGACTGTAGCCTACCAGGCTCCTCCCTCCATGGGATTCTCCAGACAAGAGTACTGGAGTGGGTTGCCATTTCCTTCTCCAGGGGATCTTCCCGACCCAGGGATCGAACCTGGGTCTCCCACATTGAGGCAGACACTTTAACCTCTGAGCCACCAGGGAAGCCCAATAGGTATTAAGGAACCATCTAAATCTACTGAGCTGTTAGCAGGAAAATATGAGGCTACTTTGGCAAGTTAATTTATTCCCCTTTTTTTTTAACTCATCAGAGAAAGAACCTTGACAATTTCCTCTTCTAAATCAGATAGCAGTCACTACCTGCAAGATGCCATCATACATTCCTTAAGTAATTAATCAGTCATCACGGAGGATTCGTTCACTTAAAGATGATATTCTGAAACTATGTACTTCATCAGACGTAGTTATTAGCATATACAACTTATGAAAGGCTAAGTCTAGAAAAAAATAAGCTTTTCTCTGTACTCTAAACTTTTCTCACAGTACTTGAAAAAAATGTACGTATTACCCTCAGTAAAGGAATTTTAAAATTAAACAAAGAGTGATTAATATAATACCCCAACTAAGGTGCTACCTCAATTCAAATTAGATACAAGGCAATCCACCAAAATGAGAGATTTGGTAGAACTAGTGAAGAAACATTTATTCAAAGTGAAATAATCTAATTAGAGCTCTAGTCATTAGCTAAATCTTTTTTCAACAAATAAAACCTTTTTGTTTGTCTATCGATGTATAACTGCATTCTATGATTACATATTTTCAAATTCTTCCTTCTTGGAGTTTGTTGCTAACCATCATTCTTATATGTATTTGAGGTTTAATGCTTTGAATGTTGTTGACTGCTAAATAATTCCATGGAGTCAGTCTTCTCCCCTTGCCCTAGAATAGCAAGTAGAGTTTTATATCTTCTTTTTCTAAAATTCCACAGAGCATGTGTGTGGTGTATGGAGTGGTGTGGAGATCTATGCATCTAGTTTATTGCTAATCTTTATGCCACATCCTTTAGGGAGAGGAAGCAAAAACCATTCCTGGTGAATCTGTCACAGAAGAACAGTTTACTGATGAAGAAGGCAACCTCATCACCAGAAAAGTAATCACCAACGGGATTTCATGCTTCTCTTGGGTTTAGATTTTCTATTTGTTTGCTATAGTGTCAGCTCTTGAAACAAAAGAGAAAAAGCTCTCCTTTTCACTATTGCTTCCTATACAGATCACTCGGAAAGTACTAAGACGAATTGTTATCCCACAAGAGAGAAAACATGATGACGTGGTAATGGAGAGGGACTGTCAAAAAGACAGTAGAGGATAAAAGCTTTGTGAATGCTTTAGAATATGCTGCTAACAGCCTGGCATCTGCAGTGTGGCAGCTTGAAGCATTTGCTGCTTTTGACATCTTGTGTATTTGATCAGGGTCAAAGAAAAAGACTTTCCTTCCTAACATTCTTTAACACCATATACTTTTACTATCTTTGGAGTTTTCACAGAGATTATTTCATTGATGGAGGATGGAATGTGCCAGTTCAAGCATGGGAGAGAAAATTTAAAAACCCGCCACCACAACCAAATCCCTTGGCCATCCCCGACCCTAGCCCTCCTGGCCCAGTACTTTACCTGCATCCCAGTGCCTGCCTAGGACCCGGAGAGAGAGCACTTGTTTCCAGCAGATGCATAAGGTTTAATTAAAAGTCAGAATGATAAAAGCTTGTCATAAGATCCTTACATTGAATCTAAACATTTTCTCTTTCCAGTATATTCTACAGGGGAATACAAATCCCCTTCTCCCCCATCTTAACCTGAAGAGGATTTTCCTCTCTGGGTTAACAACAGCCCATCTCCCGTGTACCAGTTAAAGAACCAAAGTCATCACCGAGCAGCGTAACTCAGCAAATGAATCTCTAACTCCCAGAGAAAACATCTCTGGTTATTTTTCATTTCTTTCCTTTCTCAGATCTTACCCTTTTCATTAAAAAAAAGAAACTTCAATACCTGTGTTTACATAAGAAAAAACTAAACTGAAAATTTCTGAGGAGTAATTCAGAAAATTGGAAGGACTACTGTGTTTTCTGTTTTAAGTAGGTTAAAAGCTGAGCATTTGTGCAACCACTTTGCTCACAGAGAAGTGTGTCCTTGATGCTCAGTGAAGAGAGGTCTTGTTTTATGGAAAAAGGATGCCTACTTTGTCAGGAGTAAGAGGAAGGGCGTGGTAATTTCATGAATTAAAAAGGAAAAAGTGTCTCTCAGCCCGACAGCACTTCCACGGTGTTTAGTTCATGATGAGTGCTTCACTGAGAAATTTCCATCTCATTACAACAGGTTACTTAACATTCTGCTGACTTTAAAAGGCATAAATTATAACTTACTAATATTTTTTACAACTGGGGTTTGAGTGCCTTGAGAGCTTTAGTGATTTCTTTTAGCTTCACAGGAAATGGACAGGCTGTTTGAATGATCACTAATAGAATGAATGATTGTGAAGTATAGTAACATGGTATTCATTCTGATGGCGCTCTCCAGCTTGCCTTGATGCTGCTGAGCTGTGTGGTTAAGGTAAATAGATGGTATTTTTGGACATGAAGTGACAAAGTGCTTTAAACTGTGTCTCACTTACCCTAATCTAGCCTCAAGGAACCAGAACGGAACCTGCTTTTTAATGAAAACTCTTTCACCACGAAATCTTAATGTGTACATTCCTTTCAAAACAGGGAGAAGGTTATAAGGTGAAGATGAAGAAAGAAGTCCGTCAAGTGGAAAAGAAGAGCCACTCATAACAGTAAACGGCCAACCAAGGTGGTAAGTGTGCTCAAATCAACAACAGCAGCACATCTAATTTCACGAAATAAGGGACCCATACCTCCTCCACCCTTCCTCTCTTTTTCACGGAATTACAGCTTTGAATATCCAGTATGCAGGTGCAGTCATTTTTATGTTTGTGTATACAAACACTGTTGTTGTTCAGTTGCTAAGCTGTGTCTGACTCTTGTGACCCCGTGAACTAGCCTGCCAGGCTCCTCTGTTCATGGGATTTCCCCAGGCAAGAATAGTGGAGTGGGTTGCCATTTCCTTCTCCCAGGGATCTTCCTGACCCAGGGATCGAACCCAGGCTTTGTCTCCTGCATTGGCAGGCAGATGCTTTACCACTGAGCCACCGGGGAAGCCCAGACACACACACACACTAAAGCTATGGCCTCCAGCTCACAGTCCATAAACTTTCTCTTCACAAATTAGTCAGGAATTTAAATGTGAATGATGTTTTCAGAAGCAAATGTAAATATTGATCAGTGAGTCTCCTCAAAGAGTGAAGGCTGTGTTTAAGACGCAGTAGCTTTATTCATCCTAACAGGAAGGTTATTCGGCAACAAATAGCTCCTATAAATGTACTTGGAAAGTTGTATTGATTCAGTTTCCCACCATTTTTGCAGAACAGCATCTGAGAATATAATTTTGGTTGGAATATATTGGTTGCCAAGTTTAAATGGAGTGACTGAAATCTCTATATACTACTTAATATATTTTGTATAAACAAAGCAAATTAAATAGGAGGCTAATGGGACGACTGTGTTTTGTAAGTTAAAATGAGCTTTGTTTAAAGTTGTCTGAATTTTTCTTCAGAAAGAAGGGTGTTTTCCTTTAACATTGTTTTCTGAACTTTACTTTGTGCTAATTCTTCCTACGGAACCACAATTAGAAAGCCCATATGGGGTGAAAAAACAGATAGAGCTTTGAAAAGCTCTTTGTAAGTCTGTGAGACAAAGCTGGATGAGTTCTTAGGGCTGTTCACCAAGAGTTTTCTTAGCCCCCAGAAACAAAGAGCAAAGAGATCCCAGTTTCCACTTCCATTCATCTGCTGTTCCCCAGTTACCAGAATCCTGGTATTTGGAGTGTTGCCATAACGAACTGAGAAATCAGAGTCTCGTTGCTCCAAATTTTGTATGTGAGGTGACTGTAACTAAGACCCAAAGAAATTCTTAATCCCTCCACCTCCAAAAAAAACTCTTATTATTTGCCTGTGTATTCACTTAAGGATTGATTTCACTTTCTCTCCATGAGCTTTCTGCCTAAGGCACTGGGGAATCACTGGTAAACAACACCAGGGAGGTACTGGCCCTCACTGACCTTACGTTTGGAAATTTCATGGTAGTCAGTCGTTTCAGTATTTAAGGCTTTGAGAAAACTCCTAGGAACTGCAGAGAGCTCTGGAAAGAACAATGTTTGCTATACACACTCGTCCAGTGTTCCAGGTGTACCCTTCACTTGATTCTCACAGTCACTCCTCTTGGATTGGCAGCTTTATCATCCCCATTGAACAGGCTCAGAATTGCCCAAGGTCACCTAAATAAAAACTGGCAGAAATAGGATACAAACCCTACCGGGCAGCTCCGGAGCCCACACTCTTAACCCTGTTAACCGGATATCTGACCTGGTCTGAGGTGACAGGGAATGTTTTCTTTGAGAAAATGATGCTTGAGCTGTTTTCAAGGGTGAATAGGATTCAGCTGGGTAAAGAGGAAGAAACTGGATGGTGTTTGGGGTAGCCTTCCAGGCACAGGCTACTGCATTTTGCAAAGGCCAGAAGGAGAAAGAAACAAGAAGGGAGAACAGGTCAGTGCAGCTGTTAGAAGGTTTTGGCATTGTGTCTGGAGAGGTAGGAAAGATTCAGGTCTCATAAACCTCTTTCCACTTAAAGTCTAGGTTTTGCATCACTTACTCTAGCTGCAAGACACAGAATGAAGGGAGGTGGCAATAATAGATGAGCAGATAACCTGTTAAACTACTGAAGATGCTGGCTTGGGCAGTAAGGATTGTAAGAGGTAGGGACAGTAAGGCTAAATCAAGAGATAGTGACATGAATTGCTTTTTGTCAGATGATAAGGGTGAGGGGTGAGAAAATTAAGGATAACATCAGTGAGGCAATATCTAGAATGAACCCACCCATTATTCATGTCTTACAGCTGAACCTAGTAAAAGATATATATATATTTTTTTAATTGAGGTGTAGCTGATTTACAATATTAGTTTCAGATGCATAACACAGTGATCCAAAATTTTTATAGATTGTACTCCATTCCAAATTTTTATAGCTTATACTCCATTTAAAGCTTTTGTAAAATACTGGCTATATTTCACTGTGCTGCACAATATGTCTTTGTAGCTAATTTATTTTACACACATTAGTCTGTACCTCTTAATCTCCTACCCTTGTCTTGTCCCTTCTGCCTTCCCTCTCCCCACTGGTCACTAGTGGTTTGTTCTCTATAGCTGTGAGTCTATATTTTGCTATATTCTGTAATTACTTATATGTGGACTAAAAAATAAATAAACCGTAATATTCTCCAGGTCCATCTATGTTGTTGTAAATGGCAAAATTTTACTTTTTAAACATTCCATTCCATATATATATACACCACATCTTCCTTATTCACTATTTTGGCTCACTTATTTTGCTATTGTTTCTGTTGCCTTAGGAGACATATCCAAAAAAAAAATATGGCTACAGTTTATGTCAAAAAGTATTCTGTGTTTTCTTCCAGGACTTCTATGGTTTCCAGTATTACTTTTAGGCCTTTAATCTATTCATAGTTTTATAGTTTTCTTTTTGTATGTTGTGACAAATGTTCTATTCTTATTCTTTTACATGTGGCTGTCCAATTTTCCCAGCATCACCTATTGAAGAGACTGTCTTTTCTCCATTGTATATTCTTGCCTACTTTGCCATAGATTCATTGACCATAAACGTGTGGGTTTATTTTGGGGCTGTATAGTCTGTTCCATTGATCTGTGTGTCTGTTTTTGTGCTAGTAGCATACTGTTTTAATTACTATAGCTTTGTAATGTAGTCTGAAGTCAAGGAGCATCGTACCTCTAGCCCTGTTCTTCTTTCTCAAGATTTCTTTGGCTAATTAAAAAGAATGCAATAATGCCATTTGTAGCAACATCAGTTCAGTTCAGTTCAGTTGCTCAGTCATGTCTAACTCTATGCAATCCCATGAATCGCAGCATGCCAGGCCTCCCTGTCCATCACCAACTCCTGGAGTTTACCTAAACTCATGTCCATCGAGTCAGTGATGTCATCATCTAACCATCTCATCCTCTGTCGTCCCCTTCTCCTCCTGCCCCCAATCCCTCCCAGCATCAGAGTCTTTTCCAATGAGTCAACTCTTCGCATCAGGTGGCCAACGTATTGGAGTTTCAGCTTCAACATCAGTCCTTCCAATGAACACCCAGGACTGGTCTCATTTAGGATGGACTGGTTGGATCTCCTTGCAGTCCAAGGGACTCTCAAGAGTCTTCTCCAACACCACACTTCAAAAGCATCAATTCTTCAGCACTCAACTTTCTTCACAATCCAACCCTCACATCCATACATGACCACTGGAAAAACCATAGCCTTGACTAGACGGACCTTTGTTGGCAAAGTAATGTCTCTGCTTTTTAATATGCTATCTAGGTTGGTCATAACTTTCCTTCCGAGGAGTAAGCATCTTTTAATTTCATGGCTGCAATCACCATCTGCAGTTATTTTGGAGCCCCCCAAAATAAAGTCTGACACTGTTTCCACTGTTTCCCCATCTATTTCCCGTGAAGTGATGGGACTGAATGCCATGATCTTCGTTTTCTGAATGTTGAGCTTTAAGCCAACTTTTTCACTCTCCTCTTTCACTTTGATCAGAGGCTTTTTAGTTCCTCTTCACTTTCTGCCATAAGGGTGGTGTCATCTGCATATCTGAGGTGATGGATATTTCTCCCAGCAATCTTGATTCCAGCTTGTGCTTCTTCCAGCCCAGCATTTCTCATGATGTACTCTGTGTATAAGTTAAATAAGCAGGGTGACAATATACAGCCTTGACATACTCCTTTTCCTATTTGGAACCAGTCTGTTGTTCCATGTCCAGTTCTAACTGTTGCTTCCTGACCTGCATACAGATTTCTCAAGAGGCAGGTCAGGTGTTCTGGAATTCCCATCTCTTTCAGAATTTTCCACAGTTTATTGTGATCCACACAGTCAAAGGCTTTGGCATAGTCAATAAAGCAGAAATAGATGTTTTTCTGGAACTCTCTTGCTTTTTCAGTGATCCAGCAGATGTTGGCAATTTGATCTCTGGTTCCTCTGCCCTTTCTAAAACCAGCTTGAACATCTGGAAGTTCACAGTTCACGTATTGCTGAAGCCTGGCTTGGAGAATTTTGAGCATTACTTTACTAGCATGTGAGATGAGTGCAATTGTGCAGTAGTTTGAGCATTCTTTGGCATTGCCTTTCTTTGGGATTGGAATGAAAACTGACCTTTTCCAGTCCTGTGGCCACTGCTGAGTCTTCCTTATATATTGTTATATTGAGTGAAGCAAATCAGAGGACTAATATTGTATGACATGTAAAATCTATAAAGAAATTATACAAAGGAACTTATTTACAAAACAGACTCACAGACTTAGAGAAATAACTTACGGTTGCCAGAGGGAAGGATTTGAGGGGGAGACAGAGTTAGGGAGTTTGGGATGGACATGTACAGACTGCTATATTTAAAATGGATAACCAACTAGGGAACTCTGCTCAGTGTTATGTGTAGCCTGGATAGGAGGGGAGTTTGGGGGAGAATGGATACATGTATATGTATGGTTGAGTCCCTTTGCTGTCCACCTGAAACTATCACAACTTTGTTAATCAGTTAAAAAAAAGATTGCTTCGGCTATATGGCAGATTAATAAAACTAAGCATGAATTTGCCATTCACTCTGTTTAAGCAATTGTAAGTGATAAATAAAACTAGAAGAATTCAGTTAGCTGTCAGCTTTATTATGCCCCTAAAAGTTTAGTAACTTGTTCAATCATAGAGTCAGACTCTGAGTAGGAAAGAACCAAAAAGGTTATCTACACAAGTGAAGTCATTTTTCTAGAGTAACATATACCTAATATCTATGAATAAATGACACCAAAAAAAATGTGAAAATGTTAGGCTTCCAGGGTCATTTTAGAACAAATTAATACAGAAATGACTTGTCAAAAATATACAAGAGACATCAGAATGATAAATAATCCACTCCATAAAGCAGTGGGCTTGGCTTCAGCTCATTTGCTACACCACTCAAAGGAAAGAGAAACTCAATAGGAGCATTCATACGAATGTGAAAATAGCTTCAACGTAAAGCAAACTAAATGTGTCCGATGGAAAGAACAGTGATTTGACTGCAAGCCTCATTTTACTCTCCAGGGTGGTATTTACCTTTCATAAGTGAACTTAGGAAATGAGTCCAAGAATACTGCCTATAATTCCAGGACACTGAATGTGTGCTCTGGAAAAATCAATTTGCAAATATATGAGGCTGCTGGCTGTCTTTTTTTTTTTTTAACAGTAGAACAACTAATAAGCACATGGAATGTGGCCAAATTTCACTGAATATCAGATGGTAACATTAAAATTTTTATTCTGGTTTTATAACCAGTTGAATTTTGAGCTATCTGGACCCTACACCTACCTTTCTTTAATACTGAGTCACAGGCATCCTATTTTTAATGTAAGGGAAAAGCTGATGGCTGAAAATAAATATAAAGATTTATACATAATACATAATGATTTATACCTTATAAAGTGGTTTTATGTTTTTGTCTTACTCTTCAAACAAGCTTCCAGGAAGGGCAGACCGATTTTGATTGCTGCCTTTTACAGATGAGGATGCTAAGGCTCAGAGAGGTCATATGACCTTTCTTCTGTTACACAGCTGTGATTGGAAGAACTAGAACTTAAGATTGATACTTCACTTAGTGTCCAATTCCACTAAGCTGTCTTTCTGAAGTTACTTATGAATAATAATAATAGTCATATCCTATCCAAGATTACTATATGCCAGGTAAGATCATTACATAAATTACCTCATGTAGTCCCCAAAACAATGCTATAAGGTAAATACTAGTATCCCTTTTTTAATAAATGAGGAAACTGAAGTTTGGAAAATTAAATGACTTACCCAAGGTCTGTAGCTAAGGAGCAAAAGAATAAAACTTGAACTTATCCAGAGCCTAGCTCTCAACTGTTACTCATACTAATAGTTAAACAGTATTTGATTATTATCAGAAACCTAAAAGCATTTTGAATCGAAGACATGTGTAAAGGCAACCTGTAGTAAATTTCTTCATACAGTCCACAGTGAAAATACTCAGTGTTTTGGTTTTGTTTTTTAAAATAAACCTGCACAGCCATAATCTCCAAATGTCTACTTTAAAAATGCCATTAGAGATTAGTGAGGCTGTGGCATGAGAAGGCCCCCAGATATATGCCATAAAAGACTGTGGAACAGCTGCATTTTAAACCTCTTTCAGGGAAATGCTCAAGATTGCACAGCCACATGGAAGCCAGGAGCAGCAACAGCACCCAGGCCTGCTGGGGAAATACTTTATTACCCACGGTCAAAACGTTGACTCATTTCATTGATGTCTTCAAAAAGTATTTGACCTTCTACCTGGCTTAGAGTGAAAAACCTAGATACACAGAGGTGAATAAAACCTCCATGGCCTCTGCCCTCCTGCATCTCTCAGCCTGCAAAAGGGAAAGAGATGGGACACGTGATGTCTAAAGGCTAAAAATATGAAGTCCAAGATCCAGGGAAGACTAACACAAGAACACAGTTAGCCTTGGGGGCTGGGGAAAGTCAGGCCACTTATGCTAAGGCCTCATAGGTACCACCAGCAATGAAAACGGGAAGGGAAAGAGGACTCCAAGCAAAGGGTACAACTGCAAGGGCCTTGAGGTAGGAAAAGGCCTAACACATCTGGGGACACGAAAGAAGATCGGTGCCCCAGAGCCTGATGAGCTGGTGGTGACTGAGGCAGGCCCATGATGAAGTGAGAAATGCTTCACCGTAGGCCAGACTATAGGATTTGGATTTCATTCTAAGACGTTGAAGCCTTTGAAAGATTTTAAGCAAGAGCCTGACCTAATTTTTCTTTTTTTTTAAACACATCGGCTATGTAGAGAAGGATTAGAGGGAAAACAAGAATAAACTGAAGGGGATGAGCTAGGATTATTGCTATCATCCAGCTAAGCCACATGATAACAGGGCTAGGACCTGGGCTGTAGTTTTAGGAAAGTTGACGGTATCTAATGGCCTGGAGGTAGGATGGAGAAGAGTTGAGTCAAGAATGACACCAGATTCCAAGTATAAGCAAGTGGGTGGTGGAAAAAGGAACAGGATGGGTTTTAAAACTATCAAGAACTCAGGCCATTTGTCAGTACATAAGTCTGGAGCTCTGAGGAAAGATTGCGACTTGACATATAAAAAGGAGTGTTTCACTCAAGAGGTGAGTCCTGAACATCAGAGAAAGGGAACACCAGAGAATAGATGTGATTACCTAGGGAGAAAGTGAATGTGAGCAAAGACGGGGCTCAGGATTGAGCACCAGAGAACAACATTTTGAAGAGAACAGAGCTTTAGAAGGTTGCCTCTGACCTCTTCCTTCCTAGAGATCTCCAAGCTGTTCTATCTGTTCTAATCTAAAACTGCCTACATATTCAGCCTTGGCCCTCTAGCTTATTTATTGGTTTTACCATAAAATATTTTAATCCTTGCGGTTTAGTATCAGCAGATAAAAGAAACTTTCCTATAATGCAGACTGGCTGACAGGCTTTTATAAATAAGTGATCACCCACGTTTGGAGCCCCTTTACTCTTAGCACGTGACACACTCTGTGTTTGGGATCAAGAGCGTTCCACCTTTAAGACATTACCCTTATACAACTCAGCCATAAGAAAGAATGAAATAACGTCATTTGCTGCAACATGGATGGACGTGGAGATCGTCACACTAAGGTGAACAGGGAAAGACGTGTTACTTATATGTGAAATCTTAAAAAAAAAAAAAAAAAGATCTTATTTCCAAGACAGAAAGAGACTCACAGATATGGAAAACATGCATATGGTTATAAATGGGAAACAGGGGTGAGGGAAGGAGAAATTAGATTGGAATTGATACACTACTATATATAAAATAATCAGCCAGGGCCTACTGTATAATACAGGGAACTATACTCAATATTTTGCAGTAACATATAAGCGAATCTGAAGAATAGATATGTGTGTATGCATATACATATATATATAAAATCACTTTGCTGTACACCTGAAATTAATACAACATTGTAAAGCAACTTTCCTTCAGTAAAAAAAAAAAAAAAAGAAATACATATATATAAAGTGAAAAAAGACATTATCCCAAGCATTGCTACTTATTTGAGGACATATAACTACAGTCTAGACCAAGAGGCAAACATGACTGTAAACAACACAAGTCAAAATACAGAGCTATAATAAAAGATATAAACAAATTGCTAGGAGAATTCACTGGAAGATGTAATAAACTCCAATGGAGGAGAGCTTGCAAAGCTTCTTGGAAGTGCATATTTAAGGTGGCTTCTGAAGACAGAGTAGGATTTAAGACTGGGCAGTGTGATGATATGTGCTATGCTCGCGACTGTGGCCTTTATCCTAGAGACATGGGGTACCACTGGAAGTGTTGTGGTGGGAGAATAATACAGTCAGATGGGAGTTAGGTAACCCTAGTGGTAGGAAAGGGAGTTAGTGGGAGGAGAATTTGAACACGAGGAACTCAGCTATGAGACACAACGAGGGCCTGAACCCTGGCAGAAAGAATAGAAAGTTGAGGGCAGATGTGAGGAACATTTTAGAAGTGTAACAACCAGATTAACTCTATAAAGGGAGTGAGATTGTGAACTTGTGTGTAATCACTAATGAAACTACAGACTGTAAGAGGAGAAAAATAAAATTAGAGATTGAAATAGGTCAATCTGTAGTGCTTCAGTGTTTGTCAGTAATGAGGAAGAGAAATGTAGGCTAATGATGTTAATGTGGTATAGAAGTGGCCTGAGTGAAGATAAACCACAGGCTTACTGGCTGTATAAGCTTGACTAATCTATTTAACTTCCCTGCCTTAATTTCTTGGCCTCTATTAGGATAAGAGTAACATATCTCATAGAGTTATTGCTAGAATTAAATGAGTTACTCTATGTAAATCACTTAAAATAGTGACTGGAAAGCCCATAGTAAGCACTCAGCTATTATTATTAATAGTAGTGTTAAGAGAAGTGGGGTCAGGGATATAAATTAGGAGTTTGGGATTAACACATACACTACTATCTATAAAATGCTGGCCACCCACTCCAGTATTCTTGCCTGAAAATCCCCATGGACAGAGGAATGTGGTGGGCTATAGTTCATGTGGTCATAAGGAGGTGGACACAACTGAGCAACTAAACAGCAACAATATATATAAAACAGGTAAACGACAAGGACCTACTCTGTAGCACAGGGAACTCTACTCAATATCGTGCCATTGCTATGCTGGAGAAGGGAATGGCAAACCACTTCAGCATGCTTGCCTTGAGAAGCCCGTGAACATGCATGAAAAGGCAGAAAGATATGACACTGAAAGATGAACAGCCCAGGTCGGTAGGTGTCCCATATGCTACTGGAGAAGAGCAGAGAAACAGCTCCAGAAGGAATGAAGAGGCTGCGCCAAAGCAGAAACAACGCCCAGTTGTGGAAGTTCCCGGTGGTGAAAATAGAGTCTGATGCTGTAAAGAACAAGACTGCATAGGCACCTGGAATTTTAGATTCATGAATCAATGTTAACTGGAAGTGGTCACACAGGAGATGGCAAGAGTAAACATCAACATTTTAGGAATCAGTGAAATAAAATGGATGGAAATGGGTGAATTTAATTTAGATGACCATTAGATCCACTACTGTGGGCAAGAATCCCTTAGAAGAAATGGAATAGCCCTCACAGTAACAGTAGAGTCCAAAATACACTACCTGGGTGCAGTCTCAAAAATGACAGAACGATCTTGATTCGTTTCCAAGGAAAACCATTCAATATTACAGTAATCTAAATCTATGCTCCAATCACTAGTACTGAAGAAGATGAAGTTAAATGGTTCTATGAAGACCTACAAGATCTTCTATAACTAACACCAAAACAAAAAAGATGTCCTTTTCATCATAGAGGAGTGGAATGCAGAAATAGGAAGGCAAGAGATACCTGGAGTAACAGGCAAATCTGGAGTATCAAATGAAGCAGGGCAAAGGCTAACAGAGTTTTGCCAAGAGAACACACTGGTCATAACAAACACCCTCTTGCAACAACACAAGAAATGACTTTACACATGGACATCGGTACCAAAATCAGATTGATTATGTTCTTTGCAGTCAAAGATGGAGAAGTTCTATACAGTCAGCAAAAAACAAGAACGGGAGTTGACTGAGGCTGAGATCACCAACTCCTTATTGCAAAATTCAGATTTAAATTGAAGAAAGTAGGGAAAACTACCAGGCCATTCTGGTATGACCTAAATCAAATCCCTTAGGATTATACAGTGGAAGTGACAAGTAGATTCAAGAGATTGGATCCAATAGAGTACCTGAAGTACGATGAGGTTCATAATATTGCGCAGGAAGCGGTGACCAAAACCATCCCTAAGAAAAAGAAATGCAACAAGGAAAAATGGTTGTCTGAGGAGGCCTTACAAATAGCCAAGAAAAGAAGAGAAACAAAAGGCAAAGGTGAAAAGGAAAGATATACCCATCTGAATGCAGAGTTCCAAATTGTAAGGAGAGATAAGAAAGCCTTCTTCAGTGAATAGTGCAAAAAAAAATAGAGGAAAACAATAAAATGGAAAAGACTAGAGATCTCTTCAAGAAAATTAGAGATACCAAGGAAACATTTCATGCAAAGATGGGCACAATAAAGGACAGAGATAGTATGGACCTAAAATAAGCAGCAGATATTAAGAAGAGGTGGCAAGAATGCACAGAAGAACTGTACAAAAAAGGTTTTAATGACCCAGATAACCACAATAGTGTGCTCATTCACCTAGAGCCAAACATCCTGGAGTGTGAAGTCAAGTGAGCCTTAGGAAGCATTACTACGAACAAAAGCTACTGGAGGTGATAGAATTCCAGCTGAGTTATTTCAAATCCTAAACGTTGATGCTGTAAAAGTGCTGCACTCAATATGTCAACAAATTTGGAAAACTCAGCAGTGGGCGGCCACAGGACTGGAAAAGGTCAGTTTTCATTCCAATCCCAAGGAAGGGCAATGCCAAAGAATGTTCAAACTACCACACAATTGCACTCATTTCACATGCTAGCAAGGTAATGCTCAAGATCCTACAAGCTAGGCTGCAACAGTATGTGAACCAAGAACTTCCAGATGTACAAGCTGAATTTAAAGTGGGCAGAGGAACCAAAGAGTAAATTGCCAACATTCACTGGATCATAGAGAAAGCAAGGGAGTTCCACAAAAACATCTACTTCTTCTTCATTGACTATGTGAACGTCTTTGCCTGTGTGAATCACAACAAACTGTGGAAAATTCTTGGGCATGCAAGACCACCTTAGCTGCCTCCAAAGAAACCTGTATGCAGGTCAAGAGGCAACAGTTAGTAAATGCCACAACAGTCAGGTTTCAGATTAGAAAAGGCGTACATCAAGGCTGTATATTGTCACCCTGCTTATTTACCTTCTATGCAGAGTACATCGTGCAAAGTGCCAGGCTGGATGAAGCACAACCTGGAATCAAGACTGTTGGGAGAAATATCAATAACCTCAGATATGCAGATGATACCACCCTTATGGCAGGAAGTGAAGAACTAAAGAGCCTCTTGATGAAAGTGAAAGAGGAGAGTGAAAATTTTGGCTTAAAAGTCAACATTCAAAAAACTAAGATCACAGCATTCAGTCCCATCACTTCATGGGAAATAGATGGGGAAACAATGGAAACAGTGACAGACTTTATTTTCTTAGGCTCAAAAGTAATTGCGGACAGTGATCGTAACCATGAAATTAAGACACCTGCTCCTTGGGAGAAAAGCTATGACCAATCTAGATAGCATATTTAAAAGCAGAGACATCACTTTGATGTCCAGATAGGTCCAGATAGTCAAAGCTATGGTTTTTCCAGCAGTCGTGTACAGATAGGAGAGTTGGGCCATAAAAAAGGCTGAGTTCTGAAGATCAATGCTTTTGTACTATTGTGCTGGAGAAGACTCTTGACAGTCCCTTGGACTGCAAGGAGATCCAACCAGTCAATCCTAAAGGAAATCAGCTCTGAATATTCGTTGGAAGCACTGATGCTGAAGCCCCAATATTTTGACCACTTGATGCAAAGAACTGACTCGTTGGAAAAGACCCTGATGCTAGGAAAGACTGAGGGCAGGAGGAAAAGGTAGCAACAGAGGATGAGTTGGTTGGATGGCATCATTGACTCAACTGATGTGAGTCTGAGCAAACTCTGGGAGACAGTGAAGCCTGGCGTGCTGTAGTCCATGGGGTCACAAAGATTTGTACACAACTGAGCAACTAACAACAACCTGTATGTGTGTGTGTCTGTGTGTATATACATATATAAAGGTAGGTGTGTGTTTGTGTATATATATACATATATATCAGAGAAGGCAATGGCACCCCACTCCAGTACTCTTGCCTGGAAAATCCCATGGGTGGAAGAGCCTGGTAGGCTGCAGTCCATGGGGTTGCAAAGAGTCGGACATGACTAAGCGACTTCACTTTCACTTTTCACTTTCATGCATTGGAGAAGGAAATGGCAACCCACTCCAGTGTTCTTGCCTGCAGAATCCCAGGGATGGGGGAGCCTGGTGGGCTGCTGTTTATGGGGTTGCATAGAGTCGGACACGACTGAAGCAACTTAGCAGCAGCATACATATATATGTAAAACACTTTGCTCTACACTTGAAAATAACACAACTGTAAATCAACTATACTTCAATTCTTTGAAAATGATGTAAATGTTTAAAAAAGAAAAGAGGTGAGAAGAGAGCCAAGAACAGCACCTGGAAGATCCTGGGTTTAGGAGGCCGGTGGGCTGAGCAGCAGCAGCCAGGTGTGCTAGAACACAGCGGTGGGAGAGGTCGGAACAACGGCATCCCTGAAATCCTCTGTGTGTCACATTGGTGTATGCTTCAGAACACTTTGTTATTTCCTATCACTTGTTTCTTGTAGTATCCCCGTGAAACCAGCAGCATAGGTATTCTCATTCCTCTTTAATACAGACAGCAGAATCGATGAGGTTGTAGTTAATGACAGAAATGGATTTTAACTCCAACTTCCTGATTCTGCTCCCAGGCAATCAGAACTCTGGTATGAACTGCTTCACCCCAAATTCAGGACCCTGTCCTCCAGAATATTTTCCAGAATTCATCTGGAGTAGATAATGCTTTTATGTAGCATTTCTTTTCATCTCTCTTACCCTTTAAAAAAATCCCTAGTTATCTAAAGGCAGGGCCCAAGAGCCAGGTAGCTTGACTTCCAGTTCTGGCTCTCCCACACACTGAATGCACTGCCAGTAAGAGCCCTGTGGCTGTTTCCTTATGTGTAAAATGGAAGAAATAGTACCTCATGGTTATTAGAATTAAATAAGCTAATCCACCTTAGAACACTGCCTGGCACATCATAAACATTTAATAATGATGACAATATTTAGTTGCCCTACTAAGTTAACTGTAAAACTTGAGCACTGTATTTTTCTTCCACTGCCAACATGTACATCAATACTTTCCCAATAATTTCTTTTTTTAAGACACTGGCACTGTTACCTCAGATATTTTTTAATCAGAAGTCACTAGAAGAGAACAAACAAAAATGAAGTCCCACTTATTGGTATTAGTTGAACAAATCTACATAAACTGGGAATTATTTTTAAATTACACAATTAGCATTACATAAAGTAATTAGAATTAATGCTTAGGAAAAAATGTTCTTAGCCTCATGACTTCCTTAACAAAAGAGAAAAAGAGAAGGGAATGGAAGAGAGAAGTGAGTTAGGAAGAGAAGAAATAGAATAACAAATTCTCTGTTCTCAGTGGGCTATAGGGAAGGCATATCAGAAAAGGCTTTCTTTAAGGCCTAACAGAGCTCAGTCTTTAAATGAGTAAGAGTTAGCCTGCAAAGGTGAATCTCACTAGGGAGAAGATAGCCTAGAGTTTCAAGAAGATGGCATTTGAAACACTTACAGGGTAAAGAGGAGTTAGAGATAAATGAAGATGGCAGCAGGGGATTATAGGTGGATACAAAATCATTAGCAAAGAAAAGGAAATTGGAAACCAATTGGGATGATGACTGGCATGTAGTCTAGATTCTCTAGATCTTCCAAGTGTGATCCGTGGACTAGCAGTATCAGCATCAACCAGAGTCTTATTAGAAATGCAGAAACTCCTGGCTCACCCTGACCTACTCAATCAGAATCCACTTTTGAAGATCCCTGGGTGATAGGTATGCACTTTAAGCCTTGGGAAGCACTGCTTCAGAACATATTACTGGCTCTTAATCTGGGTGGAACACTGGAATCATCTACAGGGTTTTGTTTTGTTTAAGTTTTTATGCTGTGCACCACCCAGCTGATATGGGATACGGCCTGGGTACTGGTTTTTTTTTTTTTAATCTCCCTAGATAACTCTAATGTGTATCCAAGTTTGAGAACCAGTGGAGATTGTTAAACAGTGATTTTCAGTGGAGAGTATGGGCAGTAAGCATGAAAAGGTTTATTGGGCTGAACTGCAGAGAGCTAAAGGTGTAAGGTGTGTGTGTGTGTGTGTTTATTGGGATGAACTGCAGAGAGCTAAAGGTGTAAGGGATGGGTGGGTGGGTGGGTGTGTGGGTGTGTGTGTGTGTGTGAGTGATGTTGCTGTTAGTTTGTTTTTAGTTAGGTACAAGCGGTTAAGTACCACTATGCAGAGAGCTGAAGGTGTAAGGGGTGAGTGGGTGTGGGTGTGTGTGCGTGTGCATGTGTGATGTTGCTGTTAAGTTTGTTTTTAGCTAGGCACTAGTGGTTAAGTACCACTATTGTATGAACCTATAAAGGAAAAGTTGGTTTTAACCTAAGGTGTAAGGGTTGTGTGTGTGTGATGTTGCTGTTTGTTTTTAGCTAGGCACTAGGGGTTAAGTCGGAGAAGGCAATGGCAACTCACTCCAGTACTCTTGCCTGGAAAATCCCGTGGACAGAGGAGCCTGGTAGGCAGCGGTCCATGGGGTTGCGAAGAGTTGGACATGACTGAGTGACTTCCGTTTCACTTTTCACTTTCATGCATTGGAGAAGGAAATGGCAACTCACTCCAGTGTTCTTGCCTGGAGAATCCCAGGGATGGGGGAGCCTGGTGGGCTGCTGTCTATGGGGTCGCCCAGAGTTGTACATGACTGAAGTGACTTAGCAGCAGCAGCAGGGGTTCAGTACCACTATTACATGAACTTATAAAGGAAAGGTTGGTTTTAACCTAAATATATATTCCTGACTTGAAAATGTGATGAAGAACGTACAACATTCATCTGTGAAATATAAACTGCCTTGAAAATCCAATCAATAGTTCTTTTTTGATATTTTAAATTTCTTAAAACAAATGTATACTGAAATAACTGAATAAATGATTGGTTTTCTGAGTTGTTTTCCACTACATTGGGGTTTGAAAAGCATGAAAACCCAAAGACAGATTTCTAAATGCAAATGCCTCAAACTCAGATCCATTATTTAAACCCAGACACAGAAGATGACTCAAATTCTCTTTCTGAAATGTCATCTTGAGGGAGCCTGCTCTTGCACCTTTCCATCAGATGGCGATCTCATCACAGTTTATAGACTGTCACTACTGTATAACAACCCCAGAGCCACTCAGCCAGGATGCTTATGCTTTTTGTGTAACACTGTCCTTGGCATACGCTTTTGCCCAATGAATAACATTCTTACACCCTATGTGGTTGGGGCCTATACACCCTGACTGTGACCAAGAACAAGACAGATATAAAAGGGGAAGTAACACTCAACTTTTTAAACGATCATTCACATTATACCCGAATATAAATAGGTGTAAGTAATAGTTTTTTTTAAATTATAGAAACATATCCACTATTTCTAGCAAGATATTGTTTGCTTGCATTGAGGTGATAAGAGAAAGACCTTACTTCTTACTGCAAGATTAAGTGGGACGCTGGATTGGTTTTTGGAAGATGAGGCCAAACAGAGCTGAACTGAGTTGTAGTGATGATTACATAGCTATATACATTTATTATTAACCTATATTTACAAAAGATAAATTATATGGTATATAAATTCTGTATCAGTTAAGCTGTAAAAAGTTGAGGGGGGCGGTGTTCAATTAGAAGAAAATTGCTGAGAAGTTTCCCTAAGAAAACAAAGTGAGATCACTGGAGTAACATTATCATAGAACCATCTAAGAAGCCTGGTGCCTGGAAGATTAGGAATACACAGTAAAAGCAGAGGCGAGAAAATCCTGATCTTACTCTAATGTGCACACTCTGTGGAACACGGCCTGCTCAGATGACTCACTTTCCTTCTCTGGAACTGCTGCAGAGTCATGGGTGTGGGGCAGGTGTTCAAATCACCCCAGAAGGAACTGACACTTTGATGTTCTTGGCTCCAAGCATTAGTGACCTGGGGCATGGAGGTCAGTAGGCTTTTAATACAAAAAAGGAAGGCAGAACCATAGTGGGGCAGACAGAGGAAGTACTACACTAAGATGTTCACAGAACCCCAGGATATTCCATCTAAAGGCAAAGAGACTTGTCTGGGGTACATAAACAACCTCAGGGTCACTGAGAACAATCTTAAACCCCAAAAGAAGCAGAATTCTAAAGGTTCTCCTGAACCAGCAGAAATAGTCTGTGGCATGTATGTGAATGAATAGGGTTATTCCCCAAATTAATCTTGCCTGACTCGCCTTTTCTCTAGGGGCTATGTCTTGCTCTCAGGCAGGCACTCAGGTCTGTCACCTTCTCACACTGAGCAGGAGGAATGGATGTATGCAGGAAGAACTTTGTGTTGTGGAGGAGGCATTCCTACCAAGAACAATTCCGCATAGGAGTATGAAAGCCTCTGGCAAAGGAGGTTAATTTATTTTGATGTATTAAGACCGGTTATAAAACATTGATACTTTATGCAGGTATAATCAGATAGGACAAGATGTTCTCAGTGGAGCCTCCATAAAAAATCTCAAATAAAATTAATCTATCCTGTCATGACTGATGCGAGGCAGGAGAAAAAAAAATTCTTTGCAATGGCATAAAATAGTCATGAATTTGAATTTGCATATGGAAAAGCAATTTCATAGTAACCAAAGTAATGAGACTGTTCTCCCTTTATGAAAGGTAGCATTTTGCATAAGACAAATAGGCATGATTCAGGAGCTCCATCCTGACTCTCTATCCCCGGTCCTGTGTGCCTTTAAAAACCCCATACATTTTGATGGAAATCTCAGAGCAATACTGTCAGCCTCTTTATTTCACAGATAGAGGTCCAGAGGTCTGCAAATGGCTTTCCCCAGTACCCGAGTGAGTGACCTGAGCAACAGAGACAGAACCAGAAGAGGGTCTTTCTAACTCAATCCCCGAAACCCCTAGTACAGAAAGCGGTGTTCTGTGGAGAGTCCAGGGTCACCCAGAGAAGGTCACTGCCTTCTAAACGCTTTCCAGCATACCTCAGGGCTTTGTCCTCTGACACATGTAGCAAATCACCTCAGTCACAGCATGTTAAACCACCCCATTAGGAAGTTGAGGGCCCCCATTCTCTGAGGCTTTTCTGTTGAATGGCAAGGGAGACTTCAGCAACTTCTTAAAAAAGGCGGGGGTGGGGGGCAAGGGAAAGAAAGCTAAACTCAACACCTATTGTTTCTCTTTCCACAGGATCATGTGTTTTTACTGCCAGTATTGAGAAATTCATGGAAGTTGTCAGCAGGAAGTAAAAATTCACAGAGAAGGGTGTATGTGTTTGCTGCTTCCACACATTAATGGCATGATTTTTTTTTTAATGCAAAAAGAAAAAGAAAAAAAAACCACCCACATTTTAATTTAGCATGAGCCAATTTACAGAGCATGGAAATTCACTTTCATTCCCAGGATTGGCACGTATGCAATTAGCAATGCAGTGTATATACAAGAAGCCATGCTGTTAACAGTTTATCTCAAGTAATTTGGTGTCATTTATAAAAGGAAGAAATTTCTGCCGCCAGAAGGGACAGAAGGAGAAGGAGATGGAATGATCAAATCATGGAGAAACACTAAAATTACTAAATCCACAACAGCTCGCCTTATTTTTCTTGGACCCAAACTGTCAGGGTATAAACACTATTTGTTTCTTTTTTAAAACATCTATAGTTTTGCTGTAAATAATAACACTGTATAAATTCTAACAGAAAAATAGAATAAATGTTGATAAGGCACTGCCTCTTAGAACACAAACAGAATATTGCAAATGCATTTAACATAATAGGGGTCTCAAGTGACTTCACCCTAGAAGAGGGAGGAGGGTAATGGGTGGGGGGATCTTCACTGATTCTTGTATATTAGCAATTATAATGTTTGTATATGCAAAACTGCTAGCTTGATTTAAAAAAAAAAAAAAAAATCTTTAAAATCTGCTGCAAATTTAAATAATTCCCCAAATGAGGAATTCTGTAGTTCTGTGAAAAAAATTTTTCTTCAGAATACTAATATTTTGATGCATGTGTATCACCTTATTTTGATTAAATATTTTCCAATTTTGCAAACACTACAGTATACTGCAACACAGAAGATTTTATCTGTAAACACAAAGCCCTTCATCTAATATTTGTTGCTATTGCCAATTTTTCAATGAAATGATCTAAAAATGAAAAAAAAAGAAAACCTATACAGTAGTTGCTTTAGGGGGAGGGGGGTGCTGTTAGTGCTTAAAAGGGTAATGCTTGCCGCTTTAGAGGTGGATGGTGCTCAAAAGAGGCCCCCGTCAGGGGTGTTTTAAGTGGACTGAACAGAATTCTTAGCTAGTAGAATGGCAGCACGCTGTAAAATTACTCCTGTATCGTGTACTGGCTATAATATGTAGACACCTTTCAGTAAGCCAATCATTTGTAACCATTCTCGCCATGTCATATTAGGTTAATAAGGCTGCTGTGTTTTAAAGGGCATTTTTATTTGGGTTTTGGTGAAATTCTTTAATTTGTTGATTATATTCATATAAAATCAGCATTCGTTGACACATAGCTCTAATGACATATGTATGAAAAACCATACACTGGATGACCTAGTCGATTATTTAAGCAAAAATAAATTGTGTTAAACTCTTCACTCGTCTGTGCTCCAAAGTGTCCTTGTGTTCTCTGACAAAAGGTAACTATCTTAACTCCTTGTCACGTGGCCACAGTTGTCCTCTTCACCAGGGTTCGTTGTGCTTCTGCCTCTGATCACTAAAGAGACAGCCCCCAGTGTTCAGTCGTGCCCTGACAACTCCCAACTTAACACAAATTCTGTGCATTTCATGGAAAAGCCAAAAATTAGACAACTGACACGTGATCTTTGCCCACATCTGGTTTGAGCTGCCCCCCAAACGTGGAGAATTAACAGCTGTTAACAGCTGACACGTCCAGAAGTTGTAAAAGAGCACCTCCAGGAACCATTGTAGCCCATGAAGCAATTGTTTTAAAGCTGACATTCACTGTCAGTGCTTGTAAGCTGGGAGATTTCACCCAACTTTCTAACTTCTCTGGAAAAGCATGATTTGCAACCACAGGCCTCATTGCCAGAAGGCAGCAAGCTGCTGCCCCTGCCCTCTCCAGCCGGGCCTGTGGTCTCCAGGTACCACAGTCCCAGCCCTACTTCTTAGGCCAGGAGCCCTGACTGGCCTCGTAGGAGCTGGAGTCTGTGATTAGATGCTACATGACAAGCTCAACAAGAGCAGAGACCATGGCTGCTTTAATTCTTATTCTAGTCCAGAGCCTGGCATACAGTAATGGTGGTCGTAGCAACCGGGATCATCATTGCTAAAATTGGAACACTCACAATATGCCAGATAAGTATGCTGCCTTCATTAACTGAGTGCTCTAACTACTTTATGAGTAGATACTATCTTTGATAGTAACAGTCCCTGTATAAATATTCAGTGGGTGCTTAGAGCCATTCAGCAATGTCACAGGCTGCCTGTCATTTAGGATTATTGCCAAATGGGATGTTGTTCCCAATTGGGTTTCAGTATAAATGCAGAACACATGTATAGGGAATCACTGTGCATAAAGATTGAGGCCAGACTGCATTTGCATAGTATCCCAAATAAAAAGGTATTTATTTGGCACACTTACACCTGCACCAAATCATGAGCAAACCAAGACCCCTGAAAGATTTTTTTAAACTTGCCCCCAAAGCCTATCTTTGTAAAACCAAAGTATCCTAGCTTCCCATTTAAGTGTTATGAATTTCTGACTCACAGTCCTTGACAGATATTTATCCTAAACTAGAAATCCAAAGAAGTGTACTTATCTGCGTATTAAGTGGCTGTTACATTATGTTTGTATACATGAAAACTTGACTTTAGAGACATGTGATGGGCTAAACTTCAGGTCAAGCAAAAGTTCATAAATTTACTCAAAAAGAGAAGTATCCAAAGTAGGCTAATCAAGATTTTACTTGCATATGTATGTGTATATGTATATATTTATATATGTATGCATGGATTGAATGCGGGCATACATCATATACAGTCTTCAGCCTGCTGGCTTATGAAAATGTATTTTAGCTTTTCCTTGATTTATATTGCTGTAAAAAAAAATGAACTGTGACTGATAGATTCCTGATATTTGCTGTGTTTTTCAATTTTATATTCCTACCAAATCCCTGAGTTTCTTAAATTTAAATGTATTATCATTATTGTATTGCCACGTTATGGCACTATACTGTGCAGGGTTATTTCACCATTTCTAAGAGGGATCTACTGAACACGTAAGGAGCCAGCCTTCTATTAATAAATTCTGCCTTGGCATCCTGATGTTCCACCATATTCATTTTGGTATCATCCTAGGGTCCCATCAAGACATGTTTTTTTTCCAGGGCAAATAAACAAACAAACAAACAAAAGTTGTTTGCTTGCCTTTATTATTATTATGAGCATCAGATCATGTTCGGCTGTACAACAGGGATATGTGAGCACCCCAGAAATAAAACTCACAGGAATGATAACTCATCCTGTGAGTCTCTGAAGAAGCCAGTGATCTAAATGCTAGCCTCCTATCTGGATGGCTCTGGGTATTCTTCATTTGTTAAAGAGGCCCTGGCACATTAAAAGGTATGTGGTTTCCAAGTCACATGGCATTGCTTCTCTCTCATGAATTAATGATCCAACAGTTCAGAAGTAAATATTTCCAGCATTGGGATTTGAGTTCTTTCAATAACAGAGACAAAATGTTATCTGGCTAACCATGCATGAATACAAAATAAAAAACAAAACAAAACAGTGGACTCTGATGAGCATTCTTAGTAACAGGCCCAATAGCTTTCACTTTTTAAACAGAACTAAGTGCAGATAGTTCAACACAGAGCAAAAAGAAATTCATCATTATAGCTGCCACACTTGATGACTGATAGTTATGAACAGGAAGGACAACTAGATGAAGTGAAGAAATTTTATTCTTTATTCCTCGGTGCTTCCTGAGTTAAGGAGTAAACATCCTGAGGGGTGCATTTGCAAAGGACATCCTCAGACTCCTTGTCAATTCCCCAAGGAGTTCCAAAGCACAGTAGAGATGAATATCCTCGGATGGTACTAAAGGAGTGAGAGGAACCACTAGGCCACAGGAGGTACCCCAGAAGCAAGAACTATTAGACTTTTCCCCAGGACCACTTTGGAACATCTTGCTGACATCCCAGAAAAACAAGTGATCTCCTTACCTAATTTTCCCTGCCATCCTCAACTGTCACCTTTCTCCCAACATCTAACTCAGGCAAGGGTGTAATTCTGACCGCTGAGAGGGAATGATGATTTGCCAGCTTTTCAAGAGTTCCAGCCTGTGAGGCACACCACGAGGTCCTCACACCACACTGCACACAGTCTGAAGGGAGGGACTTTGTTTTGTTCTCTGCTGTATCCATAGAACCTAGAATTCTGCCTGATACCCCGTAGACAGGTGTTCAATAAACATGCCTTGAATATATAAATGAGCCGATCAACAAATGTCATAAGGCAAAGAATAGTAAATGGGAAGTGTTACTCTGGGAACACCCTTGCACACCACTTTCTTTACAGGCACAAGCAACTTGTGAATTAAAGGAAAGAACTGTTGTTGATCCTAATATGGACTGACTGTATCACCGTCCTGCAACAGCCCTGTCCAGTTGCATAATCCCCATGTTAGTCACAGACTCTTAAATAACTGGGTTTTACCTCATAAGCATACAGCACATCAGTCACACTGCTGAATCAAGCATCTTTCCCGTGGCCCTGGGCTACAGTCCCCATGTTCCTCACTGACAGGCCACTGGAAACCACTCGAGAGTAGAGAACCCATCATGAACCATCATCTCTATGAAAAGAGTCAGCCGAGTCTCCTCTCTTTAAAACAAAAAATGTTTAAAAGTCTGACTCCCTCAAGAGTTCCACCTCAATGTTGTTGAGTGTTAGGCTTGTAAAGGAGCAGAGGTCCAGAAATGATACTCAAATTTCTGGACTAAATCCAGCCTACAGCAATGTTTTGTTTGGACCACAAAAAGCTTGGGGGGAAAAAAAAAAAAAGGCCAAGATCTTTTAAATATCACGAGCTTGTAGATGAAAAGTGGAGTTGCTCCTCTTTTTAAAATTCCAAAGAGGTGGCAGTGCTGTTTCTGAAATGCCTGTGGACAACAACCAGGCAGAGCAGAAACACGCCTGCCTTCAGACAAGCTTGTCTTTTACTGTTCACCACGGTCCTTCCTTTCCCTGTGGCTTCTCAGACTCAATCTACTTATTCAAGAAGGTGAACTGATGCGATCCTGTTTAAATTCTTCCTTCTTTACAGCAAGCCAAACATCTACCTCATTTTCATCCTGCCTCTCTTGGGGCCAATAAGAAGATGGAATCAAGGAATGAGTGAGCGGGAAGAGGAAAATGAATCATGAGGCTCTCCAGATCCATCCATCCATCTCATTCAACAACATGTATTCACCACCTGCCACTTTTCAAGTACTCTCCTGAGGACAGGATACATCAATTTCCTGCCTGCTGCCTTCAAAATGAGGAGGACATAAACAGCTTCTCCGTGAAATCTAAATCGAGGGCTCTTAAAGACAGGAAACCCTGGAATGACGTGGAAACAAAGCTGCTGCAGCCCGTCCTCAGCACTATGTGCTGGAGAACAGGGCAAGACTTGAAGGAAGCAGAGGAGCCACCCACGCTTCTGAGGGTAGCTCCCGTGCTTCCAAAGAACACCTACTGTTCACAGTGAGGTGAAACTGAAGCCTAACAGAAGTGTCAATTTCATTAGAAAACTTCAAAACATTTCAAAGGTATTTAAATGGCTCCACAGATAACACAAGCTGTCTTGCTTCCAAAGAGTCTAGATTTAGGTGAAGACAGTTGAAACTTGGAACGCGTGCTCAGTGTTCCTCACCCTCCTTATGTCGAGTCCCTCCTAATTCTGACCTCCTCACAAAGCCTCCCCTGCTGATGCCAACTCACCCTGGCAGCGCAGGTGAACTAAATGAGCACCCCATGTCTACATCCTCGGTGGTTCCTCTGAACACCCTGCACCTCAAGAACAAGGACTGTGTTCTCCACAGTCCCAAGAGCAGAGCAGGGTGCAGCTGCACAGGCCTCATCACTTATTGCTCTTTATAGTTGTCTCACCAGACTCCAGTGATGCTGTGAGACGCACTGATGCCTCAGTCTGGGCACACACACACTCCACCCGCTGGAGTCAGCGCCCGAGTACAGTGACGAGCAGAGCTGGAGCTGCCTCACAGCCTGGAATACTAGCACAGCCTACCACAGTCGGTGGGCCTTGCAAGGTGGGGCCGAAAGCAAGTAAATAAAGAGTATCTAAGGAAAAGCCTGAGAAGCCTTAACCTATTCAAGGCATGTGGGTAGGCAGTGTATTTTTCTTCATCCTCCCTTTCTGCCTACTTCAATGCCAGTGACGCTCCACAGAGACACTGCTCCCTGGCCTGGTGCTAGAGTGAAGATGACATGGGGCAGAACCTCGGTCGACCCACAGTGGGCATGCAATGTGAGTCAAGAATAAACCTTTTTTAGTCAGCCTCTGAGATTCTTCAGCCATTTGTTACTAGAACATTATCCACAATTAATATACAAGTCACATAGAAGATGAAGGGGTGATGGGCACTGGGTAAGCCCATTCCCCTTCTAAAAGTCTTCCTTGTGGGAGTACAAGCTCAGCTCTGCAAGATATTCAAGTGTTTGGTTTTTTTTTAATGTTGTCAGTTAATTCTATTTTTTACCCAATACTTTCATATAGATTGGGCTTCCAAGGTGGCTCAGTGGTAAAGAATCCGCCTGCCAAGCAGAAGACATGGGTTCAATCCCCGGGTCAGGAAGATCACCTGGAAAAGGGTATGGCAACCCAGTATTCTTGCCTGGAGAATTCCATGGACAGAGGAGCCTGGCAGGCCACAGTCCATGGGTTTCAAAACAGTTGGACACAACTGAGCAACTAAACAACAACAGTTATACAGACCAAAAAAACATGCCTGTGGCCTACCGGTCTTCAATCTCAGCCACTGGCTCTTGGCATTTTCAGAATGAACACGTACCTGGATCATGCTCTACGCATCTACTGAGATGTGATTCTGATCTACAGTCTGAAGCTGGTGTGCATAAGCAAAGACCTGAATTCCTGAGTCAGCTAATGGATGACTTTTCCAGCCCCACCTCAATAGAGCTGGGTTGTTCTTTAAGGAGTATTTCAAATGCTGAAATTCTCATTAACGATCTGAAAAAGTCTCTTGACTTTTTTTTAACCTACATTTTACTAGATTTTAGCAAAGAATTATTCTCTGCTTGTCCACCTGGGCCAGATGTGGCTCTGCCCACCTCCATAACCACACCCTCCCATCCTGCCCTACTCTCTCACTACACTCCAGACCAGTGACAAAGCATAGTCTATGGAGTGGTCTTAGTCTGAGGGTATTTTTGTTGCCTGTTGCAATGAGATACCAAAAAAAAACCCTGATCCAGATTTTAAATTAACTATGTTACTAAGCATGTTCTTCACTGTAGTTGCCTTTTTTTTTTCTTTTTTTTAATATAGTAAGTCTTTTCTTGAGAAGGAAATGGTACACAGACTTACAATCTGGTGCAAGTTCCTTATCTTGCGGCAGACTGGTGCTCTACATAGCCCAGTTCTAGCCATACTGGCCTCCTCTCTGTTCCTCAAACAATGCCAAGTTCCTCCTCATCTCATTCCCATTTGTACTTACCTTCTGCCAGGGGAACTGTCATCTCAGTCTCCAAATGCCCCCTCCTCAGGCCTTCCCTGCACACCCTCTCCAAAGCAGCCTGACACCCACCCCGCAGTATTCTCTGTCACATCACTTTATTTATTCCCTTCACAGCATTTATCACTAGAACCATCCGTTTTGTTTATTTGTACATTCATTTACTGTTCTCCTTATTCACTGCTATGCCCAAAGCCTTTAGCGCAAGCCTGGTACTATAGTAGGAACTCCACAGTTGCTGAATAAATGAATGAAGCATGGAAAGAAGCACAGCCCAGTATGGCTTAGGCCACATATCTGTGAACACGATGAATGCCAAGGAAACACAGCAGCATCTTCAGTGACTCACTGTCAAACATGAAAAAGATGTCATTTTTCTGGGAGGGCTGACGAGCTTCTGCCCCCAGTGCAGCCGTGCTGAGAAGCGCTTTGGAGCTCAACTCCCCCTCCGCAGCCTCTTGTCAGAGCTTTGTTACTGTCAGGTTCGTCATGGTGTTTTTCCATCTTGTGCCAAGGCCATGTGATGGGAAGGTTGTTAAAGTCATCTGGCACATGTCACAGCAGCAGAGCTTCAAATGACTTTTTGCATCACTCAAACACAGCCCAGCCCCTGCCAAACTGGTGCTCAAAAATAAGCCATCTTTCTGACTGAAACAAAAATCCTGCTGGGGGAACAGTAATGCGATAGAGAGCCTACATGTCTACATTTATAATGGCTGCAAGTCTTTCTACCCTGAGGGGGCCAACCTGTACCTGGAATCTAAATTCTCCTTTAGCTTCACAAGAGTCAAAAATCCAATGCTACAGGGCTTGGTACAAGGCATTATAGAGTAGTAGGAACTGTGGAAAACCTGACAGCAGGTGCCCCAACCAAAACCACTCTGGTTTGCTAGCTCTAACAAAATATTAAAAGGCAAGAATTGCCCCAACCAAAACCACTCTGGTTTGCTAGCTCTAACAAAATATTAAAAGGCAAGAATGCAAGCCCAGAAACTGTAAGCTCTTCTGACATTTCAAGAGACCTTGGAAACCTCTATGAGGGGATTAAGGGGGCACATGGTTGTAGATGAATATGGATATACATCAAATTCATTTCAAATGCAATTTAATTCATACTATGTCCAAGTCACTATCCTAGGCATCTATATCTAGGTATGTCCTAGATATAGCTACACAGAAAAAGTAAGAAGGAGTAAGAGCTGGGACTCATGGACTCCAGAATCTTATCAGAAAACCAAGACATGCCTATCAATAGAACATAAGACAACATGGGAAATGTTATATAATAAATAAGTATATATAAATAAAGCACAACACAGTCCTGACACAATAAATCCTACATGTTTTGGCTACCATTGCTGATTGTATTACTACATTATCATTACAATCATGGTCTCAGGATTACTCTTGACCCAGTAAACTAGGCCTAGAGGAGAGTCTTCACATATTTTAGGTACTTAATAAATTGAATGAATGAATGCTTGGTGAAAGAGCAGCATTTGCATTGGGATTTGAAAACTAAGAAAGATTTTAATGTTGTGAAGAAAACAGGCCTAGGCAAAATGAACAAAGAAGCTAGAAGGATTAAGGCATTCAGAAGCATGAACAAAGTTTGTTCTGGTCAGAACTTGAGCAGAAGGAACAGGAGGCAAGGGTGGAAAGAGCTACTCACTAAGGAGAACCTGGAATGCTACTCAAGACTCCATGTGGGTCACAGTGGGCACTTGAACTCCATGTAAGGCCCGCTCTGCGTAGCCTTCAAGATTGCAACAACTCCTCAGCTAAAAGTGAAACTAGTTTTCCAAACTAGTCCCAAATTTTAGGTGTTGGAAACAGAGAATAACATTCTATGTGCTTACAGGCTTTTATGGAGTTTACGTCCTGCTGTACTAGTTATATGACCTTGGGCATTATACTTAACCTTTATATCTCCCTGGTGGCTCAGACAGTAAAGCGTCTGCCTACAGTGCAGGAGACTGGGGTTCAATCCCTGGGTCGGGAAGATCCTCTGGAGAAGGAAATGGCACCCCACTCCAGTACTCTTGCCTGGAAAATCCCATGGATGGAGGAACCTGGTAGGCTCCAGTCCAAAGGGTTACAGAGAGTCAGACACGACTGAGCAACTTCACTTTCACTTTATATTTCTTCATCAGGAAAGTAGGGGTGATGGTTTTATCAACCACAAATGGTAGAAAGGAGATCATCCACATAAAGCACTTCAAAAAAGTCTCTGGTACAAAGAAAAATGCTCCATAAATGCTACCAACATGTTATGATTTGTGGTGTTGTTGGTAGATATGGAGAGGTGAAACAGAGAAAAATGTCTTCGGGTTTGTGAGCAGAGGTGCTGATATGAGACCTGCGACACAGTCTTCCAGGATGCTACCTGCTGCTTCATGCTCGAATGTGTAATCCAGTCAGCCCCCAGTGCCCACTGAGGTCTCAGGGTTCCAGCAGTCGCCCTCGCTCCCACCTTGCTCAGGACCAACAGGCCTCCATTCCCAGCACAGACACCAAAAGGGAGCATCCTGCTAGAGACCCTGTTTGGTCCTCACCACACAGCCCCACCCTTGTCCAAAGTTAGTCACTAACTCCTCCTCTAAGGAAGGAAGGTTCCCTCTTGACACAATAGTCTCCAATCTCATTCTTGTTTCTGCAAATCCACTTCCTCTGCTCCACGAGAAAAGAGAAGTGTTTTTTCTGTTGTTGTTGTTCACAGAAGCATAAAATGTGTGGGCATCTGGGGTGAAGAGTGAAGGCTGACTCATGGGAAACTTGTACCCAGACACGATTTTTATAAGCTGGGCCCACAATTGTACCAACAAGTTAAAATAAGAAGATTTTTATTACCAGATGATTTAACTACCTCTGGATCATCCAAAACAGTACTAAAGTTTACAGCTTACTAAGTAATAAATGAGAACGAACTCCCTGCAAAAACCAAATCAGATATTCAAATGGAGGGCTGCCCCTTCTATGTACAGGTTGGGCAGGGGTCCAAACCAGGAGGAACGGATGAGGGACGATGCTACATTAAGGATCTGGGATCACAGTCCAGAGTCAGGGCCACAGATCTGCGTGATCCCATGAGGACTCTGGGAGGCTCCTGAAAGCAATAACCCAGAGGCCAAGGTGAGTTGGCAACCAAGCAGTCGGGATAGAAAGTGAGTTAGGAAACCAGATTCAGGATTGTTGTCTACTGCCTTGCCTGTTGCCTGAGCCTATTTCTATTACCCTACCTTCAAATGTGGCATCTACCACTCCAGGGGCAACTTAAAGGCACCCTGTGCCTCAGACACAAGTCCCTTGCAAAGTACAAAGAACCTCAACAACACTGGTTGTTTTTAATGGTATTGCTGAGAGTGAACGGTGGCTGATTCATCAGAAATCATTCAGAGCCTATTTGCTTTTTGCAAATGTCTGCTCTACTATCTTGACCAAGGAAGGAGGCAGTCTTAATTTCAAGGCATTGTTGCTTTTATTTCTTTGCTACTGTGTAGCCAATAGGAACTAGTAAGAGCAAAAGGCTCCAAAGACTTAATTTCTCTAGCCTTCCAGGCACTATAAATTTTCCTTGTTTTTGTCTGGTTTTGTTTTTTTTTTAAGTGATAAAATGTAAGTACTAGTTAAAGGGAACTTACCCTACTGTCATAAAATTCTCCTGCATAGCAAAGGAAACCATCAAGTGAAAAGACAGCCCAAGGAACAGGAGAAAATATTTGCAAATCATATACCTGATAAGTGGTTAATATCCAAAATACACAAAAAAAATCGTAATTCAACAGCAAAAAAACAAACAATCCAACTTTTAAATGGGCTAAAGATTTATACAGACATTTTTCCAAAGACAATATACAAATGACTGATGAGTACATGAAAATGTGGTCAACATCACTGCTGATCAGGGAAATGCAAATCAAAACCACAATGAGAAATCACCTCAACACCTATCAGAATGGCTAATTAACAAAAAGACAAGAGATAACAAGGGCTGTTGAGGATGTGGAGAAAAGGAAACCCTCATGCACTGTTAGTGGGAATGTAAATCGGTACAGCCACTATAGACATCAGCACAGGGGTTCCTCAGAAAATTAAAAATAGAATTACCACATGACCCAGCAATTCCACTTCTGGGCAAGTATCTGAAAAACAATGAAAACACTAACTCAAAAAGATATCTGTACCTATGTTCAATGCAGCACTGTTTACAATAGCCAAGATACGGAACTAACTCAAGTGTCCATTGATGGGTGAATGGATAAAGAAAATTCACACACACACAATGGAATATTATTCAACTATAAAAAAAGAAAGCAATCCCGCCATTTTGACAACATTGATGGACCTTGACAGCATTATGCTAAGTGAAATAAGTCAGATGGAGAAAGATAAATACAATATGATTTCAATTATATCTGAAATCTAAAAAAATGGGAAAAAATCAAGCTCATAAATACAGAGAATAGACTGGTGGTTGGCAGAGGTCAAGTGGGAGCTAGGGGAACACAGGTGAAGTCTGTCAAAAAGTACAAATTTCCAGTTATAAAATAAGCCAAGGGATAGAGAATACATGATGGAGACTATAGTAACCACTACTGTATGTATATTTGAAGGCGGCTATAAGAATAGATCTTAAAAAGTTCTCACAAGAAAAACAAAAATTATACCTACGTATGGTGATGGGTGGGCTTCCTAGGCGGCGTTAGTGGTAAAGAACCCGCCTGCTAACGCAGCAGACATAAGAGATGCAGGTTCTATCTCTGAGCCAGGAAGATCCCCTGGAGGAGGACACAGCAAGCCACTCCAGCATTCCTGCCTGGAGAATCCCATAGTCAGAGCAGCCTGGCGGGCTATCGTCTAGAGAGCCAGACACAACTGAAACAACTTTACGCATGCATGGCGATGGGAGTCTTCCTGTTGCTGTTGCTGGTTTCGTCTTAGTCGCTAAGTCATGTCCAACTCTTTCTTGTGGCCCCGTGGACTTAGCCCGCAAGGCCCCTCTATCCATGGAATTTCCCAGGCAAGAATACTGGAGTACGTTGCCATCTCCTTCTCCAGGGGATCTTCCCAACCCAGGGATCTAACTCACAACTCCTGCTTAGCAGGCAGATTCTTTACCACTGAACCACCTTGGAACCCCGAAGGATGTCTACTAGACTATTTTTTTTTTTACTTGACTTATTGTGGTGACCACTTTGCAATAAATACAAATACTTGGACTCAATGGACGTGAGTCTGAGTGAACTCCGGGAGATGGTGATGGACAGGGAGGCCTGGCGTGCTGCGATTCATGGGGTCTCAAAGAGTCGGACACAACTGAGCGACTGAATTGAACTGAACTGATGCTGTATACCTGAAACTAAATAATCCTTTCTGTTAATCATATCTCAAAAAAGAAAAAAGTTCTCCTGAAGACATCAGGCAAGTAGTGGCAGTATGGAAAAGTGAAACGGGCACAGGCTTCTCAGTGTGACAGACCTGGGTTCACATTCTGAGTCTCTGTGACCTTGGGCAAATTATCTTTCCATATGTAGAAGGGATACTAACTCCTCCTGGCAAGGGTGTTTGAGGATTCAAGATCACATATGTGTAAGTCCTTGTCCAATAATGGTAGCTATTATTATTTTATCACAGCAAAATGTTGATCAGTAATTAAAGTTACCAGGGCACTAATAATCTGGTCGAATGCTGTGCAGACACAGTGAGTGAGTCATTGTAAAGGTTCTTTGTGCTGTGGCAGGAATGAGGCAGACTTGGGTAGGAACAAAGAAAGCAGTACATGAGGGGTAGGGAGCGACCAGACTGTGAGTCAAAAACATTCTTTATCCTAAAATGTGTCTCATTATAACTGCTCTGAAAACTATTCCTACTAAACATGTTTCACATTGTTTATGGAGAAAATGAATTGTTTCAAAAAAGAGAGGGGGGAGAGATCTTTCCTGTCTTGACAGAATTGAAGACATCTACCTTTGCTTTGTCCCTGCAAAGAGGGAGAAAAGGAGAGAGAGAAATTTGCTTTTGTCTTAGAAAATCCATAATGAGTAAGATATCTTTATTATTAAGTACATTTTCTTGACTTCTAAAATGAGTTCTGCAGGCTGGTATTAAATCAGAAGTATGCTTATTGCCCATACTATAGGAGAAAAAGATGATTTTAAGTACATTTGCATCCCTTTATTTGTCTAAAATCCTAAGCATCCTGTTGTCATGGAAATACATTCCCTGACGATCAAATACTAGGTGTTTGTATTCTATGTAAAGAGATTTCCAGTATTTTTTCACACTTGCCAATCCCATACAGAAGAAAGCTGATTATTCAGGATTCAGATATAACACAAGCATCTGGCATGATTAATCCATTAGCTTGAACTGAAATGGAGCTGAAAGGAGGTATTGATAGATACAGAATGACAAGAAGAAGAATTTTAAAAAGAAAGAATAAAATAGTGAGGAGGAGTTAGGCAAGATACTTCTTGCCTAGTGATGCAAGATACTTGCATCACAAGACTGCATATTCCTCTGTACTTTTCTGTGCTGATAAGGAGAGGTTACCAGTCAAGGTTCTTGGTTGAAAACAAAAGAAATCCACCTTGCTAACCTGAGTAAGAAGGAGTTAACTGAAAGAATGTCAAACAGCTCACAGAATTCAGGGAAAGGTTGGAGGTTTGGAAAATAAGCACAAATCAAGGGAAGCTGGGAGGCTGGAACAAGAGAAGCCTGGTTAGGGAGACCCTGCAACTTGTCAGGGACACTCAAAGCCACCACTGATGGCAGTGGCATGACTGTCCTTGCTTCTCTGTGACACTCACTCCAGACACAAAGTCCTGGATGGGATGGTCAGTTAGGATGAGCTTGGGAGGTCCTGAGACAGGAGGTAGATGAACCCCAGCCCACCCACCCCCAGTGTGATCAATTGAAGTTTGTTTCCTGTGGACAGAAACTCCAAAATATCAATAGCAAGACATTTGAGAGAACAAGACAATTGTCTGGACCCTGCACACAAATAAGAGATAAGAGACCACATATTTCTCATTCTCAAAGTCAAGAAGACCTTCCTGACTAGAAAGCTCCTTGGAGGTCAAAATGGAATGATGCTAAGCTACCCATAGGCCTCTTCACTGGAATCTATCTTGGCTGAGAGATGAGCATGCACACACAGAAGGATCCTGAGAAGTACCAGATACAGACTCTGAAGCAAGCAAGTCAAAATGATTGGCCAGAGAAAGCCTGGAAGAAATGCTCCATATAAATGATTTACATTACCACAAGGGCACACCTCTGAGTCCCCCCATGTGTCTATCACATGTACTATACTCTTTATCCTCCTAATAAACTCTTGTTTCACTACTTTCCATCTTTGTGATAATTCTTTTCTGCACCGAGGGGCCAGGGCCTTGTCACTGACCAGTGGTCTAGTGGCTAGGATTCGGCCTTCTCATTGCCACGACCCGACTTCAATCTCTAACCAGGAATCAAAACCCTGCTTCAAGCTGCTGCAGGCCAAGGCCACCAGAGATAGTCCTAGGGTCCAGGAGTCAAAAGGATATAACTTTTCCAATTTCCACAACTGGTGTTTTCCACCTTCTACCAGGCCCAACAAACAGAAGGAGGCTGGGATATGGGGCAGTGCCCCTAAAACATAAAGGTTCCCCACAGAAAGTGTTCTTTTGTGTTTAAGTTCATATACTCCTCCCTCGGAGAACACTTAGAGACACGAACACCTGAAGGCAGAGAGTCAACGGATGTGTGGAGAAGAAAAAGACAAAAAAGGACAAGAATTCAGAAGCTACGGAAGAGGATCAGAAAGACTTTAGGAGATTGGGGCGGAGAGGTGCTAGAAGGAGAACGAAAAAAAAAATGGTTTCTATTATTTTTTGTTGCTCGTTTCCCTCACATTCTTCCTGTGTTTTTCTATCTCCCTCCTCCCATGCAATTTCATTCATTCTCAGTAGTGTGGGAAGAGGTACAAAAAGCTTCTTCCAATCCACAGGATTTCTGTAACTTGTTCTTCAGTTGTCCTGAATTTGTCGAGATTTATATGTTAAAGACTACTAGCATACAATGTTGACATCTTGACATGTTACTGGCCAAGGTTTTAAAAGAAAAATACTCCAAATCTCTCCAAGAAATGATGAGTGACTCCGTTCAAGTGCTGTAATAAGTTGAGCCTTAGCCTGAGTCATTTAAAAAGAAGATCCATATTGCAGTCTAAGGTTTTGCCTCTAAGAGGTGAGATGACCACAGGAAACCCACCTAACTTGCATCTCAGTGTTCAGCACGACCGCAAAGACAAGAGACATATACATGAAAATTGAGGTGCTTCTGGACAACCCTAACCCTATGGATTTGTTCCTGCATTCATCCATTGAAAACTTACTATGTGATAAGCATAGTGAACAAGACACAAAGTTACTACCCAAAAGTTTATGTGAAAGAAAAAGTGAAAGTCACTCAGTCGTGCCTGACTCTTTGTGACCCCCATAGCCTGCCAGGCTCCTCTGCCCATGAAATTCTCCAGGCCAGAATACTGGAGTGGGTAGCCTATCCCTTCTCCAGGGGATCTTCCCAACACAGGGACTGAACCCAGGTCTCCCACACTGCAGGCGAATTCTCTATCATCTGAGCCACCAGGGAAGCCCTGAAGCTTATATACTAAAAGTTTTTTTAAGCTTTGGAGAGAAACTCAGTACCTTCAGTGGACAGGAAGGAGCAGAAACTGTGAATCAGCCAATTGCATACCATTGCTGTGTGGTGAAGACCGGCTCAGTGCAGGTCCTGCCCAAAGGCATTTTGTCAGGTTTTTTTTTTTTAAGCATGTATGTAAATAAATAAGATAAAGACACTGAATGATATAAAGTATGTACAGATTAACACAGAACTGAAAGTGATTTGTTCTGCCAAGAGTAGGGTGGTAAGAGTGTTACAGAAAGCCTCCAAGAGAACATGATGCCTGAAGAGGGTTCTGAAAGACCAATAAGAGATTCCCAGGCAGATAAGCTGGAAGACAAGTATCTCAGGCAAAGTTAGTATCATGTGCAAAAGCATGCAGAATTGAAACAATCAGCACACTGTGGGTCCACAAGCTGTGTGTAGTGATGGAAATTCAGAGAGAATCAAGGAAGAAATGTGCCAAGAGCCAGGCACTAAGGACAATGAGTGGAGGGCCTCTTCTGACCATCTACGGGCAAGTGGGAAACAACAGAGGCAGTTCAAACAAGGACCTAGGAGGATCTGGAAGCAGTCAGGTGGAGAGACTGAAGAAGCATAAAAAAATGCAAGCAAAGAGAGCTAGCAGAAAAGATGGCAGGGACTTCCCTGGTGGTGCAATGGATAAAAATTCACCTGTGAATGCAGGGGGCAAGGGTTCAGTCCCTGGTCTGGGAAGATTTCACGTGCCATGGAGCAACTAGGCCCCTGTGCCACAACTACAGAGCCCAAGCTCTAGAAGTCAGGAGCTACAACTACTGAAACCCGCACCCCTAGAGCCTCTGCTCCCCAACAAGAGAACCCGCTGCCACGGGCACCACAACTAGAGAGTAGCCCCCGCCTGCTACTATAGAAAGTCTACTAAGGAAGGTCCAGTGCTAAATACAACAAATTAAAAAAGAAAGGATGGCAGCATCACAGAGGAGTGAGGAGGAGGCCCTAACTGAAGGGCTGTGGAGACAGAGATGCTGGATTGAAGGGCAACCCAGGAATCAGAGCTGAGAAATGTTACTAGTTACCTATTATGCTGCTACTGAAAGATCTCTGAGGATCAGGGACACAGAAAGAGAACGAGGAGGCCATAGTGTTGTACAAGTCAACAGGGGAGACAATTTTAAATGGAAATGGATGTCAATAGCATAAAATGTTATAAAAACGTCAAGTGAGTCAGGACAGAAACACGTTTGTTAAGGTTTGATCTTCGTAAGGCTTTTAGACATTTTGGTAAATGCCCCACTCTGCCTGGTAGATGCAGAAAGGAAGAGGTGAAAAGACCCATTTGATGGCTCCTGTTTTCTCAACCAAACACTCCTCCTTCTCCCTCCAGTGACAGCATCTTGATTTTTCTTTGAAAACTAATCTTCCATCTTTCAGAACCTACTCGGGTGAGGATGGACATTCCCTAACCTCTGTGAACACATGACCCTAGTCTAGTCAGAGGATTCCATTCCCTCGGCTACAACACTGATTCAGAGATTAGCCCGTATCACTAATCAGACCATGGAGACACAATGGTTTGTTATTTGTGTGTGTGTGTGTTACCTTGTTTTTACATTTTTGGTTTGGTTTGGTGTTTATTTGATTGTTTTAGAGTACTGGGAAAGCTTTCTTCGGAACCACTAGCCAGGCCTGTGGGATATATGCCTAGAGATGCTGGGGACCAGCAGACGCAGAAGACCTGCCTGTGAACAAGGCCAATACACAGGAAAGCAGAGCTGACAGCTAGGGAAAGGGGGAGCAGGGGAGGAGAGAGAAAGAGACTAGATTCTAATGTCATCGTTTGATCACTGGAAGCCAACGATACTCATATGCTTTTCGGTCAAATGAGCCACTAGATCGTCTTTATTTTCATTTAAACTATTTAAGTCAGTTTGCTGTCTCTTCTAAGCTAAACAGCCCCAAAACAGCAGGTGGAGAAATGTTGGAAGCAAACCAGTTCCAGGGCAGCCTTACATGGAGCCAGCTCAGATCACAGATCTCCAAGTCAGCTTCATCCCCCCACCAATGTCTACTCCATCAACTCACAGTTTAGGGGCCTTATCATTCAACTCCTGCAGGGATCGTGGAGGAAAAGTTGTGAGGAAACCTGCAGCATCTCAGCAGCTTCATCCTGAGTCTGGACCATACTATCACTGATGGAACCCAGCCCTGAAGATGGAGACATAGTACATTTCCTAGAATTCTTACAGCAAGGACTCCTGACTGCTGCTGTTCAGCAGGAACTGTTCAGCAGCAAAGGCCAGACCATCCTTTTCTGCCAAATAAGCCGAGGCTGGAAATGCAATTACCATAAGAAAGGGAATTCCAAACCCCTGCCACTCTGCAATTGAAGCAGGTATCAGGGCTCTTTTATCACAGTTGTACAAGCCATGCAGAGCTCAACTCCAGGGGCAGTAAACACTGTTCAACCTATTCAACCTTCAGAGCCATATGCAAAGATTCTGGCAGATACTCACTAAAGAGCTAATTGACATTGGCATCCTGGACTCCTGAGTACAGAAAGACTTTGCACCTGTGTCAACTACAGAGCATTTAAACAAAACACTCTGTAGTCATGAAAGAAAGATAGTCATTTGCAACAGTTCGAACAGCAAAAGCCCTTAGTATTTCAGTTTTTCAGAAATGAACTGAGTTGCCTGTGTGAAACCATCTTGGTCCTGGTGAAACCTGGTTCTCTGAAATGAATGTAGGGCAGGGTTCACGGTCAAGGTTAATGCAACAGTCCAGCTTGGTCTAAGTCCCTATACTATTCTCCTTCCCAAGGGGACAAAGTTAAGCAAACACACAATAAAGCAGCCGTTTCTCAAGAAGGCACCTAGATTTTTGGAACAGTGTTAATGAGCCAGTTTATGTTAAAACAAACAAACACAAAGGTAGACCTAATTTAAATGTGCAACAGAGTCAGAGTTTGGACTCTTACTTAAGCCCTCAGATGCCATGGTGCTCCTTTCTATTCTAGATACAGGACACAGTAAAAACAGGTTCACACAGCTTGCTCATATGCAAGTTCAGATAAGAAATACTCAAAATCTTTTCAAGGCCTGATGTTGAATCTGCTCTTCAAAGTATGGACAATGTGTCAGCGGGGCCTAGACACAAGTTTTTGCTATAATCAACCTCATGTGACAAGTAAAGAGAGATTTCTCTACCTCCCCCAAAGCAGAGGACACTCGAAGAACCAACTAATCAACCCTAAACCTCAATTACACAGTGCTAAGAGTATTATGAGGACTTCCCCCCCAACTGAGGAAAATGAAATATCCATCTTTCTTATGTCTTCTCTAAAGCTGCAAAATTTTAAGAAATAATCTCCCTAAATGTATAACCACCACAGGCAATCAATTTACACTCATAGGTAAACAATCTGATTGGAGTTTTGTTTTTAACAAGTGAGAATTTCTACTTGTAGCTAATGATCTCCTCACCTTACCTGTATTTTTTCTAAATAACAGGAGCTTTCACCTTGGATGACCTAGCCTTTAGGAGTCTGTCCTGTGCATCTCCAAGGAGGCACCGTTCCAAAATGACAACTGCATTTGCACTTGGCACCAGCCCTTGTCTTCTTTCTGTCTCACCTACCATGATGGGCTCTCCCAGGACATCAAATATTCTGCTAGTTTACATTTGTGCAAATCAAATCTTTAGTTCCCTTCAGTTTTTCAAAGGCATGGATTATGGCTCAGTCAGTTCAGTTCAGTTCAGCTCAGTCGCTCAGTCGTGTCCGACTCTGCGACCCCATGAACCGCAGTACGCCAGGCCTCCCTGTCCATCACCAACTCCCAGAGTTCACTCAGACTCATGTCCATCGAGTCAGTGATGCCATCCAGCCATCTCATCCTCTGTCGTCCCCTTCTCCTCCTGCCCTCAATCCCTCCCAGCATCAGAGTCTTTTCCAATGAGTCAACTCTTCGCATCAGGTGGCCAAAGTACTGGAGTTTCAGCTTTACAATCATTCCTTCCAAAGAAATTCCAAGGCTTATCTCCTTCAGAATGGACTGGTTGGATCTCCTTGCAGTCCAAGGGACTCTCAAGAGTCTTCTCCAACACCACAGTTCAAAAGCATCAATTCTTCGGCGCTCAGCCTTCTTCACAGTCCAACTCTCACATCCACACATGACCACTGGAAAAACCATAGCCTTGACTAGACAGACCTTAGTCAGCAAAGTAATGTCTCTGCTTTTGAATATGCTATCTAGGTTGGTCATAACTTTTCTTCCAAGGAGTAAGTGTCTTTTAATTTCATGGATGCAGTCACCATCTGCAGTGATTTTGGAGCCCAAAAAATAAAGTCTGACACTGTTTCCACTGTTTCCCCATCTATTTCCCATGAAGTGATGGGACCAGATGCCATGATCTTCGTTTTCTGAATGTTGAGCTTTAAGCCAACTTTTTCACTCTCCTCTTTCACTTTCATCAAGAGGGTTTTTAATTCCTCTTCACTTTCTGCCATAAGGGTGGTGTCATCTGCATATTTGAGGTTATTGATATTTCTCCCAGCAATCTTGATTCCAGTTCGTGCTTCTTCCAGCCCAGTGTTTCTCATGATGTACTCTGCATAGAAGTTAAATAAGCAGGGTGACAATATACAGCCTTGACATACTCCTTTTCCTATTTGGAACCAGTCTGTTGTTCCATGTCCAGTTCTAACTGGTGCTTCCTGTTTATTCCAAACAGCACCTTCCAGCTAAAAAACTAGAAGTTTTGTTGCTAAGGAAGAAGGGAAGAAGAGATGTTAGGAGATAAACTGCAGTCTCTGCCAAAGAGCCAGAGTGTTGACTCACAAAAGGTTCAATAACAAGTAAAGCATGGTACATTCACACAAAGGATTATTCATCTGTTTATCTCATACTCATCTATCTAGTCATATATGTTTTTGGTGTTAAAGTGCTTTTGGTTTCTAAAATATTAGAATATTTAAATTACCTTATTGATTTTTTTAGCTTCTGACCATATTGCATTGTGATATGAAATGTGCTCTGTGTGAAATGAATCCTTTGGTATTTGTGTGACTGGACTGTGGTCACTCTGCTAATTACCTGTTTTCTTGCATTATTGGGAGCAGGATTCCGTATATGTCCATTATAACAAGCATACTGTGTTGTTTAAGACATTTTATACTTCCCAATTATTAGTGGACTCTATATCAGTTTCTGAGATGTGTCTTAAAAAATACCCACCGCAATGGTGGAATTTCACAGTTATTTTAATATGTAATGTTATTTGTCTTTACATATTTTTGAGGCTAGGGTTTGGGGTGCATGCAGGTTCAGGATTATATTCTCTTGGTAATTGCTTTGGATTATGTTATTATGTTATTATTATGGATTATTATTATTGTTTGGATTATGGCTAGGAGGTTATAAGAAGAACCGCTACCATTTATTAAGTAACCAACATGTGCTTTACAGATAACTAACCCTAATCCTAGAATAACCCAGTAAGAGAGGTAGTGTGCACTTAATACAGAACTATTTGGTGTTACAGCTGAGATTTAAACTCAAATCTACCTAAGCCCAAAGCTCAGGATCTTAGGACATGGAATTTTATTCACTAAGTCAGCTCAACTACAGAAAAAGATGGGCATCCTTAGCTTACAGAACACTGGATGTTAAACGACTTGACATCACAAAAAACACAGTTGCCATAGTGACTGGTTTGGAGATCCTGACTGTGCCAAAGGAATGGTGATCAACAGATTTACTGAGGCAGGAGAGCGATGGGCCTGCCCTGTGGACAGAAACTCCACAAGAGCAGGACGATGAGGGAGGCTAGGCCTTGCCCAGACAAGAGATAAAAGACCGCATATTCCTCATTCTCAAAGTTAAGGAGAACTCCCTGACTACACATGCACAGAAAGGCTCCTTGGAGGTCAAGAGAGATAGGGTACCACCTCACAGGAAGTGATGCAACTACCTATAAGCCTCTTCATCAGAACCCATCTTGGCTTAGAGATGCACCTGCACACATGGGAGAACCCTGAGATAAACCAAATATGAACGGACAACCAGGCAAAGCAAGAGGACAGGACTGGATAAAGGAAGCCTGGAAGAAATGCTGTACAACAGTGACTCAAACTATCATGAGGGTACAACGCTCTCTCTGAGTCCACCCATGTGTCTAACCACACATACTGTGCTCTTTTCCCTCCTAATAAACACGTTACTTGATTCACTACTTCCCCTTTCTGTGGGAATTCTTTTCTGCAAAGCTGAAGGGACAGGGTGGGCCTTGTCACTGACCAATGGTCTAGCGTCTATGATCTGGTGCTCTCACCGCCACGACCTGACCCCAATCTCTGGCCAGGAACCAAAGCCCTGCTTCAAGCTTCTGCAGGCAAAGCCCACCCAAGGTCATTACAATCATGTACTAAGGGATGAGGTCTCACTGGCTTGCTCACCAAACTCTGATACCGATATTCTTAGCAAGGACAGAGAGGGAGGTGATGGCCTACAATAGATCAACATAGCAATAGCAAAGAACCGATGCCAATCTCCATGACAGAATCTAGAGTCTTGTATATGATAAAAGGCAGTCATGTATATGATAAAAAAAAAATCAAGTTGAAGAATGAATCACCTAGGTGGAAAAATATTTCCTGCCTGGTAACGAGAAGACAAACTTAGCCAGCCATAACTGCTTGCTAATGACAAAGCACCTTCTAGAAACCATACTGATGATTCTATAAATGTCAAAAACAGTATGCAGAAGATTGACAGGTAGCAAGGAATCCTTCACAGCTTCAGTTCAAACAAGCTAGCAGCGATACAGCAGGAAAATCTGAACAGTTACAGTTCTTATGAAACTTTTAATATATTCTTAGAAAATAATCAAGATAATCAGGTGAATAGGATAACTGGCATTAGTTCAAATTTCAGTTGGAGAAAAACTAATGCAGGAATTTCCTGGATTTTAGTAAAAAAAAAAAATCATAGATTTAAGAAAATGAAACAACTGTGTCTGACTCTGTGTTAAAATATTAAGAATCCAGAAATAAAGTTATAAATGAAGTGAAATTAAAATTGAATCATTTTTAAAAATCTTAGCTGGATGGGGATCAAGATGGTAGATGATAGGGAGCTCACCTTCTCCCATAGAAGCATTAAGAACATATCTGCAAGTGGAACAATTCACACAGAACTCCAACAGAAGATTTAGACTTCCAAAATGGCCAGGAAATCTCCAAATGGAATTCCCTGGCAATCCAATGGTTAGGACTCGATACTTTCAGTGCCATGGTGGCCCAGGTTCAATCCCTCTTCAGGGAACTAAGAGCCAACAAGCAATGCAGTATGGCCAAAAAAAAAAAAAACAAAGAAAGAAAGAAAAGAAAATCTCCACATAACCAGATGGGACAAGAAAAGAAAGAAAGGAAATGGAATGGGACCTGCACCCCAGGGAGGGAGTTGTGAAGAAAGGAAGGTTCCCACACCCTGGGAAGTCCCCTCACCAGTAGGGAGATCAGCCTGGACAGAGGGGGTGTGTTAGAGTCTAGGAGGAGAGCACAGTAACCTGATTTGCAGAAGGCAAAGTAAAGAGCAATGTGCACAAAAGTTTGGCACCACTGCCCTGCACTCCCCAGCCTGAGATTCTTGTCTGCTATTGTGGGTGAGGGCTGCGTACTCAAGCGCAGGCTTCAGAGGTCAGACCCAGGGAGAGGACCAGGGTTGGCTGTGTGGTGGGAGGCTGAAGAGGTTGAACTATGGCAACTGGGGGTATATTCAGAAGAACCGAGGGCTTGCCTGAGAGGCAAGGTGCGGTCACTGCAGCAGCATACAAGGAAAGAGGTGGGGCCAACATAAGAGCTGCTTTTTCTGTGAGCACTCCACCGGGACACCTCCTACAGGATCCAGAGGCAGGCACAGGCTGCTGCTACAGGACTCGCGAACAGGCACCAAACACTGCCCAGCTGTCCTAGGAGCACGGGAAGAGAGGCCTCCCCTAGGAGACCTGCAAGCAGGTGCTGGGTGCTCCCATGCTGTCCTGAGAGTGTGCAAGGGCTGCTGCACCCGCACAGCCCATATCAAGGGGGCCGACAGCCAGCACACACTGAGGAAAGAGAAAGCATCCAAAGCGAAAGCAAGCACTTAGTTCTGGAAAAGATGGTGAAGTGGAAGGACTTAAGCACACCTCGTCTCACAAAAACACCAAAATCGCAACTTAACTGCTGAACAACCATTGACAAAAAAGACTGGAACTTACCAAAAGAAGATATTCTACACTCAAGTCAAAGAAGTGGCAACAAGATGACAGGATGAACGTTTTTGTCACGTCATCAACTCCCATACCCACCAAGTGGGTGACCCACAAACTGGAAAATAATTATATCACAGAGGTTCTCCAATAAAAGTGAAAGTTTTGAGCCCCAATTCAGGCTTCCCAGCCTGAGAGTCTGGCTTCAGGAGGAGGAACCCCCAAAACATTTTGCTTTGGAGGCCAGTGGACCAGGAATGCAGGAGCTCCACAGGACTGTGAAACAGAAACACTTTTCTTGGAGGGAATATACAAGGTTTCATGTACACAGAATCCCAGCACAAAGCAGTAATTCCATATGAGCTTGGGCTGGGACTAGCAACAAGTCTTGGAGGGTTTCTTAGGGAGGCGAGGGTCAGCTGTGGCTCACTGTGGGGACGAGAATACTGATAGCAGAGGCCCTAAGAGTACTGATCTGCAGGAGCTCTCCCAGAGTTTGCCATTTTCACACCAAGACCTGGTCCTACCCAACAACATATAGACTCCCGTGCTGGAATGCCTCAGGGCAAACAACAAGCAGGAGAGTAACACAGGGCTACTCATCAGCAGACAGGCTGCATAAAGTCATAATGAGCTCACAGCCACCTCTAAAAACAAACCTTGACACAACTTTACCCACCAGAGGGACAATACACAGCTCCACCCACCAGCTGACAAGCACAAGTCTCTCCCATCCGGAAGCCTACACAAGCCCCAGGACCAAACACACCCACCAGGGAGCAGACACCAGAGGCAGGCGGAGCTACAGCCCTACAGCCAGCAAAAAGGAGACCACAAACACAGAAAGTTAGACAAAATGAGACGGCAGAGAAATACATACCATACAAAGGAACGTAGTTTAAAAAAAAATCAAAACAACAACTAAATGAACATAGGCAATCTTCCCTGAAAAAGAGTTTAGAGAAATTATAATAAATATGATCCAAGATCTCAGTGAAGAGGAGCTAAAAAGCCTCTTGATGAAAGTGAAAGAGGAGAGTGAAAAAGTTGGCTTAAAGCTCAGCATTCAGAAAATGAAGATCATGGCATCTGCTCCCATCACTTCATGGGAAATAGATGGGGAAACAGTGGAAACAGTGTCAGACTTTTTTGGGGGGGGCTCCAAAATCACTGCAGATGGTGACTGCAGCCATGAAATTAAAAGACACTTACTCCTTGGAAGAAAAGTTATGACCAACCTAGATAGCATATTCAAAAGCAGAGACATTACTTTGCCAACTAAGGTCCGTCTAGTCAAGGCTATGGTTTTTCCTGTGGTCATGTATGGATGTGAGAGTTGGACTGTGAAGAAGGCTGAGCGCTGAAGAATTGATGCGTTTGAACTGTGGTGTTGGAGAACACTCTTGAGGGTCCCTTGGACTGCAAGGAGATCCAACCAGTCCATTCTGAAGGAGATCAGCCCTGGGATTTCTTTGGAAGGAATGATGCTAAAACTGAAGCTCCAGTACTTTGGCCACCTGATGCGAAAAGTTGACTCATTGGAAAATACTCTAATGCTGGGAGAGATTGGGGGCAGGAGGAGAAGGGGACGACAGAGGATGAGATGGCTGGATGGCATCACGGACTCGATGGACGTGAGTCTGAGTGAACTCCGGGAGATGGTGATGGACAGGGAGGCCTGGTGTACTGCGATTCATGGGGTCGCAGAGAGTCGGACACGACTGAGCGACTGAACTGAACTGAACTGAACTGAAGATCTCAGAAAAAGAATAGGGCACAGATAGAAAAGATAGAAAAGATGTTTGAAAAAGAGGATTTCAAGATAAAGCAGAGATGAACAATACAGTAACTGAAATGAAAACACACGAGGACTTCCCTGTTGGTCCAGTTGGTTCAGAATCCACCTTGTAATGAAGAGGACATGGGTTCAATATCTGGTCTGGGAATATTCCACATGCTGCAGGGCAACTAAGCCTGTGTACTCTAACTACTGAGCCCACTCTCTGGGGTAAACAAGCCGCAACTACTGAGCCTGTGTGCCCTAGAGCCCATGCTCTGCAACTAGAGAGCCACAGCAATGAGAAGCCTGTGAACTGCAACCAGAGAAAGCCCCCACACAGCAACACAAACCCAAAAATGATAAACAAACTCAAACGTGAGTTCACTCAGACTCACGTCCATCGAGTCCGTGATGCCATCCAGCCATCTCATCCTCGGTCGTCCCCTTCTCCTCCTGCCCCCAATCTCTCCCAGCATTAGAGTCTTTTCCAATGAGTCAACTCTTCGCATCAGGTGGCCAAAGTACTGGAGCTTCAGCTTTAGCATCATTCCTTCCAAAGAAATCCCAGGGCTGATCTCCTTCAGAATGGACTGGTTGGATCTCCTTGCAGTCCAAGGGACCCTCAAGAGTGTTCTCCAACACTGCAGTTCAGCCAAAAATGATAAACAAACTGAATTTTAAAAGCACAGACACTAGAAGGAATCAATAGGAGAATAAGTGAGGCAGAAGAACGAATAAGTGAGCTGGAAGACAGAAGGGTAGAAATGACAACCTTGCAACAGAATGAAGAAAGAGGAATGAAAAGAAATGAGGACAATCTAAGAGATCACTGGGACAACATTAAGTGCACCAACATTTACATTATAAACATCCCAGAAGGAGAAGAGAGAGAGAAAGGGCCCAAGAAAATATTTAAAGAGATTATAGGTGAAAATTTCCCCAACATGAGAAAGAAAACAATCACCAACGTCAAGGAAGCACAGAGTTCCATCCAAGATAAACTCAAGGAGGAATAATTCAAGACACATATTAATTAAGCTGACAAAAATTGAAGACAAAAAATATTAAAAGCAACGAGGGAAAACAGCAAATAACATAGGAAAGAATCCTGATGAAGTCATCAGCTGACTTTTCAACAGAAACTCTGTAGCCAGAAGGCAGTGATGAAAGGGAAAGGAAGAATACCCAGAAAGTTTCTCATTCAGAATCAACAAAGAAACCAAAAGCTTTATAGACACACAAAAGCTCAGAGAATCAGTATCACCAAACCATATTTACAACAAATCCTAAAGGAACTTCTCTAGGTGGAAACGGCCACAACTAGACTCAAGAAAATTATGAATGGGAAAGCTCACCAGTAAAGGCATGCATAAAGCAAAGATAGAAAATCATCCACAAAGAAACATGATATCAACACCAACGGTCATGAGAAGAGGAAAGGACAAATGCAGAATACTGGAAATGCATTAGAAATGAAGAGAACACCAACTTAAAATTATCTAGTACATATATAGAATCCTATATCTAAACCTCATGGTAACTGCAAAGCAAAAATCTACAATAGATACACACACACACAGAGAATAAGGAATCAAAACCCAACGGTAAAGTTAATCATTAAATCACAAGAGAACAAAAAAGGGGCAAAAAAGACCTTAAAAAATCCAAAACAATTAACAAAATGGCAATAAGACAATAACACAGATCAATAATCAAAAGACACAGACTGGCTAAATGGAAACAAAAACAAGACCCATATATATTCTGTCTTCAAGAGACCCCGGAGAAGGCAATGGCACCCCATTCCAGTACTCTAGCCTGGAAAATCCCATGGACAGAGTGGCCTGGTGGGCTGCAGTCCATGGGGTCGCTCAGAGTCAGAGACGACTGAAGCAATTTAGCAGTAGCAGTAGCAAGAGACCCACTTCAGATCTGGGAACACACACAACAACATAAAGGGAAAAAAGAAGATATTCCATAGATGGAAATGAAAAGAAAGTTGGAGTGACAGTGCTCATATCAGACAAGATAGACTTAAAAATAAAGACTGTTATAAGAGTCGAAGAAGGGCACTATATAATGATCAAGGAATCAATCCAAGAAGAAGACAGAACAAGTGTAAATATGCATGCACCCAAAAGAGGAGGACCTCAACATACAAGGAAAATGCTAACAGGCATACAAGGAGGAATTGACAGCGACACAATAATAATAGGGGATGTTAGTAGCCCAATGTCATCAACGGACAGATCATTCAGACAGAAAACAGAAACACAGGCCTTAAATGATACATTAGACTGGGAAGACTTAATTGATATTTACAGAACATTCAACCCAAAAGCAGTAGAGTACACTTTTTATCAAGTGCACAGTGAAGATTTTCTAGGATAAATCAAATCTTGAGCTACAAATGGAGCCTTGGTAAATTTAAGAAAACTGAAATCATATCAAGCATCCTTTCAGACCATAATGCTAGGAGATGAGAATTACAATTCAATTACAGGGGGAAAAATGAAAAAACACAAATGTGTGGAAGATAAATAATATCTTACTAGACAACCAATGGATCACTGAAGAAATCAAAGAGGAAATTAAAAATATACCTACAGACAAATGCCAACAAAACATGACAATCCAAAACCTATGAGATGTAGCAAAACCTATGAGATGTTCTAAGAGGGAAGTTTATAGCAATACAATCTTACCTTAGGAAATAAAACAGATCTCAAACAAATAACCTAATCATACACCTAAAGCAACTAATGAAACAAGAACAAATTAAAACCAACATTAGTAGCAGGAAAGAAATCAAAAATCAGAGCAGAAACTAATGGAAGAGACAAAGAAAACAATAGAAAAGTTCAATAAAACTAAAAACTGGTTCTTTGAAAAGGTAGATAAAATTGAGAAATCTTTAACCAGATTCATCAAGAAAGGGAGAGGGCTCAAATCAATAACATTAGAAAGGAAAAAGAGGAGGTTACAGCGGACATCACAGAAATACAACGAATCATAAGAAACTTCTACAAGCAACTGTATGCCAACAAAACAGGCAATCTAAAAGAAAAGGACAAATTCTTAGAAAGGTAGGGCCATCCAAGACTGAATCAAGAAGAAACATGAAAATACGAACAGACCAATCACAAGTACTGCAATTGAAACTGTAATTTTAAAATTTCCAATAGGGATTATTACCCTGGTGATCCAGTGGTTAAGAATCCACCTGCCAATGCAGGGAACACTGGTTAGATCCCTGGTCCAGGAAGATCCCACATGCCACAGGGCAACTAAGCCCCTGATGCCACACCTACTGAGCCTGCACTCTAGAGCCCATAAGCCACAGCTACTTAAGCCCTCGTGCCTAGAGCTTGTGCTCTGCAATAACAGAAACCACCACAATGAGAGGCCCACATACGACAATGAAGAGTAGCCCTTGCTGGCTGCAACTACAGAAAGCCTGCAGGCAGCAACAAAGACCCAGCACAGTCAAAAATAAATGAAATAAAATTTTAAAAAACAAAATAAAAACTTCCAAAATAAAAAAAGAAGTCCAGGACCAGAAAGCTTCACAAGCTAATTCTACCAAACATTTAGAGAAGAGTTAACACATATCCTTTTGAAACTCTTCTAAAAACGGGAGAGGAAGGAACACTCCCAGGCTCAATTCTATATGCCATGATGACCATGATACCAAAACCAGGCAAAAACACCACACAAAAAAAGAAAACTACAGGCCAGTATCACTGACAAACAAACACAAAAATCCCCAACAAAATACTAATAAAACAAATCCAAATACCTTAAAAGAATCATACAGCATGATCAAGTGGGATTTATCCCAGGGATGCAAGGATTTTTCAATATCTGCAAATCAATCATATCTGCACACATTCATAAACTGAAAAATTTTAAAAATATATGATCATCTCAATAGATGCAGAAAAAGCTTTTGATAAAATTCAACACATATTTATGATAAAATATCTCCAGGTACTGGGCACAGAGGGAATTTACCCTCTACATAATAAAATCCCTATATGACAAACTCAAAGCTGACATTCTCAACAGTAAAAAGCTGAAAGCATTCCTGAGAAGATCAGGAATAAGACAAGGATGTCCACTGTCACCACCTTTCTTCTACAGTCCTGAAGTTCTAGCCATGGCCATCAGAGAAGAAAAAGAAAAGGAATCCAAACTGGAAACTTTGCAGATAATATTGATACTATACATAGAAAATTCTATAGATGCTACCACAAAACTACTAGAGCTCATTAATGAATTCAGCAAACCTATATGCAGGTCAAAAAGCAACAGTTAGACTAGGGCATGAAACAATGGACTGGTTCAAAATTGGGAAAGGAGTATATCAAGGCTGTATATTTTCACCCTGCTTATTTAACTTCTATGCAGAGTACATTATGAGAAATGCCCAGCTGGATGAAGCACAAGCTGGAATCAAGATTGCCAGGAGAACTATCAATAGCCTCAGATATGCAGATGACACCACCTTTATGGCAGAAAGCGAAGAGGAACTAAAGAGCTTCTTGATGAAGGTGAAAGAGCAGAGTGAAAAAGCTGGCTTAAAACTCAACATTCAAATAATGAAGATCAAGAAAAAAAAGAAGATCATGGCGTCCAGTCCTATCACTTTATGGCAAATAGATGGGGAAACAATGGAAACAGTGACAGACTTTATTTTCTTGGACTCCAAAGTCAATGCAGATGGCAACTGCAGCTGTGAAATTAAAAGACACTTGCTCCTTGGAAGAAAATCTATGACAAACCTAGACAGCGTATTGAAAAGCAGAGATATCACTTTGCAGACAGAGGCCCGCATAGTCAAAGCTGTGGTTTTTCCAGTAGTCATGTATGCATGTGAGAGCTGGGCCATAAAGAAGGCTGAGCATTGAAGACCTGATGCTCTTGAACTGTGGTGTTGGAGAAGACTCTTGAGAGTTCCTTGGACTGTAAGATCAAACCAGTCAATCCTATAGGAAAGAAAGTGAAAGTGAAGTCACTCAGTCATGTCCAACTCTTTGCTACCTGTGGACTGTAGCCCACCAGGCTCCTCCGTCCATGGGATTCTCCAGGCAAGAATACTGAAGTGGGTTGCCATTTCCTTCTTCAAATCGTATAGATCAACCCTAAACATTCATTGGAAGGACTGATATTGAAGCTGAAGTTCCAATACTTTGGCTGCCAGATGCAAAGAGCCAACTCATTAGAAAAGACCCTGATCCTGGGAAAGATAGAAGGCAGGAGGAGAAGGGGATGGCAGAGGATGAGATGGTTGGATGGCATCATCAACTGAACAGACAAGAGTTTGAGCAAGCTCCAGGAGATGGTGAAGGACAGAGAAGCCTGGTGTGCTGCAGTCCATGTAAAGAGCTGGACATGACTGAGTGGCTGAACAACAACAACAGAGGCAAAAGACCTGTACTCAGAAAACTGTAAGATACTGTTGAAAGAAATCAAAGATGACAAACAAAGAAATACACTACATTCTCAGTAGAATATGGGTTGGAAGAGTCAATATTGTCAAAATGACTATACTACCCAAGCAATCTACAGATTCAATATAATCTCTATCAAATTATCAATAACATTTTTCACAGAATTAGAAAAAAATTATGATTTCTATGGAAATATAAAAGACCCCAAATAGTGAAAGCAACCCTGAGAAAGAAAAAGGGAGCTGGAGGAATCAGGCTCCCTGACTTCACATTATACTACAAAGCTATAGTTATCAAAACAGTATGGTATTTACACAAAAACAGAAATATAGGTCAATGGAATAAGACAGAAAGCCCAGAGATAAACCTGAACCCATGCATCTATGGCACTTAATCTATGACAAAGGAGGCAAGGATATACAATGGAGAAGAGAGAGTCTCTTCAATAAGTGGCACATGAAAAATTAGACACCTAATAAAACAAATGAAACAAACAAATGAAATTAGAACATTCTTGAACAGCACATATAAAAATAAATTCAAAATTCATCAAGGACCTATAAAGCTCTTAGAGAAACACATAGGAAAATCACTCTTTGACAAAAATTGCAGCAATATCTTTTTGGATCCATCTCCCAGAGTAATAAAAATAAAAACAATAATAAACAAATGAGAACCTGATTAAAATTAAAAGCATCTGCACAACAAAGGAAACCATAAAATCAAAAGGCAATCCACAGAATGAGAGAAAATATTCCCAAACACAATCATCAACAAATATACAATGAGCACAAGCAATTCAATATCAACAAAACAAATAACCAATTAAAAAAATGGGCAGAAGGGAATTTCTTTGTGGTCTAGTGGTTAAGACTCCATGCTTTTGCTGGAGAGGGCAGGAGTTTGGTCCCTGTTTGAAGAACGAAGATCCTGTATGCTAAAAAGCATGGCCAAAAAAGTAAAATAAAGAATATAATAAATGTTCTTTAAAAAATTTTTTAATGGACAGAAGATCTAAATAGATATTTCCCCAAAGAAAACATACAAATGGCCAAAATAAACATGAAAAGATGTTCAGTATCACTAATTATCAGAAAAATGCAAATCAAAACTACAGTGATATATCACCTCACACCAGTTAGAATGGCCATCATCAAAAAGTTTACAAACAATTAACACTACAGAGGGTGTGTAGAAAAGGGAACCCTTCCTACACTGCTGGCAGGAATGTAAACTGGTACAGCCACTGTGGAGACCAGTAAGGAGGTTTCTTAGAAAAACAGAACTACCATGTGATCTAGCAATCCCACTTCTATGCATATGCATATATATCCAGAGGAAATCATAATTCAGAAAGATACATGCACACTAATATTCACTGCAGCACTATTTACTATAGCCAAGGCATAGAAGCACCCTAAATGTCCATTGACAGAGGAGTGAACAAAGAAGATGTGGTGCACGTATACGTGGAATATTACTAAGCTATAAAAATGAAAAAATGCCATTTGCAGCAACATGGGTGGACATAGACACTATTATACTAAGTGAAGTAAGTCAGAGAAAGACAAATACATGATATCACTCATAGGTGGAATCTAATTTTTAAAAAATGCTACAAAGGAACTTATTTACAAAACAGAGACAAAATTTGCTTATGGTTCAACAAAGCAGAAATGTGGTGTGGGAAGGAGTAAATCAGGAATTTGCAATTAACATACACTCACTACTATATATAAGATAGATAACCAACAAGGACCTGGTGTGTAGCACAGGGAACTGTTCTCAATATTCTGTGATAAGTAATATGAGAAAGAACCTGAAAAAGATTGAATATATGTATAACTGAGTCACTTGGCTGTATACATGAGACTACTACAACATTGTAAATCAACTACACTGTAATAAAATTTATATAAAAATATAAATACTATTATTAATCATTTTTACTGTGATCAAATATAACTGTTTAAATTAAATGGTGATTTTGCTTTTTCCACTGACTTAAAAAATAAAAATGTAGTTTTTGTTACTATTTTCAACATTTTATCTTGAAAATGCTTCTGAAAATATTTATAATGGCTATGCAGTTTTCATCAAATAAATAAATCATAATTTACTGAAAAAAATTTAATAAAATAAAAACTTCAGTTGATTTTACAATCACCCAAAAGACAAGGTCACAGTGAAGTAATGAATTTTCTATTTAAAAATAAAAATAAATTATAATATTATCAAACATATGCTTTTGAAAACCACAGAGAAATCATAATCTAAAAAGCGAGATTCACAGAACTGTAAAGAGTTGAAGAGTTAGGTAGTCAGGGGTTCATAAGCACTCTGAAGTCTTTTTTTGTGAGTTGGTGGAAGGAGAGGAAAGGGGGTTTATAAAATTAGGTTCTCAGAGGAGAATGTGATCCAAACAAGGGTTAAGATTAACTGTAGTGAAGCATGATAAAAATTTTAAACCCTGTCAATTATTGGAAGCTCTGACTATATATTTGACTGGAGTCCAAAACAAGTACTAGCAAAAATATAGGTACAGAATCTCTCAGCTACAACACTCAGCAGAAAGGATCTTTCTGGAGCAATAGAAGAGCTGACTCTGTCTGTGGCTCTTGGTAACATCCAGAGAGCCAACAGTCCACAGGTTATTGTTCCTCTCTATCCCCCAACAAAGGACCAAGTCCAAAATGTGTAAGGGATTTGCTTTGTTTTTCTGACTACAGGACTACAGCCGTGCACAGCAGCTGGAGTCAGTCCAAGCAGCATGCTGGAAGGGGATGGGCTGTGTATTTCATTTTTATGGACCAAATGGCTTCTCAATAATTTGTTATCTGTATGATGGAGAAAAGTACCAATAAAATGTGACTGTAAATCTCCACCTTCTTCCAGGATCAAGGAAACAACTAAAGAAAGCGAAAATGGAAATGACAACACAGTTCTGTGAGCTAAAAACATACGTTTTTCAAAATCAACTGCTGCCCCCATTACTTGAACCAAATGTCCTTGAAGATGCCTAATTTGGAAAGCAGAGGAAATCAGATTTGGGGGTGGGAGAGAGAGAGAAGAAATGAACATATATGGGATGTCTATTCAGTGAGATCTTCCTGAAGTACAGTCTTTGATATGAGTTTCCTGTGAAATTTTACCTGCTATATTCTGTTAACATGCAGAACTACATCACTGTAATATCATCCCGAGAAGAGTTCTCACAGATAAAGAAATCATGCACATGAGGAGGAATAGGAGGGAGCTCATAATACTAAGGATTACAAGAAATAAAACTCAAATAAAAAAGAGTTTTTAAAAAGAAAACTGACTTCCTAGGTGGCTCAGTGGTAAAGAATCTGCCTGTGAAACAGGAGACACAGGTTCAATTCCTGGGTTGGGAAGATCCTCTGGAGAAGGAAATGGCAACCCATTCTTGTATTCTTTCCTGGAGAATCCCATGGACAGAGGACCCTGGTGGGCTACACTCCTTGGGGTCACCAAAGAGTCAGACATGACTCAGCAACTAAACAGCAGCAGCAAAACCTATTACTGAATGGATTTTACCACTATTTCTGTGTTTGCTCCCATTTACTCATTTATGGCATTTTGCCCATATGAAGATATTTTTTTTTTACTTTTTCCCCCTTTTCAGCAAAACTTTGTGGCACTAGGTTCTCTGAGATGCATCCTCAGCAGTTTTAAAAGGTGAGCACAGCTTTGGCCTCTGAGCAGGCTCCATACTGCTCCCCACAAATACAGGAACCCATAAGAATACCAGCCTGCAACGGACAACCATTTCTATCTTGCCAATGTCCCGACCAAGGTTAATGCACACAGGAGGCTATTAATATTCATTGAACAGCCACAAAAGCTACTATTTATACAGGGTTTACTGTGGTGCCAGGCACTACTGTAAGCATATTAATTCTCAAAAACCCTATATGCTGCTGCTGCTAAGTCACTTCAGTCATGTCCGACTCTGTGCGACCCCATAGATGGCAGCCCACCAGGCTCCCCCATCCCTGGGATTCTCTAGGCAAGAACACTGGAGTGGGTTGCCATTTCCTTCTCCAATGCGAGAAAGTGAAGTCTCTCAGTCGTATCTGACTCTTAGCGACCCCATGGACTGCAGCCTACGAGGCTCCTCCTTCCATAGGATTTTCCAGGCAAGAGTACTGGAGTGGGGTGCCATTGCCTTCCCCAAAAGCCCTATATAGCAGGTACTATTTACTACCCCATTTTACAGATGAAGAAAGTGAGACACAAAAAGTTTTAGTAACTTGACTAAGGCCATACAATTAGTAAGCAGTGTAATTATGACTGAATTCTAATAGCAATGCAATGGGGTACAAAGAATTTTCCCTACTTTTTGGACAAGGAATATAAGTCTCAAAGACGTCAAGTGACTACCCAAATTTACACAACTTTAAGCAGAGTTGGACTGTGAAGAAGGCTGAGCGCCGAAAAATTGATGCTTTTGAACTGTGGTGTTGGAGAAGACTCTTGAGAGTCCCTTGGACTGCAAGGAGATCCAACCAGTCCATTCTGAAGGAGATCAGCCCTGGGATTTCTTTGGAAGGAATGATGCTAAAGCTGAAACTCCAGTACTTTGGCCACCTGACGCGAAGAGTTGACTCATTGGAAAAGACTCTGATGCTGGGAGGGATTGGGGGCAGGAGGAGAAGGGGACGACAGAGGATGAGATGGCTGGATGGCATGATGGACTCGATGGACGCGAGTCTGAGTGAACTCTGGGAGTTGGTGATGGACAGGGAGGCCTGGCGTGCTGCTATTCATGGGGTCGCAGAGAGTCGGACACGACTGAGCGACTGAACTGAACTGAAGCAGCAAAGTTCAGAATCAAACACAGGCCAGTCAGTGCTATTTCCCCTTCTTTTGCAGGTCAACAACACAGCTTTAGTAGCATTTAAATCCTTTACAAAACTTATTGCTTTGGTTCTTTTTGACATAGAGAAAATCAAAGACCATTCATTCAGAGAGAACAAAGGGAATCTAGAAATAATGCTCTCAGGAAATAAAAATGTTCCCTAAATATCTTGCTCTCCCCATACACGGAAGATTAAGAGAGAAGACTAATGTGCTTGCTTGCTTCAGGTTTCACTGGCAAGAGTAAACAAGTTTGAAGAGTTGTACACACTCAAACTATCAACAGCTTAGAAAAGCAGTCAAAAGTACATATCAACGTCCTGGCAAGAATAAAGGAATTTCACCTTACTTCACATAAAGTTAAGGGTGAGACATACTGGCTCTTTATTTCTAATAAATGAACCATTTACTCTGGCAAACACTGCTGTAGAACTTGCTTTTCCAAATAATAGTGTAATTTGTAAAAAAAAAAAAAAAAAAAAAAGTGCACTCATCCCTGAATAATAAGGACATTTGTACTGACTTCAAGTGTCTCTATAATCTTAGAGAGAAAACAATATTTTTGGCAGAATAGTTTTTAGGCCTAAAGTTAGTTAAAGCAGCACTGAAACAAAGAACTTACCCTTGGCAGTTTACTGTGAAGCAGTCAAATGTTGCTGTCAGCACCTCTCTAGTTTACCTACCTCCCCTGCCTCCAGGTGTTTTCCTAGGACTGATGTACGTTCCAAGGATGTTCACCACCAAAACTACCCCACAACTACCAACACTGCCTCCCTGCAGACCCTAGTGTGGCGCTCTTTTTTGGTTCAACAAAGACTCACTTTTTTTCCTTTAGCAGAGAGAATGCTAAGACATGTTTTTGAGAGGGGAGAGGTGTGAACTGGATGAGTGGAAGCTATTGCTAAATATCTCTCCAATAACCATTGTTCTCTCTGTATCTTAAAGAACCTGCCTGCCAATGTAGGAGACATAAGAGATGAGGGTTTGATCCGTGGGTCTGGAAGATCCCCTGGAGGAAAGCATGGCAACCCATTATCCAGTATACTTCCCTGGAGAATCCCATGGAAAGAGGAACCTGGCCAGCTATAGTCTAGAGAGTCACAAACAGTTGGACACAAATGAAGCAACTTAGCATGCATGTGTACCCCGCTATATTACAGAGCAGAGTGTTCCTTTCACTTCGCCATGGTCATATCACCGAGCAAAGTACTGGTGTATAGGATAGATATGAGCAAGAGTGATGTATGCAACTTCTTAAAACATCTTCACTTCTTAAAATGAGTCACTTGGTCTCCATTCCATTTTCCCCTTCCATGGGTGCCAGTTTCAAATACAGGGATGAAGGTAAAATGCCAGGGAATGGAGGAACAATAAAATAGCAGGAACTTGGGTCCCTGGGTGTCCTCAATGAACAACTGCCTACAAACCTGGGACCATAAGTCTATCATTGTTCACTGAGAAAGAAAAAGAAACATTAATTCTGATCAAGCACCTGTCATTTTGACTCTACAGTCAAACCAATATTCTAAGCAGTATGGGCAAAAAGAGAAAGTGAAAAGCCTCTTCAGAAATGACATACTACATGGAGGAAACTCCTCTGCCCATTTTTTTATCGATAAAAATGAATAATACTACTTCTCTTTCAATATGATAGGATTAAATAATGTATTCAGTGTATTAAGTACACATCTTAAAGGTTTCAACCAATGAGAGTTTAAAAAAGTAGAATCATCTCCTTTGAAATTTTCAATGTGCTTTCCTTCCCATATACACAAGTGCAAACTATCTTTATCAGAGAATTCCGGCAAGATAGCAGAGTAGGAAGCATCAGAAATGTCTCCCCACCTAGACAACAATTGTGCTGGAAGAATTTGTCTGGTGTAACAATTTTGGAACTTGAGAGCCTATTGAAGGCTTGTAATTTCTAGGGGAAGGCTTAATCTGCAAATTGTGGTTAATTTTGGTCAATTTCAGCTGATAGCACAGGAGCAGCTACCCATGGCAGGGAGCCATGCACATGTTCCCAGAATGGTTGCACACAGCTTTCAGGAGTCAGGGTGGACATAAAGGACCCTATTCTCCAACTATCAGGGATCTGTGCACTAAACACTGACCTCTGTTTCAGATCACAGAAAGGCAGACAAAGAGGCAAGTGAGCATTGTTGTACCTCTCTCCATTGTTGCAAGACTTTCCTCATCAAGAGGAAGGAACTGCCAGAGAATTTAAAGGGCTGGCACACTTTCTCCTCTTCTTTTTCTCTCTTTTGGGAGGCAGAGATTAAAGACAAGGACATTCAAAAGCACCTCCATATGTGGGAAAAACTAAAAGTGATTGCATGTGCCCAGCAAAAGGTACAAGCTCAGAAAGACCTTAAGAAAACTTAAGTTTACACTATAGATTGATCCTTGGCACAAATACAATCCACAGCAAACAACAAGAACAACAATAACAAAAACAGCAAGCTCTGGGGAAGAGGGAGAATCTGCTTTCCAAAGTCACCATATTACTAGATTCCAGTGTCCAGCTTTCCACCAAAACTTAAAAAATCACAAGGCATACAAAAAAAAGAAAAAAAAAAAGGAAGCATGGCCCAATTAAAGGAAAAACAAAAATCAACAGAAACTCCCCCTGTAAAAGACTTGGCAACCGATCTACTAGACAAAAATTTTGAAAGCATGGTCTTAAGGGCTTCCCTGGTAACATAGCTGGTAAAGAATCCAGGAGACCTCCCCCTGCATTGTGGGAGACCTGGGTTCAGTCCCTGGGTTGGGAAGATCCCCTGGAGGAGGGCATGGCAACCCACTCCATTATTCTTGCCTGGAAAAGCCCCACGGACAGAGGAGCCTGGTGGGCCACAATCAGACACAACTGAACAACTAAGCAAAGCAACGATGCTTAAACAGCTAAAGGAACATATGGAGAAAGTCAAGAAAATGATGTATATGCATGACGTAAATGATTAAAAAGAATAAAATGGAAATATTAATAAAGAGAAAACCTAAGAAGAAACGAAAAAGAAATTCTGCAGTTCAAAAGTATAATAACTAAAATAAAAAATTCTTTTAAATAGAGGAATTCAAAGGTAGATCTGAACAGGCAGAAGAAAGAATCAGTAAACTTAAAGATATATAATGGGAGAAGGGATCACAGAAACAAAAAGGTTTGAAGAAAAGCAAACAGAGCCCAAGCAACATTTTGGACATCACCAACAAAACAACATATATATTGTGTGACAGCCAGAAGACACAGGAAAAAGCAGAAAGAATATTTGAAAAAATAACATCTGAAAGTTTCCCGAATTTGATTAAATGAATGAATATAAACATCCAAGAAGTTTAATTAACTCCAAGTAAGATGAACTCAAAGAGAGTCTCACTGATACACGTTATAATCAAGTTTTAGAGAAATAGGGAGAATCTTTAAATTAGCAAGAGAAGCAACACATCACACACAAGGGATCCTCTATATGACTATGAGCAGATTTATTATTACAAACTTTGGAGGCCAGGAAGCTGTGAACTGACACATTTAAAGTACTTTAAAAAAGATGTCAACCAAGAATCCTGTATCTGGAAAAACTACCCTTTAGAAAGTGAAAGAGGAATCAATACTTTCACAGATGAACAAAAACTGAGGGTGTTTGTTATCACCAGACCTCCCCAATAAGATATGCTCAAGGGATTCCTACAAAATAAAATGAAGGGATACTAGATAGTAACCTGAAACAGTATGAAAAAATAAAGATCTCCAAAAGAGTAAATACACAGGTAACTATAAAACCTAGTATTATCATAACTTTGGTTTGTAATCCACATTTTACTTTCTACATCATTTAAGAGACTGATGCATTTAAAAGAATTACCAGTTTCTTTTCAGACACACATGAATTAAGATGTAATTTTGTAACATCAACAACTAAATGATATCAGGGCACGAGCTAGAAAAGAATAGAGGTTTTATATGTCATTAGAGTTAAGCTGGTATAAATTCAAATTGGATTATTATAACATTAGGATGTGGAATGGAATCTCAGGGTAACCAGAGAGAAATTAACTAGAAAAATGGGAAAGAAATTTCACTACAAATCAACTAACAGTAACCATAAAGAAAATAACTAGAGAAATGGGAAAGGAATTTAACTACAAAACCAAACAAAAATAAAAAAGGATGACAGTAATGAAGGAAATAACGGACAAAAGCTATATAAAAATGAAAATGACAGAAATAATTCTTTATAATTACATTAAATGTAAACATTTTAAACTCTCTATGCAAGGACAGATTGGCAGAATGAATAAAAACACATAATCTGACTATATACTGTCTATAACAAATTCATTTTATAGCTGAAGACTCAAATATATTAAAAGTGAAAAGATAATCCATGTAAATAGTAGATGGAGTCACTACACTAATATTTGACAAAACAGACTTAAAATCAAAAAAGGTTACATGAGACAAAGTAGGACACTATATATTATTAAAAGGTTCAATACAGCAAGAAGACATAACAATTATAAATATTTAACACCTAACAACAGACCATCAAATTATATGAAGCAAAAACTGACAGAACTAAAGGGGTACACTGGTCTACAATATTAATAATAGACTTCAACACTCCAATCTGAGTAATAAATGCAATCAAACAGAAGAAAAAAGATAACACAAAAACCAGCGTGATCTGACAGACAATTAAAGATCTTGCACATTGCAACTAAAGAATCCAAGTAACAATCAAGACCTTGTGCGGCCAAAGAAATAAAAATAATTTTTTTTTTAAGTGAAAAAAGAAAAATCTAACTTAAGAAACTAGAAAGAGAGGCTTCCCTGGTGGCTTAGTGGTAAAGAATCCGCCTGCCAGTGGAGGAGATAAGGGTTCAATCCCAGGTCCAGGAATATCCCACATGCCGCAGAGCAACTAAGGCCGTACGCCACAACCGCTGAGCCTGTGCTCTAGAGCCCGGGAGCCACAACTACAGAAACCCATGTACCCTAGAGCCTGCGCTCTGCAACAGGAGAAGCTACTGATATAAGAAGACTGTGCACTGCAACCAGAGAGAAGCCTGACTCTCTGTAACTGAAGAAAAGCCCATGCAGCAATGAAGACCCAGCACAGACAAAAATGAAATACATAACACTTTAAAGAAAGGAAGGAACTAAAGCCAAAGGCAGTCACTTCAGCTCACTCACTCAGTCATGTCCAACTCTTTGCACCCCCATGGACTACAGCATGAAAGGTTTCTCTGTCCATCACAAACTCCTCAGCTTGCTCAAACTCATGTTCATCCAGCCAGAGATACCATCCAACCATCTCATCCTCCATCACCTCTCCTCCTGCCTTCAATCTTTCCCGGCATCAGGGTCTTTTCCAATGAGTCACTTCTTCACATCAAGTGGCCAAAGCATTGGAACTTCAGCTTCAGCATCCGTCCTTCCAATGAATATTCAAGACTGATTTCTTTTAGAATGGACTTGTTTGAACTCCTTGTAGTCCAAGGGACTCTCAAGCATCTTCTCCAAGACCACAGTTCAAAAGCATCAGCTCTTCAGTGCTCAGCTTTCTTTATGGTTCAAGTCTCACATTCATAACATGACTACTGGAAAAAACCGCTTTGACTAGACAGACTTTGTCGGCAAAGTAATGTCTCTGTTTTGCAATATGCTGTCTAGGTTGGTCATAGATTTTCTTTCAAGGAGCAAGTGTCTTAATTTCATGGCTGCAGTCGCCACCTGCAGTGATTCTGGAGCCCAAAAATATAAAGTCTGTCACTGTCTCCATTGTTTCCTATCTATTTTCCATGAAGTGATAAGACCAGATGCCATGATCTTCGTTTTTTGAATGCTGAGTTTTCAGTTCAGTCGCTCAGTCACGTCCGACTCTTTGCGACCCCATGAATCGCAGCACGCCAGGCCTCCCTGTCCATCACCAACTCCTGGAGTTCACTCAGACTCACGTCCATCGAGTCCATGATGCCATCCAGTCATCTCATCCTGAGTCATCCCCTTCTCCTCCTGCCCCCAATCCCTCCCAGCATCAGAGTCTTTTCCAATGAGTCAACTCTTCGTGTCAGGTGGCCAAAGTACTGGAGTTTCAGCTTTAGCATCATTCCTTCCAAAGAAATCCCAGGGCTGATCTCCTTCAGAATGGACTGGTTGGATCTCCTTGCAGTCCAAGGGACTCTCAAGTCTTCTCCAACACCACAGTTCAAAAGCATCAATTCTTCGGTGCTCAGCCTTCTTCACAGACCAACTCTCACTCTCCTCTTTCACTTTCATCAAGAGGCTCTTTAGCTCCTCTTCACTTTCTGCCATAAGTGTTGTGTCATCTGCATATCTAAGGTTATTGATATTTCTCCTGGCAATCTTGATTCCAGCTTGTGCTTCATCCAGCCTGGCATTTTACATGATGTACTCTGTATAGATGGAGAAGGAAATGGCAACCCACTCCAGTATTCTTGCCTGGAAAATTCCATGGACAGAGAAGCCTGGCAGGCTATAGTCCATGGGGTCGCAAAGAGTTGGACATGACTGAGCACGCACACACATACACACATACTCTGCATAGAACAGGGTGACAATATACAGCCTTGACATACTCCTTTCCAAATCTGGAACCAGTCCATTGTTCCATGTCCAGTTCTAACTGTTGCTCTTGACCTGCATACAGATTTCTCAGGAAGCAGGTAAGGTGGTCTGGCGTTCCCATCTCTTTAAGAATTTTCCAAACATGAACCTCATGTTTGGGAACGCATGTAAGAATTAAAGATTTTAAAATTTAAAAAATAAAAAACTAAAAATAAATAAATAAATAAATAAATGGGAAAAAAAAAAAAAAAAGAATTTTCCAGTTTGCTGTGATCCACCCAATCAAAGACTTTGGCATAGTCAATAAACCAGAAGTAGATGTTGTTCTGGAACTGTTTTGCTTTCTATGTGATCCAATGAATGTTGGCAATTTGATCTCTGGTTCCTCTGCCTTTTCCAAATCCAGCTTGAACATCCGGAAGTACTCGGTTCATGTATTATTGAAGCCTTGCTCAAACAATTTTGAGCATTACTTTGCTAGCATGTGAGATGACTGCAATTGTGCAATAGTTTGAATATTCTTTGGCATTGCTTTTCTTTGGGATTGGAATGAAAAGGAAATAAAGATTAGAGCAGAGATAAATGAAATACAGAAGGAAGTATACAGAAAATCATTGAGACTCAAAAGTATGTTCGTTGAAAAGACCAACAAAATTGATAAACTTGTAACCATATAGAATAAGAAAAAGAGAAGACTCAAATGTTTACAATCAGAAACAAAAGTGAGGACATTATCATCAATTCTACAGAAATAAAGAGGATAATATAATAAAGTGCTCTGAACAACTGTATGCCAACAAATTAGATAACACAGAAGAAATGGACAAATTCCTGGATATACAAACCTATCAAGAATAAACGGCAAGGAAACAGAAAATCTGAACTGACCTATAACTAGTAAGGTGATTGAGTCAGTATTCAAAAATCTCCCAACAACAACAAAATACCCTGAACCTGACTGGCTTCACTGGTGAAACCTAACACTTACAGAAGAACTAACAAACGTTTAAAGAACTAATATCAAGCCTTCTCAAACTTTCCAAAATAAAAAAGAAAGAACACTCCCCAACTCATTCTATGAGACCAGCATTACTCTGATACCAAAGCCAGACAAAGACACTATAAAAATGACAACAATAAATATAAATATATACATATTAATATCCCTTATGAACACTGAGGTAAAAATGCTCAGTAAAATACTGGCAAATAAAATTCAGCAGCATGTTTAAGGGGCTATATACCATGATCAGGACTTCCCTGGTGGCTCAGTGGTAAAGAATCTGCCTGCCAATGCAGGAGATGCCAGTTTGATTTCGAGATAGGGAAGATCTCCTGGAGAGGAAATGGCAACTCACTTAGGTATTCTTGCCTGCAAAACACTATGGCTAGAGAAGCCTGGGGGTCTACAGTCCATAAGGGTTGCAACTGAACGACTAAACAACAATATACCATGGTCAAGTGAGATGTATTCCTGTAATGCAAAAGTGCTTCAGCAAACAAAACTCAATGTAATATACCACATTAACAGAGTAGATGAAAAAACTACATGATTGCCACCAATGATGTAGAAAAAGCATTTGATAAAATTAAAAACACTAAAAACTTATGGAGGACACAAGATGGTGGAGTAGAAGAACTTGAGATCATCTCCTCTCATGAAAATACTAAGAACTAACTGATGAACAATCATTGAAAAAAGTGACCGGAAAATACCAAAAAAAAAAAAAAGATACTCTACATCCGAAGATATAGAAGCCACAAGATGATAGGAGAGGCACTCTTGGAATATAACCAAATCCCATGCCCTCTGGGTGCGCAACTCATAAATTAAAAAATAACTGTATCACAGACATTCTCTTACAGGAGATTTCTGAGCGCCCTGTGAGGCTCCCCACCCTGGGTGTCTGGCATGAGAAGGAGGAACCCCCAAAGCATTTGGTTTTGAAGGCCACTGGGGCTTGAGTGCAGGAATTCTGCAGGACTGGGGAAACAAAGATTCCATTCCTGGAGGGTACACACAAGCTTTCATGTGTACTGGGAACCTGGGTAAAGGAGTGACCTCATAGGAGGCTGAGCCAGACCTGTGAATCTCCTGGGGAAGGGGGAGTTATCTGTGGCTCACTGAGGGAGCAGGGACACTAGTGGCAGAGGCCACAGGGAAAATCCACCAATATGAGCTCTCCTGGAGGTCACCATTTTGGCATCAGAGACCTGGCCCCACCCAAGAGCCTACAAGTTTCAGTGTTGAAACGCCTCAGGCCAAATAACCAATATGGTGGGAACACAGCCCCACCCATCAGCAGAGAGGCTGCCTAAGATTGTCCTGAGACCACAGCTCTCCAAGCACACTCCTTGATAGGCCCTGCTCACCAGAGAGACAAGATACAGCTCCACCCACCAGCGAGCAAGCACCAGTCCCTCCCATCAGCAGGCGTGTACAAGCCCCTGGGCCAACTTCACCCAAAAAGGGGCAGACATCAGAAGCAACAGGAACTACAACCCTGCAGACTATGGAACAGAGACCACAAACACAGAAAGTTAGACAAAATAAAACAGCAGAGAAATATGTTCCAGACAAAGGAACGAGGTAAAACCCCAAAGAACAATTAAGTGAAATGGAGATAGGCAATCTGCATGAAAAAGAATTCAGAGTAATGATAGTAAAGATGATCCAAGATCTCAGAAAAAGAACAGAAGCACAGACCAAAAGATTCAAGAAATGTTAACCAGCTAGAAGATGTAAAGAACAAAAGAACAATACAATAGCTGAGGTGAAAAATACAGTAGAGGGAATCAGCAGTAGAATAAATGAGACAGAATGAAAAAAAGTGAACTGGAAGACAGATTGATGGAGCTCACTGCCATGAACAGAACAAAGAAAAAACAATGTAAAGAAATGAGGACAGTCTAACTGACATCTTGGACAACATACAATGCAACAATATTTGCATTATAAAGACCCAAGAAGGAGAAGAGAGAGAAAGGGCAGGAGAAAATATCTGAAGAGCTGATAACTGAAAATATCCCAAAATGGCAAAGGAAAGAGTCATCAAAATCCAGCAAGTGCAGAGTCACACAGGATAAATCCAAGGAGGAACAGGCCAAGACAAATTTTAATCAGACTGACAAAAATTAAAGACAAAGAGAAATTATTAAAAGCAACAAGGGAAAAACTGCAAATAATATACAAGGGACTCCCAATAAGCTGATATCTCAACAAACTCTGCAAGCCAGAAGGGAGTGGCACAATATATTTAAAGCAATAAAAGGGAAGAACCTAGAACCAAGAATACTCTACCCAGCAAGACTCTCATTCAGATTTGATGGAGAAATCAAAAACTTTACAAACAAGCAAACGTTAGGAGAATTCAGCACGACAAATCAGCTTTACAACAAATGCTAATGAAACTTCTCTAGGCAGGAAACACATGAGAAGGAAAAGACTTACAAAAATAAACCCCTCAAAAGTAAGAAAATGGTAATAGGATCATACACATTGATAATTACCTTAAATATAAATGTATTAAATGCACCAAGCAAAACACTTAGACTAGTGGGAAGGATACAAAAGCAAGACCTGTATATTTGCTGTCTACAAGAGATCCATCTCAGACCTAGGGACACTTATAGACTGAAAGTAAGGAAAGGAATACCCATGCAGATATTCCACACAAAAGGAAATCAAAAGAAAGCTAGAAAACAATGATGGTATCAGATGCAACAGACTTTAAAACAAAGACTGTTTAAGAGACAAAGAAGGATACTAAAGGGATCAATCTAAGTAGGAGATATAAAAATTATATATACATATGCACCTGACATAGGAGCACCTCAATATGTAAGGCAAATACTAACAACAATAAAGAGAAATCGACAGTACCACAATAATAGTGAGGGATTTTAATACACCACTTTCATCAATGGACACATCATCCAGACAGAAAATTAATAAGGAAACACAGGCCTTAAGTGACACATTAGACTAGATGCACTTAATTGACATTTTTGGAACACTCCATTCAAAAGCAGCAGGCTACAAATTCTTCAAGTGCACACAGAACATTCTCCAGGATTGACTACATGCTGATTCACAAAACAAGACTTGGTAAATTTATGAAAACTGAAATCATATCAAGCATCTTTTCTCATCACAATGCTATGAAATTAGAAATAAATTACAAAGAAAAAAATGATAAAAAACACAAACATGTGAGGTTAAACAGCATGCTACTAAACAACCAATGGTTCAAAGAAGAAACCAAAGAGGAAATAAAAAGTATGTAGACAAATGAAAATGAAAGCACAGCAGTCCCAAACCTAGGAGATATAGCAAAAGCAGTGCTGAGGGAAGCTTATAGCAATACAGTCTTAACTCAAGAAACAAACAAAGAAAATCTCAAACAACCTAATCTTACATCTGAAACAACTAGAGAAAGTAGAACAAATACAACCTAAAATTAGTAAAAAGATCATAATGATCAGAGCAGATATCAATGAAATAGAAACAAATAAAACAACTGCAAGGATCAATGAAGCTAAAAGCTGGTTCCCTGAAAAGAAAGACAAAACTGATAAACCTTTAGCCAGATTCATCAAAAAAAAAAAAGGACGGGACTCAAATTAATAAAATTTGAAATGCATTTCTCCAGAGAAATACAAAGATTATAAGAGACTACTTTAAGCAACTATCTGCAAATAAAGCTGACAACCTGGAAGAAAAGGACAAATTCTTAGAAAGGTACAATCTCCAAAGACTGAACCAGGAAGAAATAGAAAACATGAACAGAACAATCACAAGCACTGAAATGGAAACTGTGATTTAGAAACTACCAATGAAAAGAGGGCCAGGCTTCACAAGTGAATTCTATCAAACATTTAGAGAAGACTTAACACCTATTCTTCTGAAACTGCAAAAATATTGCAGAGGAAGGAAAACTTCCAAACTCATTGTATGAAGCCACCATCACCTTATACCAAAGTCAAAGATATCACATAAGAAAGAAAATTACAGGCAAATATCACTGATGAACATAGATGCAAATGTTCTATGTACCAGCACCAAAACCAACAATACATTTAAAAGATCATACACCATGATCAAATGGGATTCATCCTAGGGATGCAAAGATTTCAATATCTGCAAATGAATCAATGTGATATACCACAACAGCAAACTGAAGATTAAAAACCAGGCAATCTCAATAGATGAAGAAAAAGCTTCTGACAAAATTTAGCACCCATTTATCATAAAAACTCTCCACAAAGTGGGCACACAGGAGACATATCTAAACATAATAAAGGCCATATATATCTTCATGACCAGATAATCATGATGGTGTGATCACTCACCTAGAGCCAGACATCCTGCAATGTGAAGTCAAGTGAGCCTCAGGAAGCATCACTACAAACAAAGCTAGTGGAGGTTATGGAATTCCAGTTGAGCTATTTCAAATCCTGAAAGATGATGCTATGAATGTGAATATGCCAGCAAATTTGGAAAACTCAGCCATGGCCACAGGACTGGAAAAGGTCAGTTTTCATTCCAATCCCAAAGAAAGGCAATGCCAAAGAATGCTCAAACTACCGCACAGTTGCACTCATCTCACACACTAGCGAAGTTAAAATTAAAATTTAACTTAAATCTAAAATTTTCCAAGCCAGGCTTCAGCAATACATGAACCATGAACCTCCAGTTGTTCAAGCTGGTTTTAGAAAAGGCAGAGGAACCAGAGACCAAATTGCCAACATCTGCTGGATCATCAAAAAAGCAAGAGAGTTCCAGAAAAACCTCTATTTCTGCTTTATTGACTATGCCAATTGTCTTTGATTGACTTTGACTGTATGGATCACAACAAACTGTGGAAACTTCTGAAAGAGATGGGAATACCAGACCCCCTGACCTGCCTCTTGAGAAACCTCTATGCAGGTCAGGAAGCAACAGTTAGAACTGGACATGGAACAACAGACTGGTTCCAAAATGGAAAAGGAGTATGTAAAGGCTGTATATTGTCACACTGCTTATTTAACTTCTATGCAGAGTACATCATGAGAAACGCTGGGCTGGAGGAAGCACAAGCTGGAATCAAGATTGCCAGGAGAAATATCAATAACCTCAGATATGCAGATGACACCACCCTTATGGCAGGAAGTGAAGAACTAAAGAGGCTCTTGATGAAAGTGAAAGAGGAGAGTGAAAAAGCTAGCTTAAAGCTCAACATTCAGAAAACTAAGAGCATGGCATCTGGTCCCATCACTTCATCAAAGTCACCAAAATTTACAGAGTGCTCAAGATGCTTCAGTTCAGTTCAGTCGCTCAGTCGTGTCCAACTCTTTGTGACCCCATGAACTGCAGCACGCCAGGTCTCCCTGTCCATCACCAACTCCCAGAGTTCACTCAACCTCACGTCCATTGAGTCGGTGATGCCATCCAGCCATCTTATCCTCTGTCGTCCCCTTCTCCTCCTGCCCCCAATCCCTCCCAGCATCAGAGTCTTTTCCAATGAGTTAATTCTTTGCAAGAGGTGGCCAAAGTACTGGAGTTTCAGCCTCAGCATCATTCCTTCCAAAGAACACCCAGGACTGATCTCCTTTAGGATGGACTGGTTGGACCTCCTTGCAGTCCAAGGGACTCTCAAGAGTCTTCTCCAACACCACAGTTCAAAAGCATCAATTTTTCGGCGCTCAGCTTTCTTCACAGTCCAACTCTCACATCCATACATGACCATTGGAAAAACCATAGCCTTGACTAGACGGACCTTTGTTGGCAAAGTAATGTCTCTGCTTTTTAATATGCTGTCTAGGTTGGTTATAACTTTCCTTCCAAAGAGTAAGCGTCTTTTAATTTCATGGCTGCACTCACCATCTGCAGTGATTTTGGAGCCCCCAAAAATAAAGTCTGACACTGTTTCCCCATCTATTTCCCATGAAGTGATGGGACTAGATGCCATGACTTTAGTTTTCTGAATGTTGAACTTTAAGCTAGCTTTTTCACTCTCCTCTTTCACTTTCATCAAGAGCCTCTTTAGTTCCTCTTCACTTCCTGCCATAAGGGTGGTGTCATCTGCATATCTGAAGTTATTGATATTTCTCCTGTCAGTCTTGATTCCAGCTTGTGCTTCTTCCAGCCCAGCGTTTCTCATGATGTACTCTACATATCAGTTAGATAAGCAGGGTGACAATATACAGCCTTGACATACTCCTTTTCTTATTTGGAACCAGTCTGTTGTTCCATGTCCAGTTCTAACTGTTGCTTCCTGACCTGCATAGAGGTTTCTCAAGAGGCAGGTCAGGGGGTCTGGTATTCCCATCTCTTTCAGAATTTTCCACAGTTTGTGATCCGCACAGTCAAAGGCTTTGGCATAGTCAATAAAGCAGAAATAGATCTGCATTCTTAGTGGAAATATAAAATGGTACAGCCACTGTGGAAAACTGTATGAAGATTCCTTTAAAATTAAAAATAGAATCATCATATGACTCGGTAATTCCACTTCTGGGTATATGCCCAGAAGAAAAAATTGGGGGACAGGGACTTCCCTGACCGTCCAGCGGTTAAGACCTCGCCTTCCGATGCAAGGGTTGTGCGTTTGATCCCTGTGTGGGGAGCTAAGATCCCAGAAGCCTCGTGGCCAAAAAAAAAGAAAAGCAAACAAACAAACATAAAACAGAAGCAATATTGTAACAAATTCAATAAAGTTTTTTAAAAAATGAGGGACCAAAAAGCACCTTCATCATCCACCCTCTCCTCTTAATTTCACTGTATTTTAAATTTTCCCAGAGTAAGCCGCAGACAATCCACAAGCTGAATTCAGGCAGGAGACATCTTTAAAAATTAGTCACCAATATAGAATTCAGGAATCTTCAGATATCTTTTTCTGGATCACAATCCCAAGTCTGGGTGGGAAGTTTTAAAAGATGAGCTGGGATATCTTTTCATATAAGATAGGAGAGAAGTTACAAAAGACTACTGAAGGCAGTATTAGATGACTCAGGAGAAAGTTGAAGTTCATACAGATAATGTGCAATGATTTTATCATCAACAAGAAGAACTGCAATAGATTAAAAAAGATCAAATATATTTAAATTTGTGTGCCCATACTCATAATAAGACAATTAACTGATATCCATGGAAGATGCTTGGGAACCAGCTTACTATTCTGAAAATGTGTAAGTGAAAGATAAACATTCATCCTGAACAAAGTATACTGTGAAGTAGCAACCAAATAATGGAGGAGAATACTCTTTATATAATTATCATAGCTAATAAGTAAAGAGGTTTATAAACACACACACACATTGTCCATATATATGCATACATATAATCAATATAACAGAAAAATACCATCCTGCAATCTCAAAAAAAAAACTAGTTGAACCAGTTATTCAATATGAATGGCTGGTAAAATTAGAGAGAGTCATAATCATATTATACGTCTTATGGCATAGGGAAGAAGACAATAACATCTGTGTTAGTAGGTCTGCCCAAAACTTTGAGCTCAAGCTTCTATATCCGACTACTGATTTACAGAAAATACAGAAGAAAGATGAAATTATTAAGATATTTCAGGAGAGTAATCAGCAAAATGCAGACTCTGGATTTATAGGACAAACATTCCAGTTTCTTTAACAAATAAATTTCAAGAAGAAAATGAAAAATAGCCATGGAGAAATATCTCCTACCACTCAACAGCACTGGGATAAAGTACAGACGTTAAGTATCAGAGAAACATATAGTCGAGCTTAGGTTTCCTCACCCGAAAGACAGTAATTTATCTCATAGGGTTGTTGTGATTATTTAGATAATGAACATAAAACACTTACTAGCTCATTGCCTAACTTATGGTACCTGCACAATAAACATTTTTATTATCTGCATCATTAGAAGATATGCACTGCATGGACAATTAAATAAATGACTGGAATATATCTAATAAAAATGCTGAATGTGAGGCACTCTTAAATCATGTTGGTCATGTCATTTATAAAATATTTATTGTGCCCTGGAGCTGGTGCAGGAGGTATGAGAATGAATAAAATGTGACCACCAGTCTTGCAATTTTGCCTTTTCAAAAAGAAATCATCCCTGCTTACAGTGTGTCAAGGCTCACTAACATTCTGATGGGAAGAACTTCTAGTAAGACTGTCCCTCAAATGGTTGATCTTTCATATAGAACCTGACTAAGGGGGGGATAATGCTCACTGGCATGATAGTTTACTCTGCATCACTGAATCATTTCAGAATTACTAACATTCTTACAGACACTGGTACTCTTGCCTGGCTCAGTTCTTCTTTTGCTATTCCCACCTGTCCCTTTTTTCTATCCACAAGGTTTCCTTTTACTCCATATCCTTCCTGAGGAGCAAAAGCCTAGGACATATTCATCTGTATGTCTTGGAAGAGAAAGAGGGAAATAAACAAGCCTGCCAGAATGTTAAGAGAACAAATACTTCCTCATTGGAGAAGAGACAACTGACCTACTTAAAGGTGAGATACAAATGACTAATGCAGTACAGACAGTTTCCACCTTATAAACACTGCTTACAAATGACCCAGACACACACTACTTCCCTTCCCCAATCCCAACCCAGCAAGCTGCTATTGCCATGGAAACCTCTAGGGGCAGGAAGGGAGAAGAAAACTGAAGGTTTTAGAAAATCGGGGTTCAAAAGAAAAGGGAAGAAATTGAGAAAAGAATAGCTCGTCTTCCTAAACATGAACTCTGTATTATTGCCTGATTTTGTAACTACGGAGGGCCACGATTAGCAGGCAGGAATTCTGTAAAAGACAACCAGTTCTAATGGGCGTCTTGGCAATAATAGTCTATTACTTTGAGGCTAACTTTTCACTAATGATACGATTCTTAATACCAGTATTTTAATCAGGGACAGAAAGGTGCTCTGACTTTGTCAGCCATAATGGTAGTCAGCATCCTAAGCACAGCATGCTCACCACTTCTAAGTACAATTCACGGCCACCACATGTACGAAACCCTAGCCATCATTTGCACGTGTAAAACAGAAAAAGGAGCCCCCTCTCCCCCCACCTTATTCTCATTCTTCGGCAAAGACAGATGATGTATACCTGGGACAGTCAGTAGCAAAGCCTGACTGCTGAGGAAGGCCAACAGAAGTAGGAGGGAGGAAGGCCAACATACAAAGAAGCAGCTGATCTGAAAGATGGACCATGAAATAGAGACAGAGGGAGAGAAAGGGGCATGAGGGATTCTGATGAAGTCATTTTAGCTCCTAGAAGTTATTACTTCTTAGTTATGTAAGACAGTCTCCCTGTGTGTAATACACTTTGAATTGTGTTTTTTGTCCTTTGTAAACAAGATCCCTGACTGACACAGCTTCAGTCGCAGGCCCACTCACTGGTTTATTTGCTGCTTGTCTTCTCCCTGGTCAATCAGCATGTCTTCACCTGGTTTCCCCGAGTTTTGACCTCTCTGCCTCAGTGTTTTGTCCCAAGGGCGGTTCCAGGAGTGATACTGGCCAGTGTCCCTAGATTAATTTCTCTCTCTGGAGTTAGCCTGTGAGGGGTAAATGCTATTCTTCCAGGTGCAGCACCCCTTACGAGTTGTGTAATCTCGGCCTTATTTTCCTTCCATATTGTTAGATACATCTTGAACAGTGCCAAACATAATTTCAAATATTTAATAATTTTTGAAAAAAGTGCAGATAAACTGTAAGAATTAAAAAAAAACAACACTGGGTTCTAAACATATGCACTGGAAGAATAGGTTGAATAATAGAATATTTTGTGTAACCAGTGTGCACTTGTTTCATTCCACGTCTTTAAAGTTTTTGCCGATTTTCTTTCAATGTGTAGTCATTTCCTGGAAATCACATGACCTAGAATCTTTTTTTTTTTAACTTTTTGTTTTATTACAAGGTGGAGGGAAAACACTAAAAAACAAATTTTATTTAATTCCACCTTCCTAAGACAAGTATCTCCTTCCAAATTGTATCTAATGTATTCATATTTTTCCATAGGTGAAACCACAGGGATATAACTATGTCTTTTTGCTACCTCACTTAATAAAGTCTTTCTACATGTTTGCTCTTCATCAGTAAGTATACAAGTAATATAACTATATATATATATCTAATTTAATAATTCTAGCTCTTCCTTCCAGTAGATATAACTGACATGACATATCTAATTTATATTCTCCAGCTCTTGGACATCTTTATTTTTCCCAAACAGATTATGAATGCTGGAATGAAAAGTGGGATTGCTGGGTCAAAACTCTACAAGCAACTCTTGCCATTTTATGTATATTACCCAAAGAATTTTCCTGAGTTACCCCACCACCAGCAAGTGTGGGGATATGTGTATGGATGCTTCATTTGTAATACAGGAGATCCTGTCTTTGGTATTGTATTATTTTTCTTTTCTTATGGAACATGTTACTACTTAATGGACACCACATAAATTAAAATCTGAATTTCAGAAAGACAATAATTAAGACCAAAGAAAGGAAACAAAAATAAAGCTTGCAAGTATGTAAAATTTCTATTTCTAAATCTCTTTTAAATTAACAGTATTAAAAAATATTTAACAGTATTAACCTATACTGTTTATTATTTTTTTCCATCTTTTAACCTCATCACTTGTTGAATTGTGAACCATTGCAAACACTATTGAAGTCTGAGACTCACTCATTCTTTTTATTTTTTTAACTATTTTATATTGGATTATAGCCTGACTGGGGCTTCCCCGATAGCTCAGCTGGTGAAGAATCCTCCTGGAATGTAGGAGACCCTAGTTCGATTCTTGGGTCAGGAAGGTCTCTGAAGAAGGGATAGGCTACCCACTCCAGTATTCTTGAGTTTTCCTGATGGCTCAGCTGGTAAAGAATCTGCCTGCCATGCAGGAGACCTGGGTTCAACCCCTGGGTTGGGAAGATCCCCTGGAAAAGGGCATGGCAACCCAATCCAGTATTCTTGCCTGGAGAATCCCCATGGACAGAGGAGCCCAGCAGGCTACAGTACATGGGATCACAAAGAGTTGGACACAACTAAGCGACTAAGCACAGCACAGCACATAGCCTGGTTAACAAAGTTGTGATAATTTCAGGGGGACAGCAAAGAGACTTAGTTCTCCCCCCAAATCTCCTATCCAGGCTGCCGCATAACATTGACCAGAGTTCCCTGTGCTATACAGCATGACCTTGGTTATCCATTTTAAATATAACAGTGTACATATCAATCCCAAACTCTCCAACTATCCCCTCCCCCATCCTTTGCCATTGGCAAGATAAATACCTTTCCCTCTTTTAGACATCATAACTTATAAAGAAGAAGGTAATTTTGCACATACATACTATCCTTCCAATAAGGACTCTTGTTTCATGGAGTATTAAAATAAGGACGCAAATTTGTCATTTTATGAAAGTGTGAATATGTTAGTTGCTCAGTTGTGCCCAACTCTTTGTGACCCTATGGACTGTAACCCGCCAGGCTCCTCTGTCCATGGAATTCTCCAGGCAAGAATACTGGAGTGAGTTTCCTTTTCCTTCTCCAGGGCATCTTCCCTCCCAGGTATGGAACCCAGGTCTCCCGCACTACAGGCGGATTCTTTACTGTAGCCTGAGCCACCAGGGAAGCCCACTCTTCCCAAGAAGGAGGTATATTTTACAAAAGACAAAACCGTAAGTAACGAAAAAAAAGGTAAAAGTCACAGAAGGGAAAACCTAGAGGTTTCCTTTGAGAGGTTTTACAGAGTCACAAAGAAGAGGGATTAAAATTTATGAACCAATATAATCCAAAATTATCCCATGGTTTTCTGACACTTTACACATCTACCTTCTCTTTTCCAAATTTGAACCTTGTACCCAAGCTAAAAAGCTCCAGGCTGCTTTACTGAGGAAGCAGTAACAGGCTGAGGTGGGTTATATGGTCCTTGGATGTGGGCTCTGGAACAATCTTTAACGTTGGAATTCTGCCAGGAATGAGGAGCAGCTCTGGGCTAGATTTAGGACAATGAAGAGTGAAATGACAGACACATTAAACAGTTGTGGTCAGACTGCAAAGACTAGAAGTCCCAAAACAGACTGGATGCAAACTTGAGAGACAGTTTTCAAATCTTTGCTCATTTATCAGAGAAATGTATGTAGACGTCATAAAAGTAACAAGATGCCACATATCTACTGATACAAGGATCATATTCCAAATGCCATCCTCTAAACTTTTGGATTTAAACTATTCACCCACAGTTTTTTGTAAAAAAAAAAAAAAAAAGGCAAAATAAAGATTTAAAAAGACTTTTTAGTTCAAACTATTCTACACTGCAGGTTATTGAGAGGTAATATATGTGAAGGACTGAGTGCACTCAACCCATCATTCATTCAGCAAATTTTTATTGAGCACCTATTAGAAGTGAGAAATTCAGTAATGAGTAAGTAAGGTCCTTTCCCTCTGGGAACACACACTTTCAGAGGTAAAACAAGACGGGGCAGATTAACACATACAATTAAATGAAACTAGTATATATAACAAGTGTAATAATAGAAAATTGCATTAAGTCCCTGAAGAAATACACAAGAAACTGAGACAGAGAATGACAAACTTGAGGAAGTGAGGAGACTCTGAACAAGGAACGGCTCTTTGAACTTGTGGTTACCAAGGGGGAAAGTGGGGAAGGATAAACTGGGAGATTGGGACTGACATATACAACTCCTATCTATAAAATAGATAACTAGTATGGACTTACTGTGTAGCGCAGGGAACTCTACTCAATACTCTAATGATCAAAATGAAAAGAAATCGAAAAGAATGGATATATGTATAATTGATTCACTTTGCTGTATACCTGAAACTAACACAACATTGTAAAGCAACTATACTCCAATAAAAATTAATTTAAAAAAAAAAGAAAAGAAATGGCTCTTTGCACTTTGTAGTGTCTATCATTTTAAAGATCTGTGCCAATCCTTCCCTTCTTCCTCTAGACTCAACCAAACTAGAGCTGCCACAATGTCCTGTTGGGGGTCAGGGCAGGGTACCCCAAAAAATGCCACAATGGCAGAGTGATTACATTTAATTAAAGTTACTTAAGAAATGGCCAATGCCAGAGGGACACTCTGACCCCCATTTCTGTCTTCCTGAAAGCAGGAAATAAATCTGTCATGAGGAAGGTACACTCCCTGCATCTGGAGGTAGAAGGACACGCTTATTGCCAGAGAGAGGGGATTCAGGTTAAGCAGCCTGTAGAAATGAACCTTGTTCTTTAACTGACTTCCCCAACCCCAAACTGTTCAGATTCTTTACTAATTGAGCACTCAAAGCCTAAATTTCTTTTATCAATTCTTGATAAACTTCTTTTATCAATTATTGAATTTCATCAATTCCTCACAAATTTATTGTTTGTCTAAAAAATAAAAAGCTGCCTGCTTTGGCCACTTTCTGAGTCCTAGTTCTACGAGGTGTCCATGCACACAAATTAAAATGTGTTTCTTTTTCTCCTGGTAATCTGTATTGTGTCAGTCTTCGAATCCAGTTTACTAGTCCAGCCAGGAGAACTGGAGCCGAGTAGAGGGGGACAGTTCCCCTCCTTACATATACACACACAGTCACACATACTGACTCCTCTTTTCTGATGACCCCAAGGTGAATCCAAGACTTGGCTTAGGATTATGAGTTTAGAAACCCCTGCCTTAAAGAAACTGCATGCCACAGGTATTTCTAGCAGGCCCAAATGAGACTTGGTTATTGGAACTGCAGCTTGACACTTTTACCCAATCACCACGTTCATCGCTCATATCCTCGTAACCAAAAAAGCTAAGGCACAACCAGCATTTGAAAGAAAGAATAGCTGACTTTAGACACAATGAAAGAAAAACTTATGGGTAGGAAAGCAGCATCAGCATTCATGTGTGTTGAAGCCAGAACACTTTCTACAGCACTGCTGTCTACACTGACTTTCCGAAAGTCAGTATCTATGATCACTATCAACATGGACAGTGCAGAAGTGGCTCTCCTGAGGTTAGAAACAGTCTAACTCTAGTTCTCAACACAGTCTTCACTAACTCAAAAGAAATTAGATAAATCCTTTCTTGGAATTTGCACCTCAAGGCAGCTTTCTGCTTCCCTGGTGGTTCAGACAGTAAAATCATCTGCTTGCAATGCTGGAGACCCAGGTTCAATTCCTGGGTCAGGAAGACCCCCTGGAGAAGGAAATGGCAACCCACTCCAGTACTCTTGCCTGGAAAATTCCATGGATGGAGGAACCTTGTAGGCTATATATAGTCCATGGGGTTGTAAAGAGTCGGACACAACTGAGTGACTTCACTTTCACTTTCTTATCTTGGAATTTGCACCTCAAGGCAGCTTTCTGCAAGTCTCTGAAGAGAGGCGTAGGAATCCTAGCAGTGGGGAATCACACCAGCAAAACATGTCTCACCTGGGATCGGAGGAGGAGGTGGAGCAAATTCCACCTGCGCTGCCCATGCACTCCCACCCACGTGCTTAACTACTGTGTGAGGGCAGGCATACATCGATTTCCAGAATGGCCTTCTTGTCTTAAATGAAAACATGGAGCATGTTTAAATGGAGCATGAGTCATGCTCCAGTTCTAGAGTTCTGCTCCAAGGTACAGGCCTTAATTTTTCATTTTGGCAAAACTTCAGATACAATGAAGTCAGGGAAACGAGCTCAAAAATGCCAAAGCACTTTGTTGGATCTTTCTGACCACTGTTTCAAGAAACACACATGAATTCTCCTTAACTAGACTCATCTGAGATCATTTAACCATAAAGAGAAAACAAATGAATAGTTTTGTTTTTAAATAATACACAGTCATCAAGAAAGAATTATAGTTGAAGTTGATCATATTAACTTCCTGGAGTGCTGGCTAAAAGTAGAATTCACCTCTTGAGTTCCTATATGGCCTGATAAATCCATTGGATACAAAATCCATGTCTTAATTCAAACAAATAAATTCCAAAGTGTGATGTTTGAAGCCTTAGCACATAGTTAGGAGAGGTCTTAGTGGCAGCTTCTGCCCTCACACCTAGACAAGTTTTTCAACTCAACCTATGTAAGGTTAGCACTGCTGGTTGAGAGTGTTAATTATGCCTCTGCCACTGACATAACCTTCATGGTCATTTATAGGCTATGTGTAGAATGGACAATCAGAGAGAGATTTCGGGTCAGTTAATAGACAATGGAAAGAAAAGAAATTTAATTTTGTATCTGGGGAATAAAAACGCAATTGAGAAGAAATTTTTTTATGTGTTATTCCCAAGCAAAGCAGCCAGCCCAGTGGTGCCTGGCCCACAGTAGCCAGAGTATCTGCTGCTTGTGTCTTGGACCATGTGGGTGGGTGCTGAAGAGCCCGTATGGTAAGATGCTCATTGTCTGCATGGTAGGCAAATGGCAGGCGGACTGTCTTCCGACTGCCTTTTAACTGCTCCAAACTCCTGAATCTGGTGGGCAATGTAATCCACGAGAAAGGCAGAGGGGCACTGAGGAAGAACTAAGCACTTCCTCCATGCTGAGAATAATAATGATAATACACTGCTATGAATCAACATCTGAGATTAAATGAATGTATTTGTATTCATAGCTACCTCTAGCTCCTAACTGACTTGTTGCCCTCATATTAAGAGCCATGTAGTTTTGTTCTCATGCAGAGACCTTTCCTCTCTGTCATTAAAGTTGAGCAATGAGGCTTAGTGGTATAAGCAAAGCCCTATAGACAAGAAGATGAAGGAGAAAGTCTGCTCCAATCAGCACCTGGAGATCACGGTGAGGCATGGTTGGGGAGGGGAGGGGAAGTAAGCTATCTGACCCATAAACTGACTTTGACAAACAGAGCAGAGGATTATTACACAGCTTTGAATAAAAGGCCAAAAATCAGAGTAGTTTTTGACCCACTGCCCATCTGGAATCCTGGAATGAGGCATCTATTCAGGAGATTCCGTCAGTCTCTGCTGAGGGGCTGGGCAAAGGAGGACAGGCAGTGCTCTTTGCTCCCTATGGTCTGGCGCACGGTGTGCCCAGAAAGTTCCCCTGTGCCCGGTGAGGGTCTGGAGAGGGACTGGGAGGATCACGGGACTGGCCACGGCCTGGAGTTGGGAAAAGACCCTCAGTGACAGGTGGCACAGCAGCAGCGGATCCCCTTGTTCACCAAAAGATCCAATGAAACTAGTTTTCCTGTAATGAACGCCATTCAGACCAAACCATCCGTCCCATGGCAAGACAAGTTAAGACAGAGAACATGTAAACGTCCCCTATCACCAGGAAACCTCATAAGCTTTCCCCCTACACAGAGAAACCATCTATGAGATAACAGAAACTCTATATATTGCCAGTTTCTGGCACAGGGCTCCCCAAACCCTTGTAATCTCCTAAGTGCTTAGAGTATTAGGAGTGTCTTTTCTTCTAATATTTGATCTCTGACCCCAGATCCTTGACACAGGGCTCCTAAACCCCCTGGGAACTTTCTGGGTGATAGCAATATTTTTTGTTCTACTGAGGTGACTTTAAGTGGGTCCTTGAATAGAGGCCAGTCACCAGAAAGACCAAGCTATGATTAGAAGCTTAGAATTTTCAGTCCCAATCCCCATTCTCCAGAGGGGAGAAGGGCTGGAAATGGAGTTAATGATCGATCACACCTACACGATGAAGCCTCCATAAAAATCTCAAAAGCATGGAGTTTGGAGAGCTATCAGGTTGGTGAACACGAGGAAGTGCTGGGAGAGCGGCAGGCCAGAAGGGTGTGGAAGCTCCGTGTCCTTCCCACACACCTTGGCCTGTGTGTGCATCTCTCCCATCTGAATGTTCACCTGTAGCCTCCATCACATCCTTTTATAATAAACTGGTAAACACTGCTGCTGCTGCTAAGTCACTTCAGTCGTGTCTGTCTCTGTGCGACCCCATAGATGGCAGCCCACCAGGCTCCCACATCTTTGGGATTCTCTAGGCAAGGAGTGGGTTGCCATTTCCTTCTCACTAACTAAACTCTTTTCCTGGTTCCTGTGAGCCACTCCTGCAAATTAATGAAACCCAAACAGGGAGTCATAGTAACCTCTGATTTATAGTAGATGGATCAGAAATACAGGGGATAACCTGGACTCATGATTGGTATCTAAAGTAAGGTAGGAGCAGTCTAGTGGGACCAAGCCCTTTACCTGGAGGATATGATGCTGTCTCCAGGTAGATGATGAGAGAATTAGATTATAGGACACCCAGATGATGCTGCAGAGAATTGCTTGTGTGGGGGGAAATATGTGTGTGGGGGGGGATGTCCACACACAACTTTTGTCAGAGGTGATGTGAGAGTAAAAGAGATACTTCCTCAAAGAGGAAGACTGAGGTTTTCTTTACACCATCTTTGGAAAAAATAAGGGCAGGGGCCAAGTGCCCCCATTGCTAAAATGGACCTCTGACTATCTTCTGGGAAGCCTTTTAAAACCAAAAGGTAATGTAGTTTCTTCCACCCACCTAGAGCAGCCCTCTGCTGCCTAGCAAGTGGTTATGAAAGATCTCTTATAGGAAGTAAAGAAGGTACACTTTCTTGGACATCTGGTAGAACGTGTAAATTTGCTACCCTGGTATCACAGCTAACATTTATTAAGTTATTAAGTGTTACTACACGCCTGGTACCACACAAAGTGTTTCACAAACCTTATTTTACTTAATCTTCACTGTGAATAAGTACTAGTATTATCCCCTTTTACAGCTGAATAAAAAGAGGCATAAAAAGATTAAGTAACTTTCTCAAAGTATGTGGTGGGGTGAGGATTTGAATTCAAGCACTCTGATGGAGAACCCATACTCTTAATCCATTTTTTTTTGTATGTTCTTAAAAAAACCTTCCTTTTATATATCATCTATGTCAAAGAGCTTCCTATGAAGGTCTCTGCTTACTTGACTAAGAACAATTCTGAAATTATATTATTTGATGACAAGAGGAGGCTACCAGGAAATCTAGAGAGTGTGACCTTATGTACATGAATTTTATGTCCATTCTTATACTCAGAGAATTAGCTAGACCGATATTCACTGAAATATTCAAATTGTTGACCCTGGATTGTAGGGTTTGTAGTGATTTTTAAATTCTTCTTTATTATTTCCTGATTAAAATTTTATAAGATTATGGCTTCACTTTTAAGCAGAAGGCTTCATTTTTAAGTAGAAAAATACTCTGAAGTTTGTATTAATCAAGAGAGAACTGGCTTCACTATGATAACAAATCCTCAACTCTCAGTTGCTTATTAGCACATGCCATTTTCTTTCTTTTTTGCTAAAGATCTGGCAGCTCTACAGGGAAGCTTCCATTTGAATGGTAGCTCAGCAGTCAAGTCTACTTCTGTCTTAGAGTTCCACCATTTCAACCCTCACAGAGGGAGGGGATGACAGAGAATGAGGAATTTACACCTGCTGTTACATGTCGCCATCAACCCAGAACCGGTTCCATGGCCCCCGTTAAACTGCAAGGGGTGGGAAGTGCCCCAGAATGAGAGAACCGAACATAGCAAATGCAAGTAATCTCTATCATAAGGTGATTTCCATTTTGAAGACCATAAAAAAAGAGCACGGCCTCTAGACCAGGCTGCCTGGGTTCATATCCCAACTTAGGTACTTAATGACTATATGACTTTGAGCAAGGTATTCAACCTCATTGTGCCTCAGAGTGTTATCCAGTGAGGATAACAAGGCTGTTGTTCATATTAGATGAGGTTATACACTGACAGGCACAAAAATTGTTCACAAAAATGACCAGGCTAACCTATCCCAGGGCACTTGCCCACGTGCAATGTGATTTTTCCACTTCTCTCATAAAAACGTAGTTCATCTCCCTGCCCTTGGATCTGGGTTGCACCTGTAACTTGCTTTGACCAACAGAATGTGGTGGCAGTGATGTTGGGACTTCTAAGCCTAGAACTTAACCAGCCTTAAAGCTTTTGCTCTCTCACCTCTTGGAATTCTTCCCTGAAATTCCCACATGAAGAAGCCCGGTCTAGTCTACTAGAGGATGAAAGGTCAACAGAGGAGACACAAGCCATCCCAGTTGAGGCTCCCTTAGACCACCCAGCTAACAGCTACCACCAGGTGCCAGACATTTGAGAGGGGACAATCAGGCCATTAGCGTGGACAGACAATTTGTAGCCACATGCACAACCATAGGCACGAAAGGCAGAAAAACCATCAGGATGAACCAAACCCAAACAGCTGACTCAGAGAATGATGAGTATAAATAAAATGTTATTTTAAACTACTAAGTGTAGCACAGCATCTGTCTTAGCTTCATCACACTGCTTAGCACAGTGCCTGGTACACAGTATTTAATAAATAGCAAGTGGTGTTATCATTATTTTCATCTAATTTAAAGCTCATAATTGTTATATAAGGAAGCCAGAACAATTTCTAATCTCATTGCATAGATGAGGAAATGAAGGATAAGAGATGGCAAATGGTTTGTCCAATATGCAGAGTCCTTAGGAAGTCAATTGAGCATTTAAGACTCGACCCTGTGAACGCTTCTCCAGAACATGCCTATTCTCCACAAAAAACCCCTTCATGAACAGGAGCAAGCGACAGTGGAATATTTTCTCCTACAGTTTTCCGATTACTAACTTCCCACCAAAGTGCACAATTGGCCTCCCAGTGCCCAAGTCTTTCCTGCTGATGATCTTCAGTAACTAAAGAATCAAGATAAACTTGTCAACTTGAGAAAAAGCAATTTTTTTTTTTAATGGCAAAGAAAATTGTTTCCTTGGAGGAGACTTGGAAAAGATAACCTTCTCTGTGAAATCAGAAGTGATTTCAAGGGGGCTTCCTTGGTGGTGCAGTGGATAAGCACCCACTTTGCAGTGCAAGGGACACTGATTCGATTCCTGGTCTGTGAAAATTCCACATACCATGGACACAACTAGGTCCATGCACCACAACCACTGGGCCCACGCTCTAAAGCCTGTGCGCCACAACGAGGAGACCACTGCAACGAGAAGCCTGTGCACTGCAAGTACAGAGTAGCCCCCACGTGCACAACTAGAAAAATCCTGCGTAGCAATGAAGACCCGCCAAGCCAAATAAATAAATCTTCCAAAAAAAAAAATGAGATTGGTGGGGTATCCATGTGCCTGATTCAGCAGTGACCAAAATTTTCTCAGAATGATTCCCACCACCTTTTAGTGACAGACCCCACTGACCTGTCTGTTAATCACAGATATTTACAAGTTCCCCACCAACTCCTGCAGAAATTTTTTGGTCATGAATGTATCTCAGTTATTTTTAAAGTTTCTTGCTCTTTCACAGGTAAATGATGAGTTCTATACCATTGAGCCGACAGAGATTTATTTCTTCTGTATGTAAACATTTCTAATCCTTCCACCTCCCCAAAGGAGAACTGCAAACATAACTAACTCATCTCTTTCCTTTCTTCCCTCATGAAAAATTCATCAGCAAATCATGTTTGTCCCCACCTTCACATTCTACCCTAAATACATCTGCTTCTCACCATCTCTACTATGACAGCCGCTCGTCTCTCACTTGAACCAGAACAATAGCCTTCCAACTGGTCTCCCTGCTTTCACTCTCTATAATAATAGTGTCCAACAGAACTTTCTGCAATGCTGAAAAAATTCTTTATCTACATTGTCCAGTATGGTTGCCATTAGCCACGTGCAGCTATTTAAATATGTCTGGTTCAACTGCAGACTTAAATTTTAATTTAAACTTGAACAGCCACTTAAGGTTAGTGGCAACAATACTGGACAGCACAGATAAATAACACTAATCAAATCACACAATTTACCTGCTTGATATCTTTCACTGCAATTAAAATATAAAGTCCCTGACTGGCCCACAAGGTCCCTCATGGTCTGGCCTCTGCCTACCTTCTCCCCCTAGCTCAATACACTCCAGGCACAAGTCAAGTTAAGCCAGTCCCTCAAATACATCACATTCACTATCTCTGGCATTTGCTGCTCCTTCTTCCATGGATCCTCACGAATCAACTCCTTCTCATTCAAATTCCTGCCAAACGTTATCTCTTCAGAGAGCCTTCTCTGGCAGCACCCCTAGTCTGTCCTAAATCGTATCACATTTAACACATTGTAAGAAACACTTACAACATTTATCATAAACTGAAACAATTTGTTTCCAAGTATTTGTTTTTAAGTTTGATTGTGTCCTCTAGAAAATAATTTTTTTTAAAAAAGCCCACTACACTCAGGGACTTGGTTTATTTATCACTCTCCTAGTGTCTTGAATGAATCAGGGACCCATTAGGTGACAGTCCAGTAGTCAGTGTTTCTTAGAAAAGGAGAGAATTACATGTTGTTTTTTCTATGTCTGAACAATTATTGACCACAGGCAACATGTCCTAAAAGGGAATGAACCAGCCCTAACTGATGGGCTCAGAATTACTCTGAGAGGTGTGAGAGCTGTGGAAATCATTTAACCTTTCTTTCTCTTTCTCCATAAGATTCTATTTCTTCTCACTGATGAGAAAAGAAACAATCTCTAGTGAGAATGAAATGATGGAGGCTATTTGAAATACTCCCACCTCTCTGAACACAGTGAATGTGAATGAACAATTTCAGTAAAAGTCTTCACAAAGCTAGCTGCTCACTGACCACCCTTTGGGAAGAATTATGGATTGACCACTGAATCAAGGGGTAAGGTCCACAGAAACTAATGAAGCTTTCAAGGTAAGCCCATGCTATTGGAATGAGGAACCGCTGAGACTCAAATCTGCATCTCAGCACTAACTCACTTGCAAGCTCTTTGATTTCCTGAAAGATCTTTCATGAAGATACGCATGCTCACTAAACCTTTCTTGACCTAGTCCAGGCTGAGGATAAAACCAAAAAGCCTAGGGATTTAGCATTTTAATCATGTACTTTCACATGTCAGTACCTTTAAGGTAGGCTCACACAGAGTGATCATGAAGTAGTTAAACAGCAAAATCCCCGACTTCTGTAGTCAGTGAAGAGTGTCTGAGATAGAATCTCATAGGGTCAGGACTTCTATGTGAAGAGGGGGACATTTCAAGGCAAAGACTCATTATTCATTTATTTTCTTCAATAAACATTTAGGAAGCTCCTGCTGTGTGCCAGTAACTTAGGAGAGGGATGGGGTAACAGAGACAAATACACAGTAGCCTCTGGTTTTTGACCTGGGACAATGCCCCATCCCTTTTCTGATATCAGATAAGCCCTCCCCCAGAGCCACAGGGCTGGCTGACAACCGGGCACCACGCCCCTGTCCTCAGTCAGAGGAATTTTTATCGGGGACAAATAGAAAAGACTGCCATTTGTGTCTGGGGACACCTTTCTGGAAACCCAGTACCATCATGGCTAAACTGTCCATCATGTGGAAGAACACTGTCTGCAGCAGGAGGCGAGGAAGCCATTTCAGAGACTGAAGTAAAGGGAGGGAGGAGTGGAAGGAGGGTAAGAGGAAGGCCACTGGGAACTGTTTGCCACTTGGATCCAGTCATGTCAAATACCAGCACCACCCCTCCCTTTTTAAACATCATGTTCATGATCTTGAGCCATAAATCCTGCCCTCCCCCCACGGCACAGTTTTCTTTTCCCTTATACTGATTTCAGCCACCTGCAGCTGAGAGAATTTAGATAAAGTCAGAGAATATGAGGAGGTCAAGTTAGTAGCCGAGCAACCATATATACAAATAACTGCAAAATTATAATTACATAAATTTAATTATATATAAATTCTGTAGGCAAAAATACAATATACAGTCACCGCACAAAAGAGAGAATGATCAACTCTGCTTGGATGGTTCGCAGTCCATCAGCTAGGGCTTGGTTTATTCTTTTTTTTTAGGGAATTCAGTAAATGCTAAGTCACAGATAAATAGCACACAGTTGCACTCTTATTCAAGACAGGCTTTGTGACACCATATTTAAGCCTGGAAGAGCATAAATCTGCCAAGCTGAGGAACTGCAGAAGATGCAAATGAATAGTGTTAGAAAAATACATACCTGTGGTTCAACAGATGTGGTCTACTTGGTGTAGCAGATTAGAGACACACACATTCTTTCCTACTCATCCTAGTGAGAGGTGGGGTCTAATTCCCCTCTTCTGGATGGGCCTTCTGACTTGCCTAACCAATAAAATGCAGTAGAAATGATGTTCTAGAGATCTTAGGCCATAAATGGTTGTTGTTTTACGCCACTAAATTTTGAGATGATCTGTTATGTAGCGATAGATAACCGAAACACTTCCCATAGGAGGAGAGTGGATGTTATGTTGGAGATAAAACTAGAAAAATTGGCAGATCCTGGAGGGTTTGGATTTTATCTAACAAATCTTGAGAGACCATGAAACACTTGCTTTCTTGAACAATCATTTCAGACAGGATTATGGAGACTGGATTGGAGAGGAACCAATCCAGAGTGAGGGACACCAGTTACAGATAACTACAGTCATCTAGGCAAGAGGTGAGGAGGACCTGGCCTGAAACACTAACAACCAGAACTGATAGGAAAGAGTAGTAACAGGACGTTATGCGTAGGCAGAAACCGGGTGCCTACTTATCAATTACATGAGAAGCTTAAAGGAGTAAGGCAAGCATCAAGGTCTGGATGACTGAAGTTGCCACTAACCACGTTAAAAACTATAGAAGGATGACATGATTAAGAGTTCAGTTTTTGACATCATTAACCTGAGGGAATCTGAATGGAGATACTTATTAGACACTGAGGTCACAACGGCAATTAAATACTCACTCACACAATGTTTTGTTCAGTGTCTATCTTTCCTGGCTAGATTTTGAGCAGAGATTATTTTCCTTACTGATCACTAAATACCCAGCACCTGGCTGCCAGTGTGTCTAGGGTATAGCCAGCTTTCAAATAATATTTGTTGAACTAATGAATCAATGAAATGAAGTCCAGCAGGGGATTCTAATCACCATGATTGTCAACTTTAAATATTGAACTTATCTGGATACCTTTCAAAGTTACTGATGCTTGGGTTACCCCTCTCCACATCCCAGAGGTTCTGATTAAATTGGTTTTGGCTGCGGCCTTGGATTAGCACTTTTGAGACTATCCAACCGATTTTGATGAACAGTCAATACTGGTTGCACAGATCTAGGCATAATCTGCATACCAACAGCTATGACTTTAAAGTTGTTCCTGTCCCAGCAAAAAGCTAAGGTGGACTATAAAACTCTTTCTAATATAAAATTACTTCCCACAGTTTCTGTCCACAAAACACAGAGTAGAGGAGCAAAAAAATCAGAGCTCTTAGCAGGAATCCAGGAGGCAGTAGCAAGCATTTTGCCATGTGACGGTTAAAAGAACTGAAACCTCCTTAAATTTCAAAGTTACACAGAATTGTGCAGTAGATAATAGAAACAGCATTAGCCAGACACATAGAAACCACAGAAATATGGTTGTGGGCTTCAAACAACACCATTAAAGAAAATGAAAGAAAATTCACACAGTGGAAGAAACAAAACTATCTGGTAAGGGGCTTGTATCCTGAAAACAAACCTTACAACTCAATATTGAGAAGAAAAATAACCTAATTTTAAAAATAAGCAAATAGTTTCATCTACCTTCTGTATGATAATGACGCCTTTCATCCGTATCTCCGGCCCAGATCACTCCTTGGAGCCTTTCAGGTCCTTGCAGGATACCTCTAGTAGGATAGTCTGTGAGACAAATAAAAACTTACAGACTCCAAACTGAATTAACTGTGGGTCCCCACCAAGCTGTCCATCTCACAATCTTGAGTTATCTTCTGTCGCCTCTCTTCTCTCATCTCCTATATCCATCAATCACTGAGTCTTAGTCAATTATGCTCAGAATGACCCACAACGCCACTCCTCCACTGGCTTCTATGCAGAAATTCACCTTTTGTTCTCCCTTTTCCCCTAGTCAACTCCTACCAGCTGACCTTAAAGGTTCAGTCATCGTGCTTCATGAAAGCCTTCCTTGAGGTCCCCGTGGCTGTCCCACACAGCTGAGGCGGTGTCCCTGCGCTGTGTTTCTTGATTCAGTATGTTATGCTTCATAGCATTCTTCACATCCTTTTTAAAGCTTGGGCTTTTTTTCCAACTGATTTCCCTCACTGGACTAAAAACTCCCTAAAGACAGAATCTGTTTCATTCATCATGGGCCTCCATTACACATAGCTCCACAAACCCAGCATATAGTCATTCTTGAACTCAGTTTCAAGGAAGACTGGAAATAAAGTCCACATGAGTTAAATGTGAGGGCTCATACATAAAAGTCTTCCCAAAGTGTGCTCCATGAAATGGTACTTCTTTGGAGGTGGGAGGAAATATGATCAAATAAGTTTGAGAAACAAAAGACACTGTTTTCTTCCTCTTGAAGATTCACAGTGTTTTCTAGCATATCAAATACTATGAGAAACCTTCAATACAGAAGTCCTTGTAAATTTTTCATCTGGCTTCCCAAGCATATTGAACATGAGATCATTTGTTAATATTCTATAGAGCTGTTGGTCTGCCACTTCTCTTAGAATGCTAGACCAGTTCATCTCATCCTTCTTTTGGAGAAAATTCTCCCCTCCCCCTAGATCGGGATGTGTAACATTTTTCTGTCAAGGATCAGAGAATATTTTGGACCCGGCCACATATGTCTGTATCACATATTCTTCTTTGTTCACTTGTTTCCCCTCCAATTCTTTAAAAATTAAAAAAAAGAAAACACATCCTTTGCTCAATGGCCTGTGTGCTAGAAGGTCATGCTGCTGCTGCTGCTGCTGCTGCTGCTGCTGCTGCTAAGTCGCTTCAGTCATGTCCGACTCTGTGCGACCCCATAGACGGCAGCCAACCAGGCTCTGCCATCCCTGGGATTCTCCAGGCAAGAACACTGGAGTGCGTTGCCATTTCCTTCTCCAATGCATGAAAGTGAACAGTGAAAGTGAAGTCGCTCAGTCGTGTCTGACTCTTTGCAACTCCATGGACTGCAGCCTACCAGGCTACTCCATCATCGTTGCCCACAAACATCCCAGATTCACATTGGTATCATTTGGATTACCACTCTTTCGGCCACAGTTATTTATTTGGTCTTGAGGTAGATACATAATCCCAGTTGTGACAATTAGAATCTTTTCCATGGAAAAATTAGACTATGACTAAGAAACATCTGATTGCTCTTTTAAAATGAAGAGAGGCAACTTAAGAATAATTAGCAATAACTGTGTTCTGCCATGTGGCCTGAAAATGGAAGATGAGACCTTGATAAGTGATAAGAATGAGGGCAACTGAGAAGGAGATATAAACAGAGGATAGAGAATTTCCAGTGTTTGTGTTCAGTCTTTCCTCTGCTTCACAAGTGGTTTCTGTCATTTGCAACCAAGAGATCTAATAAATTCACTTTGAGAAATTAGAAAAAGAAAACAGGGAAAAGATTTCAACAAACATTTCTCCAAAGAAGAACATGCCTATAGTCAACAAACATAAAAAAGAAGCTCAACATCATTAGTCATCATGTGAACACAAATCAAAACTGCAATGAGATACCATTTCACAAATGTTAGGATTGCTAAAACAAAATAATAATAACAAAATAACAAGTTGGGCAAAATTGCTGAGAAATTAGAGCCATTATATATTGCTAGCAGCAATATAAAGTGATATTAGCCACTTTTGAAAACAGTTTCACAAAACATTAAACACAGAGTTTCTATATGACTCAGCAGTTCCATTCCCAGGTATCAACACAAGAGAAATTAATGTTTCATGCAAAAACTAGTACTTAAATTTGTTCATAGCAGCAAATTCATAACAGCCAAAAAGTGAAAACAATCTGTCTACCAGCAAGTCAATGGATAAATAAAATGTAGTATACATTTATAATGAAACAACACTCAGCAATTAAAAAGGAAAAAGCAGATTAGAGCAAAGAAAATTCTCTATGATTTTATAATGATGGATATATGTCAATATGTAGTTGTTATTATTTAGTTGCTAAGCCATGTCCAACTCTCTGTGACCCCTTGGACTGCAGCATGCCAGGCTTACCTGTCCTCTACTATCTCCCAGAGTTTGCTCAACTTCATGTCTATTAAGTGGGTGATGCTATCTAACCATCTGTCAGTACATATGTGTCCAAACCCAGAGAATGTACAGCACCAAGGATGACCCTATAAACGATGGATAACTCTGGGTGATTACGTGTCAAAACAGGCCCATCCCTGGTAACATTGTACAATGTACAAAAGTACAACGGTACAATACACCAAATTACCATTCTGGTAAGTAATGCTGATAATGCAGGGACACTATAAATGTATGGGAGCAGGAGATATATGAGAAAACTATCTTCCTCTCAATTATGTTGCGAAACTAAAACTTCTCTAAAAAGTAAAATCTTTTTAAAACTACAGAGTTGATAAATTAGATATTTGAGATAACTAAACTGACAATTTTGGGGCCCCAAAATCACTGCAGATGGTGATTGCAGCCATGAAATTAAAAGACACTTACTCCTTGGAAGGAAAGTTATGACCAACCTAGATAGTATATTCAAAAGCAGAGACATTACTTTGCCAACAAAGATCCATCTAGTCAAGGCTATGGTTTTTCCAGTGGTCATGTATGGATGTGAGAGTTGGACTGTGAAGAAAGCTGAGCACTGAGGAATTGATGCTTTTGAACTGTGGTGTTGGAGAAGACTCTTGAGAGTCCCTTGGACTGCAAGGAGATCCAACCAGTCCATTCTGAAGGAGATCAGCCCTGGGATTTCTTTGGAAGGAATGATGCTGAGGCTGAAACTCCAGTACTTTGGCCACCTCATGCAAAGAGTTTACCCATTGGAAAAGACTCTGATGCTGGGAGGGATTGGGGGCAGGAGGAGAAGGGGATGACAGAGGATGAGATGGCTGGATGGCATCACCGATTCGATGGATGTGAATTTGAGTGAACTCTGGGAGTTGGTGATGGACAGGGAGGCTTGGTGTGCTGCAATTCATGGGGTCGCAAAGAGTCAGACACGACTGAGCAACTGAACTGAACCAAACTGAAAACTAAAATGGACTGGAATGGGTGAATTTAGCTCTGATAGATGACCATTATATCTACTACTATGGGCAAGAATCCCTTAGAAGAAATGGACTAGCCATCACAGTCCAAAAGAGAGTCCGAAATGCAGTACTTGGATGCAATCTCAAAAACAACAAAATGATCTCTGTTTGTTTCCAAGGCAAACCACTCAGTACCACAGTAATCCAAGTCTATGCCCTGACCGTAATGCTGAAGAAACTGAAACTGAAAGGTTCTCTGAAGACATACAAGACCTTCTAGAACTAACACCCCAAAAAGATGTCATTTTCATTATAGGGGACTGGAATACAACAGTAGGAAGTCAAGAAACACCTGGAGTAATAAGCAAATTTGGCCCTGGAGTACAGAATGAAGCAAGGCAAAAGCTAATAGAGTTTTGCCAAGAGAATGCACTATTCATAGCAAACACCCTCTTCCAACAACACAAGAGAAGACTCTACACATGGATATCACCAGATGGTCAATACCGAAATCAGATTGATTATATTCTTTGCAGCCAAAGATGAAGAAGTTCTACACAGTCAGCAAAAACAAGACCAGGAGCTGACTGTGGCTCAGATCATGAACTCCTTATTGCCAAATTCAGATTGAAATTGAAGAAGTAGTGAAAACCACTAGATCATTCAGGTATGACCTAAATCAAATGTCTTACAATTATACAGTGAAAGTGAGAATTAGATTCAAGGGATTAGATCTGATAGACAGAGTGCCTGAAGAACTATGGACAGAGGTTTGTAACATTGTACAGGAGGCAGGGATCACGACCATACCCAAGGGTAAGAAGTGCAAAAAGGCAAAATGGTTGTCAGAGGAGGCCTTACAAATAGCTGTGAATAGAAGAGAAGTGAAAGGCAAAGGGGAAAAGGAAAGATATACCCATTTGAATGCAGAGTTCCAAAGAATAGCAAAGAGATATCAGAAAGCCTTCCTCAGTGATCAGTGCAAAGAAATAGAGGAAAACCATAGAATGGGAAAGCCTAGAGATCTCTTCAAGAAAATTAGAGATATCAAGGGAACATTTCATGCAAAGATGGGCTCAGTAAAGGACAGAAATGGTATGAACCTAACAGAAGCAGAAGATATTAAGAAGAGGTAGCAAGAATACACAGAACTGTACAAAAAAGATCTTCATGATCCAGAGAATCACGATGGTGTGATCACTCACCTAGACAGACATCCTGGAATATGAAGTCAAGTGGGCCTTAAGAAGCGTCACTACAAACAAAGCTAGAAGAGGTGATAGAATTCTAGTTGATCTATTTCAAATCCTGCAAGATGATGCTGTGAAAGTGCTGCACTCAATATGCCAGCAAATTTGGAAAACTCAGCAGTGGCCACAGGACTGGAAAAGGTCAGTTTTCATTCCAATCCCAAAGAAAGGCAATGCCAAAGAATGCTCAAACTACCACACAATTGCACTTATCTCACACGCTAGTAAAGTAATGCTCAAAATTCTCCAAGCCAGGCTTCAGCAGTACATGAACCATGAACTTCCAGATGTTCAAGCTGGATTCAGAAAAGACAGAGGAACCAGAGATCAAATTGTCAACATCTGCTGGATCATCAAAAAAGCAAGAGAGTTCCAGAAAAACATTTAATTCTGTTTTATTGACTATGTCAAAGCGTTTGACCGTGTGGACCACAACAAACTGTGGAAAATTCTTAGAGATGGGAATAGCAGACCTCCTGACATGACTCCTGAGAAATCTGTATGCAGGTCAGGAAGAAACAGTTAGAACTGGACATGGAATAACATACTGGTTCCAAATAGGAAAAGGAGTACATCAAGGCTGTATATTGTCATCCTGCTTATATAACTGATATGCAGAGTACATCATGAGAAATGCTGGGCTGGATGAAGCACAAGCTGGAATCAAGATTGCAGGGAGAAATATCAATCACCTCAGATATGCAGATGGCACCACCCTCATGGCAGAAAGTGAAGAAGAACTAAAGAGCCTCTTGATGAAAGTGAGAGAGGAGAGTGAAAAGGTTGGCTGAGAACTCAACATTCAGAAAATTAAGATCATGGCATCTAGTCCCATCATTTCATGGCAAATAGATGAGGAAACAGTGGAAACAGTGTCAGACTTTATTTTGGGGGGCTCCAAAATCATTGCATATGGTGACTGAAGCCATGAAATTAATAGACACTTGTTTTTTGGAAGAAAAGTTATGACCAACCTAGACAGTAAATTGAAAAGCAGAAACATTACTTTGCCGACAAAGTCCATCTAGTCAAAGCTATTTTTTTCCAGTAGTCATGTATGGCTGTGAGAGTTGGACTATAAAGAAAGCTGAAGAATTGGTGCTTTTGAACTTCGGTGTTAGAGAAGACATTTGAGAGTCCCTTGGACTGCAAAGAGATCCAACCAGTCCATCCTAAAGGAAATCAGTCCTGAATACTCATTGGAAGGACTGATACTGAAGCTGAAACTCCAATACTTTTGCTACCTGATCCAAAGAACTGACTCATCTCAAAAGATCCTGATGCTAGGAAAGATCGAAGGCAGGAGGAGAAGGGGATGACAGAGGATGAGATGGTTGGATGGCATCAGCAACTCAATGGACATGAGTTTGAGTAAACTCCGGGAGTTGATGATGGACAGGGAGGCCAGGCGTGCTGCAGTCCATGGGGTCAAAAGTCAGACACAATTGAGCGACTGAACTGAACTGAAACTGACATTATTGTATGTAAAACAAACAATAAGACCAACTGTATAGCACAAGGAACCAAGGAACTATATTCAATATGTTGTAATAGCTTATGGTGCTGGAGAAGATTCTTGAGATTCCCTTGGACAACAAGGAGATCAAACCAGTCAATCCTAAAAGAAACAACCCTGAATATTCACTGGAAGGACTGATGTTGAAACTGAAGCTCCAATACTTTGGCCACCTGAAGCAAAATGCTGACTCACTGAAAAAACCCTGATGCTGGGAATGATTGAGGGCAAGAGGAGATGGAGGAGACAGAGGATGAGATGGTTAGATAGCATCACTGACTCAATGGACATGAGTTTGAGCAAACTCCAGGAGATAGTGAAGGACAGGGAAGCCTGGCATGCAGCAGTTCATGGGGTCACAAAGAGTTAGATTCAACTTAGCAACTAAACAACAGCAACTTGTAATGGAAAAGAATCTTAGAGCATATACACATATATATGTGTAACTGAATCACTTTGCTGTGCACCTGAAACTAATGCAACATTTTAACTATACTTCAATTTTTTTAATGGTTAAAAAACAAAAAAAAATGGTTAACAGCAGGTACACAATAAAGCATTTCTATATGTTTCCATCTTTATTAAGTTCAGAAACTGGCCAAACTAATCCATGATATTATTAAGGATATTAGTTTCTTGTAAAGAAGGGCTAAATTTGGAAATAGTGCATCAAGGGGGCTTTTAGGATCCTAGTAATGTTCTATTTCTTCATGTGTCTAGTGGTTTCATGGAAGTATTCACTTAAAAACTTTTTACTGCATCTAAAATATGTGCATTTTTCTGTAGGCTAGTTATACTTTAAAATAAAAATGCATTTTTAAAAGGGAAAAAAGGAACAAAGTACTGATACATGCTACAATATAGATGAACCTTAAAAATACTATACTAAGTGAAAGAAGTAATATATGAAACATCACTTCTGATTTGATTCCATTTATATGAAATATTTTGAAAAGACAAATCTTTGGAGGCAGAAAGTAAATAGTGGTTACCTGGGCCTGGTGATGGAAATGAGAGTGATTACAAATAGGCATGAAATTTCTATTTGGAGTGATGGAAATGTTCTAAAATTAGACGATCGTGATAGTTGCACAACCTTGAGAATATCCTTTAAAAACTGTACACTTTAAATTGCACAGTTTATGGCATATTAATTATAATCTCAATAAAGTTGTGAAAATACAGATGAAATGGTCAAATTCCTTGAAAAAGACAACTTACCAAATCTAATACATGAAATTGCTACTATATGCAGATAGCATGACTATATATAGTAAAACCTTAAAAAAAAGAAAAAAAAAAAACCTAAGGACTCCACACAAAAACTACTAGATCTAATAAATGAACTCAACAAAGTAGCAGGATACAAGATTAACATTCAAAAATCAATTGCATTTCTTTACACTAATAGTGAAATACCAGAAAAGGAATGTAAAAAATACCTTTTAAAATAGCAATCTCCCCCCACCCTCACCGCCCAAAAAAAGCAATTCCCAGGATGGCATATACCTGGAGAAAACTATAATTCAAAAAGATACATGCACCTCTATGTGTATAGCAGCACTATTCTCAATAGTCAAGACATGGACACAACCTAAATGTCCACTGAGAGATAAATGCATAAAGATGTTGTACAGATATACAATGTAATTCTACTAAATCATAACGTGGAATCTAAAATATGGCACAAATGAACCTATCTACAAAACATAAACAGACTCACAGACTCACAGAACAGCCTTGTGGTTGCCAAGGGGGAGTGGGTGGAGCAGAGATGGACTGGGAGTTTGGGATTAGCAGATGTTTACATATAGGATGAATGAACAACAGGTCTTACTGTACAGCACAGGGAACTATATTCAATAATCCTGTAATAAACAATACTGCAAAAAATATAAAAAAAGAATGTCTACATATACATAACTGAGTCACTTTGTTGTACAGCAGAGATTAGTACAACATTGTAAATCAACTATCCTTCATTAAGATAAATAAAATTTCTTTAAAAAGAAATAGAAAGTCTGAATGAAATTAAAGATCAGTGACACATATCCTTAAGCAAAAACCTTCCCACAAAGAAAATTTCAAGTCAAGCAGCTTGCAGTAAATTCTTCTGAACACTTAAAGAAAAAATAAAACCAATATTACAAACAAAAAACTCACTCAGAGACTAGAGAAGAGGAATATTTTTCAACTCTTTATAAGATTAGCATAACCTTGGAGTTTCCTTCTATCACTAAGATTACTGAGCATTTAATTGTTAAATTTTATATAAAATTTTTTCTGCCTCTGTTGAGATGATTATATGGAGTTTTCTCCTTTATGTAAAAATGATAATATATTATGACAAAAAGCCTTCCCAGGTGGCTCAATAGGAAAGAATTCACCTGCCAGCGCAGGAGGTACAGGAGATATAGGTTCCATCTCAGTTGCGAGGATCCCCTGGAGAAGGGAATGGCAACCTGCTCTAGTATTCTTGCCTGGCGCTTTCCAAAGACAGAGGAGCCTGGCAGGCTACAATCCGTGTGATCACAAAGAGTCGGACACACTGCTGAGTACACGCATACACGTTACGATTAAGTGGAATTTATGCCAAGAATGTAATCTTAGAATAAGAATAAAAATCACAAGTTATAAAAGACTATTAAACTAGACTTTACTAAATTTAAAGAATTTCTGTCCAAAAAAGAAATAACAATTGTTGGCCAGGATATAGGGAAAAGGGAACCCTTGTGCACGGTTGGTGGGAATGTAAATCGGTGCAGCCACTATAGAAAACAGTATGGAGGTTTCTCAAAATTTTTTAAATAACTAGGATATGGATCCACATGATCCAACCTCTCAGTATTTATGCAAAGAAAATGAAAATATTAACTAGAAAAGATATATGCACTCTCATGTCCACTGCAATGTTATTTACAAAGCCAAGATACGGAAACAATCCAGGGATCCATCAGTGGATGAATGGATAGAGAAATTCTTGCCATTTGTGACAACATGAATGAGGGTATTATGCTAAGTGAAATAAGTCAGACAGAGAAAAACAAATATTGTATGATCTCATTTGTATGAGGAACTGAAATTTTAAAAAATAATTAAAAAAAAAAAAACCCACCAAGCTTATAGATACAGAGAAAAGATTCGTGGCTGCCAGAGGTGGTAGTTAGGGAAGGTGGGCAAAATGAGTGAAGGGGGTCAAAAGGTACAAACTTTCTGTTATAAAATAAGTCAGTCATAGGGATGCATGGAAGTCATGCCTGCCGTGTATTTACAGAATAGTGAATAAGCTGATAATACTGTGTCGTATATTTGAAAGTTGCTAACAGAATAAATTTTAAAAGTTCTCATCACAAGAAAAAAAACTGTAACCAAGACTTCCCTGGTGGTTCAGTGGTTGAGAGCCTACATACCAACGCAGGAGATTGATCCCTGGTCTGGGAAGATTCCATATGTCACAGGGTGACTAAGCCCATGAGCCACAGAACCAGAAGCCCAGGCATCTAGAGCCTGTACTCTGCAGCAAAAGAAGTCACCACAACCAGAAGCCTACACACTGCAACGAAGAGAAGCCCCTGCTCACCACTAGAGAAAGCCCCATGGGAAATAGTGAAGATCCCGTAGAGCAAAACAAAAAGGAAACCAAACTGTAACCATGTATGTTAACAAATATTCACCAGACTTATCGTGGTGCTCATTTTGCAACACATAAAACTATAACATTACACACCTGAAACTAACATAATATTTATGTCAATTATACCTCAATTTAAAAAACTAAAAAAAAAAAAGAATGAAAAGACATGGAAACAATCCAGGGAGCCATCAATGGATGAACAGATTAAAGAAAATCTTGCCATTTGTGACAACATGGATGGATATACTAAGGGAAAAAACACTAACCCTAATAAAAACCAGTATAACAACATTAATAGCAAACATACACATTTTTTAAAGATCGCTAGAAATAGTTACTGTGTAATAACAAAAGTTTCAATTAATTAGGAAGATATAATTTCAATATTATATGCATAACTATGACATATATAAATCAAGAACTGAACGTATCACAAAAGGATAAATACACCACCAAGTTAAGCAATTTCAACCTGGCAAATACTACCTCATCCAGTGATATACCATGTTGCCATTATATAACCCTGTTATGATGTGATGAGAAGAGCATTTCACCTTTGTGACCTTCCTCATCAAACCTATAACTCCAATCTATGAGAAAAACATCAGACAAACAGAAATTGAAAGACATTCACAAAACATCTGTTTAGTATTCCTCAAAATTGTCAGTCATCCAAAACATAGAAAGACTAAGAAATTGTCACAGAACAGAGCATACCAGGAGACAAGATGACTACATGCAATCAGGTACCCCGAATGGAATTCTGAAACAGAGTAAAAGACATCAGTGGAAAATGATTGAAATCTAAATGATTCTAGAGTTTAGTTAATTGTAATGTATCAACGTTGGTTTGCTAGTTGTGACAAAGGCACCATGGTAAGTTAAGATGTTAATGCTGGGGGAAACTGGGTAAGAGATATAAAGGAAATCTCTGTACTAAATCTACAAGTTTTATGTAAATCTAAAACTATTCTAAATTGCAAGTTTATTTTTTTAATTTCTATCCATCAAAAGACAACATTTTTAAAAAAAAGACCATTAAGGGAAGGAAAAGACAAAAACTCTGACTGGGAGAAAATATTTGCAATAAATATATCTAATAAAGAACTCAATTCTTTTTTAAAAAACCATACATAATACATACCATATAGTTCAGTTCAATCACTCAGTTGTGTCCAACTCTTTGTGACCACATGAACCATAGCATGCCAGGCCTCCCTGACCATCACCAACTCCCAGAGTTTACCCAAACTCATGTCCATTCAGTCGGAGATGCCATCCAACCACCTCATCCTTGGTCGTCCCCTTCTTCTCCTGCCTTCAATCTTTCCCAACATCAGGGTCTTTTCCAGTGAGTCAGCTCTTCACATCAGGTGGCCAAAATATTGGAGTTTCAGCTTCAGCATCAGTCCTTCCAATGAACACCCAGGACTGATCTCCTTTAGGGTGGACTGGTTGGATCTCCTTGCAGTCCAAGGGACTCTCAAGAGTCTTCTCCAACACCACAGTTCAAAAGCATCAATTCTTCTGCATTCAGCTTTCTTTATAGTCCAACTCTCACATCCATACGTGACTACTGGAAAAACCATAGCCTTGACTAGATGGACCTTTGTTGACAAATTAATGTCTTTGCTTTTTAATATGCTGTCTAGGTTAGTCATAACTTTCCTTGCAAGGAGTAAGCGTCTTTTAATTTCATGGCTGCAATCACCATCTGTAGTGATTTTGGAGCCCCTCAGAATAAACTCTGTTACTGTTTCCACTGTTTCTCCATCTATTTGCCATGAAGTGACGGGACCAGCCCAGGGTTTCTCATGATGTACTCTGCGCGACGGCACAGGAGCAGCCGAGAGGAGCTACCCTACGCCCAAGGTCAGGGACGGTGGCTGAGAGGAGCTACCCTATGTCCAAGGTATGGAGCGGTGGCTGCGCTTTGCTGGAGTAGCCGTGAAGAGATACCCCGCGTCCAAGCTAAGAGAAGCCCAAGTAAGACAGTAGGCGCTGAATGAGGGCATCAGAGGGCAGACAGACTGAAACCACAATCACAGACAACTAGCCTATCTGATCACACTGACCACAGCTTGTCTAACTCAATGAAACTAAGCCATGCCGTGTGGGGCCACCCAGGACGGATGAGTCATGGTGGAGAAGTCTGATACAATGCGGTCCACTGGAGAAGGGAATGGCAAACCACTTCAGGATCCTTGCCTTGAGAACCCCATACCATATAGACATAGACACAAATGTGTAGGGGGAGGGGGGTGGGGCGGTGGTATATGCATGCTCAGTTGCTTCAGTTGTGTCTGACTTTTTGCTATCCCATGGACTGCAGTAGCCAAGCTCCTCTGTCCATGAGATTCTCTAGGCAAGAATACCAGAGTGGGTTGCCATTTCCTCCATATATATACATATATACACATACATACATCCAGTGGTATACCATGGGCAGGGCAATGGGAAAGTACGCCCTGGGTACAGACAACAAAATGGTGTACTGTTTGTAGAGAATGTAAAAGCAATAATTAAACTGACTGAAAGTCATTGTATACTTTATTATCATGACTAGAAATTTCAAACAATGTCAATAAAATGCTCATCTAGAAAAACAAACAAACAAATTTGTTAATGTCCACAGACCTCAAGTAGCCTAAGATCCTGTCAGAGAGTCTATGGGGTAAACAATTGTCATAATAGTATAAAACGTTATTTGCCTTCTCACTGTGTTAACTATGTGCACTGATGATCCAGAAGCAATGGCAAGTAAAACTGCTCACTCCTCAGCACCAGTCAGGGCAGTGTCACAGACTGAACTGGAACATTGTATTCTTCACCACTAAACACAATTAACAACGATAAAAAAACAAAAACCTAGCCTCACTGAAAAATAGCCCTAATGAAACAGTAAACATTTTACTAAATCTTGACCCTTGAGCACTCATCTTTTTTCTGTAATGAAATGGAAAACCAAGCATTTCTGCTGTCTCAGTGGTGCTTCTTTGAATTGTGAGCTGATTTATCCACTTTTAAATGAAAATACCATTTTGACTTGAAAAGATAACTGAAAGACCAGAGTTAATCAGACCTGGTGATTCAGCAGGCATTTTTCTTGAAAATGAACTGAGTCTGGCATTTCAAGGAAAACAACTTAAATATCTGCTCCTAAGATTTGAGCTTTCAAACCAAATCAAACATTGGAAACACTATGAGCTTGAAAGCTTCTGTGAGAGTATAAACTTCTGATGAGATCAGTGGTGATATTAACAAATGTGATATTTTTGCTATTGTAAAACTAAACGCATCAAAATGAAAAACAAACAAAAACTAAATGTGTCAACATTTAGAAAAGCTGCATTAACTCCAGGAAGTAAGCAGTATCTTCCAAATCACCAATGCATAATGCTGTGAAGTCATACACAAGTAAAAGCATTCATTCAGAATGTAAGAAAAGACCAACAGATTTTAATATAACAGTATGCAAAGTTCAATTATGTGATTTCAGGAAACATGAAATTAATGTGTAAGAAACTACTTCCTTTGTCAAGTTTTGGTGGAGTATTAAAGAAGAGTACTACATTATTTTTATTATTAAATAAAATAAAGAGATTATTAAAATGCCTTCTCCAACTACACATTTGTATAAAGCTAGATTTGTTTCATATACATTAACTAAAATGACATATTGCAATAGATTGGATGCAGAAGCATCTATGAGACTCCAGTTGCATAAATGTAAAATGATATCATTCTTATATTAAATTTACCTTTATTTCAGGAAATTATTTTTTATGGATGTTACTATGTATGTTAATATACAGTGGATTTATTATATATATCAGACCTGGTGATTCAGCAGGCATTTTTCTTGAAAATGAACTAAGTGAGTCTGACGATCCAGTATATTTACAGAATAGTAAATATACTTTAAGAAGGAAATTTGCTTTTAAATAATTTACACTTTTTCTCAGTTTTCATTTCTAATAAGGTCAATGTCAATAGATATAATTCACATAAACAAAAGCAAAGTGGGACTTCGCTGGCAGTCCAGTGGTTAAGACCCCCATGCTCCCACTGGCAGGAGCCTGGGTTCTATCCCTGGTTGGGGAACCGAGATCTTACATGCCCTTTGGCAAGACCAAAAAGAAAAAGGCAAAGAACTCAAAAATTTGTAAGAGTGCAATGAAGTCCTGAGACTAAAAAGTTTGAGCACTGCTCTTCTAGAACAACTGCTATTAATATTGTTGAATTTTAGTAATATGTTTAAGCATTAAATTAGCACATATTTATTACTCTCTGTAATGAACACTTATTCTACATGGAAATTCATTCAAAGAACTTTAATTCTTCAGTTAGCTCACTACACACAGACTTGTTACATGCATGTCATTTCAGAGTAAATTCTCAATTCAGAATCATTCAAGCTTACATCATGCAGTTTCTATCTCCACCTCTGTAGTGTTACATATTCCTACTTTCACACAGTGGATTCAAAATAAAATGATAGAACAGTGATCGTAGAGACAAACAGAACTTAAGTACTTTTGTTTAAAATGTAAAACAATGAAATAGCGTAAACTCTTCCGTGTAAATTTTTTGTTAAGAATGAGTTTTAGTTCAAGAAATATTTTGCTAAATTTCAATAATGTCTGTAAGACTGAAATGTCTTCTTTCCAAATTGTCCATTGTTTTTAACCTGAAGAACAAATCAGGAAAATAATTATTTTTGTCATAGAGAGGAGGGGAACAATATCCTCTTAGGGTATCATATACACTTGGTCATCATTGCTACCACAACACTGAATGATAAGATACTGGATATTTTCCCTCCCAAGTTCATTGTCAAAGGCCTTTATTAATGATATCCATAGCACCTATATTTATATGTCCTTTTGTTCTGATCTTTATTCCACCAGAAATTATAACTGTGAGATACATCTATGTTGTTGCAGACACCAGCAGTTCAATTTCTTCAGTTTTCTCAGTCGGGTGTAATTTTTCACAATCTCAATCATGTCAACTCGAGTGAATTCCTCTCAACTCCTTATGCAATTAAGGTGCTCCTTTTCATCTCACAGCACTTTGCAGGTTTGCAACTCGACTAGATCACTTATCACATTGAAGTTAGTCTATTATCTCTTTTAAGTTAGAGAGCTGGGGAACCCCTCTCCTAGCCCAGGGCATGACACATAATAGGATCTTATTTATACTATTCAGGTTTCTCCATCGAAGCAGAACTAATAGGAATATAGCTATATCTATTCATATCTATGTCTACAGCTGTCTATCTGGGCTGTTCTGGTGGCTCAGACAACAAAGAATCTGTGTGCAATGCAGGAGACCTGGGTTCAATCCGTGGGTTGAGAGAAGAGAACACCCCTGGAGAAGAGAAGAGCTATCCACTCCAGTATTCTTGCCTGAAGAATGCCACTAACAGAGGAGCCTGGCAGGCTCAGTCCATGGGGTGGCAAAGAGTGGGACACAACTGCACGACTTGCATTTTATAGCTGTCTGTCTACACACACACACACCTATACAGCTAGAAACCCAGCCAAGCTGATGATGAAGTCTGGAAGCCTAAGAAGGACCCAGATAGCTAATAGCGTAGTTCAAGATCAAATGCCAACAGTCTTAAAACCCAGGAAGAGCCCAGGTTTCATCTCCAAAGGCAGGAAAGAACAGCTATTCGAGTTCGCTCTTATTCAGCCTTTTTGTATTATTTGGGCCTTCTACTAATAGGATGAGGTCCTCCCACATTAGAGAGTAATCTTCTTTACTCAGCCTACTATTCAGCTGTTAAAGTCATGCATAAACATCCTCACAGAAAAACCCAAATAATGTTTAACCAAATATCTGGGCATCCTGTGGCCAAATCAGGCTGACACATAAAATTAACTATCATATTAATTAATGCTTTTCTGTCTGCACTAGTCTTTGCCATCCATATTTCAGAAGAATAAACACATAAAGATCATATTTATAAAGCAGAGTAAAATAAGGCTAATGAGGGGTGTTGAGGATTTGCATTTCACTTCCTCTAAGAGTTCACTTTTTACTTGAGGAATGAGGGATGGGTAAGATTCGGATAAGAGAAGATTGTGTTATTTGGGGGGCAGGATATTATAGACAGAAGAAGCAACTCCAACTCAGAAGGCTCTTTTCCGTTTACATTCAGATCACATTTGTAAAGCAAAGTCTGTGTCTAAAGAAGGGTCCTGAGACTGGTACTCAGATAACTAAGCATACAAGGAGCTAACCAACCTGAGAGAAATCCAAAAATTTCTCTAGTGCTAGAATATCCATTGCTGTTACCCTTAAGGATCAGTCTTGGCTCTGAATTAGTTACCATGGAGACCACCTAAACCTTATGATTTTCCTTAGAGATGTCCAAGGAAACTCAGATACCTATTCAGAAGATATTCTAATACACGGCTTCACACCAAAATGAAGGACTAGGTCCTTTGCAGAAAACAAACGCAATGGTGTTGATGCAAGAACGTGAAAGCTTGTTTCACTGAAAGTGCAAATCTTGCTGAGTAACTATCATCACTATTTGTGTTCTATTTCACTTTTCTGATTTCTCAGTAAAACATGTTTATTTTAGAAAAATACATAAACACACGAACAAGAAACTTAAAATTATCCATAGTCATTTTTCTCCTTTTATGGTGAGAAGAGTATAAAGTAAAACATGAAAGCTTTTTCCTCCTCCCCTCCAATCTCACCAACTCCTTCCCCGAGACAACCATCTTTACTGATTTGATCCTTATCAGCCCTGCCAATTTCTCTCCTGCTTATTCATTCATTTATTGATTCCAGCAAATATCACTGAGTGGACACCCTGGACCAAGACTCTAAACACCAGATTTAAATGCCAGTGACACAGCTGTAAGATCTCTGTTCCCAGGGTTTACATCATAGTGAGAGAACTCACAATAAACCAGTAAAGAAATACATAAACAGAAAAATACCAGCTAGTAATAAATGTTATAAGATGGCATTATTATAGCTAAGATTAAATACGGTGAAGATAAAATCAGCCAAGTGAAGACTGGGGAGATCAGGGAGGGGGGGCAGGGAGGATGCAATTCCTTAAAGAAATACAAAACGGCCAATGTGGCTCCATAACATGGAGGGAGGGAGAGAGTTAGGAGATGCTGTTGAAGACGTGAGCCAGGGAAACATCATGGAGTATGTGACATTATCCTTCCTTTGGGAAGAAGAATGTCAAAAGAATTCAGCCTTTAAGTGCAAGGGGGAAGACACTGAAGAGCTTTAAGAGGGGAGTGATATGCTCTGGTCTATATGCTCTAAATCTTTACTCTGGCTTCACTGTGGAGAATAGACTAAGAGCAAAGATTCCCAACATGAGGTCATGTGGTACACAGACACTCCTAAGAAGTCCGCAAATACAATCAGGGGGTTCATTACCTTAAATGGGAGAAAATTACCGGGCCCGGCCCCATAAAGACATAAAAACTCTCAATATGGTTCTATTTTCGTCTGTGCTCCAATTCCTCTTTTCGAAACATCCTCTCTGGTTTCCAGAGTGCCATAGTGGCAGGATTCCCTGTTTTATAAGCAGGCTCTTCCTTTTTTCTGGTTTTTCCCTTAAGATAGTGTTTAAATCTAAACCCTAGTGGAGGCCCACTAACTTAAAAGGCTTAGATTCAAAGACAAACCTAGTCTTACATCAAGTAACCAGACTGAGAGTGACTTTGGGGTCAGGGTAAGAAGAATCACCAGAACTTGACCTCAGCATGTCCACAGTCCACCCCAACTCATCTCAGAGTCTGGTTCCCTGTGAACGACTGCAGAAGAGTCGCAGATTTTTTTTTTTTAATACCTTATAATAAGACAGGAAAATGGGACATGGGAAGGACACCTTTAGAGGAAGAAGAAATCAAATGGCTCTTGAAACTGTTTACTTAGAAGTATTTCCCAAACATGGGCACTAGTTAAATATACAAATTCCTGTGCTCCACCCTAGACATACTGACTCAAATTATCTATGGGCTGGGCCCCAAAATCACCTCTAGTGATAATAATCAGCCAATTTGGAAAACACTATATATTTGTGGAGAATAATCTAGAATACCCAAGGAACATGATACCTATCCAAGCCTAGACTGAGAAAACACAACCTTACTCCTTTACCCCTCACACAAGGTTTTTGGCTTAAATAATTGTGGGCATTTTCACTGGCATATTATTTAGAAAGGTGACTAGCATATTAATAAATGAAACAATTTATATTCAATAAAACCACTGAGATTTCTGACACTGAAAAAGAGAATGACTTAATTTATCTTCCATTGTACCCTTCAAGATGTAAAATTATTTCTTTTCATGCTGCCAGAACAAGTGGACTCCATTTAGTGTGGCCGAGGACCATACAGTTTATTAAATGATACTTGGAAGCCCTCATAAAAGTGATTAATATATGTGCATTCAATTCAGAGTACAGTCATTTTTGAGACAGTCTATTGTTTCTGTACTCAGAGAACCAACTTTAGTGTGTGTGAGCTTTGTAGGAGAAAGATCTGTTTTTCAAAAGAATCATAGAACATTAGAGAATTAGATTTGGTGATCTCATGCAGCCTCAAGGCTTTAAACCCTATATATATACTGCTAGCTCCAAATTCTATCTCGAGCCCTGACCTCTCCCTGAACCTCAGATTATTATATCCAACTGTTTACATGACATCTACACTTTAATAAGCATTTAAAACTTTACAAACTGAAAGTGAACTTTCAATCTTCCCCACATCCCTCATACTTTTCCACCTCAGTTAATAACATTTTCTCCAGTTGCACAATCACCTTTAATTCTTCTTTCTCTCTCACTCCACATCCAAATCCAAAGAAATCCTTTCTAATTTCCCTTTATAATATATAAATAACCCACCACTTCTCAATACCTTTCCTATAACCACTCCAAGCCACCATGAGCACTCTCCTAGGTAAGTATAGGAGACTTTTAACTGACCCTCTTTGCTTCTACATTTGCCCCCTTCCAACTACTTATAAAACAGCAGCTGAGGGGTTCTTATTTAAGTTTTTACTTATTATGGAAGTTTTCAACAAATACAAAAGAAGGGAGAACACCATAATGAAACCCCACACTTACTCATCATCCAGCTTTGACAGCTTTCAGTGCATGGCCATTCTTGCTTCAGCTTTATCACCACCTATTTTCTGTCTGCCACAATAGAACCCTTGTTCAAACCTTCCAATCACTCAAAATAAAATTCAAGGACTTCCCTCGCGGCCCAGTGGTTAAAGTCTGTGCTCCCAATACAGGGGGCCTGGGTTTGATCCCTGGACAGGGAACCAGTTTCCACATGCTGCAACTAAGAGTTCGCATGCCCCAACTAAGATCAAAGACACTGTGAGCTGCAACTAAGACTCGGCAGAGCCAAAAGAAAAAAAAAATCTTAAAAATATATTTTTAAAAAAAATCAGAATCCTCTAGCAGCGCTCAAGTGTTCTCAGTCTCCCTCACCTGTCTACCCTCACCTGTCACATTAGCTCCCAGCTATCTCTCAATCACATCAGGATGTTCCAGTCTTGGAGGCTTTGTATTTGCTTCCTCTGCCTGGAAGGCACACTCCCCTACTGCTACCTCCCAAAATATTCCCCTGGCAAGCATGTTCCCAGCCTCCCTCAGGTCTTTAGTTTCCTACAGCCTGGTTTCGCTGATTGCCTACACATGCCAAGAATCAAATCAGCCTTTTTGAGTTTTCTACAGATTGACTACTCAGTTGAGTTTGAAAGTCCACACTATTCTCCCCACAGCTACTCATCCATCCACAAGTATGCAGATGGGAAGGTCCATCCAGTGACCTCTACCCGATGAGACGCAACTATCCTTTGTTCTCTAGCTGATCTTCCCTACCCAGGGATCGAACGGAAGTCTCCTGCATTGCAGGCAGATTCTTTACCAACTGAGCTATCAGGGAAGCCCTTGTAAAAAGGCACTCTCATCCTTTCCCTGGGTGACTGATATGCTCCCCATCACACTTAGACCAACTGGTGATCAATATACATACTGATTTAAAGAACCACTACATCCAATTCTTCCTGAAGGTTAAAGCAACTCACTTGTCAGCCACAATAAGAACTCTGAATTTTATTCTTAGTGCTGCACTACAACACGGTAAGAGTTCAAGAAATGCTCTTTATTATTAAAGCTGACTTTAACAAATAAAAATCGGTGGTCAATATACTTCATGACACTGAACTATACACTTTCAAAGTGATTTGAAAGTTAAGTTTCATGTCGCGCGTATTGTCTGACAACAAAAACACAAAATCCACATTGGACTCTTCAAGGGACTAGAAGCAGGCACTTAAGCTTCACTAGGCTTGGAGGCTCCCACCACTCCGCCCCCAACTCCCATCTGCACCTCAGAGATCCAGGTGAGCAGAGCTAGAGGCCTGAGGCCAGCTACCTCCCTCTCTACACTGCCTCAGGCGATGAGCCCGGGCTTTGAGTGTGGGCCCTGTGTGTTTATTTACTCGTACATGCATTCGTTCAGGTATTAACTCACCACTTGTGACTCAGTACCCAGGGGAAAGCGGTCGCAGGTCAGCTATGAAGCAGTCGCGTCTGCAGGAGCAAAGCCATCCTTCCCGACATCCTCTGGGTGGGCGTGGTGCCTTCTGGGAGAGGTCTTCCCGCCTGGCACCGCACCTGCATGGCGCTCTGCCTTGCCTCACTAGTATCCCTGCCCGTGGGCAGGGTCTGGAGGACACCTCCCCTAATCTTGCTCTCGCATGAAGCTGTAATTCCTTTCTTATATTGCCCAGGCCTCCTAATTTAGGTCCCAAGGCACGGCGGCCAGCCCCATCATTCTACAACATATAAGCCTCATTCCTTAATAATGGCCCTTCCCTACATCATTTTAGCCTCTCCTTGGACTCCCTGGCTTTCTTAAAGCATTCTTAACATTTTTTTTAGAGATTTGGATGTGGCAAGCCTGGTGGTAAGTGATTTACATCCATTGTCTGATTAAATTTGTAATAGAATTTTAACTGGTAAGTAATTTCACAGGAAGAGTTGATGGTAATCATTGTTCAGGTTTCTGCAATACTGACAGTAGTCTTAGAAAAATGAGAGATGGAGAGGGAGGGAAGGAAGGAAGGAAAGAAGGAAGGTCATTAGAGCTAAAATTTTTCATAAAATGTGTATGATGAGAGGATTGAATCAAATTCTATGACAAGTATTTGCATAATGTTATTTTGACAAAATGTTGAAATGTGGTGTGGACTGCAGTACAGAGCAAGGAATGTGTAACTTCTTGAACAAGTACACCTGAAGAATACCCAATGAGTAGACAGTGATTGGTTAATACTGAATAGTACCTATGGGCTAGTCACCAGACTAAATGCTTTATCTGCTTTAATCCCATTTAATCCTCCCTGAGACTCTATAGGTTTATTATAATTCCTATCTCCTTTACAAATTAGGAAGCTGAGGCATTTATTAGTTAAATAACTTATGCAGTCCACAACTAGTAATCAATAGAAATGGAACTTAGACTCTAACAGATTCCTATCAATGCACTTAATTACCTGGCCTACTATCTCAACAGTAACTTGACTGGAGCACTCCGTGCTTGTACACTATCAATTATTTATAATTTGGATTAATATATACATGGTGTGCTGATCAAATTTAAGCCTAATCTATAGCAGGGAGGAGAGCTAAAATTTTAGAAAGGTCAGTCTAGGATTCAAAATTATATCAATAGGTTTTTTGTGGTGCTAGAACAGATAACAGCTGACATCTGCAATTTATTTATGCAGGATTTCTCACCCTCAAGGCAGTTAACATTTGGGGCTGGATAGATAATCGTTTGCTGTGAGGACCTGTCCTGTGAGCTGCAAGATATTTAGCAGCCTTCTTGGCCTGGAACGCCTGAAGTCAAGTGGACCTTAGGATGCATCACTACAAACAAAGCTAGTGGAGGTGTTGGAATTCCAGCTGAGCTATTTCAAATCCTAAAAGATGATGCTGTGAAAGTGCTGCACTCAATATGCCAGCAAATTTGGAAAACTTGGCAGTGGCCACAGGACTGGAAAAGGTGAGTTTTCATTCCAGTCCCAAAGAAAGGCAATGCCAAAGAATGCTCAAACTACCGCAAAATTGCATTCATCTTCAGTTCAGTTCAGTCGCTCAGTCATGTCCGACTCTTTGCAACCCCATGAACAGCAGCACGCCAGGCCTCCCTGTCCATCACCAACTCCCGGAGTTCACTCAAACTCATGTCCATCAAGTCGGTGATGCCATCCAGCCATCTCATCCTCTGTCGTCCCCTTCTCCTCCTGCCCCCAATCCCTCCCAACATCAGAGTCTTTTCCAATGAGTCAACTCTTCGCGTGAGGTGGCCAAAGTACTGGAGTTTCAGCTTTAGCATCAGTCCTTCCAAAGAACACCCAGGACTGATCTTTAGAATGGACTGGTTAGATCTCCTTGCAGTCCAAGGGACTCTCAAGAGTCTTCTCCAACACCACAGTTCAAAAGCATCAATTCTTTGGCGCTCAGCTTTCTTCACAGTCCAACTCTCACATCCATACATGACCACTGGAAAAACCATAGCTTGACTAGACAGACCTTTGTTGGCAAAGTAATGTCTCTGCCTTTCAATATGCTATCGAAGTTGGTCATAACTTTCCTTACACGCTAGCAAAGTAATGCTCAAAATTCTCCAAGTTAGGCTTCAATAGTATATGAACCATGAACTTCCAGATATTCAAGCTGGATTTAGAAAAGGCAAAGGAACCAGAGATCAAATGGCCAACATCTGCTGGATCATCAAAAAAGCAAGAAAGTAGAAAAACATCTACTTTTACCTTATTGACTATGCCAAAGCCTTTGACTGTGTGGATCACAACAAACTGTGGAAAATTCTTAAAGAGATGGGAATACCAGACCCCCTGACCTGCCTCCTGAGAAATCTGTGTGCAGGTCAAGAAGCAACAGTTAGAACTGGACATGGAACAATGCACTGGTTCCAAATAGGGAAAGGACTATGTCAAAGCTGTATCTTGTCACCCTGTTTATTTAACTTATATGCAGAATGCAAAATGCATCATGCAAAATGCCAGGCTGAATGAAGCACAAGCTGGAATCAAGATTGCTGGGAGAAATATCAGTAACCGCAGATATGCAGATGACACCACCCTTATGGCAGAAAGCAAAGAGGAACTAAAGAGCTTCTTGATGAAAGTGAAAGAGGAGAGTGAAAAAGTAGGCTTAAAACTCAACATTCAAAAAACTGAGATCATGGCATCCAGTCCCATCACTTCATGGCAAATAGATGGTGAAACAATGGAAATAGTGACAGACTTTATTTTGGGGGCTCCAAAATCACTGCAGATGGTGACTGCAGCCATGAAATTAAAACACGTTTGCTCCTTGGAAGAAAAGCTATAACCAACCTAGACAGCTTATTAAAAACCAGAGACATTACTTTACCAACAAATGTCCATCTAGTCAAAGCTATAGTTTTTCCAATAGTCGTGTTTGGATGTGAGAGTTGGACCATAAAGAAAGCTGAATGCCAAAGAAGTGATACTTTTGTACTTTGGTTTTGGAGAAGACTCTTGAGAGTCCCTTGGACTGCAAGAAGATCCAACCAGTCAATCCTAAAGGAAATCAGTCCTGAATATTCATTGGAAGGACTGATGCTGAAGCTGAAACTCCCATATTTTGGCCACCTAAGGCCAAGAACTGACTCATTTGAAAAGACCCTGGTGCTGGGAAAGATTGAAGGCAGAAGGAGAAGGGGACAACAGAGGATGAGATGGTTGGATGGTGTCACCGACACAAAGGACATGAGTTTGAATTGGCTCTGGGAGTTGGTGATGGACAGGGAAGCCTGGCATTCTGCAGTCCATTGTATCACAAAGAGTTGGACATGACTGAGTGACTGAACTGAACTGGGCCTCTATATGCTAGTAATGGCCTCCAGTAGTGACAACCAAAATTGTCTCCAAACACTGCCAGTGTAACTGAGTAGGACCTAATGAGGGCTTCCCAGAATAGACCCCCACCCATGTCCTTTTATTGCTTTTTGTCTGTAGAAAAACTTCAAAGAATAAATTTAATCAGAGAAGTGAGAAAATGCAGAAAAGAAAGCAGGCAAGCAAGACAAAATAATAATACTTTAGCCATTGAACAAAGTCAAAGATCTTTAGTTCTTCCTCAAGGACTATAGATAGTATTCTGAGCTGTCCTCTGAATTGCAGATACTGAAACTCCTACTAGGTGAAAGAAGTTAATGGTATGCCACCCAGAAGCATGTAGATCCCAGACCTGTTGGAACCAGAAGGTTAATGACCCTGACTCCCAATTACCTCACCACCAATCAATCAGAGGAAAGTCCACAAGCTGATCATGCCTTGCTATTTGAACACTATAAAACTCTTCACTATCATTTCCAGGGGCAGGACACAGTTTTCAGGGGATTAGCCCACTGTGACCCCCTTTGCCTGGCAAAGCAATAAAGCTATTCTTTTCTACTTCACCCCAAAATTCAGTCTTTTAGATTTAATCTGGCACCTTCCAGTGTACAGAGGTCAAATTTCAGCAACACTGAGTGTCACCTGGGAATAAATCACCCCTGGTTAAGAACCACTGATTTAGTCTTTTGCCACATATTGTTTTTATTTAATTCTTGTAATTCAGGTAAGAGGTAGGTAAAGTTGAAATTGAAACCAAAGCTATCTGATTCTGAGTGCCAAGCTCTCATCAAAATGAAACTAAGAGATAAATGTAAATTCCTGCACTTTGAGCCAAACAACAAAAGTGTAAGCCCAAGGTGAGAGAATTAGGAGTTAGCACTGGTGGAAGAAAACGTATTTAGATGAGTAAGGACTAAATAATCCTGGCCAACATTTGTCGAGGCCTTACACCTTTTCAGATGTGCTAGGTACACAAATGCATTTAATCCTCACAAGTATCTCCACAAGATAGATATTATAACCCCTGTTTTGGAGTGCAATAACATTGACGTTTAAGGACATAGCATTACATAAGTGGCAGAGGTAAAGTGGCAGTGCCATGTTTTTGAATTCAAGAAGTCTGACTCTAGAGTCAATGCTCTGAGCTACTAAATAATATTTCTCACACACGCGCATAAAGGAACCATCGCAATAATATGTCTGGGAGAAGAATACTAGAGTATATATGTTACCCAACAAAACTAGGTCAACTCACCTGTGCACAGTAAAGCCAATCTACTGACCTCAGGTTGTGATGAATAAAAGTGGTGCTAATGCTCAAAAATCCTCAGCTCCTGCATAGGTTTGGGTAAAGAGTTTTTATAGATAAAATCTGGGGTTGGCAGAGTGGGGGACGGTCTGCAGGGTATGTGACATTCCTCTGATTGGTTGATTGGGAAGTTACAGGTTGATGGTGTTCCAGGAATATCAATCATTAGTCTCCTGGTTCCAGCCAGTCTGAAGGCCATGGGTTTATGCACAGTCTGAAGTTACCACCCACTATTTGGGGTGTGGGTGTGTGTGTGTGGGGGGGGGTTCACCTAGTTCCTGTAGAATAACTCAGAAATGTATCTGGTTGTTATGTATATCTCTTGAGGAGGAACCAGGAAGCTGCTCCATTGCTGCACTATTATTTCCTTTCCTTTGTTTCTGAATTCCCTCACTCTGATTAGTAATTATTTGCATCTGCCCTTTGGAATTCAGGGAAGGTCTAGGAGGCTGAAAACTTTTTCCTGTAAACAAGATATGGGGGACTCAGAAGTGCTTTTGTGCCCTTGTGTCCCACCAGGTCCTGCTCAGTTTCATCCCCCTTTCTTTGATACTCCTCAATCTTGAGGGAACAGGTGCTGGACCAGAAAGGGAATAACATTTTGGATAGAGAGATTGATTAATTATTAACTTGGCAAAGGAACTCAGTTTTAGGGGGACCTGGGTTCGATCCCTGGGTTGGGAAGATCCCCTGGAGGAGGGCATGACAACCCACTCCAGTATTCATGCCTGGAGAATTCCACGGATAGAGGAGCCTGGCGGGCTACAGTCCATAGGATTGCAAAGAGTTGGACATGACTGGAGTGACTTAGCATGCACAGTTTCATATTTCATATTTTCATCTCCTGATGTTAAGATGCACATAATATACAATTGTCAGCTGGAATTGCACGGGTCCTTAAGTACTTGAGCTGATTGGAGTCCACATCTCAAGGAATGTCAAAGGAGAATTCTGTAGACTCCACAGTCTCCAGGCTCCAGTGTGTACAAGTTGTTTGTATTTTGCATTGTATCAACTCAGATGGTGAACTGAGTTCCTTTCTTAAGTTGGCAAATCATACAATCTGACCCAAAGCTTTCCAGGATACAGTAAACTTCATTGAGATCTGTTATACAGTAAGCATGGCGGCAGATTCTATAATCACATATTAGATATTTCTGTACTGAAATCCCTTCAGACAGGAAAACAGGATTTCCTGGGGTAAGCATCTTTCCTCTCTTCATCCTGTCCTTTCTGAACTACAAATAATCCTTCTTTATTATGGAGAGCAGCCTGCTCTTCCCAAAGTGCAAGGGCTTTTTGTTTCTCAAATAGAAAATTTAAAATCTTTATTACACTTGAAATTTCTTCTTTGTTCTTCTCCACTGGCTAGACCAGTATTTCTCAACCAAGGCTAATTTTGTCCCTAGGGGACATTTGTAGACAATTTTGTTTGCCACAACTGTAGGAGACAGGTGTTGTATTACTGACATCAAGTTCTTAAAGGCCAGTGATGGGGCTATACTCCCGGCAACGCACAGGACACTCTCCCACAGCAAAGAATTATCTGATCTAAAATGTTAGTAGCTCCAAAATTGAGGAACTCTGGGCCATTGAAGAACAGAAAGATTTTCCAGAAGAAATGCAAAGATGGTAATGAAAGAACTTAAGACTGTACCAAATGAGAAATGGCTAGCGGAACTGTAATGGTTTAACATGGTAAAAGGGACAACATGGGAGAATTTAAAGGTAGAATTTATTTTTGAGTAGGCTCCAGTAGCTTCCCTGGTGGCTCAGCTGGTACAAAATCCGCCTGCAACGCGGGAGACCTGGGTTCTATCCCTGGGTTGGGAAGATCCCCTGGAGAAGGGAACAGCTACTCACTCCAGTATTCTGGTCTGGAGAATTCCATGGACTATAGTTCACGGGGTCGCAAAGAGTCAGACATGACTGAGCGACTTTCACTTCACAGGCTCCAGTAAGTAGTTATTCTGGGGAATGCTGTATGACTTGAAATTATGAATATATCACAATAAAAAAAAACCTACATAACTGAATCTCCTATGTCCATTTGGTACCTTTTCTTGTACTGTTTCATTTCTTCCCAAATTACAGAAATACGAAGAAAACTTTCTTTATACACTTCTTACTGCGAGGAAATACTGTGTTGATATTGCCAACATTAAATGTTTTATTATTATTTTGCTTGTAGGGGAATAGAGAATTCAAGGCACTTAAAAATTTTGATTAGTACTTTCCTGCACAGAATAAATTTATTCCTAAGTGGTGAGCCATTCCAGAGAACCTTAGAAAAAATTCTTTTAAAAATGACAACTGGGAATTCCCTGGTGGTCCAGTGGTTACAACACAGATCTTTCAATGCCAAGGACCTGGGTTCAATCCCTGTATGAGGAACTAAGATCCCACAAACTGCCTTGGCATGACCAAAAAATAATAATAATATTAACCTTTCGGGCACATAATCTTTCCAGAGTAGGTGTAAGTTGGGTGGACTGATCAGGCTCCCCTTGTTTTTCAATGTATGTTCTTAGTTCTGCTTGAAGGGAAGGTGAAGATGCCCTTTGCCATTCTATCAGTTTTGCTGTTTAACACTTGTATTAAAAATGAGAATTTAATCCAGTGCAATTGATTTCTTAGGAAATGATTCGAGCATAATGCAGATTTGGAATTTGTGTGCAATTTTGTCCATGAAAACACTGGGTGAATATAGAAAACCGCATGCAGCTGAACTTACTCTGAAATTACCAGTTTACACCTTGGCTGTGCTTCTCATGGACTATTTACCGACAATGATTGAGTGCAGCAGAGAGCAGGGATCTAAAGCAGACCGATTTCTAGGAGATGGGGACTCATCTGACATGTCACCTTGGCTCAAAAATTCCACACTAGCTTTGCTGAAAGTTTCTTAAAGTTGCACCAAGGTCTAAGACTTTTCCTACCTAACCTCCCTTCTCTTCTCCACAGGACTTAGACCTTGCACTGCAGTCTGGCAGTTCTAGCCTCCTCTGGCTCTCTTCCACTTTTCCCTCAAGTATTTTCCCCAATAAATCCTTTGTTCATCTTAGTCTGCCTTTACATTTGTCTGTCAGAGTACCAAACCTAACACAAGAATCAAAGGGGACATAGGGAGAAAAAAATGGCCACATAATGATGTCAATTGTTGAAGGCAGATAATGGGTCTGTCTGACCATCCACTATACTCTCGAATGAATAGGAAGTCCATTATACTTCCGTTTTGAATCTGTGTTAAAACTTCCGTAGTGAAAAATTCAAAATGGAAGGAAGGAGGCAGGGGATGGAAGAAGAGAGGAAGGAGAGAAAAGAGTGAGTGACAAATCCGAATGAGATGGTCACTCAGGTTTAGAAGACCTTGCTTTGAGACCGCTGATTCATCACATGAGAACATGCATTTTATTCTTATCATTTTTACTATTTTTTAGGCTGAATGGCATGTGGGATCTTAGCTCCCTGACCAGGGGTTGAACCCTCAACCCCTGCAGTGGAAGGAAAGAGTCTTAACCACCGGCCTGCCAGGGAATTTCCCCCACATGAGCATTTTAAAAGCAAATGAACTGTGGGGACTTCCCTGGCGGTCCACTGGTTAAGACTGCTGGCTTCCATTGCAGAGGTCATGGGTTCAATTCCTGATTGGCAAACTAATATCCCTCAGGCTGAGTGGTATGGCTTAAAAAAAAAAAAGAACTGTGAAGTCTTGTATATGTGGCCTTGAACAATACCGTTTAACAGGCATCCCTCATTTCTCCCTTTCCCAGGTCCTTGGAAGTCACTAATCTACTTTCTTCTCTGTAGAGCTCTCTATTCCAGACACTTCATGGAAATGGAATCGTACAATGCATGTCTTTTATGTCTGGCTTCTTTCATGCATAATGTTTTCAAGGTTCATGCATATTGTCACCTGTCTTACTCCTTTTAATGGCTGAATGCTATTCATTGTGTGGATATACAACTTTGATACATACATTTATCAGTTCATGGACATTTGAGTTGTTGTAATTTGGGGGCCATTATGAATATTGCTGCTATGGACATTTGCATCCAAATTTCTGTGTGAAGATATGTTTTTAGTTCTTTTCAGTGTATACCTAGGAGTGGAATTGCACAGAGATACGACAGCCTGCACCTTTCTTGGAAATATATGTCATAATACTTAAAATTCAATAAGTTGATTCTTATTATTCATGGTAATGATGATCTATACTGTCTCCACAAATAATTAGCTATTGAGGCTCAGAGCAGGCCACCCCAAGATATGTATACCTCAATGGGATATTCTCTATTTTGATTAAAGTTAGTTGAGAAACAGTTTCCTAAGTGATCAATGCATAGAGGAAAACAATAGAATGGGAAAGACTAGAAATCTCTTGAAGAAAATTAGAGATACCAAGGGAATATTTCATGCAAAGATGGACACAATGAAGGATAGAAATAGTATGGACCTAACAGAAGCAGAAGAGATTCAGAAGAGGTGACAAGAATACACAGAGGAACTATACAAAAAAGATCTTCATAACCCAGATAACCACAATGGTGTGATCATTCACCTAGAGGCAGACATCCTGGAATGTGAAGTCAATGGACCTTAGGAAGCATCACTACTTACAAAGCTAGTGGCGATGATAGGATTTCAGCTGAGCTACTTCAAGTCCTAAAGAATGATGCTGTAAAAGTGCTGCACTCAATATGCCAGCAAATTTGGAAAACTGATTGGCCACAGGACTGGAAAAGGTATTCCAATCCCAAAGAGGGGCAGTGCCAAAGAAGGCTCAAACTACTGCACAATTGCACTTATCTCACACACCAGCAAAGTAGTACTCAAAATTCTCCAAGCCAGGCTTCAACAGTACATGAACTGTGGACTTCCAGATGTTCAAGGTGGATTTAGGAAAGACAGAGGAACCAGAGATCAAATTGCCAACATCCATTGGATGATAGAAAAAGCAAGAGAATTCCAGAATATCTACTTCTGCTTTATTGACTAGCCTTCAATAAAGTCTGAGCCTTTGACTGTGTCAGTTCAGTTCAGTTCAGTTCAGTCGCTGAGTCGTGTCCGACTCTTTGCAACCCCATGAATTGCAGCACACCAGGCCTCCCTATCGATCAACTCCCGGAGTTCACTCAAACTCACATCCACCGAGTCAATGATGCCATCCAGCCATCTCATCCTCTGTTGTCCCCTTTTCCTCCTGCCCTCAATCCCTCCCAGCATCAGAGTCTTTTCCAATGAGTCAACTCTTCGCGTGAGGTGGCCAGAGTACTAGAGTTTCAGCTTTAGCATCATTCCTTCCAAAGAACACCCAGGATTGATCTCCTTCAGAATGGACTGGTTGGATCTCCTTGCAGTCGAAGGGACTCTCAAGAGTCTTCTCCAACACCACAGTTCTAAAGCATCAATTCTTCGGTGCTCAGTGGATCACAACAAACTGTGGAAAATTCTTAAAGACATGGAAATACCAGACCACTTGACTGCCTCCTGAGAAATCTGTATGCAGGTCAGGAAGCAATAGTTAGAATCGACATAGAACCAGGACTGGTTCCAAATAGGGAAAGGAGTATGTCAAGGCTGTATATTGTCACCCTGTTTATTTAACTTATATGAAGAGTACATCATGCAAAATGCCAGGCTGGATGAACCACAAGATTGCACAAGCTGGAATCAAGATTGCTGGGAGAAATATCAATAACCTCAGATATGCAGATGACACCACCCTTATGGCAGAAAGCAAAGAACAAAAGAGCCTCTTGATGAAAGTGAAAGAGGAGAGTGAAAAAGTTGGCTTAAAAGTCAACATTCAAAAAACTAAGATCATGGCATCCGGTCCTGTCATTTCATGGCAAATAGATGGGGAAACAATGGAAAGAATGACAGACTTTATTTTCTTGGGCTCCAAAATCACTGCAGATGGTGACTGCAGCCATGAAATTAAAAGATGCTTGCTCCTTGGAAGAAAAGCTATGACCCACCTAGAAAGCTTATTAAAAACCAGAGACATTACTTTGCTGACAAAAATCCATCTAGTCAAAGCTATGGTTTTTCCAATAGTCATGTTTGGATGTGAGAGTTGGACCATAAAGAAATCTGAGCACCGAAGAATTGTTGCTTTTGAAATTTGGTTTTGGAGAAGACTCTTGAGAGTCCCTTGGGCTGCAAGGAGATCCAACCAGTCAATCCTAAAGGAAATCAGTCCTGAATATTCATTGGAAGGACTGATGCTGAAGCTAAAGCTCCAATACTTTGGCCACCTGATGCGAAGAACTGACTCATTTGAAAAGACCCAAATGCTGGGAAAGATTGAAGGCAGGAGGAGAAGGGGACAACAGAGGATGAGATGGTTGGATGGCATCACTGATTCAATGGACATGAGTTTGAGCAAGCTCTAGGAGCTGGAGATGGATAGGGAAGCCTGGCATGCTGCAATCCATGGGGTTGCAAAGAGTCCGACATGACTGAGCAACTGAATTGAACTGAAGCCAGCCCATTCCTGGAGTCATCTCCCTGTCCTCTCTGTCTTGCTCCTTGAAGTCAGGTGGGCCTTAGGAAGCATCAGTATGAGCAAAGCTAATGGAGGTGATGGAATTCCAGTTGGAATTCCAATTTCAAATCCTGGAAGATGATGCTGTGAGAGTGCTGCACTCAATTTGCCAGCAAATTTGGAAAAATCGGCAGTGGCCACAGGACTGGAAAAGGTCAGTTTTTGTTGTAATCCAAAAGAAAGGCAATGCCAAAGAATGCTCAAACTACCGCACAATTGCACTCATCTCACATGCTAGTAAAGTACTGCTCAAAATTCTCCAAGCCAGGCTTCAACAGTACGTGAACTTTGAACTCCCAGATAATCAATCTGGATTTAGAAAAGGCAGAGGAACTAGAGATCAAATTGCCAACATCTGCTGGATCATGAAAAAAGCAAGAGAGTTCCAGAAAAACATCTACTTCTGCTTTATTGACTATGCCAAAGCCTTTGACTGTGTGGATCACAACAAACTGTGGAAAATTCTGAAAGAGATGGGAATACCAGACCCCCTGACCTGCCTCTTGAGAATCTGTATGCAGGTGAGGAAGCAACAGTTACAACTGCACATGGAAAATAAATAAAGATACTTAAAAAGAGTATATACCATATAATTAAGCATTTATCCCCCATTTCCAGTAGGAATTGTGTTATCAGGGCAACTAAATCATCTCAGGGCAACCAAATAATCTCAGCTAATGGGAAAAGTCTCATCTTTACAAAAGAATGACCCCTAATACAGATGTAGAAGACCTGACAGAGCTAGACAATAGCCATTTTGGAACCCTTAAAGAAAAGACTACTTGAAACTAGGTCATCCATGAATACTGAAACCATTAGGTCAAATAATGATAGAAAACAGGATGACGACATACCCGTTGCCAAATTACCGCCCCACCAACTATTTGCTGGAAAAAAGAAAAAGGTAAACGGTAGCACTGCAATAATGGAACCTGGGTGTCACCACTTTAACTCAGTGATTAATCTTAGCTTTCTTTTTTACTCAACAATCAGACATGATGTGTTTCCTAATGTATTGGAATGTGAAGCACATAAAATTACTTATGAAGTGTTCTTGCTTAAAATATTTAACCTGAATGTAAATAAGCTATTGACCTGAATCTAAACCAGCTTTAGACCTAAATTCTGGTTTGCAGCATTCACAAAAAGTAGAGAAAAATGTTAAAACAGTATCTGAAGAAAAAAATGGGCAAATCTAGAGACAGGTTATTCTACAATTATCGTTAATATTTTAATGACATGAAGAAGTGATGGGAGGGCTTTATTAAGATAAAAGAGACTAAAGAGACAAAAAAAAATAAAAAATGCAAAGCAATGAGTGGTTTTTTAAAATTAAATCCTACTTTAAATAAGCCAGCAGTAAATGGCATGCTGAAGACAACCAGAAAATTTTTGATATCAATAGAATATTCTATGATACTAAGGGAATTGCAGTTAATTTTATTAGGATAGTAATTGTATTGTGGTTATGTAGGAAAAGTATTTGTAGTGAAGCATTATGATGTCTCTATTTTATTTTATGATCAACCAATCACTTTCCTCCTTAGAAAGAAAAAAATCAACAGTACTGATTTATTTCCTGCAGGATAAAATTCAACCCCCTTCCTGTGGCACAGAAAAATGCTCAAACTCTGATCTCAGTTTACATCTCTAGTCACTTGCTCTCACATAGCTTATGTTCTGAAGTCACTGAATCTCTCAGTTTTTTTTGTCTATACCACAAGTCATTTTTTTTTTCTATGCAAGTTGCCCTTCTTTGCCTTCTCCATGTAACTGTTAAAATTGACGTCCATGTATATGTGTACCTTCACACATAAATGTATGGTCAACAAAACCAATATTAAATATTTTAATGATGTCACATATTGGCCATTATAAATTTATAAAACACATAAAGCCAGAGGATTCATATATATCATCGGGAAGAGATTGGAAATCAAACTGTGAGTGGTTGTTAAAGAGGACTTAACTGTAAGGTTTCTGTATCTTTTTGAAAAAAAAAAAAGAATATACTAGAAGAAAAATGACCAAATGGTAAAACTTAGATCAATGCAGGGTGCTTAGGATGCGTACTTGCATGTATCAAAGTTTCTCTTTTTTAAAAAAATATCTGCAGACTACATGAGTTTGAACCACAGTCCAATTTATCAGTTGATAAATTCAGGCAATTTTCTTGATTTCTTTTTAGCCTGAGTTTCCTCATCTTTAACATGGGGATAATAATAGTATCTATTCCAGTGGGGTTATTGTGAGGATTGAACACGTTAATATGTGTGAAGCACCAAAGCATTTAGCCAGTGCCTGACACAGAAGAAGCACCAGTAAACATGAGCTATTATGTGTTGAGACATGCATTGTGACCTAGTTCATTGTCAGTTTTGATTAACTGTGAGCTTGCATAGGGTGCTTGTTCTTTTGTTCTAGGCGCAGGTGTACACACACACACTTGATCAAGTTTGTCAATTGTATTCACATCTTCCATATTCTTTTCAATTTTTCCTTTGCTTCATCTTTCAACAGAGAGATGTGCTGTGATCACACATCACAAATGATTGTGGATTTGTCCGTTTATACTTATATTAATAAATCTTAATTATTGATAATTCTCTTAATTTTTAGTACAAATATTTGAGGCTATGTTAGTAGGTACAAAAACATTGTAATTGTTCAATTTTCCTTACTATTTGTTTCTTTAGTTATTAGGTGTCTGCTTCCTGTTATAGTTTATAACACTTATTGCCGTTTTGGTTTCTTTGAAGGGTTTATTTTAACATGGCTTCTTCAGTTTTTTTCAGTCAGCTCAGTCGCTCAGTCTTGTCCAAATCTTTGTGATCCCATGGACTGCAGCACTCCAGGCTTCCCTGTTCCAGCTCCCTCAGAATCCTAACTCATGTCCTTTGAGTTGGTGATGTCATCCAAACACCTAATCCTCTGTCATCCTCTTCTCCTCCTGCCTTCAGTCTTTCCCAGCATCAGGGTCTTTTCCATTGAGTCAGCTCTCACATCAGGTGGCCAAAGAAAGAAAGTGAAGTCGCTCAGTCATGTCCGACTCTTTGTGATCTCAAGACTATAGCCTGCCAGGCTCCTCCGTCCATGGGATTTTCCAGGCAAGAATACTGGAGTAGAATGCCATTTCCTTCTCCAGGGCACCTTTCTGATTCAGGAATTGAATCCGGGTCTCTCACACTGCAGGCAGACTCTTTACCATCTGAGCCACCAGGGAAACCTGAGGTGGCCAAAGTATTGGAGCTTCAGCTTCAGCATCAGTCCTTCCGATGAATATACAGGACTGATTTCCTTTAGGATTGACTGGTTGGGCCTCCTTGCAGTCCAAGGGACTCTCAAGAGTCTTCTCCAACACCACAGTTCTAAAGCATCAATTCTTCAGTGCTCAGCTCTCTTTATAGCCAAACTCTCAGATCCATACATGACTACTGGAAAAACCATAGCTTTGATTAGGCAGACCTTTGTTGGCAAAGTAATGTCTCTGCTGTTTAATATGCTCTCTAGGTTGGTCTTAACTTTTCTTCCAAGGAGCAAGCATCTTTTAATTTCATGGCTGCAGTCACCATCTGCAGTGATTTTTGAGCCCAAGAAAATAAAGTCTGTCACTGTTTCCACTGTTTCCCCATCTATCTTCCATGAAATGATGGGACTGGATGCCATGATCTTAGTTTTCTGAATGTTGAATTTTAAGCCAACTTTTTCACTCTCCTCTTTCACTTTCAACAAGAGGTTCTTTTAGTCCTGGCATGTGAGGTGAGTGCAATTCTGTGGTAGTTTGAACATTCTTTGCATTGCCTTTCTTTGGGATTGGAATGAAAACTGATTTTAACCATTCCTATGGCCACTGCTGAGTTTTCCAAATTCCACCAGTTCCAAATAGTGGTCACACCACTGTGGTTATCTGGGTCATGAAGATCTTCTTTGTATAGTTCTTCTGTGTATTCTTGCCAGCTCTTCTTAATATCTTCTGCTTCTGTTAGGTCCATAACATTTCTGTCCTTTATTGTGCCCGTTTTTGCATGACATGTTCCCTTGGTGTCTCTAATTTTCTTGAGGAGATCTTTAGTCTTTCCCATTCTTCTGTTTTCCTCTATTTCTTGCATTGATCACTGAGGAAGGTCTTCTTATCTCTCCTTGCTGTTCTTTGGAGCTCTGCATTCAGGTGGGTCTATCTTTCCTTTCCTCCTTTGCCTATCACTTATGTTCTTTTCTCAGCTGTTTGTAAGGCCTCCTCAGACAACCATTTTGCCTTTTTGCATTGCTTTTTCTTGGGGATGGTCAGTTTTCTTTTAGTAGGTTTTAATATAATATATATTTTTTCATTCTTTCAGTTTTTTTAAGTCTTTAGTTTTAATGTTTTATAGTTTTATTTTTAAGTGGCCGAGTTTTCCTTTCTTTTTTTTCCAATGTGATTATCTCTGTCTTTTTATAGGTAGAATCAATTACAGTTATTATACATCTCATATTTTTGCACAAGTTTCTCTAATTTTTGTGTTTATGTGTGTGATTTCTATTCTGATTTTCTCTGTTCTCTTTTCTCCTTTTATTTTAAAAAATCTCCTCATGAATTGATCAAGCTTTTACTGTTCTCTTTTATTTCCCTTGACTGATTTGAAATTTTAAAATTCCATTTCTATTCCTTTAATAGTTTCCTTACATTTTTAATATGGGTTACTCTAATTAACAGAAACACAAGTGAGTCATTATCTCTGCTCTCCTATTGAACATAAAGTTTTTAGATTGCCTTATTTCTAATTCCTCCCCACTAATTTGTTATTGTTTTCCAAGATTTTAGTTCTCCCTTAAATAGTAACTCTTGTTACATTGGTTTTTACTCCCATTATTCATTATCATTATTATTATACACTTACGTAGGCAGTTATTCACTTAAACTTCCCAGTTCCTTTGCTCATGGTTCTTTCTTATATGTTGATCATTTCAGTAGAACATCTAGAAATTCTTCACCTGTACTTTGTTAGTAATCTGTTTTTATTTTAAAATGTCTTTAGTTGAGTCTGTTTTTTTTTTTTTTTTTTTTTTTTTTTTGGCTGCACCAGCTCTTAGTTGTAGCATGTGGGATCTAGTTCCCTGACCAGGGATCAAAGCCAGACCTCATGTATTGGGAACATGAATTCTTAACCACTGGACCACCAGGGAAGTCCTGAGTCTTATTCTGCTTTGCCAGTTCTCTCCTCAGCTATGTCAACCTGCTCAATATTGATAATTTAATTCCTTGAGGGTTTTAAAATTTAATCACTGAAAACCTGAATAGGTGGCAGTTCAGGTATTCCTAATTGAAAGAAGATAGTGCTAACAGAGTAAAAACAAAGACCAGATAAACCCCTGCATCTAAGTGTTTGGAACAAGACTGAAAGAAGGACCCTCTGAAGCCACAGAAATAACATAGCATCCTTGAATGAGTGACTAGTGCTTCTTTGCCAAATTCCAGTCATGCCTTAGTACTCCTGCTTTTCAGAGTAAAATTATCAAGATACTCAATCGCCAAATTTCCTCCACTTCTTGACAACATCTGATTCAGAACCAACCTCTGCTTTCTTAAACCTTACATATTTCACCTAGTTCAAGCATAAATTCTATAGTAAATCCCTCTCATGACTGCCCTGGTGTACCTTCTCCTTTGCCCCAACAAGCTAGATAAAGTGAGTGTTTTTGACTACAGGTGTGTTCCTGGTTAATGTGTTTTCCCTTACTATGTTTTTAAGCTCTAAATGTTCTCATTAATTACTTTGTGATTCTGACTGTTCTGTCTTCAATTTTGATCATGTCTCTTCTGTCTTATGCTTTCTATTCCTTCTCTTATGGGGCTAGTTATTTTAAACTTACTTAATTTCATCCAATTCAACTCTATCCAACACTTGTCTTTCTAAATACTTGTTTATTTATTTGGCAATACCAGGTCTTTGTTGTGGTGCGTGGAGTCTTTGATCTTCATTATGGCACACGAGATCCTTAGTTGCAGCACGTGGGATCTAGTTCCCTAACCAGGGACTGAACCTGGGATGAGTGCATTGGAAGTTTGGAATCTTAGATGCTGGACCACGAGGGAAGTCCACTATCTAATACTAGTCTTAACTGAAGTTGTAGGGAAAGTAGTATCATCCTGTTGTTTATTATATGCTAATTTTTGTTCAAAGTGGATTATTTCTCTATATGTTTTCTAATCTTCACTGTAACCCCATCTTCATTTTGAAACTGCTTCCAGAGTGAGTTTGAGTTTGTTTCTACCAGGTTGCACTAGGAATATTACCATCTCTATGCCAACTATTGTTTGGCATAAAATCAAAAACATTTTATTTTTTTGGTAGGATTTTACACAGAATACAAATACCTTTTTAAAGTGTGTTTGATAAGATTTGACAAATGTATACATTTGCATAACTATCACCACAGTCAAGATATAGAACCTCTCTATCACCCAGCAAATTTCCATGCCAGCCCAACTTTTAAGATATTTGGGGAATTTCAGGACCACGTAGTAGTATGAGGTATATATGTGAAGTCCTTAACTCCATGAAGCCTGGGTCTAGATTACAAATTTTCCAAAGAGATTTTCTTTTAAACTCTGAACTCAGTTTAAGGCAAACAGTCTTCCTTGTTATCGTCCTGTTTGCTGGTAGGAAGACTCCTCCCCACCCCCACCCCACAGCCATCCCTGCAATCCAGCCTTTCAGTGTGGTGTAGCTCTTTGACAGGCTGCCATTTTATAGGTATCTTAGTTACATCTTCCTGCCTTATAAGGCCCAGGGCCTCAAAGTCCTATCCTAGATGGACAGTAAACTCAAATATTGTGGTTAGAAAGATTCACAGTGCTACTGCTCCTGTTTCAGCTACTAGGTCACTATGGCTTATAGTACTCTGCCCTTCCCCTTTTTTGATTTATACATTTTAGTGAAGTATAACATACATATAGAAAAGCATACAGATTGTAAATATATAGCTCAATATCACAAGTGAATATACCTTACTCCTTGGAAGAAAAGTTATGACCAACCTAGATAGTATATTCAAATAGTATATTTGCTGACTAAGGTCCGTCTAGTCAAGGCTATGGTTTTTCCAGTAGTCATGTATGGATGTGAGAGTTGGGCTGTGAAGAAGGCTGAGTGCCAAAGAATTGCTGCTTTTGAACTGTGGTGTTGGAGAAGACTCTTGAGAGTCCCTTGGACTGCAAGGAGATCCAACCAGTCCATTCTGAAGGAGATCAGCCCTGGGATTTCTTTGGAAGGAGTGATGCTAAAGCTGAAACTCCAGTACTTTGGCCACCTCATGCGAAGTGTTGACTCATTGGAAAAGACCCTGATGCTGGGAGGGATTGGGGGGAGGAGGAAAAGGGGACAACAGAGGATGAGATGGCTGAATGGCATCACTGACTCGATGGCTGTGAGTTTGAGTGAACTCCGGGAGTTGGTGATGGACAGGGAGGCCTGGCGTGCTGTGATTCATGGGGTCACAAAGAGTCAGACATGACTGAGCAACTGAACTGAACTGAACAAGTACCCAGATAAAGAAAAAGAAGGTTACTAGGAGTTTCCTAATATTCTTTCCAACCAATATCTCCTCCCAAGAAGAATCATTATTCTGACTTCTAACATCATAAATTAATTTTGCCTACTTTTGAATGTTATATACATGCAATCATATAGCATATATTCTTTTGTGTCTGGTTTCCATTGCTTATTGTTGTATTTCTGTAGTTCACTCATATTGTTTCACGTACTTGTAGTTTATTTTTGTTGCTGTATGTTATTTCATTGCATGAATACAACAGGATTTATATTATAGGTGGACATTTGGTTTGTTTCCAGTTTTCCTCTTTGGTTTTGGAGGCTGGGATTTCCCTTTCTTTCTTTCAAGCTCTGCTGTGTATTTAGTAGGATTTAAAAAGCACTTCCTGCTCAGTAGTCCTGTATGATCTGTGTCAAGACATGTTTTAGGTTTTGTAGATTGCCAAATCTTCAGACATATAAGTCATATATTTCATTTTTTATTGTTGAAATCCTTGATTTTCACCTGGTTTACTTAGGCTGATGACTCATTTCTTTACACTGCTGTTGGAAGAAATAGTCTTGATTCTTGTGACAAATAATGAACAGAAATAGTAGGATACAGATGAGATATGCAATTAATTTTTAGGTTTGATATCTTGCTTGGGTGGATTACTACATATGCAAGGCTAGATAAATGTTGCTGCTGCTAAGTCGCTTCAGTCGTGTCCGACTCTGTGCGACCCCATAGACAGCAGCCCACCAGGCTCCCCCATCCCTGGGATTCTCCAGGCAAGAACACTGGAGTGGGTTGCCATTTCCTTCTCCAATGCATGAAAGTGAAAAGTGAAAGTGAAGTTGCTCAGTCGTGTCTGACTCTTTGTGACCCCATGGATTGCAGCCTACCAGGCTCCTCCATCCATGGCATTTTCCAGGCAAGAGTACTGCAGTGGGGTGCCATTGCCTTTTCCGAGATAAATGTTACCAAGTATAAAATATTGAAAAGGCATGTTACAGAAAGGGGTTATTAGTGTGGATGTAGCTATTTGAGTACAGAATCTCTCGGCTAGTTGACACTGGGAATTTGAAATGAGAGGGAACCTCTCTTAATGGCTGAGTGCTATGTTATAAATATGTTGCCAGAAGAGCCACTCCAAAGTGGGCCTGCTTTTGCCCTCCAAAAGTGATTGTTTCGCAAGATCAGTGTTTCTCAACTGTGGGCATTTTTCCCCCCTCAGGGAATATTTTGAAATGTCTGGAGATGCTTGGTGGGCACAGTACTGGTATCTAGTGGGTAGAAGCTGGGAATGCTGCTAAACATCTTACAATTAACTCGCAGGACAGCCCTTCTCCCCATGCCCCCAATGAAGAATTTTCCAGTGGACGTAGAGATTATCATAATAAGTGAAGTAAGCCAGACAGAGAAAGACAAATAACATATGATATCGCTTATATGGAACCTGAAAAAAAAAAGATACAAATGGAGGGAGGGAGAAATTAGGAGAACAGGATTAACATATATATACTACTATATAATCAAGGACCTATTGTATAACACAGGGAACTATACTCAATATTTTGTAGTAATGGATAAGGGAAAAGAATCTGAAAAACAATACACACACACGTATAGTTATAACACATCTAATTATAACTAAATCTTTGTGTTATACATCTGAAACTAACATGATATTGTAAATCAACTATACTTCAATAAAGCAAACAAACCAAAAGAATTTTTCAGCTCAAAGAGCAAATAGTGCCAAGAGCGAGAAACTCTGTTCCAGACCTAGGAACTAGTTGTTGTTCAGTCACAAAGTCGTATCTGACTCTTTGCAATCCCACGGACTGCAGCATGCCAGGCTTCCCTGTCCTTCACCATCTCCAGGAGTTTGCTCAAATCCATGTCCATTAGGTCGGTAATGCCATCCAACAATCTCATCCTCTGTCGCTGCCTTCTCCTGCCCTCAATCTTCCCAGCATCAGGGTCTTCACAACAGGTAGCCAAAGTATTGGAGCTTCAGTTTCAGCATCAGGCCTCCCGGTGAATATTCAAGGTTGATTTCCTTTAGGATGGACTCATTTGATCTCCTTGCTATCCAAGGGACTCTCAAGAGTCTTCTCTAGCACCACAGTTCAAAAGCATCAATTCTTCGGTGCTCAGCCTTCTTTATGGTCCAACTTTCACATCCATACATGACTACTGGAAAAACAATAGCTTTGACTCTACGGACATTTATTGGTAAAGTGATCTCTGCTTTTTAATATGCTGTCTAGGTGTATCGTAGCTTTTCTTCCAAGGAGCCAGTGTCTTTTAATTCCATGGCGGCAGTCACCATTCTGCAGTGATTTTGGAGCCCAAGAAAATAAAATCTGCCACTGTTCCCATTTTTCCCCTATCTATTTGCCATGAAGTGATGGGACCAGATGCCATGATCTTCATTTTTTGAATGCTGAGCCAGCTTTTTCACTCTCCTCTCTCATCTTCATCAAGAGGCTCTTTTGTTCCTTTTTGCTTTCTGCCATTATGATGGTATCATCTGCATATCTGAGGTTGTTGATATTTCTCCCAGAAATCTTGATTCCAGCTTGTGATTCATCCAGTCCACATTTCAAATGAAGTACTCTGCATATAAGTTAAATAAGGAGGGTAACAATATACAGCCTTAAGGACTCCTTTCCCACTTTGGAACCAGTTCGTTGTTCCATGTTGATTCTAACTGTTGCTTCTTGACCTGCACACAGGTTTCTCAGGCGGCAGGTAAGGTGATTTGGTATTCTCATCTCTTTAAGAATTTACCACAGTTTGTTGTGGTCCACACAGTCAAAGGCTTTAGTGTAGACAATGAAGCAGAAGTAGGTGTTTTTCTAGAATTCTCTTGCTTTTTCTATGATCTAATGCATGTTGGCAATTTGATCTCTGGTTCCTCTGCCTTTTCTAAATCTGTCTTGAACATCTGGAAATTCTTGATTCGCATACAGTTGAAGCTTAGCTTGAAGGATTTTGAGCATTATCTTGCTAGCATGTGAAATGAGTGTACCTGTACAGTAGTTTGAGCATTCTTTGGCATTGCCTTTCTTTGGGATTGGAATGAAAACTGACCTTTTCCAGTCCTGTGGCCAGCTCTGAGTTTTCCAAATTTGCTGGCATATTGAGTGCGACTGTATCATCTTTTAGGATTTGAAATAGCTCAACTGGAATTCCATCACCTCCACTAGCTTTGTTGGTAGTAATGCTTCCTAAGGCCCACTTGACTTCACACTCCAGGATGTCTGGCTCTAGGTGAGTGACCACACCACTGTAGTTATCTGGGTCATTAAGACACTTTTTATACAGTTCTTCTGTTTATTCTTGCCACCTCTCCTTCACCTAAGAAGGCTTTCTTAACTCTCCTTGCTATTCTCTGGAACTCTACATTCAGATGGGTATATCTTTCCCTTTCTCCTTTGCCTTTTGCTTCCCTTCTTTTCTCAGCTATTTGTAAGGCCTCCTCAAACAGCCATTTCGCCTTTTTGCATTTCTTTTTCTTTAAGATGGTCATTTCTTCTTTTCGGTCACTACATTCTATACAATGTTACGAACCTCCGTCCATAGTTCTTCAGGCACTCTATCAGATCTAGTCCCTTGAATCTATTTGTCACTTCCACTGTATAATTTTAAGGGATTTGATTTAGATCATACTTGAATGGCCTCATGGTTTTCCCTACTTTCTTCAATTTAAATCTGAATTTTCCAGTAAAATGGAAAATTTTACTAATCTGAGCCACAGTCAGCTCCTGGTCTTGTTTTTGCTTATTGTATAGAGCTTCTCCATGTTTGGCTGCAAAGAATATAATCAGTCTGATTTCAGTGTTGACCATTTGGTGATGTACATGTTAGAGTTGCTCTCGTGTGTTGTTGGAAGAGGGTCTTTGCTATGAACAGTGTGTCCTCTTGGCAGAACTTTGTTAGCCTTTGCCCTGCTTCATCTTGTACTCCAAGGCCAAACTTGCCTGTTACTCCAGTTATCTCTACTATCAGTTACCTTTCAAGAAATAATAGCACCACAGTGGCCCAGTCTATGATTCTATCCAAATTCAGGCACTCTGTGAAAGCCAGGTCATATGCGGCTCACTCCAATTATTATTATTTTATGATATGTAAGAGGTAGATTTGAGAGAAACACATTCAACAGACAGATTGTAAACTATCTCAGAAGGCAATAGGCCACTCCAGTTCTATTTAAAACTGTATTGATGTGAAGAATCTAAGCTACTCCATTTTGTTAATAGAAAAACTCCATTTTGTAAGGTTCCAGGAAAAGAGCCTTTGGAAATCCCCTGACCTCACCCCACCACCCACAAGCCAATCGGACCCCAGACCAGAATCTCCTGACAACGTTCAGGAACTTGTGGTCTACCTAGGAAATAGGGACCAATCAAAAACCAACACACAACGCTTTGAAAGAAAGTGACCAATCAGACGTCCCCCTACCTAGAAATTCTTTTTTTCATGAACACTGCCTATATAAGCAATGTAACCCAAAACCTGGGGCTCCTCCCTATAGCTGCTGCATCAGTAAGGCTGGGAGCCCCAGCTCGAGCTTGGTAATAAAAACTACTCTCTTGCTTTTGCATCGGATATCGGCTCCCTGGTGGTCATTGGGAGATTTCACGACTTGGGCATAACCGATGGATTCTGGGGACTTCTTTGGTGGTCCAGTGGCTGGGTTCCATGTTTGATACCTGGTAGGGGAACTAGATCTCAAAGGCCGCCCAGACCAGCTACAGCCAGATAAATTAGAAACAAACAACTGTAATGATAGGTTCTGCAACTACCAAGTCTATTCAGAGCTTGAGTGAAATCACTTGTGTCTAATACTAATGTAATATGTACAGCAATTTATTGTTAACCATTAAAAATTAAAAATCACCAGTGATTAACTTTATTATTATTTTTTAAAATTTAAAAATTTATTTATTTATTTAGGCCGGACTGGGTCTTTGCCGCAGCATGCAGATTCTTCACTGCAGTGCGCAGACTCAGTTGCAGATGGGGTATTAATTCTGTGACTAAGGCTGAACCCGCAGCACTGGAAGGTGGATTCTTAACCACTAGACCACCAGGGAAGTCCCTTAACTTTATTATTGAACATTCCAAGGCCACAGAGTAAATCAGCTGAATAAATGGCATTAGACAAAGAGACATTGTACCTTGCAATTAGACTATATGTATTCTTTTTCTTTGTTGTTATATTTTTGCAGCTTGCATTTTGGACAAAGGTAAATCTTATTTGTCCAGTGGAACTGATGGTCTGTATTTGTTTCTTCTTCCTTCAGGCAACACATACTACCATTTATTCTTTTGATTCATTTCCCCAGGAAAGCTGAGAAAAAGTTTTATAATGATATTATTGGTTTCGTAACTAGTGTTTTCATTGTAATCCTATTACTGAACCAATGTTGTGATAAATGGTCTGTTTATAAGGGGAACCACTTTTACAAGAAGTAGAAAATTAGACATGCTTCTGCTTTGCAATAACAATAAAAACCACAGTGAAAAAATACTCTCCAGTTTATTCCCATCTGTATCAGCAGGGAAGCTTTAGAAGATGACTTTCTCCCTAAGGCCTTCTAAACACAGTTACTGCCTGTGAGTATCATGTCAAAATGCAGTGTTCCTCCAAATCCAATTCAAAACCCAATCCATTTTAAATTACAGTAACTGTGGGCCCTTTAAGAAAATCAAGCCCTTTAAACCCCACCCCTCTGCTGACTGGTAGCAGTTAAGGTCCTCTCTTTGAATGCAGTTGGTGATAAAGCTAAGAGAAAGGCAACTTGTCTCCTGAGTGTTTCTAAGTAAGCCCTAGAGGTGGAAACTTTAAGATACTATGGGATAGGGAACAATGGAAACTTGTGAAGAATGGAAGCCAGACTGCCTCTTAAAAGATTCTATCACAGTGCTGGATAAAGTGGAAAGAATGTTAAGTCTGGGTTTCCCCCTGTGGTGCTGCTCCCCGCTAGCTTTACTCCTCCATTTCACCCAGCAAGTGAGTTTTCCAGAAGCTGTTTCCAGTTTAATGAGCTGTTTGTCTCCTCTAGCAGATTCCCAAAAGGAAAAGTCAAAGAGAAGAGCAAGTTTCAGTGAAAATTAAACTGGTCACTTCTAACAGTTATTTACATTGGCTGAATGTTTCTGAAGAGCAAAGTCGACTCTTTTTTTGTTGTTGTTCCTGCTACACCAACAGTGACTAATTCAGAAGTCCTTAGTATTAGACTAAAAAATAATTAGAAATTTGGGGTTTAATTGTGGTTGGCATTTTGGAGCCGGCTGCCAGAAAGCAGCCATCTTGGTAAAGGATGATGTCATTTGGAACACTTGGAGGTTTCACTTTATTCCTGGGTACCAGTTTTCATTAGCCATTGAATAACTGTAATTATTAGGCTAAATTTAGTTTTAAAGATAATGGAGGAGCTGAAATAAAAATCATTAAAGCCACTTCTTTATCCTTCCTAACACATTATAAACTTTCCCCAAAGTTCAAAGCAACAGAAAAAACTTCACCCTATTTTCCCTCTACGTTTTGTTTCCGTATGTTTGTTCTGTTGCCTAAGCTTGGGTAATAAAACTAGTCTGGTCGGTTTCATTTTCTGATTTTCATACATAAGTGAAAGCTGTTTTGTGTCAACAGTGTAAAGTGTTAAGAATCATCTCACCTGCTGGGCCAATTTCCTGTAAGCCTTTGTTTGGGAGCGGAGAAAAGGAAATGCAAGTTTTGATTCTGAACTATTTATGCTTTAAAACTAGAACCCCGAATTAGACCACCAACATAATTAATCTGTGTTTAGTTTTGACCTACTTAAGTTTTCTAGGAGTGGGCAAGATGATGGGAAAGAAAATGATGGTTATGTTGCATTCCCACTTGCGTTTATCACTATTCGTATAGCAGAATGCTCTGCCTGCAGTTGCTTTGGAAAACTGGCACTTAAAAGAGATGTTTTAATCCACAAAAATTGTCTTTTTTTTCTTTTTGGATTAGATAAATGTTACTGTCTTAATCCTATTGCCCAACAGGTCCTGGCATTGTCTGCAAAATGCAGAGAGAAAAGAAAAACCTTGCACCTTGTTTAGACAATTGAGCGCAGGGTGCTTTATGGGATTATTAGGAGGAGTAAAGAGGGCGGTGTGTCTCTTCTGCAGATTTTTTCTTAACGAGGTTAACCTGTGGCTCCTGTCTCGTCGCCCTCCTCCGCTCCTTGCAGGGGAACTTTCTGTTCTGTGAGCGCTATCCGAAGCTTCCCAGGCAAGCTCACTGAGAGATCAAACTAAAAGGGCTGCGTGTCTGTTTGAAACAGACAGAGGGAGACAGGAGCACACACGGTCAGCGGAAGATGGGGCCACGGAGTCGGCGGGGGCTGGATGCCCGAGCCGGGCCGACCTTTCCACGTGTCCCCAGCACCTGCGAGGCTAGTGGGGCATTAGGTTTCTTTTTCCCAGGAGCGGGCGCGAGCCCGGAAGAGGCTGGGCGGCCACGGGCTTAGGTCAGGGGGCTGGGAGGCCCTCCCTCAGAACACGTGCGGTTGGCGAGCGGCTGGTGCGGAGGCTGGCCTGGCTTTCCCGCCCGGGTCCGGCCAGCGCGTCCCCAGCCCGCCGGCGGACGCCGGGAGGGCGGCGGCGGGCGAGTCTCGGAGCTTTCCGCCGGCTTAGCCGAGCGGCCTAGCGAGCGCGCCAGGCCCGGCTGGAGCGAGCCCCAGTGCAATACTGCCCGAGCCCGGGCGGGGTCTCTGTTCTCTGGCAGAGGAGGTCCCTTGGCAGCGGGAAGCTCCCTCTCTTTCTCTCGCCGCCGCTCCGAGTCTGCGCCTTGGTGCCAGGCGCCCAGCTCGGCGCTCCCCTGTGCTCGCCCCGGCGCCCACTCATTCGCAGCCCAGCCTTCGCCGCCGCCGCCTCCCTGCTCCTCCTCCTCCGCGTCTCCCCAGCCTGCCGCGGCCATGGCGGACAGCGCGAGCGAGAGCGACACGGACGGGGCGGGGGGCAACAGCGGTAGCTCGGCCGCCATGCAGTCGTCTTGCTCGTCGACCTCGGGCGGCGGCGGCGGCGGTGGCGGCGGGGGAGGCGGCGGCGGTGGGAAGTCGGGGGGCATTGTCATCTCGCCGTTCCGCCTGGAGGAGCTCACCAACCGCCTGGCCTCGCTGCAGCAGGAGAACAAGGTGCTCAAGATCGAGCTGGAGACCTACAAACTCAAGTGCAAGGCGCTGCAGGAGGAGAACCGCGACCTGCGCAAAGCCAGCGTGACCATCGTGAGTGCCCCCCCGGGGTGCGCCGCGGTGCTGACCTCCGCCCGCCCCTGGGAGATGCTGCCTCCCGACCCAGGGCAGCCCCCGGGCTCTTCGAGGCTTCCGATGACCTGCAGCGAGCACACTCGCTGCCAAGACCCGCCGGCCCCAGAGGGTGGAGGGAGTGGGAGGTGTCCTTCGGAGCGGCGCGGGTCTGCCCTCCCCGGGGTCCAGGCCCCTCGCGGGGTCGGGGAGGAGGCTGCTGGGACCCCCCCCCTCCCCCGCCCCACCGACGTTCCCTTGTCGCCCCTGGGGGAGGAGGCTCCTCCGGGAGGAGCTGGAAGCTGGCGGCGTGGCTGGCGGGGGTGGGGGGGCGGGGTGGGACTTTTTCAGTCCTAGTTTGCTTGAGGGGTGCGTCCAGAATCGGGGAGTCCTAGGCTGAGGGAGAGGCAGGAAGCCGGGGCCTGTTCCGGGGGCTTGGCCGCGGGCTGCGGGGAGTGTGCAGCTGGGCTGGGCACTTGGTTGGCATCAGGACGGCGCTAGCTGGATCGCCCGGGGAGGGGGCGGGAGAGAGTGGCCGGGAATCCGGGAAGTGCAGTTTTTCTGGCCAGGATCGAGAGGGAAGGGCGGGTACCGGAGCTGATGCTCCCACCTCCATTGGAAGTCCTTTCCCTGGGTGGGGGGTGGCGGAGGCCGTGTACTGCTGGGATAATGCAGCATCTTATCCTGGCTTGGACGGAGCGAAGGGTATGAAGCCTGGACCGGCTGAAACCAGGGTGGAGGGGATCGACTGACTCCCTCGCCGATCAAGAGGGAGTTGTTGTTTTTTGGTGTGTGTGTGTGTGTGTGTGTGTGTGTGTGTGTGTGTGTTGCGTGTGTTTGGTTCCTTGGCGGTGGAGTGTCTGTCTGGGGGATATTTTGGTTCGGCGTCTAGATACTTGATGGGAGTACGGGCTGTCTGTTCTGTTTCCACCTGGTCCCCGGAGGCTCCCCCAAAGAGGATAAGATTAGGTGTGTAGGTCTCCCTTCTCGTGTAGCAGGCCTTTAGAAAGGCCACTATTAGCTGTGATGAGGCGAAACATAACTGGGAAAAGTACAGCGTGTGCCCTCACCTACTATCCCTGCCGGCTAGCCACATCATTAGCATGCAGAATCCCCATACAGGCAACCCTGTTGAGATCAAAACAGTTTCCCAGCCAGGAGGAGAGAGGAAAATGTCAAGAAAGCAAGGAGATGAATTGCCATAGTTACTCCACAATAGCTGATTAGGTTGAACCCTCAGATGGAGAAAAAATCGTGCATTCGGGAATCGATGGAAGATCACAACTCTGCAAAGGAAATGCGGCAAGTTTAGGATGCCCCTGTACCAGAAAAAAAGTCTTCAGTGGAGGATGGACTGTGTGTATCCACCGCCGCCCCCCGCCCCCAACCCCGCCCTGTGCTGGCTTGCTCTTGGGGACTGGATGGCATTCTGAATTTGCTTAGAAAGCAGGTTTTCACCAAAGTTTCATTGGGATGGGCAGCCTAAATTGCTGAAAAGACATTGCTGAAAGACACCCCGCATGCTCCGATCCAGCTCTGGCGAATGGCATTGGAGCAATATTCAGACTGTAAAGTTCTTGAAGTGCCCTTTTGGTAGGATGGGGAGGAATTTGCAGAGGCAGCCACTTCCAAGCCTCTTCTGGAGCCTTATTGGCTGAGAGAGATGTCTTTGGTGAGTGGAGGTTTGAAAAGAGGGGGAAGTTGGTGGAAGCAGTTTATTTAAGATTGGAGTTAGTGAAGGAGAGGGTGAGTCTGGTCTCTTGGAGAATGTGAACCACCAAAAGTTGTAAAACTTGCATAAAATGGAATCTCTGGCTTCTTGCATACTGTGTGCAATTCAGGCTGTTTTTGTTTGGGAAGGAGGATGGCGGGGTGGAGAGACTATGAAAAGGTTAGCTGTTTGACACTTGACCATATTAAAAGTAGGTCTGTAAATTGTACACAGACACATTCATTCCTGGTGTGTAAGATCACAGGCCACTGAACACTTGGCATGAAGAGTTGTGCGAGGTGGTGGCTTCCTTCGAACTTCCCTCAACTAAAACTGACATCTCACCAAATATGCTTTGTGAAAACTTTTGCGGCCTCACTGAGTCAAATTTTAAAATTGTTTTGGATGACAGCCTATAGGTACCAGAAGCCTCTCCATTCTTTAATCTCTGATGAATATATTCAGGGAGATAAATAAAAAGCGCTTGTGGTTTATTGAGTTCCCTAATACTTGGCAGGTGTTAGGCAAATGCAGAGGAGAGATTCCTTTGAGGGTTCTGTTGGAGTTGACTGACTTAGGACACAGATTGTGGTGAGTGGGTTTGACCTTTAGGGTTTGTAATTTGGGAGGAAAAATGTGTGTGACTACATGAAGTAAGTCTGTGGATGTAAGGATTCCACTGAACAACACTGTGCCATAGTCTGTGTCAAGGTTAAGCTGCACGAAGTTTGCTGCTAGCAATCTAGGAAGTTTGTGAAAAGACTTAAATATTCAGTTAAGTGAAGGCCTTGGTAGATTTCTCACTAATTTTATTTGAAGAGAAGATGGTACCAGAATCCTGTATTTGTCTTCATGTCTCTTACTAGTTCCTCTAATTATGATATTAACTTTAATATTTTTGAGCACAGAAGGTGATTGTGGATGTCTTTTCCTTGAACATATTCAACAAGGTACCTTGCTGATCAGCTACACCCTGGGAAGAGAGAGGTGTTGCTTTTTTTGGGGGTGGGGTAGTTTTAGGTTAGCAGCAAACTTAAGCAGAAGATACCAGGATTTCCTAAATACTCCGGCCCTTCTTCCCCTCCTCCATTATCAACATCTCCTACCTGAATGGTACATTTGATACAACCGATGAACCAACATTGAAGCAACATAATCACCCAAAGTCTACAGGGTTCACTCTTGGTATTGCACATTCTATGGGATTGGGCAAGTGTACAATGACTTGTAGCACCATGATAGTGTACAGAGCAGGTCCAGTGCCATAAACATCCCCCGTGCTCAGCCTTTTCGTCCCTCACTAACCCCTGGCCACCAACCAATCTTTTTTCTGTCTTCCATCAGTTCAGTTGCTCAGTTTTATCCGACTCTCTGCAACCCCATGAACTGCAGAAGGCCAGGCTTCCCTGTCCATCACCAACTCCTGGAGCTTGCTCAGACTCATGTCCGTGGTGTCAGTGATGCCATCCAACCATCTCATCTTCTGTCATCCCCTTCTCCTCCTGCCTTCAGTCTTTCCCAGCATCAGGGTCTTTTCCAGTGAGTCAGTTCTTCATGCCAGGTGGCCAAAAGCATAGTTTTGCCTTTTCCAGAAAGTCATATAGTTGGAATTATACAGTCTGTAGCCTTTTCAGATGGACTTCTTTCACTTAGTAAGGTGCATCTGAGTTTCCTCCCTGTTTCTGCATGGCCTGATAGCTCATTTCTGTTTTCTTTTTCGGCTGCACTGAGTCTTTGTTGCAGCACGTAGGCTTCCCGAGTTGAGGTGCAGGCTTAGTTGCCCTGCAGCATGTGGGAACTTAGTTCCCTGACCAAGGATTGAACCCACGTCCTGTGCATTGGAAGGTGGATTCTTAACCACGGGACCACCAGGGAAGTCCCTCCTTTCCTTTTAACATCCAATGATATTTCTTTGTTTGGCTGTACCGCAGCTTACTTATCCATTTAACTACTGAAGGACTTGACTTGGTGGCTTCCAAGTTTTGGCAGTTAGGAATAAACCTGCAGTAAACTTCTGTGTGCACATTTTGGGGTAGACAGAAGGTTTCTGCTCATTTGGATAAGTAGGGAGGAGCTAATTGCTGGTAGTAGGGTGAGAGTATTTTCATTTTGTTAAGAAACTGCCAAACTTTTTGGAGTGATTGTACCATTTTGCCCACCAGCACTGATGAGAGTTCCTGTTGCTCCACATCCTTGCTAGCATTTGGGTGTTACCTGTCTTGGATTTTGTCCATCCTAGTAAGTGTGTAGTGATATCTCATTATTGGGCCCTCATTTTTTAAGCCAAGTCCAAAGGCCAATAGAAGTTCTTAACCAGCAGTCATTTCTGTCTTTTTGTAGGTACTTGTAGGTACTTATTCTAGTCAAGCTACCCTTTTAATAAATGATCGGTTTTGTGGTCTGTATTCTCCAGGTAAACATCATCTGTGGGGAAGAATCAACTGTACAAGGTCCTTCATCCTTGTCTACAAGTGTCCACTGCCACAGCTTTCCCCTGGTGTGTTTTATTTGGGTTAGTGGTGGAATGGAATGTTTTGAGTGATTATCCAGTTTCTCCCAGTAAATCAGCAGTGGAGCCAGACTGCTGATTATCAATCATAACTTCTTCTTTGGAGTGGAGAAAATAAACAAACAAAACAAAACAAAAAATGCTCAGTTACACTGTTGAGTAGCTTTTAGATGTTAGGCTTGATCTTTCTAACTTGTCCTGTGGGTTAAAATGTAATAGGAGATTATCTGAGTCAACATAGTGAGAGGAATCCAGGGGTCGTGGTCTCTGAGAAGTTGAAATGTAATTGTGGGCAATAATTGAATGGCTTCTAAGTTCTGGACTAGTTTCTCTAAGTATAAGCAGGGTCTTATTCCTGGGATGCTAGCTCACCAAGGTGTGTTTTCTGGACCAGCTCAGACCTTTGCCATGTGTTTGGTTCGGAAGTAAAGGCCCATGACAAATTACTAGAATTTAAGTATCTTTTTCTATCTATAAAATTAGTCTTTCATTATAGAAGTTGAGGGAAATAGAGGAATACAAAGATCTTCTGAAGTTATAGAAGAAAAATGTGTTGGTATTGCATTTAGATTAGAAAACTTGGCTATTTTAAATATCCACAGTGTAACAATTTCATTAACCAATAAAAGCCACCATATAGTTAATGTTGTGGATTTCGGATTATTTACTCTGGAAGCCCAATAGACTATTTTCCATTTCTTAAGACTTTGTTTTGGCAGATTATGAAGCTGTCAGAGCAACATCGCCCTTATAAAAAGGGGTAGTGTGTGACTTTTTTTTTTCCTTGCTTTTTTTCCCCCCCTTTAGATTCTAGTGAAAGCACCCAACTTTAGATGCAACTTTGAGAAAAGTATGACCTCACAGTTAGGTCTGATTATACACAAATCCAGCCTTCTTACAGAGGCTATTCTTAGATTTCTTCCGTGTGTTTCATATATTCTCTTTGTATTTGATTTTTTAAAAAGCCCTATAAAAGTGTAGAGGAGGTCAAGACAGTCTTTTCTAGTGCTTTTATTTATTTTGCTGAGGATGGGGAACAGTTCAGAGAATCACCAGTATCTGGTTTGTGGTGACTTTTGTTCAAGACCAGAGACACTGGTCTGGAGCAGAAATCTGAAGGGACTGTTGCTTGCTCAGACTTTCAATGGCTTCCATTGCCCTCTGGCTCCAGGTGAACTTTTTGTGGTTTACCAGGCTCTCTGTGATCTGGCCCCTGCTTGCTTCAGCGACACACCCCTCACATTCTCAAAGCTCTCACTCTGCTGAACTACTGGCTCCTGAATCTCAGTAGGTTTCTCTGGCTTCTCTAAGACGTACCTCCTTGCCCTTAAATGTCCTTCCCTACCCTTCAACTTGTGAATCCAAACAGACTGTACTTCCTTCTGGCCTCAGTGTGCACTGTACTGCCTCTCTGCCAGCCACACGCTGGGTTAGTTGCCCATTCGTGAGACCGCTTCCTCTCCAGGCCCCCAGCATGTAGGTCTCCCCTTTGGGAGCAGAATTTGCCTTGTTCACTTCCATTCTTTGGTGCCTGGCATGCAGTAGACACTCAAGGGTATGTTGGGCTGACCTCAGAGGCATTAAGTGGTGAGGATTTGTTTTGTTTTCTCCTGGGTGAGGGAGCCAAGACTGTCTCCAATCCTTGTGCTCCTAGAGCTGCTCTCCTAACTGTGTCAGCAACAACAGCAAACACCATCTTCATCCTTGTATGGATGAATGGATACACTGTCTACTTTGGGGGACCGCCTCAATTAGTGTGTCCCAAACCTTTGCCTTCTGGTTATGGGTGATATTGTAGGCAACCTTGGAGCTCATACCTAGGCATTCATGATATGTTTTCACCTCTAAAAGGGGACACAGTGTCTTTGGGTTCACTTTTCCAAGGGTTGTTTGAGCAAGGCTTAGGGGAGAAAGTGGCTCTGTTGGAGGGGTTCAGATTTGCCACTTCTGTCTTGTTGATGGTGACAGGTCACTCCAGGCATTCCTCATAACCTTATTTGCTGTTGAAATGCCCCATGGCTGCTTCTGGAAAACAACCTGTGGGCCATCACGGAGAGGAGGTATCAGTGCAAATAGCAGGCACCTGAAGCTCCAACTGGGGCAGTATCTGCAAACAGGATGGTGAGATTTGTTGAATCCTGGTGGATTTCCACGTGTGGCTTGCAGAGTGGATTTGGGGAAGGAACTAAAAAGCCTCTTGATGAAAGTGAAAGAGGAGAGTGAAAAACTTGGCTTAAAGCTCAACATTCAGAAAACTATGATCATGGCATCTGGTCCCATCAGTTCATGGGAAATAGAGGCGGAAACAGTGGAAACAGTGTCAGACTTTATTTTTGGGGGCTCCAAAATCACTGCAGATGGTGATTGCAGCCATGAAATTAAAAGATGCTTACACCTTGGAAGAAAAGTTATGACCAACCTAGACAGCATATTCAAAAGCAGAGACATTACTTTGCCAACAAAGGTCCGTCTAGTTAAGGCTATGGCTTTTCCAGTAGTCATGTATGGATGTGAAAGTTGGACTGTGAAGAAAGCTGAGCGCCAAAGAATTGCTGCTTTTGAACTGTGGTGCTGGAGAAGACTCTTGAGAGTCCCTTGGACTGCAAGGAGATCCAACCAGTCCATTCTGAAGGAGATCATTCCTGGGTGTTCTTTGGAAGGACTGATCCTAAAGCTGAAACTCCGGTACTTTGGCCACCTCATGCAAAGAGCAGACTCATTGGAAAAGACCCTGATGCTGGGAGGGATTGGGGGCGGGAGGAGAAGGGGATGACAGAGGATGAGATGGCTGCATGGCATCACCGACTCGATGGACATGAGTTTGGGTAAACTCTGGGAGTTGGTGATGGACAGGGAGGCCTGGCGTGCTGCAATTCATGGGGTCACAAAAAGTCGGACACGACTGAGCGACTGAACTGAACTGATTGTGTCACACAATGTATACTTGCATTCTTGTTTTCTTCTTCTTCAAATCGTGCATTGCAGCATTTACTCCTAGAAATGCTAATCTGAGCCTTTAGATTCATACAGCCAGGTTGAGGAAGGAGTAAGGTCACCTTCTTTGTTTCCTCATGTACTTTGTCCCTCAGTGGTTAGGTGTTGCTTTTTGTTTTCAATCATAGGCAGTTAGTTGCTTTTATTAATAGATGGATTGAACGATCGTCCGAGCTGGTGATCACAGGTTCAGGGTGTTCCTGCTCAGTGGTGGTTGAAATTTCCCTGACAGGGAAACAAATGCTCTGGAAAGTATTTCTAATAGTCAGGATCTTGGAGAAGTATTAACTTGCAGACTCTTCCTACCTCCCCAAGGCTATCAAATTTTCTTACCTTTTATGCTTGTCAAGCCCACAGCTATAGATTTTATCCCAGTGCTCCAACTCATAAATTGCAAATGTCACTTTGTGTAGGTGTTCTCTTTTAGGGAGAGCTAACAAAGGATTAATAGTTTGATGGCTGTTTAGAATGAATTCACCCCCTTATTATTATTCATCCCTAGATCTGAGGCGTAGGGTGCAGATTAGTGCTTAAAATTCATTTTCATACTCACTTGTTTAATGCTGGGAAATTTTCACCTCTTCAGTAAGGCACAGAACGGTGTGTCATAAATATAGCCTACAACAGGCAGGATACAAGTACTTGGGAACTGCCTACTGGGTGTCAGATACTCCAAAATACCCAGAAGGAATGTAAGGGCTTCTCCAGCAGGATTGCACTTGACTGGTGTTCAGCTTGGCCCTGGCTGGTTGTGGCAGGGAATTCAGAGCAGAGAGAACTGGCCTTCCCTCTCCAGCACTTTGCAGCCCAGAGAGTTGTGAGGTGCGGAAATAACCAACATACAAGTGGAAGCCAGAAAGGCGGTCCAGGCTGACTGGTGCCAAGGTTCCAGGGAGGGCTGGCTTAGCTTCCATCTTCCAAAATGAAGTTCATCTCTTTTGGTGAATATCTTGAAGGGAAACAATGTGTCATATTCACTCACAGTTTAATTAGCTTAGAGTTTATTTTGTAAGGCAGCGATGGAGAGAACTGTTGCTCAATTTGTCTGTGTCCAGGTGGCACTGAAAGGCTTTTTGTTTGTTTTTAATTTTCTTTTAATGTGGTGATGATTGAAAAGAAATGTCAGTGATGTTTTTAATTTCATAATTTACATCTGCCCATAGACAGAAATTATCTAGGTGGTTTTTTCATCTATTCCTATTACACTCTGGGGCCTATCCACTTTCCTTACACAGACATTATTGGATAGACCAAATTTCTTAAATCTTTAATGGAAACTGTGAAAACAAAGACTTCTTAAGGCTAAAATGGATTAGATATACTAGTTTATGGCAGTTGCAAACTCCAGTTTTGTAAAAAAAAAAAAAAAAAGCAGTGTTGATGGATGGGCTAATCTTGCACGCATCTGCTCCAGATCAGACCAGCCTCCATGGGTGCCAGGTGTGTGTCCCGAGTGAGCGGGTTAACACCCTCCGGGGCATCTCGGGCCACTTGGGATCAGATGAGGCCATTCGGTACTGAGGAGCAGAGCTGGGATATTCAGCCAGACAGACATAGCTCATAATTCAAAAAAGTTTTCCATAGAAGGAAAGAGGAAAGTGAAAGAATGAAAACAGCATGGACTAAGAGTGAGCTAAGGAAAGTTCTTAGAAATCTACTACCTGCATGAAACCCTTCATGTGTTTATTTCACTAGTGAACAGAGTCTTGGGCAGTCAAGGATTTTGAGACTGAATTAGAAAAGCTAAAATAGTCCTGAGAGAAAAATTATTTGGTGTTTTAATTATAGAAAGAGCTTCTCAATTTATGAAGTTATTTGCATAGAAACAATTTTTTTTTTCCAGTTATCTTAGTACGCTAACTCAAGTAATAACTTATTCTATTGAGATTTTTTTTTTTTTTTTGGGTTCTTCACTAGGCAGGCCTTAATTTATCTAAACAAAGACATTTGCTAAGAGTCAAAACATTGTGTCTCTGCTTCGTTTAGTAACCTCTGATTATAGAAACACAAAAATTTGAGAGAAAAAAAAATCGGCTAGATGATTTTAACGTCTTTGTTAACCAAAGAGTACAATTTTAAGTGTATATGCTATAAAGTAGCAGTGTGGAGTTCTTTCAGTCCAGGTAACTACCTGGTAAAATGCCATGTCTTTTGAAAAACGTTATTAACTGTTTCACATCATTTTAAACCTTGAGTGCATACAGCTTATTATTTTGAAGTACTGAGGATACAATGACATTTTTTTGGTTGTAATATGTACACAATATAAGTGTTGCCCCTTGGACCATTTTTAAGTGTGCGATTTGGTGACATTAGTTACATTTACATTGCTGTGCCACCATCACCACTATGCATTTCCAGAGCTTTTTCAACATCCCAAGCAGAAACTGTTTACATTAAACAGTAGCTCTTCATTTCCCTCCTACCTCCAGCCCATGGTAACCTCTGTTTCTAGTTTTAAACTTTTTTTTTTTTAATTAAGAAAAAATGGAGTCTGGTGTGCAAAAGCAGCTAGCTGCTTTTTCTTAGTGTTGAAGTTGTGAATTAGGACCTAAAGCTTTAATTAAAATGCTGTTGATATCTTGCTCCAACCTCAGTTTTTGTTGCCTCCTGGCTAATCCATATCTGGTTCTTTTTGGTCATTCAGCAAACATATGATACCCTAGCTCTAGGCTCCACACCATAGGTCTGAATCTGCTCTCAGAGTGGGCAGATTGTGGAGAACTGGGGAGGGACTAATACACAGGGAAAGGTTGTCTTCTGGGAAAGAAAAAGGATTTAGCCCTAGCACCTTGTAGATGATGTTTGCCATTAAAAAAAAAAATCTTATGTTTAATTTCCTTGATAGCATTGCAGATAAACCATACTTTAAGAACGTCTGAAAAAGAAAAAAAAATGCTTGAAATTCTTCCTTATCAGCATTGAACTACTTGCAAGTTTTATGTTGCTATGACAACCGCTCCTGTTTACCCAATGCTTACTATGGCTTGGGTACTGTTGGGAGGGGTTTACTTATATCCTGATTTAATCTGCACCACTGATGTGCAGCCTTACAGATTTGCAAATTTACACCCAGAGACGTTCTACAACTTGGCTGAGGACCTGTGGCTAGCATGGGAACTCTGACCTCAGAGTTTAAGCACAAGGCTCCAAGTTTATGAACAGTTGTGTCTTGATCCTGTTGGGGCGTTTTCCTCTTCGTTGTGTTCCCACACTGTCGTGTTCCTTCATTTAGAGTAGTCAGGGCTGCCCCGTTACCACCGCACATTCCCAGGATGCCAGCCCAGGCCTCAGGGAGTGTTTCCAGGGTTGCAAACTCTCCGCTTTGGAAAGGAAACAACGGTAAAGAGGGCGCCTTCAGTGCGTGGGGTGTGCAGACTTTCCGACTGGCCTCCAGTGTTGGGCCTGGGTCCGTTGCCCCCCTTACCCTGTCTTGTGTTACCGCAGAGTGTGCCACCTCTGCTGATAGCTCTGCCAGCGGGGCCCCCCTCCTCCGCTCTCCCGCCTCATCCCAGGCTGGAACCAGTCTCTTTATACTTAAGTTATAACCTCTACTTAAAAATAGTCTGACGAGCACAAGAGGAGTGGATTTTTTTCAGCCACTGTATTGATCACCCGCTGTATGCCAGGCAGTGCGCCATGGATAGCAGCTGCAAGGAGAGCTGGTGGAGGGCCCCTGACTCAGGCCGGGAGAGGGGCCACAGTCACGGAGGGCTCTCTCTCAGGAGCCATTGTAGAAGTGAGAACCGGAAAGATGCAGTTCATCTAGGCACGGGTGGGAGTGGTGGAAGGAGGAGGCCTTTCGTCAATGTGGGGAAAGAAAGGAAGGTGGAGGCTGGTGAGCAGGGCCTGGCTGCCTCTGCTCTTGGGTCCTTTCTGGGGGCTGATGACAGGAACGGGCAGGGAGGGGGAAACAGTTGGAATGTTTCTGGATATTCAAAATCTGCTCTGGCTACTTAGTGGAGACATTTGTGTTTTCCTTGTAAACCGTGTTATTTGTCATCTATAAGATGATCCGTCTTATCCCATTGGTAATAACAGCTAGGTATATTGGTCTCGCTCTGTGCCTGGCGCAGTTCTAGAACACCTTACGTTCAGGGCCTCACTTGATTCTCACTGCAACCCCTTTGCTTCCTCTGTGTCCTGGATGAAGAAACAAGGTGGAACAGCCTTGGCGTCCTGGCGAAGGGTGCAGTGAGCAGCGGGACAGTGATTTGAGCCAGGTAGTCTGTGATGGTAGCTTGACCAGCATATAAAACCCTGCCATTCGAAGCGTCATTTGCCTTTTTCCCCAGTCTTAGCACAGCTACTGCTCAGTAAAGTTCATGGCATTTATTTGGGGGATGTCCAGGTTGACTTTGGTTAAACTCGCTAATGGAGTATAACATACAGTAAAGCAGGGGTCCCCAACTTCTCAGCCGTGGGCCAGTACAGCAGCAGCATTAGATTAGAAATACAGTGCACAGTAAATGCAATGCACTCGAACCATCCCCAGACCAACCCGCGCCCCCAACCCCCACCCCAGCCCTGTAGAAAAATTGTCTTCCACGAAACCAGTCCCTGGTGCCAAAAAGGCTGGGGACCACTGTAATAAGGTCTCCAAGCTTTGAATGCACAAACTGATGCAAAAGTGCTCAGTGAATTTACCTGTAAATTCACCAGTGTAAATCACTGCTCCATTTAAGATGCACGCTAGTATCAGCACCCCCGACAACCCCCAAAGTTCCCTTGTACTCTGTTCCACTCACACCACACCCCCAAAGTGACTTGTCCTTACTTCTAACTCTGTGGATTAATTTTTTGCTTCTTTTTGAACTTTATATTGTATGTAGCTTTATACAGAATGTATTTTGTATGCGTGCAGATTCTCTGATTTCACATCCTAGTTCCTGCATTGTCTGACATTAGACAGCATCCGTGTTACCTATGGCAGTGATCCTTTGCTGCAGCCTTTGAGCCTCCGTGAACTTACCTGGTAAAACCATAGTCTCTAGGGTTAATACCAGTCTTGCTTCCACCCACTGTCATTACGAGGATCAGATGAAACAGTGCACGTCAAAGTGTTTTGATAATTTCTTAATTATTCTTGTAGAAAATGATATTAAAGATGATTTGTAAACACCCACCCCACACATGTACATACATACTTTTCTCTTGTTCTCCAAAATGTGCTTCAGAATCAAAGGTGTTCTTGATAACCCTGTTTATATGTAATATGATGGTGCGAAAAAATGTCTGAGTTGCTGAGAGGGGGCGATCTCTCTGAGACCTCAGCCTGGGGAGCTCTGCAGTCTGACTTCTCAGGACCTGTGTTTTTCTGATGCTTGGGGATGCCTGGGAGCTAGGCTGATTTCCTAGGGTTTGGTGAGTCCGGATAAAACTGACCTGTGTGGCCGTGCATAAGTAATGAGAGGTAATCAAGTTTCCTAAAAGATCCATTTTTTCTTACAGGCCAGTTGTCGGGCTCTTTCCATTATTTCATGATAAAATACCCAATGTGTACCTTTGCCCAGTTTCTGCCTTTAGCGCCGTGGGCAGCAGGCAGACAGCCTGCTTCTCTGTCGTGTGACTTTTGACCCTTTTCTATAGGAGTGTGAGTTCCAGAGGGTGGACTTTGATGGCGAGACACACGTTCCGCTGCTGCTTAGCGGCTGCTCTGAAGCACAGCAAGCGCAACAGGACTCTTTGAAGCTGCCCGCCTTTGCAGGCTTGCAGTGCCCTGTGCTGGAGGGACTGCCTGGCCGGGGAGTCCAGGGCGGGTTTGTGGAGGTCTGCGGTGGGACTGGTTTTCTGTCTGTCACCCCTGGCTATCTCTGTAGCAGTAGCAATGGCAACCTAGGGGTTTTGTGAAGGTTGAAGGAACGTGCTTTTCACCAGGGCACTGTTGGGGTTTTAGTGCCCTGGTGTGAAGGGTTTTGGTTGTGATGAGAGGGGCCAAGAAGACAGTTGGTGTATTTCAGGAAGTCATAAACAAGTTGAAGTAAGCCTTCTGGGAGCCAGGAGTGCCCTTCCCTCCTTCTCACCCGTCTGCTTCAGCCAAGGCTGCTGGGGTCTCTTGGTTTCTCCCTGCCTCCTTCCCAGACCACTTGGGGGGCCTGCCTGTCAGATTCTTTCAGGTTGAAGGAGATCAGCATTGATGACTTTGAATCCCTGATTTGTGTGGTTCTTTCTTGGCCCCATGCCTTGCAGCTTTGGGTCCTTAGAACCCTATGGGGGATGTGAAGAGGCACCTGGAGTCCACCTGCCAACCCACACGTGAAAGGCAGTAGGCCGCGCTGCTTCTCATAAGTCCCGTGCACTCTTCTTCTCAGATTCCCATGGGTTCCACTGCCCCCCCTTCTTTGTTCTTTAGCTTTAAGTTGATGTGTTGCAGATTAGCATCCTCCATAAGGCTGTCTGTGTGAATCATCCCTTTTTCCCTTTTATTCATTAACTCTTTTCTGTTTTTCCACACCGGGGTTCTTGCAGACAGTGTGGTATAATGAAAACTCAGAAACCAGATAGGGTTGCCGCATTCAGCAAAAATACAAGATGAGGAGCCATGTTTAAATTTCAGGTAAATGATGAGTAGTTTCTTAGGGTATATGTGTTCCCACTGTGGAACATATATGTACTAAGTGGAATATATATGTGCTAAAAAAATTATTTGTAGTATTTATCTGAAATGCAAACCTAACTGGGTGTCTTTTGTTTTGTTTTGCCTTGCCTCCTGGCATGGGAGATGTTAGTTTCCCAACCAGGGATGGAACCTGACCCTCCTGCATTGGAATTATACAGTGTTAACCACTGGACTGCCAGGGAAGTCCCTGGGCATCTTGTATTTCACCTAGAAATCTTGAAACCCTAAGATTTAGAAAAAAAATCTCAGTTCTGCTCCTGCCTCCGTCTGTGATCACATGGCATCTCACGTGACCCCTAAGCCACTGTATCTTCTCTCAGAAGGGCTCATGGTCTCTTGCACTCAGGTTTGAGGGATAACTGATGAGGCTCGTGAAAGCCCTCAGGACATGTTCAGTATCTTCTTTTTCTGCCTTTATGCAGTGACGGTGGGTTTGCTTCTTGCCTGTCTTCCTTTTCCTCCTCTCTTCCCCTGTGAAGCCAGCCCACTGTCCTCTCCTTTAGTGTGGCTGGCTTTTTCTTTCTTTTTGGCTTCCGCTGGCATGCAGGATCCCAGTTCTCTGAGCAGGGATGAAACCTTGCCCCCTGCAGCGGAAGCGCATGGTCTGAACCACTGGGCTACATAGTGCAGCTTTTTGCGTCTTCTCAGGGTATCACCTCCTCTCCTTCCTCAAGCTGCTTTGAATTCGCTTTCACTTTTTCTGCCCTTCCTCGACCAGCTTCCTTTTTTCTTTTTCCCTGGAAGCCGTCTTTGACTGTATGTCTCAAGTAGCTCCCTTTATTTGGCCGCACGTTACCAACCCTCTTCTTCAGTTTCTCCTTTCCTTCTGAGCCTATACTGACTCAGGGAGGATGGGACCCTTTGGCCTCACTGAGGGGGCCAGGCAGCACACACATATCCTTTCGGGGCCTTGGTTTTCACCTCGATTTGCTGAGAAAGGCTTATTGAGAATTCAGGGGGTGCAGGCTGGCAGGCTGCCTTTGGCCCACAGGTGAGTAGTTTGGCTTCAGATTTTGGAAAGCCCTTGGAAAGAGCGGTCTTAGGGAAGGAAAGTCACAGATGCTCTCGCCTGCCTTGGGCAAACCTCCCTGTCAGCTTCCCAGGCTGACTCATTTTGTGCCCTGATGGCGCTTGGGTTTGAGACTGCTGAGCTCTGCTGCAGATAATGACTGATGCAGCCAGCGTGCCGTCCTTCGTTGAGCTCTTGAAACAAAGCCACAGGGCACAGTTGGTGCAAGTCTACGGACTGGGAGAGCAGGGGTAGAGGGAAGTTACCTTGCCAGTCACTGGATTGGCAGCCCTTGTTCTGAACCACTGTGTTGTATTTCTGTGACCATGTGCAGCTGTGAGGGTCTGTGAAATCCCTTGCAGGAGTTCACAGTAGACTAGAGCACAGTTTGCTTGTCGATTCATAATCTCCAGTCCTTACCCTAGATTCTCTATTCTTGGGTAGTGAATCCTTAGATTGTGTTTCCTCTCAAGGATCATTCTTTTTTTTTCATTTCCTGAAAACTGGGTTCACATCGTAGTGGGTGTTGAGCCACAAGACAAAGCCAAGCCAGTGATCCACAGAAGGAAGGATTTATTTGCAGCAAGTAAGGAGAACACCTGGGATCCTCCCCAAAGCAGCGAGTCCCCAGTAGCAAAATTGGGAAAGTTTTAAGCTAAGGGTACATGCATATTCAGGGCTTTCCAGGCGGCTCAGAAGGTAAAGAATCTTATCTGCCTGCCAATGCAGGAGACCTAGGTTCGATCCCTGGGTCAGGAAGATCCCCTGAAAGAGGAAATGGCAACCCACTCCAGTATTCTTGCCTGAAAAATCCTATAGACAGTGCAGCCTGGCGGGCTATGGTCCATGGGGCTGCAAAGAACCAGACACAACTTAGCGACTAAACAACAGCAACGTTTATACCTGTGAAGGGGCTGGGGCAGAGGATTCAGTGTAGAATTGGGGCAAGGTTTAACAAGCGTCTAAGCTTTAGCTGATTGAATTTGTGAGGGTCAGGAAAGGTCAACTTCATCATTCCATCTTCCACTGGGTTGAGGCCTTTGTTCTTGCAGAACTCAAAGATCAGTATCAGATTGTAATATATACCCCTCGAGGAGGAACTGGGATTCTGTATATCGCTGGATTGTTGTTTCTTGACTGCTTTTCCTTTGTTCCTGCTTCCCTCACTTCCCTTAAGATCTTTAATTACTGAGAGCTGTTCAAGTAAGGTCATATGTATGGCCAGGCTTAGATCACAGAGTGGCTTAAGCCAAAAATGGCTTTTCATGTCAAGAGAGCCGTGGCTGGTTCTGTTTCTCCAGGAACCCCCTATTCTTATCTGCATACACTGTAAAGATGTTTCCAAGAGTTTTCTCTTCCTGTGCATGGCATCTTTATAAATGATTAGGTATCCTTGGCATTCATTTAAGTAAGTTTAGTTTGGGGGCACCTACTAAGTGCCAGCTATATGCTTGAGGTGTCCTTTGAGGAGCAAAGCAGGGTATAAGTAGTGAGTGAGTGCCGTGCCCTGGGTGGAGGACATCCAAAGCCCAAGAAGACTTTGTGAAGGAGCTCAGAGGCTGCTAGGAAACTGGAGAGAAAGTGAGGACCATAGCATGGTTGAAGAAAGATGGAACCCCTTTAGGGTTCACACAGGAAAATAGACCCTGTAGAGTAGGAGGGAGAGAATTCAATCTGGGGAGTTGGTTATCCTACGGGTAGAGTCGCTGAGAATAGAACTCACCAGGAGGTGCAGTGAGACAGCCCAGGGGATTGGAGCAGCAGTACACCACTCCTCTGGAGGACAAAGGGTGGAGGTGGTGTTATCAGAGCCCAGGGCCGGGGTCACTCAGAGAGAGAGCTGGAACCACGAGGGCCTTGAGACCAGAATGCTGCCCAAGGTGGGGAGAAGAAGGGAGAAATTCCCCCACCCTCCCTTTTCTAGCCTCTTGCCTGTGCTTTTCATTGGCTGAATTTGGCTGGAAGCCTGGAAGTCTCTGACTTGAGGGAGCGGGGAGATGAAGCCTGCAGAGGTTTCCCCACCTCCCTTGCAGAGCAGGACAAGGGCAGTGCGGGACTCTTGGGCCAGACCAGTGCAGAACCGGCTCAGCAGAAATGAAAGTGCAATGGTGACGGTCGATCGGGGTGGTTGCTGAACGCTTCACAGATGACAGGATGTTGGAGGACTTGGAGGTTTTCGTTCCCTCTGGAGGAGGTGAAGGAGCGAAGGGCATTCCAGGGAGAAGGACCTGCATGGACCAAGGCCCGGCAGCCGGAATCGCAGGCAGCTCTGAGTGGCTGCAGGGGTGCCTGTGGTCTTGTTCCTGTCCCTCGTTCTTCTGCCTCAGAAGCCGCTTCCCCAGAGTGCTTTCTCCCGTCCATGTTCTCATTTATGACTGACGTGATTTTGACACAGGGAACGCCTGGGTGGGCAGCTCTGCTCCCCGAATATCCTCAAGACCCACTGCCTCCTTCACAGGACACACGTGCTTTCACAATGCTCACGCCTGGGGTGCTTCACAAGTCCCAGACAGCAGCAGTTCAGGGCCGATGTGAGTTACCTCTGATGCCTGGGACCTGTCACGCCCCCAGGGCTCTGATAAAGATGCAGATGCTTGGGAGGAAGAGCTGTTCGTGTTAGTGACTTTCAGTGACTTGTCTCCGAGCCCTGAATGACTGGCACTCAGTCATGCTGTTAGAATACACTTCTCACATCGCCTTGCTGTGAAATTCGTTTTTTTATGATGATAGAAGATATTGTTGAAACTTTCTTTATTATGGAAAATTTCCAGCATGCAAAAAGGTAGAGTGAAAGTACAAACCACCCAGCTTCACCGGTGACCATCACAGTCAGTCTTCAAGTGATCTCACCCAGAAAGTTTCATTCATATCTCTGATAAGGGTTTTATAACGACCACACCATTGTCTCATTTATTAAAAAAAAAGTAGTATTTCCGCTAGTACATTTATGTTTGAAAAGTCAACAGCAGAGAATTTTCTGGAATCAGATGTGTTATCCTTGCTTCCTCTCTGCTTTGAAGCTTTACCCGTGTGACCTGAGGCTGTTGGCCCCAGATGGAAATCTCTTTCTCCTTAGTGCTGCCGACAGGCTCTGGGACCTTTTACCTGTTGCCCTGTTTTTCTCGGTACAAGCATCTCAGTCATGCCGCCGCTGCCTCTCCTCAGGAAGGTATGTGGACTGGCTTCCCACACAGGGGTGTGAGTTTCAGGTCACCCACCATCCTTGTGTATGTAGGGTGAGAATCTTGGCATGCATTCGCGGCTCTGCTGCAGGAAAATCTCGCAGTCTTCCCCTGGAAGCTTGAGCTGGGAAGCGTCTGCCGAGCCTCCTGGGAGGAATCATGCTGTACATAGCAAGGTGGGCCGGCATCAAGGACTTCTAGAAAGTCTGGCGCAGTGTCGGGTGTGAGGCCACTCAGGGTTCGAGAGCCCCAGACGGGAAGCCGTGGGCAGCATCTGCAGGCAGATGGCTTCTGGACAGGTAGAAAATGAGCATCCTGGTGCAGAATCTCCAGCTAGAAATCTGCAGCTCGTGCAGCATCCACAGAATGGATGCTGTACTCACTCATTTCTCACTTATTTCTTAATAATTATTCTTATTTCAACTCAGTTATTTCTCTGCACTCTCACAGCAAAGTCTCTTCAGTGGGAGTCTCACCTGAAAAATAAAGGACCTGGGGCTCCAGGGGAAACTGAAATTCCTGGCCAGGGAGGGGTGCTAATAAGGGGAGCAGTGGGATTGCAAGGTAGCGGCCTGACTCCCAGGCAGAGGTGCTTTCCATTTGGTCAGCTCTTCATCAGAAAAGGGAAAAAGGGGGATCTGTTCGTTCAGCACTTAGAAACAAGGGGAACTGAATGGAGCTTTGACAGTAATTCGTGAAGGAGAGTGAGGTGACCAGTAGCGAGTGTTCTTTTACCAAAAATTACCCAAATACTTGCCAGACCTCTTGCCAGCTAGGACCAGTCCACGTGGGTAATGAAGCCTCAGTGGGGGTTGGGGCAGGATGGCCAGGCCCTTCAGTTATGTGAGTCTAGGAAAAGAAAGGGTGGGCGGTCCCAGCTGTTGACATCCAAGGGATGATCCGCATTATTGGACTCTGCTCTTACGTCAGCTAGTGCTTAACGTGGGCCACTGACTTGGGGGGCTTGGGCCTCTGGTGACTTTCAGAGCCGTTGCCCTTTGTGGGAATCATTTGACCTCTGCAGGCAATAGCCTTTCACTTTTCAGTGTGTGATTCCCAGACTTTGCTCTCCAGGTAAGTCACCTGGAGAACTTAACACATCCCAACACCTGGTGTCACATCCTTCAAAGTCTGGGGATCAGAGCCAGGTGTTACTTTTGTTCCTGTTGTTTAAGGTTCCTAGTTCAAAGTTGCTTTGGACCCAGCAATAAAATCTAAAAGTATACATTTGTGAGAATATTAATCTCATCTGAGGCTTGAGGGAAAAAAATGTGTGTGTGTGGTCCTTTTGTCCAACTCTTCTTGGCCCTATGGACTGGCCTGCCAGGCTCCTCTGTCCATGGAATTCTCCAGGCAAGAATACTGGAGTGGGTTGCCATTTCCTACTTCAGGGGTCTTCCTGACCCAGGGATCGAACCTGCAGCTCTTGTGTCTCTGGCATTGGCAGGCAGATTCTTTACCACTAGCACCTGGGAAGCCTTGAGAAAAAATACTGCCCCTTTAGGCAGTTCTTCTGTGTTTTTTTCCCTATTGGTTATTTTTTCTCAGCTTTATTGAAGATGGAGTTGACATAAAACGTTGTGTAGGTTGAAGGTGTTGATTTGAGAGACTTTTATATTGCAAAATGATTAACTGCTATACCATCAGTTAACTACCTGCATGGCATCAGTCATGTAATTATCTAAAATGTTCTTTAAATTGTTTTTTTAAATTGTGTTTTTTGAATAGCAGAGGCAGGTCATTATATGCTTTCTCCTTTTTTACACAAAAGGTGGTTAATTGAGTCTTTGTTCAGTGCCTCTCCCACTTAATTATATTTTGGAGATTTTTCGTAACGATCCGCTGACTGCTTCCTCGTTCTTTTTTACAGTTGCATAGTAATCCATTGTATGACTGGCTCTTATTTTGGGTGTCTCACTTGTTTTCAGTCTTTGGTCTCAGAAACAATGTTATGATGACCTTGAACTTGGATCATTTTCTATATGCGTAAGTATATTTCTAAGGGGATACATTGCATTTGTTAATGCTTACCTGCCACATATTACACACTGGCCACTCTCTTAGACCATTTTCTTGTATTGGGTCAGTCCTCACATTCGTCTGGGAGGTAACCAGTATTATTACCTCTGTTTTACAGATGAAGAAACTGAGTCTTAGAGTAGGTTGGGTGATTCGCTCAAAGTCACACCCCAGAGAGTGGCAGAGTCAAAATTCACACTTAGGCAAGTTAATTGCAGAGGAGTTCCTTTGCTCTGAGATACTGCCTTTCTGGGTAAATTCCCAAATGTGACATTGTGGGGTCAGATGCACTATGCATGTGTAATTTGAATAGATGTTGCCAAATTGCCTTATACTAATTTATTTACACTTCCACGTGCAGGGTATGAGAGAGGGTGTGTGTGGCCTGTACTTCATTTTTATCAGACTTGAATTTTTGCCAGTCTGGTAGATCAAAAATGTGATGTTGACATAGTCTCTGCATTTCTCTCAAGGAAAAATGGGTCAGCGTCTTTTCATATGTGTGGAAGAGTATTTGGACTTCCTTTCCTGTAAATGCCTAGTTATAGTCTTTCTCATCTATCTTCGGGGACGTTGGTCTTCCTCTTACCTATTTTTCTCAATACTTTGTTTATTACAGAGAATTGCCCTTTTTTTTTTTTTCTAATTTCCAGTTGCAAGAAAATTTCCCACTTGTCATTTATCTTTTGACTTGGCTTTGGTGGGTTTTTTTTAAGCCACGGTGAAATATGTTTATGCTTTCTTAATGCTATTTTTAATCTACAGGAATTACTGTTATGATATTATGGTAAAACTACTGTATATTTATGCTTTGGGGAAAAAAGTAGGACAGATTATTGCGATTTTGTTTGAATAGTAAACAGTACATTTAAAAGGGATTCAGAAGACATCATAGAAGAAAACGTGCTAGATACTCGAGTTCCATTAAACTTGAATTCACAGCTGAATAATAGAGGCACATCTGCTGGTGTGCCTCATCCTTTTTAAAAAACGTTTTTATTGGAATGTTGTTGATTTAATAATGTTCTCCACGTCTTCCTCTACAGTAGCATCGTATATTTCATGTAAGATCTTGAATTAGGAGAAATCCTCTTCTGTAAGGGACTTGTCAATTCCTGAATTATGTGCATTTTGGATATTATTACTGTAGCCATTTCCTCTCTCCAGAACCTTCTTAAATGACTTGCCATCTAATTGGCATTATTTCTCTCCTGGTCAGTTTCAGACTGTTCATCTGGTGGCTTTATTTTACTCTGCTTTATTTTCCATTTCCCCTGCTTTAAAGAGAGGTTAGAAGCTCTGCACCTTAAATTTAATCATCTTCCATATTGACCGATTAGCAAGTCATCTTTGTTCATCTCACAAATATTTTTGAGGATAGGCCTTGTGCCGGCTACTATACTGGGCTCTAGGAGACAGTCCTTGAGTCTTGGAGGTCATATTCTAGGGGGAATAGACATCAGACATCTAACTTTAAGTAATAGAATTAAAATTGTGATAGATGCTTTAAAAGATACGCCTGTGGTTCTCAGAGGATATGATAGGGGAACTGAACAAGTGTGGGGCAGCCCGGCAGAGTTCCCCAGAGACGACGTGTAGGCTGCCGTCCTCTGAAAGATGAGTAAAAGTTAGCTACACAGAGGACTGGTTAAAGATGTTCTGGGCCAAGATAACAGGCCATGCAAAAATCCTGAAAGCAACAGCAGCAGGGTGAGTTTGAGGAACTGAAAGATGTGTGATCAGAGCACGATCTGGATGTGGGCTGAGGAAGGATCTGGAAGTAGGTGGGGCCCACGTTGACGAGGTTGACAGTCTGCCTCCTACACTACTGAGTTTTCCTTTAAGTAAACCTTGACCACTTAGCGAAATCTGTAAGATGTCCATTTGAAGAGAAGAGAGACCTACTCGTTAGCTTTGCTTTCACATTTCTGAGCTGGAGAATACCTTCAATGGTGCTTATTGCTAATCTAATGCTCACTTTTACAGATGAGAGACCAGGGAAAGCCAGTGACTGGTAGGAGTCCATGCTGGTAGCCAGTGTCAGAACTTGAACTTTGGGCTCCTGGTTTGTAGACGGTGTTCTTTGTACTCGGCACTTCCTCTTCCCTTAGAGAACATGTGTTCTGTCTAAAAATGGAAATGTGTTTTGATGTGCAGTTTTTTTCTGATTCTCATGAGAACGCTTATGAAGGTATGAAAAGTAAATCCTTTAAGAAGTTCGTTGACTGACATTTATTAAAAAAAACACCATGCAAAAGGGGAGACTGCCTTCTAGATGGAGGGGTCTACTGAGACTATGTATGTGCCTCTAATCTTACAGCTTCTGTATATGCTTTATTATCTAGAACATCTAATTCAAGTAGCAGTGCTGGGATATGTATCTTTTAAATCGGGAATAGGTGTTTATTCTAGGGTCTGTGCCAATCTAGAACATTCTTTGGATGAATGAATTTGGCCTGCAAAAATGGCATTTTAATCCAGCCTTTTTTAGTTTTTCTTCAGGACATGTTTTTGCCAATCATCTTCATTTTCCAAAGGCCATATGTGGCGAAAAGATTTACTGCTAGCTAAGCAAACCTCCACTTCACTGGAGGACTGAAGAAGGAATAAAGATGGGAGGACTGTCAGTATGTAGCAGATGTGTCCAAAAATGGGCTTTGTCCTTCTTCCCCCTGGTTCACACTTTATTATGTCCCCCTTTGAAGTTAAAGGATGAGTAAGCCTGCTCTGTGCTTTTTCTGTACAAGGGAAGGAAAAAGGGGAGATGGTCAAGGGTATGTTCTTCCTACATCTATAAGAGTCTTAAGTCCTTAGGTGGTGGAGGGCTCGTCCCTGTCCTCGGTGGGATTCCTTGACGTCTTATTAATGTGTTGAGTCCTGTAACCGGCACCTTGATTGAATCAAAGCCTCAAGACCTTCCCTTCTTGAACCCTGTACATTTATCCACCTGTAATGCAGGGGTCACAGAGACATAGGTTTGATCCCAGGGTTGGGAAGATCCCCTGGAGGAGGAAATGGCACCCCATTCCAGTATTCTTGCCTGGAGAATCCCATGGACAGAGGAGCCTGGCAGGCTATAGTCCATGGGATCGCAAAGAGTCAGACACGACTTAGTGACTTAGCACACACGTTTTTGTGCTGTGTTTACCTCTGAAGTGTCTCATGTACATGTTTCAGATCTTGGCTGCTTATGTGGGGAATGGAAAGGAAGTCCGGAAGAAAAGGTGGATTCAGTGGTGTTAGCAGTGAGGTAGGCCAGAGGCTGGCACCAGAGGGGAGGTTAAGGTGAGTGGGGAGGAGCAATTAATTTTAGGGTCTTAGATAGACAGGGGTTAGACATTGGAAATTTCCTTCCTGTTGGGATCAGCTGCCTGGGGAAGTGAGTGGAAAAGAGTCAGGTTATTTAGGAAGTGGTCTGGTCAGCAGAGGGCACAAGGAGCCTGGACAGGACTTGCTTATCAAGGTGGGAAGGTAGAAAGCTGGTTTTTGTATTTCTGCCCAAGACTGTCAAATCTTGCTTCAGTCTATAGATGAAGACAACCAGCAATGTCCTACTGGCATTTTTCCATTTTGTAATCTTTCTTTTCTCCCTTCCATCATTCAATATTATTATTTTAAATATTATTGTCCGTTTTGGCTGTGCTGGGTCTTAGTTGCAACTAAGACTATGCTCCCAACGCAGGAGCCCCAGGTTCCATCCCTGGTCAGAAAACTGGATCCTTCACGCCTCAGAGACGATTGAGGGTCCCAATTGCCGCCTCTAGGACTTGTCAGTTGGGATCCTTGATCTTCACTGTGGCATGCAGGATCATCAGCTGTGGCATGTGGAATCTAGTGCCCTGACCAGGGATCAAACCTGGGCCCCCTGCTTTGAGAGTGCAGAGTCTTAGCCCCTGGACCATCGGGAAAAGTCCTACGTCATTAACTCTTACTAACTGTTCATGCGTTGTCCCTGAGGCTGAGCGCTCTACTGCTGTTCGCTTTGTGGAGGTCATCTGAGGCCCCTCTTTCACTGATAGAAAATGCACAGGCTCCATGTTCACACTGAAAAAACATACATGGTTTTATTATTTTTTAAAGAAAGATGGGTTTAAAAAGTTACATAGTTGGTGCTTTTAGAAATCAAGCCACATAAAAATCAAAGATAGGTCCCCCCTGTTGTGGACCCTAGTTTGTCCTCATAGACATAAATGCTGTCACTAGTTTCTTAGGCAGTTTCTTAAGGGTTTTTTTCTGGATATGTTTTATACAGATGCACTTGTGGGCCTCGGTGGTCCCCGTTAAACCATACGCAGAAGTGGGAGCACACTGTAATGCTGTTCTGTCTCTGGGAGCAGAGACACAACAGAGACAGCTTTTTTCACTCAGCAGCATGTCTCATGAGTTCACCCCTGTTGGCCATAGAGGTGCCTCCTTCTTATAAAGGGTTCCAGTCCGTGGGGTCGCAGAGTCGAACACGACTGAATAACCGACCACACACTCGTTCCTAAGGGTTCCATGAAATGGGAGCTCTGTATTTCTGCAACTCTTACTCTTTCGATTGTTTCCAGTCGCTTGCTTTTTTTTTTTACAAACAAAACCACAGTAAACGTTCTTTTCTTTGCTTTTTTTTTTTTTTTTGGCACCTGTAATAATATTTATTTAGCGACACTGCACAGCTTATGGGGCTTCCCAGGTGGCACTAGTGGTAAGGAACCTGCCTGCCAGCGCAGGAGACATAAGGGACCTGGGTTCAATCCCTGGGTGGGGACGATCCCCTGGAGGAGGGCGTGGCACCCCACTCCAGTATTCTTGCCTGGAGAAGCCCACGGACAGAGGAGCCTGCGGGGCTACAGTCCATGGGGCTGCAAAGAGTTGAACATGACTGAGGCAGCTTTAGCACGCTCAGCTTATGGGATCTTAGTTCCTCTACCAGGGATTGAGCCTGGATCCATAGCAGTGAAAGCCTGAGTTTTACCCACTGGACTGCCAGGAAATTCCCTACAGTAAACATTCTTTTTAAAATATATTTGCATAAATCATAGCAATAGTTGGTGAGTATTTATGGAATAAATATCTAGGGGTTGGGACTGTAGATTCAAGGAGTATGGCTGCTGCTTCTTTTTTTTTTTTTGAGTAGGTTTGATGTTTTTTTCATTTATTTAAAAATGTTTATTTGGCTGTGTTGGGTCTTAGTTTCGGCATGTGGGATCTTTAGCTGCAGCATGGGGAACCTTCTGTTGTGGCTCACGCACTCTCTAGTTGTGGCCAGGGCTCAGTAGTTGCAGCACACAAGCTGTCTAGTTGTGTGGCACATGGGCTGCAGAGCATGCAGGCTCAGTAGTTGTGGCACGCAGGCTTAGTTGCTCGGTGGCATGTGGAATCTTAGTTCCTCGACCAGGGATTGAACCCGCTTCCCCTGCACATCAAGGCAAATTCTTAACCGCTAGACCACCAAGGGAGTCCGAAAGCGTATGTGTTCTTTATATATATATACACATGTAATTTCATATATTAATTTTTGGCTGTGCTGGGTCTCATTGCTGCGCAGACTTTTCTCTCGTTGCAGTGAGCAGAAGCTACTGTAGTTGCCATGTGTGGGCCTCTCATTTTGGTGTTTTCTCCTGTTAGGGAGCACAGGCTCAGGAGCTGTGGTGCATGGACGCAGTGGCTTCACAGTATGTGGGATCTTCCTGGATCAGGGATCAAACCTGTGTCTTCTGAGTTGGCAGGCAAATCCTTTACCACTGAAGCACCAGGGAGCCCGAGTTCGAGTATGTGTTCTTAAATGCTCTTGTGTATTCACTTGGACAGTTTTAAGTCACGCTTTGCTGATTGTCATCTCTCTGCACTTGTTATCCTTTCTTCTTTTCACGCTCTTGTGTGTTTTGGCCTTTTCTTTATCTCTTTCCTTTATTCTTTATCAAGTTTTGAAGGGATTGGTTTTCCTTCAGAATAACTGTCATGTTACTTACCTACCTCACCCCCAAACTTAGCACTAAAAACTCTTCTTTTGTCTCAACAGCGTAGAAGTCAGTGAGAGAACAGAGATAAATTGAACACATGACTTTTATGACCAAACTCTCCTTTTACTAAGATCCTGTGAATTGCTAGATATTGAAAGTTCAAAACTGTTTTTGGAATACCACTCCAGACTTGTCACTAGTGTGACCTCCTGCTTCAAGTGACAGAAAGAGGTGATGGTCTTTGTAAAGTGCTAGGAAACATTAGGAAATTCGTTCAGAGTTTGAGGCTCTCTTCAGAAGTTTGAAGATTTTGAACTCTGACATTGACACATTCAACTTTTATCTGGTGTGTAGTGTGTACAAAGTCAGTGGTTCAGTTTCATTTTTTAAATTTGTGTTGGCGTATAATCGATTTACAGTATAGGTTCAGTTTCACAAAATGAGCTCTGCTCTGGTCTCCATCAATTCAGTGTCATGATAGGAATTTTAGGTCCATGTTCTCAAATATATTTTAGGGCATTTTAAAGTGGATTTCCTCATTACATACACAATCAATTGAATTCACTACAAATTATATAAATCGAACCAGTAAAAGGAACAGTCTTAATATTACGGTTTGGTCAGACAGGACTTATAATTTGAGCAACGTCTCAATACAACTTTCTAATTAGTTAATAATAGTTTCCTATCAGTAACTGTGCTTACATGTGTTCAGTTGACAGAAAAGGAACATGCAGAGAGAGGGAGAAGGAAGCCTGGATTTGTGAAAACAGAGCCATGTGAGGTGGCAGCTCCCGTAAAAGTCCTAGCCCTGCTTCTAGTATCGCTCGAGACAAGTCGGGTCATCAGCTGCGTCCGAGTGGGTCTGTTTTTGACCCTTTGCAAGGTGTCAGTGCTACCCGCTCCCTTGGCGATCATAAAACGGGACATTTACCTCCCAGCCCAGTCCCCCAGCTTCATTTACATTCATGGCTAGACTTCAGTCTTTTGCAGAACTGATGTGTTGTATGTTGTGAAGACTCACAGTGTCTGAACTCAAAGCCTAGGGTCCTGAGGGCATTGCTGGAACAGAGAAATGGAGAGAGCACGCCATGCGTAGTGAAGCCCGCCAGTTGCTAACTTGACATGACCCTTTAGAATCCCTGTTGTTCACTGTACTCTGGGGGTAACAATATATCCCTTTTTTTCTTTTTCCTACTGAGTTACATTTTTTTAAAAAATTAAAATGTAGACAGATCAGGGAATTCCCTGGCTGTCTAGTGGTTAAGACTCTGTGCTTTCACGGCTGTGGGCCTGGGTTCGATCCCTGGTTGGTCCCACAAGCTGTACGTCCAAACAAAAAATGTAGATCAGGGCAATGAACACCTTTATACTGCTCACCTGAGCTCACCAATTTTTAATGTATTAGGATTCTATCACATAAGCCTCTCCATTCCTCCCTTCCTGTCTCTGTCTGTTTCCTTTTGCCCAGCCATCTGAAAGGAGGTTTCAAATATCAGGCCACTTCATTCCTAAGTATTCAGTATTGCATCTCCCAGGAGCAAGGACATGAGAGCGAGGATATTTTTGAGGCTGCCATCCACCCAGTCACACTGTGTCCCCTTTCTGGGGACTCAAAGATGACACTGTTTTCTTAGGTCTTAATACCAAGTAAAGCTCTTCAGCTTTCAGGCCATACCAACTGCTAGGCTGCTAGGACAGTCAGAACTAGATTTTCAAAATGCATAGGACCTGTCGATTAGCATCTGTACAACTTTTAACTTTATTTGACTCTTAAGACTCTTCCCCCGCCCATGACCATTCATATCTCTTTTCCTTTTAAAAATTTACATATTTATGCAGAGAACCCCTGTGAAGCTGAGAATGAATTGGTGAATAAAAATTAACTTGGGACTTCCCTGGCAATCCAGTGGTTAGGACTCAGCACTTTCTCTGCTGAGGACCCAGGTTCAATCCCTGGCCAGAAAACTTTAGATCCTGTGAGCTGCGCAGCGTGGGCCTCCAACCCCTACCCCACCCCTGCAAACTTAACTCGGAGTGAATCTGAAATGGCAGTGTGCCCTCAGCCAGTCCCTCCCAGAGGAACAGGCCCTCATTATCCAACCTCCTCATGCCGCTTCTGGGTCCTCAGGGCAAAGAGGGTGGAATTTCCCCCACCTAAAGTCCCACTGCTTTCTTTTTTTCTTTTGAATATACTGCCTCGATGCTCATCTTAAAGGCATTCTCATCTTAAGTGTCACAGAACGTGTCACACTGCAACGCACCCACACCCACCTCCCAGAGAAATCCCCAGACCTCACGGTCTATTTGAGAGAGCTATGCCCACTGGGGCCTGGAGTGAGCATCCTTTGAGGGTTGCATCTGAGAGAAGTGAAGATGGTAGGAAGGGTCTTGACTGTATGGTACAGACAGCGCTGTGCGGTTTTGAGAATGGGGATGGGTATTACCAGAATGAGTAGAGATGGTCAGAAGGTACAAGCAGCTAGAGGAGCTGGCTGAGACCTGCTGAGCAGGACGAGAGACCCAGGTCAGGGGAAGGGGAGATAAAGGGATTGCAGGTGGGGATGGTCAGATTGTGGGGTTGATCTGCTCAGATCATGCCAAAAGTGACCACCCTCCCTGAGTGTAGGGAGGGGACCCTGGGCAGAGACTGGATGGCAGGGCATCTAGTTTGAATCCACCGTGTTCTGTACACCAGGCTGTGTGCAAGCGTCAGCTCGTGTAGTAGCCCCCACTGGAACCCTATGAAGTATAAGGAGCTTTCCTCATTTACGGATGGAAAAGTTTACGCTTAGAGAGGCTCAGAAACTGGCCGTAAAACGTAGACGTCTGCTGCCTCCAGAGTCTTAGTTAAGTGGAGGCTGCTTTGTGACATGCTGCTTCATCTTTCCCTTAAAAAAAAAAACAAAACTTACTCTGAAGTATAACTTAAATAATTTACACATATGCTAAACGTACAGCTTGATGACTTTTCACAGATTGAAGGTTCTTGTATAACTTTTTTTGACTGCACTGGGTCTTTGCTGTCACGCGCAGTCTTTCTCTAGTTGTGGCGTGCACGCTGCAGAGCACACTGGCTCAGTTGTGGCTGGGGGGCTTTAGATGCTCCACTTGCTTGTGGGATCTCAGTTCCTTGACCAGGGATTGAACCCACCATTTCGAGGGAGAGCAGAGTTGAGTCAGCTGAAAGCTGTAATTGGAAAAGCAGCAGCAGTCATTGACTTCAGCTGAGAGAGGGGATGTTAGGTATTCTGTGGGTTTCACGGTGATTGTCTCATCTCATTCTGTCGTGGTCTCAGAGTGACCTTGTTTGATGTGGATGTTCTATGAAATTGTTCACGTCCTACGGGAGAACATTATGCCCTGGCTGTGTCACATGGGTTTGTAATGTTGAGCTCTGGCTGTGAGCCTCAGATCAGCTCATGGATACTGGGGGCTGCTGTTTTGTTTTGTTTCTCGAGGAAAACTTCTAGGCTTTTGTTTGCCGTAAATCTACACTTTACAGTATGGGTGTTCTTAACATAGGATTGACCTTTGGTAGATACTGATGCCTTAAGATGCTGGATAAGAATTCTGAACAGAAAGTATATTTAGAACATTGCCCTTTGGATTCTTGTTTCCAAGCTTCTTAAGTGACTGGGTTGCCCTGTGTGGACTGGTTTTTAGTGGTTTTAGGTAATCCACGTGAAGTCACATGAGCCTTTGGCAGTTGCTCTTTCACACCAGACCCTTCTCTCCTTACCTGTTGAGTGAGGGCAGTTATAACACTGACCCAAATTTCTTAATGGCCCTCTGTGATGCCGTGTTCTAGGCTCATGAGTGTATCTTGTTATTTTGTCAGTCGCTCAGTTGTGCCCAACTCTTTGCGACCCCATGGACTGCAGCTCACCAGGCTCCTCTGTCCATGAGATTTTCCAGGCAATGATACTGGAATGGGTTGCCATTTCCTTCTCCAGGGCATCTTCCCAACCCAGGGATCGAACCTAGGTCTTCTGCACTGCAGGCAGATTCTTTACCGACTGAGTTACATACCTGCTAATTTATACCGTAAGTAAAGTCGCTCAGTCGTGTCTGACTCTTTGCGACCCCATGGATTATAGCCTACCAGGCTCCTCTGTCCATGGGATTTCCTAGGCAAGAGTACTGGAGTGGGCTGCCATTTCCTTCTCCAGGGGATCTTCCTGGCCCCGGGATTGAACCCCGGTCTCCAACATTGCAGACAGACGCTTTACCATCTGAGCCACCAGGGAATTTATACTGTACTTGCTTCCAAAAAGAATTTGAGGTGGCCAAAGTGATATTCCTTCCCTCTGAGCATTCCAACCACGTCTTTTCCCCCTTTTTTCTTTCCTTTACCTTATGGCCTGGCCTAAATAAACAGTGATGATTGTGAGACAGCTCTTTGCCTGCAAAGAAAAAAAATTTTCGAAAGTTGGGGTGGTTCTTCATCTAAGAAAACTACATCTAAGGATATCCCATGGAAGTACTGAAAAAATTCATTGTCTTTGCTTTAAAATGTTTTTAAATTTTTTTTCATAATTTTTTAACTTAAAAAATTGAAGTGCAGTTGATGTACAATATCATGTTTCAGGTGTACAGCATAGAGGTTCACAACTTTTAAAGGTTATACTCCATTTTTAGCTATTATGAAGTATTGGCTGTGTTCTCTGTGCTGTATAGTGTATCCTTGTAGCTTATTTATTTTTATACATAGTAGTTTGTGTCTCTTACTCTGCTACCCTTAACTTGGCCTTACCTTTCCTTCTTCCCACTGGCAGCCACTAGTTCTCCATATGTGTTCCGATTGCTTGTTTGCTTTCCTTTTTTTTTTCAATACTTATTTTTATTTGGCTGTACCAGGTCTTAGTTGCAGCTCGAAGGATTTCTTGGTTGTGGCATGTGGGACCTTAGTTCTCTGACCAGGGATCAAACCCAGGCCCCTTGCATTGGGAGCATGGAGTCTTAGCCATTGGACCACCAGGGAAGTCCCTGATGGCTTTTCAAGTCAGGAGTAAGCAGAAGTATCTTAGTTGCATGAACCCTGCATTCTGGTTGTTCACGAAGCGTTAGGGGCTTGTATGTCATGTGGGATCCTCTTAGATTCCTGCCCTTTGACAGGGGCAAGGGACTGGGCTTGATGAGCATGTGCTTTTCTAATTTTCTTATCAGAGCATTTTACTTGATCCCTGGCCCCTCCTTTGCTGCTTCAGTGCTTATAAATGTAGCCTTATCTGTGAGCTGCAGCTGTGTGTGACTTCTCATCTGGTTTCGTGGACCAGCATGGGAAACCAGCTAGTGTGAGGGGTGAGTTTTACCTTGCATCATCCAGCATGACCATATTCAAGAAAAGGGAGGGAAAAGAGAGGAGGACTTGGAGCAATTGAATAAGAGCCTCAAACCAATGCAAGGAGGTGAAAGAACCAAGAGGGGAGCTAGAAAGTAGATATTTTGGGAGTTGGGTGGCACTTTGTGTGCATGTTTTGATTTATGTCTTAATTTTATTTTTGTCTAAATATATGGCTGTTTATGCCATTGAAATGCCTTGAAATGGCATCTAAATTCATAAATACCCAGATTTAGTTATGTGTGCTTTTCTGATATTTCAATCTCTGTATTCCTGTATTAATAGCTACTGATTATTATCCTTTTATAGTAGGTTTTACTGTGCCCGATGGCAAGTCCTGACACATCATTTTCAGTACTGTCATGCCTATTATGACTTTCCCCCTCCATGTCACAGCCCTTAAATCCTGTGGGAGTTGTAGTTTGAGGAGAATTAACATCTTAAAAAAATCTCCCGTTTGTCCATTGATTAAGGTTCATATTTCTTTAATCTGCTAGTGAGGTTTTTGAAACTGCTCTCCTTCATTTAGGTTTTGCAGACTTTCCATCATTTTCCTTTTCGGGAAGGTCCCCTGGAGGAGGAAATGGCAACCCACTCCAGCATTCTTGCTTGGGAAATCCCATGGAAAGAGGAGCCCAGAGGGCTGCAATCCATGGGGTTGCAAAGAGCTGGACACAGCTTGCACGCACACGCACATGCACGCACGCACACACACCCTCCAGTGAGGCTTTCAGAAGTGTTTTCCTTCACGTAGATTTTGCAAATTCATCATCTTTTTCTTAGGTACCTTGTTCTTGCCATTATGAGTAGAAATTTTTCTATTTTACTTTGTCATAGTCAGGAAGGATTTTTGTGTTTGTATGTTTTTAGTGTGTTTCTCAACATTTATTGATTGGTTCTCTTGGTTTCTAGGTGGATGACATCTGAAAATGACAGACTCCTTTCTAGCAACTTCTAATCTTTTACTGTAGAATCAGGCCATACGTTTAACTGAACATTTCAGCTATTTGGGGCTCCCCAGGCGGCGCTAGTGGTAAAGAGCCCGCCTGCCAGTGCATGAGACAGAAGAGACCTGGGTTCGATCCCTGGGTCAGGAAGATCCCCTGGAGGAGGGCATGGCAGCCCACTCCAGTATTCTTGCCTGGGAAATGCCATGGACAGAGGAGCCTGGCAGGCTACGGTCTATAGCATCGCAGAGTTGGACACGAATGAAGCGACTTAGCACGTTCAGCTATTTACACCTAGTGAACAGAAGAGAGTATAGATTTCAACAATACTGGCTCCTCTTTCTTACTCCATGGACATTTCTAGGCCTTCCCCTTGGCTGGCTACTGATATTTCCTTGTACCTTTCCACAGGTGCATGTGTGTTTTTGTTTGTTTGAAACAAACATATCCCAACCATATCATAATCAAAGGAAAACTGACTTTGTCGTTTCCCACTCACAAGCCTACTTGGGAAGCTAACCGAAGTGTAAGAGACCCTCCCCCTCACCGTATCTTCGGTTTAATTGTGTTAAGATGTTCTGTACAGAGTTGAATACTGATGAGGGCAGCTGTCCTTCTTGTTCCCACCTTCAGTGCTTCAGTTGGGAGTGCTTCCAGTGCTTTATTGATGAATACATTGTCTGACGAGAGCATTTGGGTAGAAGCCTGGACGTAGGACTTCGCTTTGTTTGGTATCTCGTGTGAGCTGAATTTTTGGTGAATGTTTTGCATCTGTTAATATCTTAAAAATCTTAATGAAATACAGTAATATAACACCTCACGTTGAACTATCCACTTGTTCTTGGGATAAATTTGCTAGGTAATATTTTTCATTTTAATTACATTGCTGTGTTCACATTCATTCTGCTAATATTTTAGTTAAGATTTCCTTACATATATTATACAGAAATGGCCTTTGGCTTCTTTGTTGTACAGTTTTGGAAGCAGGGTCATTTTGGGTAGCTTTCCTTGATTTTTTTTTTTTTAAGTTTGTATAACATGACAGTTATCTTTATTGTAAATATTTGGTGGAACTTTCTGTAAAACAAAAAATCTGGCATGGTATCTTTTCTAGATAGGAGAGACTTTGAGAAACATCAGACAATTTCATGGTGGGAAAATAGTTGTGGCAAGTAACCTATTAGGGATGCAGGTGGGCCTCTCACACATCAGTGATGATGTTTTTTAAAAAAAGGCAGGTGTGTCCACACATTTTTGTCTGTAGTGAGACAAGAAGGTGTGTGTGTTTCTCACACACGGTTGGGGTCATGAAAATGCTCCTAAAGGCTTTTTAGTAACCACTGTTTTTTGAGGATTGCAGAATTTACCTTAGTATTTTGGTCTGAGTAAATAGTACCAGATTATGTCCATGTATCAGTGTTCTTTGCATAATTATCAGACATATTCAGAATACCATTTGACAGACTTGGGCTGGTCAGAGCTTTCAGCTTGGTTGGTTTCAGCCAGTTCAGTGCCTGTGCAGGTCTCAAAACATCCAATTGAGTACAGGATTTCTGTTCTAACATAGTAACATGATCTGTTGTGTTCCTTAAAAATATTGGATTCTGCAAAATCGCACACTAAAGGTATCAGGGCTTACGGGGACAATAGTGTTGAGGCAGGCCAGTCGCTATGTCATGTAACCGGAGAACTAACCAGACAGTTTTGGTGACTTGGGAGATGTAACTTGGACTTGTGGAGTAGTTTTCAATAGATCAACAACTTTCAAGTGAACTGCCAATGCTAGGAGTGCCCGCTGTGTGCCCAGGACTCAGCCTTTGGAGATAGAAAGATGAAAAAGGTCTTTGTCCTTGAAGTTCACCTGGACAAGAGTCTTTGAATTTCTGTGGTCTTCTGACCTCTTAGCCCCTCCGCCTGTTCTTCGTCACCCCTTAGAATTTGTCTGTCTCAGGCCTTCCCTGGTTCAGGCATGAAGGGGCCTGTTACAGTCACCCTAGATGAGCAGCCCTCTGCCTATTTTCACTATTTTCAGTATTTTTTTTTCTGGAAGATAAACAACTACTTGTAGAAACTTTGAAAAACAGATTCATTGTATAAAGATTGTGTCATCAGTGCCATCCCCCAGAACCCCCTTTATTGCTCTGGGTTATGTGCTTCTATCATTTCTAGTGCCTCCAAGGATTGATGTGGATCTTTTCAGCAAGCAAAATGGGGATCGTGTTGTTCATCCCACCCTGTTCTTCTGCTATTGAGTGCCTGTGGCAGTCATCGCTTGTTCTTAATTATGGTAGTGTAATTATTCCTTTGTTAGAATAAACTAATATTTGTCGGTGCCTATATTTCCTGCTTCTGCAGTAACAGATTACACACACACATGTAGTTGTTTGGTGGTGGTTTAGTTCTAAAGTTGTCTCCAACTGTTTGTAACCCCGTGAACTGTAGCCCACCATGTTTGTGGTTTTGGACAACATAAATGCATTTTCTTACAGTTGTGTAGCAGTACAGCACAGGTCTCCCTGAGCTAAAACCACAGTGTGGCAGGGCTTCTTCACCTTCATTTCTGGAGGTTCAAGAGAATCCATTTCTGCTTGGTCCCACTTGTAGAGGCTGCCTCTGTTCTTTGGCTGATGGTTCCTCCTCTGTGTTCCAAGCCAGCATTGGCAAGATAAGTCCCTCTCACTTGGCCTCACTCTAACCTCTTCTCTGCCTCTATTTACCATTTTAAAGGATCCTTGTTATTACACTGATCTCACTCAGATATCCTAGGATAACCTCCTTATTTTAAGGTCAGATGATTAGCAACCTGGATTCCATCTCTCCCCTTAATTCCCCCTTTGTCATGTAAGTTACGTATTCACAGGCTCTGGGATTTAGGATGTCTGTATCTTTGGGGCAGGGCGGGAGGCATTTCTGCCCTTGCTTGTCTCCTGTGGCTGATGAATTGGTTGTTTGTGTTAGTGTGGATGACAACTCAGTGAACACTTTCATATGTCCATCTCTGTGTATCTCTGGTTAATCCATGGACCACCTTCCTGTAAATGGAATATTTCAAAGTGATTATTCTCATACCGTTGACCAAAAAAAAAATCAAAATATTAAAACTCCAGTCTTGATTGGGTAGGAGAACAGGAGACAAGTTTAGTGCTAAAGAGAAATTTTCAGAGCTGGGAGGAGATCATTTCGTCCCTCTGTTGCATCCCACTTAGAGTGTGCGGTTCTGTTTCTCATTGTAGCTTTTTTGTATTCCCTGTGGCTTCTGACGTATGTTAGACACGTTTATTTGGTATCTATTTGCTAAATAAACAAGTAAGGAAGTTACACACATGTGCACACACACACTTCACCGTTAAATACCTGGTTTCCACTCTGTTCTTTTCTAATATTAAATCTTAGTAGATTTACCATAGTTAATTCTTCAGTGTTTCGAACACTGCCAGCTGTTTTGTGTTTAAATGTCGTACTGTCTCAACGTCATGGAAGTGGGGGACGTTGGTTTTCATACCAAGCATGTACTTGGATGATTTTAATTGTTCTGTTTTGCAGGTTTTTTTTTTTTTTTTTGCCACCCTGTGAAGAATCCAGAATTTTAGTTCCCTGTCCAGGGATCAGATCTGTGCCCCTTGTAGTGGAAGCACTGAGTCCTAACCACTGGACTGACAGGCAGTTCCCCTGTTTGCTCATTTTAAAGGCTAAGCATGTGTCCTGTGTTCTCATTTCCGCCTTCTTTCTTTCTTCTTTTTTTAATACAAAAAGTTTATTACAAGAACTGCACAAATTTATTTAAATACCAGTTGTCGGAAAGAACGAATGACACCAAGCGTTACTTTGATATAGTCAGAATAAAACAATGCTTGGAATGACCTTTACACAGCCCTTTTTCCTTGGGACCAGATGTCTTTGAGAATTAAGGCTTTGGGGTGGGAGGAATGAATGTGTCTTCATCTCCCAGGGCTGCCATAACAAAGTACCACAAACTTGGTGGCCTAAAACTGCAGAAATTTGGGACTTCCTCTGGTGGTCCAGTGGTTAAGTGTCTACCTTCCAATGCAGAGGACACAGGTTCAAACCCTGGTCAGGGAACTGCTGCAGGGTACAAGCCTGCATGCAGTGAAGACCCAGTGCAGCCAAAATGAAAACACACACACACACAGACACACACAGACACAGACACACAGACACACACACACACACACACACACACTCTGACAGAAATGTATTCTCTCACTGTTCTGGAGGCTGACAGTCTGAAATCAAAGCACTGGCAGGGCTGTGCTCCCCCGGAAGCCTTGAGGGAGGATGCTTCCTGCCTCTGCCAGCTCCTGGAAGTTCCAGGCGTTCAGCGTTGCAGTCTCTGCCTCCGCAGTCACATGGCGTTGTCCCTGTGCGTCTGCATTTCCCCTTCTTGTAAGGACACCAGTCATGTTGGATGAGGGCCCATCCTAATGACCTCATCTTAATTTCATTACATCTGCGAAGCCCCTATTTCCAAATAAGGCCATACTCACAGGTACCATGGGGTTAGGCCTTCAGTGTATCTTTTTGTGGTTGGGGCAGGGGGGGTATGCTTTTCAACCCATAACTGGGTGGGCTGTGGAAAGGTCACACTGAGCCTCTGCCACATACAGCACAACACCTCCATTGGGTCGGAACAGTGGTCCATCAAACACACAAGCAGGTATGGGCAGCCCACTCAAGGGCTCATAATCAAGCTGCAAGCAGCCTCATGTGCCCAAAGGGTCAGGCTTCGCCACCAAATGAACGCAGGTCAGGCTGGTTGGCTTCCTGCCCAATGGGTGCAGCTTTTGGTTTTCAGAATCTCTTGGATTTGGATTGACGACCCAATTGATCCTTGATTGCTAACAGTGGGTTCGAGAGCTTTCTGGGCACTTCTGTCAGGGAGAGTTACTACACATGGACTAATTTTTTTTTTCCCTCTCCCTATCTGGAAAGTGACTCAACCCGAGGTATCAAGAAGCTGACTTAGGTTGACCACCACGTCTTCATGTCCAACCAGAATAGAAACATTATTCTGAAAATGAATCCCTTGCTCGATGTTAAACCTTCTGTCTCCCTCACAGCAAAGCATATACTCTCCAGACACCAACAACCCCCAAGTCACAAAGCCAGGCTTCTGTTGAACCAAAGCATTGTGCCTTTCCCCTCTCCAGAGAGGTTGGTGTCCACAGAATGTCAGCACAGAAGCCAAACCCCTAGCTACCTTAGAAGAAGCAAGCAGAGTGTGAGTGGGAAGTCAGCTGGCTACCCCCTCCCCGCCAGCAACAGCAAAGGAAACAGACACAGCTTTCTAGCTGCGAAAGTAGGAAGCAGTTTGCTTACATCCCCACGTTGTAACTGCTTACCAAAAGCTGCTAGAAGGAACATCCATCCAGAACAGTATTAGACATTGTTGAAGCATGTTCATTGTAACAGTCCTTAGGGCAGAAGTATTGAAAACATCTGGAATGTCAGGGAGATGCCTGTCAGTGAGATGGGACATTTGTGATATGAGAAATCTTCAGAGGAACATTTAGTCACAAAGAATACTTACAATATAGTAAGTGTGGTGAGGGGACACAGTATACCTATGTGGTGAAGTAAAAGTCGCTCAGTCCTGTCCAACTCTTTGCGACCCCATGGACTATACAGTCCATGGAATTCTCCAGGCCAGAATACTGGAGTGGGTAGCCTTTCCCTTCTCCAGGGGATCTTCCTGACCCAGGAATCGAACCAGGGTCTCCTGCATTGCAGGCGGATTCTTTACCAACTGAGCTATCAGGAAGCCTTATAACATGAACCAGTTTTTATTAAATGTATAAGCGTAAGGTCTAACAGGGATGGATAACAATGCTTTTTGTAATAGACTGCTTATTTACTTCAGAGTCTTCTGCTTCTCTGTAATAAATCTGTTCTTTCTCTTTTCTTTCCCCTCCTCCCAACTAAGTCCCTTGGTCCAGGGGCCTGCTATCTTTGCAGGGAAAATTGTATTCTCTTACATTCAATCACAGCACTATCCTCATTGCGGCCAGGTATCAGCTGAGTTTGGGGGATGTCATAGGAATTACTGTTCCAAGCGGGATGCCTGGTACCCCCAGGGCAGGTTGGTGATGGAGGAAGAGAACCTGATGGGGAAGAGAGAGATATTTGGCTCTGGTTCTTGCTTCCCTACTGAACAGCCCGATTGCATGGCCTCAGTTCCTCCCATGACAACAGGTTTTCCCTAGAGTCCCTCTTGAGTAGGTGACTGATTTTTCGCAGCTGCTGTGTCATAAAGGATCATCTCCAATTTTACGGAGGGGTAGTGTCGGCTTACGGGAGAAGGAAGCTTGCTGAGGTTCATTAGACGTTAACAGCAGAGCCAGGACCAGTTCTGAGGTCTTCCAAGGGCTGCTGCAGTGTCCATTCTTCTGCTCCTGGTTTGCCAACTGGACTGCTGGCCAGAACCTCTGCCCCCCGCCTTCTCAGAGCTGGTCCAGAGTGCTGGGGAAGGGGCTGGGCATCAGTAGTTTTGACTACCACCACCTCCCCCACCCCTTTTTAAAAAAATGATTATTTGGTGATGCTAATGCGATCTTGGGCTTCCCTGGTGACTCAGATGGTAAAGAATCTGCCCGCAATGTGGGAGACCTGGGTTCGATTCCTGGGTTGGGAAGATCCCCTGGAGGAGGGCATGGCAACCCACTCCAGTATTCTTGCCTGAAGAATCCCCATGGACAGAGGAGCCTGGCAGGGTACAATCCATGGGGTTGCAAAGAGTTGGACACAACTGAGCGACTAAGCACAATGCAGTCTTGGTACTGGATTTCAGGAATCCTTTGCCTGCAAGGCAGTCCCTACCAGGGGTGGGTGTGTGTGTGTACATACACACATACAAATGCAAGGTGAGTGTTTATTTTTACAGTACTTGAGTGCTTATTTAACTTATATGCAGAGTACATCATGAGAAACGCTGGTCTGGAAGAAACACAAGCAGGAATCAAGATTGCTGGGAGAAATATCAATAACCTCAGATATGCAGATGACACCACCCTTATGGCAGAAAGTGAAGAGGAAATAAAAAGCCTCTTGATGAAAGTGAAAGAGGAGAGTGAAAAAGTTGGCTTAAAGCTCAACATTCAGAAAACGAAGATCATGGCATCTGGTCCCATCCCTTCATGGGAAATAGATGGGGAAATAGTAGAAACAGTGTCAGACTTTATAACATTGGGCTCCAAAATCACTGCAGATGGTGATTGCAGCCATGAAATTAAAAGATGCCTACTCCTTGGAAGAAAAGTTATGACCAACCTAGACAGTATATTCGAAAGCAGAGACATTACTTTGCCGACTAAGGTCCGTCTAGTTAAGGCTATGGTTTTTCCAGTAGTCATGTATGGATGTGAGAGTTGGACTGTGAAGAAAGCTGAGCGCCAAAGAATTGATGCATTTGAACTGTGGTGTTGGAGAAGACTCTTGAGGGTCCCTTGGACTGCAAGGAGATCCAACCAGTCCATTCTGAAGGAGATCAGCCCTGGGATTTCTTTGGAAGGAATGATGCTAAAACTGAAGCTCCAGTACTTTGGCCACCTCATGCAAAGAGTTGACTCATTGGAAAAGACTCTGATGCTGGGAGGGATTGGGGGCAGGAGGAAAAGGGGACGACAGAGAATGAGATGGCTGGATGGCATCACTGACTCGATGGATGTGAGTCTGAGTGAACTCCAGGAGTTGGTGATGGACAGGGAGGCCTGGCATGCTGCGATTCATGGGGTCGCAAAGAGTCGGACACGACTGAGCAACTGAACTGAACTGAGTGCTTAGTACGTACTAGTGGATGTTGTATGACAAATTAGTCACCTAACAACTCTGAAGGCACTTTTAACATTTCTGGGGTGCACTTTTATTAATTTTTAAAATATTTACAGTGATTTGGATGTGTGATATTTATATACATTTATATAATACACTTTTATAATTTATACTTTTTATGAAATGAGTGCATTTTACATATCCTTGTTAAAAGCCTTTGTTCATGGGATCATAGTGCTTATGCTGTAGCTTTCTTTTTAATTTGGGGGAGACTTTCTAAACTTAGACCTGCCTCCCTCTCATCCTGACGAGTCTTCATTTCAGAAATTGTGTTAGTTACAGTAGATGCTAAACAGCTGAAAGGGAGACCCCGCCCCCAACGCGCCCCCCCCCCACCCCGGCCCCCCGCCCCCCCTCCCCCAAGTTCGGTGGCTCCGAGTGTCTTTTGCTCCCACTTAACAGCCCAGGGCTCCATGAGATGGTTCACTTGCCAGTGAGCATCGTGAGGGGTGGTAAACCTGGCCTCTGGGGTGGGAGCCGGCTCCTGTCTGCCAGGTCTGGCTCCAGCCTGTGGGAAGCAGACGTGAGCCTGGATGAAACCTCTTCCCTTTTTAAAGATGTGCCTCCAGTTATTGCCTGCCGCTTCTATTTGCCTCCCGTTGGCCAGAAACGAGTCTGGTGGCAGCACCTAGCTGGCGGAGAGGCTGGGGGGTGTAGTCCAGCTGGGTGGACACGTGTTCAGCTCTTCTGTGGGAGGCACTGTTAGCACGAGGAGGAAGGAGAGAGCGCATGCGGGCGGTCCGCTACGTAACGTCGGGTGCAGCGTGAGCATGGTCAGCACTGTTGATGGGGGAGCAGGAGGGAAGTCCCAGCTGCCAAGCACAGGCTACAGTTTGGCAGTGACAGCATCTGTGAGAGCCGACGTCGGGTCATGAAAGGCTGGGAAGGGTCTGGAGAAACTGGACTGTGAGCTCCTCCAAGAGCAGAGATAGTACCTCCATCATTTGTTCTGTCCGGAGAACCTTTCCTAATGCTTTGACCGTGAGCTAGCCAACCGAGGAGGGGAGGGAGAAAAGGCCCATAGATGGAGAGGAGGTTTTTCCTGCCTGTGAGTGTGTGTGCGCCTGCTGATCCAGCGTCTGAGCGGTTGCCCTCTGCCAGGTGCTGTTCTAGGCTCTGAGCCCACGTCAGGCCCCAGCAGACCCAGCCCTGCCTATAAGCCCATACTCTAGTGAGGAGTGACAGGCTGGCAAACAAGAAAGGGAGGAGAAAAAGAAATTCCAGTGGATCCTCTGATGAAAAGAAAGCAAGGTCATGGGGTGGCAGACGACTTAGGGCTGACTCTAAGTTTGGTATAGAGCCAGCCTCTTTGGGAGATGGGAAATGACCGGTGGCCAACCTGCCGTGGGTCAGAGGGTCTAGCGTCCAACTCCCACTGCAGGAATCGTGACTATGGCCTGGGTGGGAATAGGCTTGCTGGCGTGGCCCATGTATTGTGAGCTTGGGCAAAAGAGGCAGGCAGAGGCCTTATCACAGGTGGGAGGACTGGTGGGTTATGGGAGGAAATCGCTGTTTCCGAGGATGGTGAGAAGTCTGTGGAAAGCTTGAAGCAGGGCAGTGAAGTGATCAGTTTTCTGCCTCTGATACCACTATGGATGCCGGCTGGAGTGTAGATTGTATGAGAACAAGAGTCGAAGGATCAGCAGGGCCCGCAAGGTGGCTGTACATGAAGAGAACTAGTGGTGGCGGCTGCCCCTTAGGTAGTGAGAAGAGAAAGGAACATTCTGGATCTGTTTCAGTTAGAAATGGGGCTTTCTGATAGATTGGATGGGCACATAGCAGGGAAGAAAAGGAAGACCTAGGTCCACTCAAGAGATGTGTTTGGTTCGTTTGAGGTGCCTTAATGAGCTCCAGAGTCTGGAGATAGGGGGAGATTTTTCTGGCTAAGTGGTCTCAGGTCCATCTTATGTTGCACTTAAATTCAGGTCTTTGGGTTATAGTTTATACCATTGCACTGAGATCATTAGGGCACAGTAGGTGTGAGGTGTGCTCTGTTCTATGGCTCCCTATGGCCTTAGAAAGACGAAAGGGCATTCTTTTTATTTTTATATTTAAAAAATTTTTAAATTAATTTTTATTGGCATATAGTGTTAGTTTCTATGATATAGCAAAATGAATCAGCTGCATGTGTACATATAAGCCCTCTTTTTTTGGATTTGCTTCCCGTTTAGGTCACTACAGAGCAGGGGATTTTTTTAGATATAGGGTTATCAAGGGTCCCCAACAGCACCCTCTGGTTTGATGGGAGAACTCATAGGACTCAGAATCTAGTCATACTTGTGGCTAAGATTTAGTACAGTGAAAGGCCTTAAAGCAAAGTCAGCAGAGGAGAAAAGTACACGGAGTGATGTCCAGGGGAAACCAGGCACGAGCTTCTAGGAGTTTTCTCCTGGGAGAGCTAATCAGGACGTACTTGATGCCCTGTCAGCAAGTTGTGACAGCACCTGTGAAATGCTGTCTACCAGGGAAGCTCACTCAGAGACATAGCAGTGATGTTTTTTACTGGGGACTGGTCCTGTAGGCACCCTCTGCTTAACATGCACCAACATTTTAGACTCCTTCAGGAAAGCGGTTGTTCATCACAAGCCGATTCTTTTTAGTTTGTTTTAATTAATTTATTTGTGGCCACACTGAGTCTTCGTTGCTGTGCGTGGGCTTTCTCGAGTCGCAGCACGCAGAGGCTGCTCTCGAGTTGCAGTACATGGGATTCTCATTGTCATAGCTTCTCCTGTTGTGGGGCACAGGCTGTAGAGCGTGTGGTCTCAGCAGTTGTGACGCACGGGCTTAGTTGCTCCCCTGTGCGTGGAATCTTTCTGGACCAGGGATGGCATCTGTGTCCCGTGCATTAGCAGGCAGATTCTTAACCAGTGGACCACCAGGAAAGCCCCACAGACCATTTTGTTTGAAAAGTTTTGACACAGTAGAGCCACTTTCATCAGCTTGATGGGAACCCACCCCCAAACCCAAGTTCTCAGTCACCAGCCCAGAGCTACCTTTGCAAACAGTCTTCCAGAAGATAGAAGTTCAGCCTGCTACATTAACTCTTTTCTACACAGCATGTGACTCGTCTTATCCTGCAGTTCTTCCTTGTAAACTTGAATCCATGTCCTCGTTGACCTGCTTAAGGCAGACCTGTCCCCCTACTCTCCTTGACATTGTCTTTCTGTAGCCCTAAAAACTACCCCTTTATTCACTCTCTGAAGGAGGAGGGGAGAAGAGCTTCCTGTCAACACCCAGAAGCGATACATACATGTACACATATGATGCGTATACCACCAGGATATATGTGGTCTCCTTCTTGGAGCAGCAATGGCGGCAGTAGCAAAAAGTGGCTCTTTTGCAGTTCTTACAGATCACCTGTCACGCACCTAACATTTTGTTACCTTGTTCAGGCAAGGAAATTACAGGGTATCTCCTCCCGAAGGTGAACTGCTTTGTGATGCTCAGGCGCTGTGTGATGGTGCAGATGATGTTGGTTTTAGTAGTTAGTGGGTTTCGCTTCTGGAGCTTGGTTGGTTCTGCATCTCTTGAACCAGCGAAAGACATTGTTCTTGGAGAGTGGGGTCCATAGAAAGACTAGGCGCTTTGGAGCTAGTCCAGGATTGAGGATTGAATTGTAACCCTGATATTTAGTAGTTTGGATCATTGGGCAAGTTGCTTGACCATTCTCAGCTCCTCTCTCCCCTTGTATGATGTAGGGCTGAAATGGTGGAGCCAAAGTGTGTATGAATGAGAGACTGTATGAAAGAGCCTGCTGCAGTCCCAGAAATACAATCAATGCTTCACCATTCAGTGCTGTTATCCTTTATTATTGAAAGAGAGTCCATAGAGTTAAGCATTCATATATAAATATATATACAAACACACTTATATATGTATATAATATAAAATTTGTATCCTCATATATGATTATGCTCCTCATTATTCAACAGGTGTATGGGTGCTCATGTACCAGGCCATTTCTTCTGTTACCATAGTGGATAAAATACTTAGCTTTTTCTTCCGTGCATCTCAGTTCAGTTCAGTCGCTCAGTCGTATCTGACTCTTTGCGACCCCATGAACTGCAGCATGCCAGGCCTCCCTGTCCATCACCAGTTCCTGGAGTCCACCCAAACCCATGTCCATTGAGTCAATGATGCCATCCAACCATCTCATCCTCTGTCGTCCCCTTCTCCTCCTGCCCTCAATCTTTCCCAGCATCAGGGTCTTCTCCAATGACTCAGCTCTTCACATGAGGTGGCCAAAGTATTGGAGTTTCAGCTTCAACATCAGTCCTTCCAATGAACACCCAGGACTGATCTCCTTTAGGATGGACTGGGTGGATCTCCTTGCAGTCCAAGTGACCCTCAAGAGCCTTCTCTAACACCACGGTTCAAAAGCATCAATTCTTTGGTGCTCAGCTTTCTTTGTAGTCCAACTCTCACATCCATACATGACCACTGGAAAAACAATAACCTTGACTAGATGGACCTTTGTTGGCAAAGTAATGTCTCTGCTTCTTAATATGCTGTCTAGGTTGGTCATAACTTTCCACCCAAGGAGTAAGCGTCTTTTACTTTCATGGCTGCAATCACCTTCTGCAGTGATTTTGGAGCCCAGAAAAATAGTTTGTCACTGTTTCCACTGTTTGCCCATCTATTTCCTGTGAAGTGATGGGACTGGATGCCATGATCTTAATTTTCTGAATGTTGATCTTTAAGCCAACTTTTTCACTCTACTCTTTCACTTTCTGCCATAGGGTGGTGTCATCTGCGTATCTGAGGTTATTGATATTTCTCCCAGCAATCTTGATTCCAGCTTGTGCTTCTTCCAGCCCAGCATTTCTCAGGATGTACTCTACATATCAGTTAAATAAGCAGGGTGACATATACAGCCTTGACGTACTCCTTTCCCAATTTGGAACCAGTCTGTTGTTCATGTCCAGTTCTAACTCTTGCTTCCTGACCTGCATATAGGTTTCTCAAGAGGCAGGTCAGGTGGTCTGGTATTCCCATCTCTTTCAGAATTTTCCACAGTTTCTGTGCATCTCAGTCTCATCCCTTGGTTCTTTGCAGGCTATTTTATATGGCCAGGATTATTCTGAGGCCAGTTGCTAAATGTATGGGTTAATTATGTTGTGTGTGTGTATTAGTCACTGGTGTGTTCAACTCTTTGCGACCCCATGGACTGTAGCACACCAGGCTCCTCTGTCTGTTAAATTCTCCAGGCAAGAATACCGGAGTGGGTAGCCATTCCCTTCTCCAGGGGGACTTGCCAACCCAGGGATTGAACCCAGGTCTCATGTATTGTTCACCAACTCTTTACCATCTGAACCACTCAATCTCATTTTAAATCCCTTGGTTCTTCAGGCTATTTTATAGAGCTAAGAGTATTCCAAAGGCAACTGCTAAATGTATGGATTAACTATGTTACTTTTCTTTAATTGCTGGAAGGATTATATATCCCTTCAGGGAAGGGGCAATGTCTGGTATTCACTGCCTGTCCACATAGAGCTTACCGTGTAGGAGATGCTGTGTAATGAGTGTTGGATTACGTTTTAAGAATCTAGTGACTGTAGTTTGCCAACCAGAACCGCTGACAAGCAAAAGCAGTTTATTATTGGGGGAAGAGGAGCTTCTAGAAGTAGCGTTGAGGCTGACCACTGCTGGTGTCACAACAGTGGGGCGTGGTTCGAAACTTGGGGTTCCTGTATACTACAAGATCTGGGAAATGTCGCAGGAGGAGATAAAAAATTTTGAGAGGAAAAAAATGAGAAAATAGTACCAAAGAAACTTTTGGAAAACTATCTTGAACAGCAGTCTTTTGCCGAAGAAGGGGCAAGGATGTGAGTATGGTGCTGTACCCCCAAACCTGAACTTTAAGAGAAAGCCACTTGGAAACTAGATAGGGTGGCCAGATTCGGCCAAAGCAAACACAGGATGAGGAGCTGTGTTTATTTTTTTATTTTTGGTCACACCCCTTGGCTTGCAGGATCTTAGTTCCCATATCAGGGATTGAACCCAGGTCCCTGGAGTGCAAGTGCCGAGTCCTAACCATCGAACAGTCAGGGAGTTCCCGCACGTCTTTCATTGAATTAGTTATGGGATATTCTCAGATTGTATAGAAGCCCTCATCTTTTTAGATAGTCTCACTCTCTTTTTCTCTTTCCTGTTTTTCTTCCTAGAAAAATCTTCCCATTTTCCTTCCTATATCTATTGATATCTTCCATATTTTTGGTCTTCTTGTTTGTACATGTTTTAGGTAAAATTATTTTATGGTTTATGAGAATTTGGAGATCTGAAGCCATTGCTTATCATGAGAGTAGGGCAGTTAGTGACTGTGGAATTGTCTACAGTTTCTGTTAACTGACTTACAGCGTTTTGTGTCCTTGGTATGTGGTTTTTGTTTGGGAGCTCAATGTAGGGCCCTTCCACCTTTACTTTCTCTGTTTCACTTAACCATTTTTTGCTAGACATCTTTTTGAAAAATTTTATTTCTTTATTGGGCTGCACTGAGTCTCAGTTACAGCCTTCAGGATCTTTAGTGGTGGTATGTGGGATCTGGTTCCCTGACCAGGGATCAAATCCAGGCCCCCTGCATCAGGAGCATGGAGTCTTAACTGGTGGACCACCAGGGAAGTCCCTAGACATCTTTTTATGACAGTCCATACAAACCATGTTTTTTGTTTTTTTTTTAAATTCTTCCGCTGTATATATATTTTTTCTGTGCCACAACTGTGTCCATTTCTCCTTTTTTCTTTTTAAAAATTTGATTGGAGTATAGTTGCTTTACAATATTTTGCCAATTTCTGCTGTACACCAAAGTGAATCAGCTGTATGTATACATGCAGTCCCTCTTTTGAATTGCCTTCCCATTTAGGTCCTCCCAGAGCGCTGAGTTGAGTTCTCTGTGCTGTACATTAGGTTCTCATTAGTTATCTGTTTATAGTGTGTGTATGTCGATCCCAATCCCCCAGTTCATCCTACTCCTTCATTCCCCCTTGGTGTCCGTGTGTTTGTTCTCCACGTCTGTGTCTTTATTTGTACTTTTGCAAATAGGTTCATTGCCCCTTTTAGCTAAAGGAAGTGAGATTCCCTAAGACTTCACTGTTTTCTCATGAATCATCCTGTACATACCCCCTCTTCAAGCTCTTCTGCTAAATGTCTCGCGAGTGCTTACTCATGCAAGGTATGAGCATGATAAGCTCTTGATGTGAATTTATCTTTATAACCAACCTGGAGGGAGGTGCCATTATTTTCACTTTCTAGAGGAGAATGTAATGGCCCAGAGAGGTCCCGTGACTCAGCTGGGGTTACACAGCTGGAGGTGGGCATAGGCTCCTTATAAACCAGGCAGCCTGACTCCAGAGTCTGATGGCATGTATGCACTGTCTCCTCTTCCACCTCTAGTCATGCTGTTCAAAGTTTGGCCTGTGAACTTGTTCTGTTTGTCACTGGCCCAAGGGGAGATAAATTCCTAACCCATAATCCACTGTAAACATTTAGTAACTTCCCTAGCAATTTCTCATTGCTCTGTATCCAAGCAAGTGACCAGGGTGCTTATCTTCCTGAACTGGGCATGGACCAGTTTGGGTGTTGTTGAATTCATGGGGCGAAGCATATCTGTAGAGCTGTTTCTGCTCGTGTGCAGTAGGACACGAACGGAGGGATGCGTTGTCCCCTGCAGACTGGTGGTGAGGGCTGGTCTTTTGCTAAGCTGGTTTGAGAGGCCTTGCAGCTTGATGAAACTGGTTAACCATTAAGGTCCTTTTTAACGTCAAGACTCTCTGCGTTCTTATCCTGAAAAGTCCCCCTTTGTCGCTGTTTCCGCCTTTCCCTGCAGTCCTGGAACAATGGCCTGAGCACAGTGTCTGGGGCACTTAGCACACTTGTGAGGGCTCATGACTCCTTTCTGGCCCTTGGGTACTTAGTGATCTGCTGACAATACTGGGAGGAAATAAATAATATAAATGCCTTCATCTATCAGTTATTAATTGCTTTTACTGTGGGCTGGTACACAGTGTGTGGAGGAAGCACGAGATAACCTGGTGCTTCCATGGCCTAAGTAGAGGATTGGAATTCTCAGGCATGTAAATGACATCACTTCCTTAGTTCTTCTAATAGAAAAACCACAGGTGTGGGCCTTGGGCTTGTCGCATGTCCTCCCTATCACCTACCACTGCAGTGTGTGTGTGTGAGTCGCTCAGTCTTGTCTGATTCTTTGTTACCCATGGACTGTAGCCTGCCAGGCCCTCTGTCCGTGAATTCTCCAGGCAAGAATACTGGAATGGGTTGCCATTCCCTTCTCCAGGGGATCTACTGGCGCTTAAAACGTTAGCCCATGCAGGACCACGGCAGGATAGTAGTTTGTTCTGATAAACCCATGGGTATGCCCGTGTCCAGGTTAATCTTGTAAGAGGTGCCAGCCCTCTATCATGAGCCCCACCGAATGCAAGCATCTCCCAGAACAGTTGATACAGGCAGTGGTGTACCTCATAAACGAGAGCAGTGTCACTCAGTTTCCTGGCTTGGTGTTGGTTTCTGCCATCCTGACAATTTGGTTTCAGATGCTTTATCAAACTGAGGTGTTAAGATCATTGAAATTTGAGTTATAAGTTACTAAGCAACAGAATAATAAATTTAAATAATTAGAATAATGTATGTAAATAGGTTCCTAAATGTAAGGAATTTAAGTAATTAAAATAATAAATACCAGCCTGCCTGAATTTTAAAAATTAGAGCTTCGAGGAGTTTTTTTAAATCAGAGGATAACTGCTTTACTGCAGTACAACAGCATGAATCAGCCATGAGTATGTGTGTGTGTATATACCCCTCCCTCTTGAGCCTCCCTCGCCTCCCCCCCAACCCCCAAGGTATCTTAGTATTATGATTTTTTGTTATTAAAGCAAACAGCATTCAAATTAAAGGTAATTTTGTAAAACAGTTGCAAAATCTTGGTAGGCACTTGAGCTTTCTCTTCATTAAATCCTTTACCTGTGCCTGCTGTCAGAGAGATAAATGCCTGTATTTTTTTTTTTTTTTTTTGCTTTGGAAACCATCCTTTTCTTACTCTTGACAGATGATGAGTTGCATCATCTTACATAATTTTGGTCTTGGTACTTGGATTTTCTTGCCAGCAGTGAGTGCTCTTGTTGAGAGTTTTCACATTCTCCTTTCTGTGCCAATCCCTGATCTGCAGAAATATCCCTGATAGAGAACAGAAGCACTAAACAATCACAGGGGAATCTCCTATCAGATCTGTGCCCTGCTCATAATAGCAGCGGGTCAGAATGATTTCCTTATCAGCAGAAAATTGTGCTCATTTGAGTATGGTTGCCTAAATAAATATGTGGTGACTCAGGAGGAAGAAGTAATTGTTTTCTAAGAATTTTTTGATGGATCTTTATTTTTCCCTGTTTGTTGTTTACTTGCTATGTCATGTCTGACTCTTTGCAACCCTATGGACTGTAGCTCACCAGGCTCCTCTGTCCATGGGATTCTCCAGGCAAGAATACTGGAATGGGTTGCCATTTTTCCCAAAGACCTTGGTAGATTGCTCCTGTGTCTCCCCTACCCGTCCCTTTCTTTTTTTCATTTTCTTTCTTTTTTTAAAAATCAGACTTTGGTGGAATGAGTAAACAGTGATGGAGACTGAGACATGCTTTATACTCTTTGTGCTCCTCACATCAGCAGAAGTCAAGTGAACCCTGCTGGGTGGGGGGCAAAGTAGCAGACACCAATAAATGAATAAGGTAATGCTAGCATTCACTCAGCTTCTGAACACAGCAGTTGGAACCTTATCGAACATGAAAATATAATCACATTTTGAAAATAGAAGTATAGTTGCTGCACAATATTATGTAAATTAAAGTGTACAATATTGTGATTAACAATTTTTAAAAGTTTATTTATAGTTATTATGAAGTATTGGCTATATTCTCCATGTTGTATAATATTTCCTTGTAGCTTATTTTATGCCTGATTGTTTGTACCTCTTCCTTCCTTCCTTCTGTAGTTGCTCTCCCCATTAGTAACCACTAGTTTGTTCTTTATATCTGTAATCACAGATTTTTTGATTTCCCCCAGATTTTTGCAGTCTTCAACTCTACAAACATATGCAAAACAAAGAGTTTGTAATTGTTTGGCTCATAGTTTCTTTTGAGAGTTTAGGGAGTTATAAGCTAACCTTAATTGATTTTTTTGTTGTTTTGAGACGAGAGTTTGATTTTTGAATTTGGATGTGTTTAGGTATGCTGAGATTTTCAAGCATTTCAGATAAAAGGGAAATAGATTGATAAAACTGAGATTTCATGTCAGCCCGTTTTTATCTCTGTTCTGTCCACCTGTCCAACCCCAAGATCCTTGCAAATAGCACCTGGCCTGTTTTGCTCCTAGTCTGTGGTCTACCTAGCTCTTGGCTTCTTTCGGGGAGATAAATTGGAAAAGTGATTGCTTTTACAGCCTAAACAAAAAGGGCTGTTTTGGAATGTGTGTGTGTGTGCGCGCATACATGCTAAGTCACTTCAGGCATGTTCAGCTCTTTGCAACCCTGTGGTCTGGAACCTGCCAGGCTCCTCTGTCCATGGGATTCTCCAGGCAGGAATACTGGAGGCGGTTGCGATTCCCTACTCCAGGGGATCTTCCCCACCCAGAGATCGAACCTCTGTCTCTCTCTTGCATCTCCTGCATTGGCAAGCAGTTTCTTTACTACTAACACCACCTGGGAAGCCTGTTTTGGATTCAAGGAGAAGAAAAAGACAGGATTTGAGATGAAGATAGAGAAGATAATGCCTAAAGAGCAGAGGGAAACCTTCAGGGAAAATCCAAATGGATGCTTCTTGCTTGTCTGTGATGCATGGCACCCACTGTGACGATCGTGTTTACCCATGGTCGTCAGTACACTAGAGCTGAGTTTTTAAACAGTTTTCTCTGGAGCCATATTGGATATAACACGCTGTCTTTTTCCCTCGTGAGTTAATTCTTAAAAATGCTCTGTGACCAGTTGGGGAAAGGGTAAACTAGTTTTATGTTTGGGGACCTGGAGTCTTATCTCTCAGATAGATGTTTTTTCTCTGTGTGTTTAGATGCTATGGGAAGCAGAGTAACAATCCCCAGTGCAAAAACTTAGTGAAAGGAGGTCTGTGTCAGGCCTGGTTAATCCCTTGTTAAATTAGATAGACTTTAACCAGCCTCCATAGAACAGTTCCTTGTGTTGTTGGTGGGTCCTTGGAGAGCTTTTTCTATTTCTATTGCCTATAAATAAGTGGCTGTTCTAAAATGGTGACAAGGTTTGTTGGCTGAAGCCTGGGTCTCTCACAACCATCACTTGCTTTGGAAGGCACTTACAGAACAGGCCTAGCTTGCCCCCAATCCTTTTTATTTTTAAACTTTTAGGGCCTGGCCTGTTATTTTCAGCTTCTCACTTCTAGGTCCCTGTGCAGAGGGACTGGTAGTCTGCTGGGCCTTGGGGCCTGGTTCTCTGTTACTGGACTGTGGGTAAATTTACCAGTCATCTAAATAGGGAATGCCAGGTAACACACAAGAAGTTGAGTCTGATCTGATAATGAAGTGAATTTATGGTAAACATCCTTTTGAAATTTAAGTGCAGAGTCACCTGCAAAGGCATTACAGTTCCCTTCTCTACCTTTTTGTCCTGTTCCTTTTAGAATAATCAAAATTCAAATCATATAGAACTTTGTCAGTCAAAACCAGAAAAACAGGTAATTTGAACAGATTGCGCGCTTGGATGTGTGTGTCATATATGCCCGAAAGAAATGCTTTGGATTCTTGCCCAGTGCACTAGTATGAGGTCTTGAAGTCTTAGAGTTTTGAAGCCGAGTTGGGGGTCAATTTAAAGGGGAGAAGAAGTGCCAGTCCTGGGCTGTGCTTCCTTGACCTTTGGGTAAAGAGCACGACCTTGAGAAGCGCTGATGAATTATAGAGTGTGTAAGGGAACCCGGGGAACCTCCGGCCTGCTCCCTGGGTGCGCTTGGCTGGTCATAAAACCTGGTTAGCTGAGTGATGTGTTCTTTGTTGCTTACTTCTCCTGGCCCATGCCAGATGATGTCTTAAAGAACTGGAGAGCCAGACCTCTTCCCCAAGCTTCCATTTTCTATGTAGCTCTTTTTTCAGTCTTAGTACTACATACACGTGACTTTCTTTGGTAGATTTGCTTGGCAGGCAGTTCCAGGCACTGGCGTCCTTCCTGCCTATGATGGGGAGCAGGGAGGATGAACTCCCCAGAAACCAGGGCTCTCCAGGTGGGGGAGGCAATCCCAGCCAGCCCACCCAGGAGAGTTGGGAGTGGCTGTTGGACCTCTTACAATAAAAGGTGGCGATCGTTTCAGGTAGGTGCCCTTTCTCCTCTTGCCCTCTTTGTCTTGTATAAGTGACAGGTGTTGGAGGCTTGGAATTGCCGCAGTTCTTTCCTTCTTGGACTTGGCAGATGAAATAGGACTGTGTTACTGGGGACTCATGCATCAAAATGTTGCAGCTTAAAAGATACTTTGAAGAGAGTTGAGTCCATTTAGAACAAGCCCCCATTTTCTAAAAAAAAATTGGTTTCCTGCAAGGATTGACTAGGTTTTTCTGTTTCTTCTGTTAAAACACAAGTGGAGGGAGAAATCCATGGGAGAATATTTTCATCTCCATTGAATGATGCCTGACTCCCTTTTCTTCTGTTTTTAACATTTAGTAATGCCTGTCCTTGCCCTCACCTCCAAAAAATTCCCAGTAGGGAAATAAGTGAAAAATGACGCTCCTCTCATCCATCCTTGTCTTTCATCCCCTAGACTCTTTGCAACAGCTACCTTTTAGCTGTTTGCTATATTTCCTTCCAATAAGTATTTAATGAACATGTAAATTCATCTATGTCTATCTGTATTGCTTTTCAAATTTCATATCCAAACCCTTTCAGTAACATCTTGAAGAGGTGGCATGATTTTACTTTGATAAACGGTACTTCTTTGCTTCAGTAAAAGATGTTACCTAGGTGTTTTAACTCTGAACCCTTCGAATGAGGAGACTTGTGGAGAGTTGTCATGAATTGATACGCATACCGCAGCATTGGACCCGTCTGCCATAGGAGAAGGAGCTTTCTGTATTCTGGTGATTGATTTGGGATAGCTTCTAAAAACTGCAGACCATCTTTGTTAAGTTCTTTGAAATATCTCTTTAATAGGGCTTGCCTGGTGGCTCAGACAGTAAAGAATCTACCTGCAATGCAGGAGACCTGGGTTCGACCCATGGGTTGGGAAGATCCCCTGGAAAAGGGAATGGCTACCCACTCCAGAATTTTTGCCTGGAGAATCGCGTGGACAGAGGAGCCTAGCAGGCTACAGTCCAAGGGGTCGCAAAGAGTCAGACACAACTGAGCGCCTGACACACTATCCATTTAAGATGATAGTACAGGAAGTCCCTTTGGGGTAACAGATTTACTTTTATGGGTGCTACTCAATTCCTCTGTTTTGTCGTCTTGGGGTATATTGGTTCACAGTTAAAAATAGAGCTCTAATTAAAATGGGAGCCCTTTCTGAAAATAAGAACTATATTTCAATTAGTAAATTCCTATTTGCTTAACATATTTTTGTTTTGTTTTTCTCTTTTTCTGAAAATTTTAACAGCAAGCCCGGGCTGAGCAGGAAGAAGAATTCATAAGTAACACTTTATTCAAGAAAATTCAAGCTTTGCAGAAGGAGAAAGAAACCCTTGCTGTAAATTACGAGAAGGAAGAAGAGTTCCTCACTAATGAGCTCTCCAGAAAATTGATGCAGGTAAATTACCTTTTCTCCCCTCTTATCTTCCCTGCCTGTTTTCTTCTCTAGGGGGGAAAAAAATGACTTTGATCTAGCACTTTGCTTGAAACATTTGCTGATGAGGTTGTAGCTAAAATTCTTTAGAGATTAAAATACCTAAGTGAAGATGGCAGCAGTGTAATACTCAAGACTGTGGTTCCCAGCTCATCTGCTTAGGTGAGGTAAGATATTTTATACCCTGACCATTTTAAGAAATTGCTGATGATCCTGAGGCCTTAGTACAGGAGTCAGTGTATTTTGGGATTATGAGAGTTAACGCCAAATGTGAGATTTCTTTCTCTTTTTATGTTGAATCTATAATGAATATATGGACATTTTTGGCAACCAGAAGTAGGTCTTTTGTACTAATATATGAAGATACAAAGGGAAATGCCACTTTGAGGGGAGAAAAATATGTGTATCTGTGATAGTTAAAATTATGCACAATCAGTTGTGTTTAAATGGGTGAGTAATATGTTACTGAACAAATAACAAATGTTGAAACTTAATATCAATCACTAATAGTGTATAGAAGACAACGCACAAAACATACAGAAATTTTAATTTTTCTAGTTAGATTTTTCTACCTTCCCCTCCTGTTTGTTTTGTTTTCCTCTCCTTGATGCTTATTAGTAAATTACAAAAGTAAGATTTGTTTACGGCAAATATCATGCAGGTTATTTAGTATGAACTTGAGAACAGTGGGTCATTGAGTTTTCATTATTTAACACAACATGTCCAAAATAGTGAATAGGTATAAAATTATCCAAAGAGAACTATTATTGGTATTTTTTTCAGATGGCTGTAAAAGGTAGAAATCTTTCCTTGTATTTTCTGTTCACTGGCATTACTGACAATTTCACTCATTAATTTGATCAAAATATGTATTCTAATGAGATTATAGCAAAAGGATATTTGGAGCCTAAAAAAACCTTCCTAAATTCTTCTCTTACCTTCTAACATATCAAATGTTGGAAGAAGAGACCAGAAAGTTTAGTGTTAAGACCATGCAATGGTCCAGGCACCTTTTACCCATCCTTTTATTCTTATTTTCCTACCTAATTATTGGATAAAGATACCACTATAATCTTGTACAAAATTTGGTTTATATGGCAGCTGTTGGAATGTGAAGGATAGAGATCCTCGGTCAGTATTATCTAGCGGAGATTTATGGTGGAATTTCTGTGTTGAAATGTTTTCTTTATTCCTGTGCATTCTGATTTAGAGGAAAAACGAGGTAGAAGATTAGTTCGACTTTTGACTCTTACCACACCTTGGCAGCATTAGACTAATTATTCTGCATGTTGCTTTAAGGCTTCCTTTTCTGAGTTTTGTGTGTAATCAGATGCCCTAATTTTTAACACTTCGAGAAACATTTTTTTGTTTTCAACTTGCATAGTCATTGGTATTTGGAATCTTTGATTAAAGTACATTATAAAGCAGTCAATATCCTAGCCCGATCATGCTTTCTTTTTCTCAAGAAAGGCTCATTTTCATTGTGAGTTGTTCTGTAATATGTAGTGTAAACTAGCCTCTCATTAGCTTATTATCATGACCCACCTTCTTTCCAAGGACATTGATGTCCCTTAAAGCAAGCTACTGGATAGAGTGAGCGCCTAAGAGCCATGTGCAACAGAAAGACGTTAATTATAGTAATATGTTTGGCATAAGAAGGTTTGAACTTAAAATATAAGCTCTGAACATCTCATAAATAAAGCTATAACTTGGAGAGACGTAGTTTGTTTTGTTTTTTTTTTGCAGAATTATTTTTTCAGATTATTATTTTTTCCAGATTGTTTTTTCAGAATTCTTACATTAAAAGAAACAGTTTTACTTGGTTAGGAGAAAAATTTCCATATATTAAAAACTTTAATTTTTTGAGGGGCATGGATCTTTCTAAAGAGGCTGGGTAATACATTAATACAAACTGGACAATGCAAAAAAATGTTACCCAAACTAGTTTGTAATGTGGAGCCCTGGTCTTCACATGTCTGGGTTATGTTCACCCTCAGTCAAAACAAAGTGTTCAGTACGAGGATGTAAGTCTGTTGTTTGGGGAGTTCTAGGTGGATCTGTAGCTCATTAGTAATCCCACTTGTAGAACCTGGGCAAATGGATGGTCAACATGTCTCTGAGACATGAATCCCCACTTGGTTCCTAGATTTTATTTTCATATATTATATATATATATATATACATATATATATTCATGTCTCAGAGACATATAGATATATATGATTCCCTGGTGGCTCAGATGGTAAAGCTTCTGCCCGCAGTGTGGGACCCTGGTTTGATCCCTGGGACGGGAAGATCCCCTGGAGAAGGAAATGGCAACCCACTCCAGTACTCTTGCCTAGAAAATTCCATGGATGGAGGAGCCTGGTGGGCTACAGTCCATGGAGTCGCAGAGTCGGACATGACTGAGCGACTTGACTTTATATATATATATATATATATATATATATATATAGAGAGAGAGAGAGAGAGAGAGAGTGTGCGTGCGCGTGCGCTTCGTCTCTGTCATGTCTGACTCTTTGTGACCCTTTAAACTGTAGCCCACCAGGCTCCTCTGTCCATGGGAGCTTTCAGGCAAGAATGCTGGAGCGGGTTGCCATTTCCTCCTCCAGTGGATCTTCCCAACCCAGGGATTGAACCCATGTCTCCTGTGTCTCCTGCACTGTAGGCAGATTCTTTACCCACAGTCATCAGGGAAGCCCTATATAAGGGAATTCCATGTGTGTATATAGTAATAAAATGCAGGAGCCTCTGGTTTGAGTTCTGGGTTGGGAAGATCCACTGGAGAAGGGATAGGCTATCCACTCTAGTACCCTTGGGCTTCCCTTGTAGCTTAGCTGGTAGATAATCCACCTGTAATGTGGGAGACCTGGGTTTGATCCCTGGGTTGGGAAGATCCCCTGGAGAAGGGAATGGCTCCCCACTCCAGTATTCTAGCCTGGAGAATTCCGTGGACTATACAGTCCATGGGGTCGCAAAGAGTGGGACATGACTGAGCAACTTTCACAAAAGTATCGATAACATAGACGTAAACCTTGCCATTGCAGCCAGTTTTGAGAGTGTAATTCAGTGGCATTAAGTACACTCACATTGTTGTACAACCATTCCCACCACCCATCCCCAAGAACTTTTTCAAACTGAAACTGAATCCATAAGAAATAACCCCTTGTTCCATGCTCCTGGTTCTTTCTAAGACTTTTGAAAAGACACTGACGGCAGGTAGTGTGAGGTTGAAGTCTCTGGCAAGCTCCAGAGCTGTGCCTACTGTGACATGAACAGTCATCCCTCACTTTAGACACCAGGGATCAACTGCACGCCGTTTTGTGGTGAATCCCTGTACCTTTGGCCAGCTGGAAGGCTCTTGCATAACTGCTGGAAAGAAGGGCTGTAGGCCTACTATACCCATCCCCCGGGCTTTCCTGAAGGATTTCAGCCGGTCCTTTGTTGCAGCCTCACATTTTCTGCCACCCAGTGTGGTAGAACTAATCTCCATCTGGAAGATTTTTAGAGTAATTGGTACCAATAGACTTTCCCCACTGTGTAATTACTTTAATATGACTCTAGGATGCTTGCTTCTGGATAAGAACTTGTTATGATAGCCTACTAAGAGAAACCGTGCTGCCGGTGACACTGATGGACAGAGGAGTAAATTGACGTGTTCGCCAGGGAAGTGTTTAACATTTTTCACCCAGAGGCCGCGTAGAGGCTACTTACGGAGCAATTTTGGTTTTGTTGCTTGTGCTACGGGCGGTTGTCTTTGATAGTGAGTGTTGCTTTTATGTGCATTTCAAAGGAATTCTTTGGTCTTGAGAACAAAATGAGATTATTACCATAAAGGAGATACCTCCTTTTCCATCTGCTGTGATACAGATGGTATCTAATACCTATAAAAACTGAATCAAATGTATTTAAGTAGATGAATAGAAATCTCTTTGCCCTGTTAAAAGATCATGTTTGGAAGATAGGTTCAACACCTCCAAACAGGTTAATCCTGTCTAAAGCAAAGAAAGACACAGGCACAAGCCAGCATGCAGTTTTTCTCCTTTATTTTTGTATACGTCTGCTAGATAGATACCTTGGTTTTTTTTGTTTTTGTTTTTGTTTTTTTTGATACCTTGGTTTTGCAAAGACTCTTGTCTGAAAAATCTGCTTCCTTCTGAGCCTGGACCATGGGATCGATGACTTGACAGTAAGAACTGTCCTAAAAAGGAGTCTTCTAGTCTAATGCCAAGCCTATGCTAGAACTAAATTCAGCTCTGGAATGCCTTGAAGAGATGTTTGTTGCTTAATCATAATTTGTAATTAAAGTGTATAAGGAATGTTTTGTGATCAAATTCTTCATCAGAATTTGATTCTTAATCTCTATGCTAGGAAAAAAAAAAGTCTGAAAGACTATTCTCTGAAATGTTGGCTGTAATTATACTCGGGTGCTGAGCTTAGGGATGTTAATTTTCTTGTGCTCCTTTCCTTCTCAGTTTGTGGAGGCAACATGCATTACTTTTGTAATTAGAAAATATCTTACTTCCTAAGAAGAAAATTTTAAAAATACCTATTTTGTCCTTATGGTTTGAAACCTCCAGCTGTATCACTGAACTTGAGAACTCATAGTCTTGCAATTGTTACCAAACCAGGCTGGGGTCTGCCTACCTGATGTGCACCAAAGCTGGTCCACTGATGGGGCTGTGGTGAAAGAAAGTACAATGTTTACTGCAGGGCATCAAACAAGGAGAATGGGCAGCTTGTGCGCAAAAGACATGAGCTCCTCGATCGCTTTTCAGGAAGGGTTTTGAAAGACATTGAGGGGAGAGAGACACAGGGTGCATGATCAGCTCATGCCCAATTCTCTGATGGGTTGATGGTGAGGAAATAGTGATGTTTCAGGAATCTCAGCCATCAGTCTTTTGGTTCCAGCCAGTCTGGGATTTATGTGTACTGGTGGTCAGCATGCAGCTAACTTCTTCCACCTAGTGGGGGTTTTAGTATCTGCACAACAACTCAAGGACATGGCTCAGGATATTATTTATAGCCCTGAGGAGGAAATAAAATAAAGGTCTTTGTCTTTGTTGTATGGCTTAACTATTATTATTTTGTCTTGCTTGACTGTTTTCTCACTTCTCTAATTAAATCTGCTATGTAACCAAAGAGCAAATTTAAAGCTTTTCTACAAACAAGAGGCAGGGGCCGAGGCGGGGGTGGGGGTAAGATGGAGGTCTATCCCTGGGGTGGTCCTGCAGGGTCTTACTCGGTTTCACTATCATAATTGCATCTGTTTATCATGGATCGCATAGACTGCAGGGCACTGGAGCCCCTTGCAAAGTCAGGAAGATTCTGGACTACCCAGATTGTTCATTTAGAGCTAGCATAAACAAAATGCTTTTATGATTGGCTTAACTGTCTTGTCAGCTGTGATACGATTCATTCCACTGGCCGCTCTTTAAAAAAAAACAAAATCCTAATTCCTCTGGCTAACAGTTAAGCACCAGTCACCAATACCAACTGGAAGACCTATTGTTGCTGAGATGGATAGAGATTTTAGCCCCTGTGGATTTTCTCACTTGCTTTTATGTAAGCCCAAGGCATCAGGTTCACTTCCTGCTCTTGGGAAGCCCAGTTCAATTGTTGCCTACACATTTCTCCACCAATACTGCTGCCAAAAGTTAATGAATTTTTTTTTTCCTTTATTTAAAAGCCTGGAACAGGACTGAGATAGGAGTACCGAATATTATATATCTCTCTGAATGTTTTCACTCTAATCCAATTTTCAAACTTTAGACCTTAAAATAACAAATAAGTTTGTGGTCTTGTCCTGTAGAGTCACATTTGAAATTGGATCTGGTCCTCAGAAAACAATGCCGCTTGTAGCTATTAATATAATAAAAATGATTGTACTCATTCTCTTACTGAGGAGACACATTTTTCTTATTGATAGCGGAAAGCACTGAAGAACGAAAGTTTTCTGGATCTCTTGTTACACGACTTATTGTTACTATTATTGACTTGGTCCCTGAGGTGAGAACGCCTCCGGGAACTGCAGCAGTTGCAGATTCCTAGCATCTGTGGAAAGATGATATACGGAGGGAAGGAAGGAAGTTGTGGGCAAAAACCACTGCTGAAGCCGCCATTGCCAAGTGATACAGAGCTGAGACGTTCAGAAGGCTGCTCTGTAATAGCGTTATTCTTCCATCTGTGTTTGCACAGGAATGAAACAGAGTAAGGCTTGCGAGAAGTCCCTGAATCTGCCCGTTGACCTAGACAAAGGCTTACATTCCTGGACCTCCTCTCTCCCCTCCCCTCTACCTGGAGTGGTAGTTTCTCCTTCCATTCGCATCTTTAGTCCCTTCAAGGCTGTGTCTGTGGAGGGCAGGCTTGTCCGCAGGCACTAGAAGTGAGCGTAGATGTCCAGGTCCCTTCTGAAGCCTGTACGCCAGAATCTGAGGCTGCCTTCTTTTCCTCCAAGTTCTCCAAGTCACTAAGATGGCAGTGTAGTGATCTTGTTTGTTCAGGCTGCAGAATCACATGTCAGGGTGATAAATATGTATGAAACCCTGTTTAGTTCATTTTAAAGGGACCGAGGCGAGCGCTGCTGTCACATCCATTCAGGTGGAGACTTGTTCTCCCGTGGCAGGGGAGAAGAGACCTTGAAATATGTTCTTCATTAAGCTGGCTCGACCAGTGGCCCTGTTGGCGTTTAGTTTTTCAGGGCTATTAATGCTGAGCAGAAAAACTGGCCATCACCTAATAGCTAACAGAACATTTGGGGCAAAGTTGAGTTGTGGGTTTTTTGTTTTTTTTGTTTTTGTCATTCTCGTTGTTCTTTTTCATTCCACATTATCTGACTCTCAGCTGCGTGGGTTCTTTGTTTCTTTTCATGGAACAGGGGGCTTATACATTGTGTTCACGATACATCTGCAGAGGGCTTCTGGGATGTGTTTATTGCATTTTAAATGCCACAACCACCAGAGGCCAAATTATAAGGCAGAATTTTCCTGTTAGCAGCATGCCAGAAATCTCAGTCCAACGTAATCTGCATTATGATTAGAAAATACAATAAACTTGAGGCAGTTCTTTTAGTCTTCACAAATCACTGCGTTTTGGTTTTTTTTCAAAATGTGCAAAATATGTGTAGTATGTTACCATTATGGCTGGAGTTAATGTGCCAGCCTGGATTCCCCAAAATACAAGAGCAAGGGTTAGGGCTTAGCAGCTTTTCAGGTTGACTTCTTTGACAAAATATGGAGAAATGCAGGTAGAAAGTAAAAGTAGGAGAAGGAAATGAAAAATAATGAGATGAAGCTGGAGTGAGAAGTTGCTTTATTCACTAGGGTAGGGGTGAGTAAGCATTGTTATTTCTAGTTGAAAAAGTGAATCTTGGAGATTGAGAGATACTTGGCTGCACTGTAGATGGACTTGAACTATCACTGGAAGTGCTGTGCAAATGATTTTAAACTTTGCAGTTATAAATGTTGCAGTGTTCTGCATTTCTTGGGTAATTTTTTTTTTTTAATTTTAAAGAGTCTACAGTCAGCCCAGTTAGTAATTACCTTAAAATACAGAGATATATCCTACTACTAATTGTCTTTACTTTCCTTTTTTTTTTCCTTTTAATTTATGATAAGTTCTCAGCTTAAAATGAATTCTTTCTTTGGGTTAAATATTCTCTACTTCTCAAAGAAGAAAGGGTTAATTTTTACAAAATGGATTTTTATTTTTTGCAGGTTGAGTCCAGAGCCTCAAGAATTCCTTTATCTTATTCATTGAGCATCTTTTTTAAAATCTTGCTCCTAACTAGATCTTTTCAAAGGTGTTAACACTTTAAGCAGCATGATGCTATTAGGAATCAAATCTAGGAAGGTCAGACTTAGCCCCTGAGGTATTCTAAGTGGACAGGAAGCCTCATGTACTGGAGCCCTGCACTCAGGTGAGAGCTTGTCCTCAGTGTTGAGGAGGCTGACAAGAAAATAACATCCAAAAAAAATAATTTATTTTCTGGAAGGGCCTACCAATTTTTTTTCCTTGCAAAAGTTAAGTATACTTTTGCCCTTTTCGAAAATCACAATTAGATAATTCAGCCAAGCTTCACTGAAGATAAGTGGAAGAATGAACAAGATTATGAAGAACTATTGGGGGGAGATCTGGGGAAGGTGGAAATTGAGAGGAGACCCAGCACCCAAGGCTTCCTTTTTCCTGAGCACATTTGCTATTTATTTCTTACAGAACAGCTAAGAAGCTGAATTGGGCTTTTGGCAGTTGTGTAGAGCTGGGGTTTCAGAAGTCAGAGCTCAGGGCTGGCCAAAGGTGGGGACAAAGATAAATCACCTCCGCTTTAATATGGAATCATGAAGAGCTATACCATTGGAAAAAAGTGAGCCTTTTTTTTTTTTTTTTTTTTTGCTTCATTTGGATGAATCAGAGAACATAAAACTTTGGTTTTGGATTAAGGCAGACTGTGCTCATCTCAGCCTGAAGGAGGGGGAGTGTACATGGTGCTGAGCGTGTGTGGGAAGCGCTGTGGGCGGCGTCTTTGGAGCCGTCCCAAAGTTGCAGAAATTTGGAAGAAACGGCTTCAGGTACTCTAGGCAGAGGATACAGAGTGATCAGGACTGGGCTTGGGGTGCGGCGGCTCCTGTTAGTGTGGTGACCAACAGGACTTGGGGTCTAGAAGCCCCTGCACCAGAGTGGTCTCCAGACACGTTTGCCCAGGATGATGGGTTTCTTTTTTTCTTTTTTTGATGTGGACGATTTTTTAAAAGTCCTTGTTGAATTTGTTAAGATATTGCTTCTGGTTTATGTTCTGGTTTTTTGGTCATGAGGCTGGTCTTTGGCTCCCTGACTAGGGACCAAACCTACACCCCCTGCGTTGGAAGGTGCAGCCTTAACCACTGGACTGCCAGGGCAGTCCCTTCAGTTTTTAAAATGTGGGGTTTTTTTTTTTTTTTTTTTTTCCTCCAGGAAAAGAGTCTTTAGAAAAAGACATGAGATGGGCCTTTAATCATAGTTACCACCACTCTCTATGCTGAGATTCATCATTCTTTGTCAGGTGCCTGGACCCTGAAGGCATTTGTGTGTGCAAACCTTAGACTGTCACTTGGGCTGAGTGTGAAAGTATGGGGAACTTGCATGGGGACTGGATTGAAGGTGGACTTGAACATTGTACCGATGAGTTTGGGCTTACTCTGCAGGAATGAGGGAGCCATTATAAGGTTTCGAGCAGGGTGTTGAATGAATAGAAAACCCTACTAGTTTAGTTTAGCATGAGCTACACTGGACCCGGGGTATCGATTAGGAGCTTTGGCAGTGGCCCAGTGAAGAGGAGTAAACGATTTGAACCAGAGCACAGAAAGCACAGGGTGTGTTGGACAGCTGTTCTGGGGGCTGACTCAATGCCATTTGGTAACTGATGAGATGTGAGGTATTGACTGAGAATAACAGGACCAGTGACAGAAGGGGGAAGGAGGTGGGCTTAAGTGTGGGCCCAGGAGGCGTCTAGTGGTGATGCACTGAATTGAAGGTGGGAGGTTGACTTTCTGCTCAGCAGAGCTGTTCAGATTGGTTTAGAGACTCAGTATTGTGAGAGACAGTTATTTTTTTCAAAGCCCATGTTAACTGCTTGGAACAGTAAGTCCCCTACACGTGAACCTTTAAGCTGCAAACTTTAAACGATGCGAATGTTTGTTCACTTGTCCGTTCACGTAAGTTAGTTCTCATGTCTAGCATACATTGTCACATGCATGCTTCCTCCACAAGTGGTTGTGCTTTTGTGTACTTGCTGTACAGTTCTGTATAGAGTACAGTATCTTTATTTCCAGCCAGTGATGTCTGGAAGCAAGGATAAAAGCAGCACTATATAGCTGATTGTGTTAGTCAGGTACCTGGGCTTACTTTGTCAAATTGGACTTAAGGACACGCTCTTGGAACAAAACTTGTTCACATGTAGGGGGCTTACTGTGTTAACTACATGACAATTATTTTTGGCAATCCAGTGATTTAATGTAGTCCCTGTTCTATGGTGGCCTTTATTTGGTTCAGTGCAGATGGCTCTAGTTCTTGGTAGTTGTCAATAAATGAGGGATGTTGGTTGCAAAACTGCAGGTTGTACAGAGAATGGTTAGCATTGACTAGTGCAAACAGAACTGGGGGCATCTTGGGTTTATCCTCGAGTTGAATCGAAAAAGCTGAGTCCGGGGCTGGTGGCAAGAAGGCGCGCCTCCCTTGGCTCTGGGTGGACTAACGACAGGCCCAGACTTGCAAACACGCTTCGCCAAGCCTGGGATTTGGCAAACCTGCTGCATGCTGGGTGGGTGGGCTGGCCTAGCCGCCAACCTTCACCTGCACCTGCACCTGCTAGAGAAGGTTTTGCCCAGAATAAAAGCCATTCAGTGAAGAGCTTTTGAATCTCTGATATAAGAAGCCTGGTTCACTGAAGTGGCTCCAGAAAACTTTGGAAATTATGAGAAAGACAACAATTATCGGTAATTCAATGATGCTTAAGGCTAGTCTGTGTTAGATCAACTTAATGCTATACTCATGTCTTTTAATGGGCTGGAAATTGGCTTTGGGACTTCATATGTGAGTGGATACAATGAGAAAATGCTCCCATTTGAGTGCTTAGAATTTTCCAGGTTTGTAGTTGTGTTTTTGCTTATGGCTTTTTCACTTATGTTAATATATTTTTCATGCTGAATCCCAAGGAGCAAATCTTTATTTATACAACCCTAATTCCATTGTAAATGTGCTGCTGGTAGATCGTCAGTTATGTAATTTCCATTCTACAAGGTTTCTTGTTGTTAATGGTACAATATATTGCACGGTTAACAGTTCTAAAGCTCTCCTGTAATCTGTGAGATTGACTTTGTAAGAAGTATATTTACAGAAAATGCTGATTCTGACAACAAATTTTAATCTACCTAAGCATTTTGCTTTAGATATATTAAAGGCAAGCAAATGAGTTTGTTTTTTTTTTTCCAAGCACATTAATAGAATTTACTTGCCTCTTTACTTCTCAGTTTGAATGATTTTTGTTCCAGTTTAGGATCTCTGACCTGATTAGTAAGATTAAGAATTGCTTATGACATTTAGACCTCTGATTAAAAATTTTAAATCATGTCTTAAATTTGATGCCCATGTTGAAGATGCTACTCAGAAATGAAACTGGAGTTTAGTTTTTCTGATAGGTCCTGAAAAGTAACAGTGAAAGTGTTAGTCATTCAGTCGTGTCTGACTCTTTGTGACCCCATGGACCGTAGCCCGCCAGGCTCCTCTGTCTGTGGGATTCTTCAGGCAAGAATACTGGAGTGGGTAGCCATTCCCTTCTCCAGGGAATCTTCCCAACCATAGGATCCAACCTGGGTCTTCTCCACTGAAGGCAGATTCTTTACCACTGAGCCACCAGGAAATAATCTCTGATATGTCCTGGGTCACCTAAACCAGTCTTCCTTTTACGGTTTTTGTTTATGATGTCATGGACTACAGCGTTAAAACAAGCAGGTGGAGGGAATTCCCTGGCAGTCCAGTAGTTAGGGCTCCATGCTTCCACTGCATGGGGCATGAGTTCTATCCTTGGTTGGGGAACTAAAATCCTGTATGCCATGAGGTACAGCCAAATAAAAAAATAAATAAATAAAATAGATGAATTCAGGGTGTTGGTTCAAGTCCTGTTGGGGCCAAATAGCTTGAATTTACACGTATCTGTTTGAAACAAACAATTTCTGAAATTTTCTCAGGTGCATTGTCATGAGGAAAACTCTGTGGCCTCTCCTCTTGCCCATCTTAATTCTCTTCTCATGATTGTTCTGGGGGGTTGTTTTTGTATTTCTTGCTGTATTTCTCTTTTTATTGATGGTTTCTTGGTTCCAAGGAAGAACCAGATTTTCTGTTTCTAGGGTTCTGTTTGGAACACTAACTCTGTGCCCTGCCCCTAAATTGCCTGTTACCCGAGAGATGGCAGAACAAAACAGGCAGCAAAGCTGTTTGTTCCAGGTCTGTCTCTGGGGGATGTTGAAAACTGTGAGTGTTTGGCTGAGTTATATCTCAGGATGGCTTGATATTTTCCAAATGGTTCGTACAACCCAGGGACCTCGCTTGAGTTCTGGTAACGACAGCTTCACCATCACATTTTCCTTTGGGTATAGCTCTTGAAAGGAAAAAGCCTTTTAAAATTGAGAGCTTTTGTAGATTTCATTACTAGCTGAATCAGTATTCTTAAAGGAAATACCTTATCAGTTATGGACGGTGTTAGACCATCTGTCTGTATGTGAGTCTTTTCCTCTAGGTCAATGAGAATCTTACCTTTGCTCAGATTAATATTCGGTGACAAATTGCTGCCTGGGTCAGGGGAGAGATTTTTTTGACATTAGATTGCATCCTTTATTGTTTGGGGCTTCCCTGGCAGCTCAGATGGTAAAGAATCCATCTGCAATGCAGGAGACTCAGGTTTGATCCCTGGGTTGGGAAGATCCCCTGGAGAAGGAAATGGCTACCCACTCCATCCAGTATTCTGGCCTGGAGAATTCCATGGACAGAGGAGACTGGCGGGCTATGGTCCATGGGGTTGCAAAGAGATGGACACAACTGAGCAACGAACACTTTCTCTTTATTATTTTAATTAAGAACACAAGTATAACACTAAAAAAAAGGGAAGAAGGAGGCTCTTTGAAATAAAAGTGGCAGCAGTTAAAAACATATTGGGGAGACTTCCCTGGTAGTCCAGTGGTTAAAAATCCACCCTGCAATGCAGGGGATGCAGGTTCGATCCGTGGTCGGGGAACTAAGATCCCACATGCTATGGACCAGCTAAGCCCGTGCACCACAACTAGAGAATCCCTGTACAGTGGAAAATCACGCATGATGCAGCAAAGATCCTGCGTGCCACAACTGAGAATGGCGCAGCCAGTATTTTAAAAACCGTATTGGAGGAAAACACATCTAATATTTAAAGAAAACTATGCAAAAGGTTTAAAAGCTTTAAGACAAAAAGTTCATTTTTCTAAAACCAGTATATATCATTTAAGCTTAGCATTCATAGACTATTTTAGGGCAAAGATAATGTCTTAACTATAGATTTCACTCCCTTCTGCCTCTACTGTGCAGGTGGAAGGAAGACACACCACACAGGTAATTTTTAGAGAATGCAAGAGTGAGATGAAGAGGTCCTTGTTCTACCTTTTTTCCCTCAGAACTGATGCCTGTCCCATTGGGGGCCTTTGTGTCTGAAATGCTGAGAACTGTTCTCACTTTCTGACCATTCCTCTTAGTTCCTTTAATTACTGCTTGATCTTCCAGAACCTGAATTTTAATGAGCTAGTTAAAAATAGACTTGTCACTGTAAGCACCTCTTCATATCTGCTTGCTTTCTGAGTCCCTGCAAGGTTGACCAGCTTTTTTGGAGTTGCATGTAAAAAACAGTTGGAGGGAAACCAGCATCTGTTTAGTCAACATTTCCCATGTTGAAAGACAATGTCAGATTTTGAACATTTTTGTTTTCTTTTTAAACACCAAGCATGGTACTTTCAGAGCAATGGAAATTGTTTCAATTGAGGAGATGATTAAGTATAATCTTTTGAGGTTTTTAGGCCCACTGAGCTCTCTCTCTTGTCCAATGCACCCTCTACGGGTTCACAAAGAGACATAGCTTTCCCTGGGCAAGCATCCGTGTCTGTATTTAGCCATTTAATCTTCTGAACGCCAGGGGCGCACTAGGCACTTGTGGATGGAAGAGTGTTTTGCCAGCCCCTCAGGTTTGCTCAGGATCTGGTAGGAGGACTCTGGTTTAGAGTTTAGAGCATGGTTTGGGGCCCCAGGCTCTGCCACGTTCCAGCTGAATTACCTTGGTCTGGTAACCTGTTTTATCACATTAGATATGGGGGTTGTCATGCCTGCCTAATACGAGCATGGTATGCAGTGCCTGCCTGAAGAAACGGTTTTGGAGGTAGAATTAGGGAGCATTGGTCATCTTAGACCTCAAAATCAAACTGTGTGCTTCATTGTTATTAATAGCTTTTGCTTAGTTTGCCTATAGTTCTGAAAATATCAGGCCCTGTGGCTCATTCCTATTAACCCCTACTATGAATTAATAGCCCCACCCAACTGAGAACATTGGAAATAAGGCACCGTGATTTATGAGAACCCCAGTTGTGTGTCGTGGAATTTCTTTTATTCTCTTTTGGTTTTGAAGTTTGGAGTACATTTTTTTAAGATTTCTTTTGCAATGACCCCATAACCTTATTTTTTAATTGCATAAATAAGAGGCTTTCCCTCTTGGTTTGCAGAAAAGATGTAGAAAGTGTGAAGTTGGTCTCATTACAAGAAGTTAATTATTTGTACTGATTTTTGCCAAGTATGCTTACTAGTACACTCGTAAATAGCATTCAGAATACTTGACCAGGTATTTTCTGTGATTGTAATTTCTCTTCCCTCTCTACATACATTGTATAAATGCAAGTAAATTGCATGAATGCAAGTAAACTGTAATTCATTTAATAAAAACTGACAGTTGCAAATTTTCTATTTTTTAAATAACTTTTATGGCCAAGGTATAAAAATTTTCAAGTCTGCAAGGGTTATATATGTGCTGAAAAATATGTTTCCTTCCTTTCCTCATCCCCAGTTCTTCCCTACAGAGACAACCACTTACATGTTCTTCAAAATTGAAATTGGTGTTTAATCATGGTTTGATGTTCTGATATACATATATATATATATATACACACACACATACATGTGTATATATACACACACACATATATATTTATACATACAGACAGCCAAGTGCCTCTGATTATGCACTATAATTTTTGGTTATAAGTTAGAGGAATCAGGAGTGGGTTATTAGGTGTACATTGGGATATACGAGCAGAAATGAGTTAAGGTAACTTTTATGATGACCTCCTATGCTTGGTTTAACCAGCTTTTAGACCTAGCATTATCATGGCTTTTGAGTGTCTTGATTTCCATATCTGTGTTTTTTTGTTTTTTTTTTTTTCCAGTTGCAGCATGAGAAAGCTGAACTAGAACAGCATCTTGAGCAGGAGCAGGAATTCCAGGTCAACAAACTGATGAAGAAAATTAAAAAACTGGAGAATGATACCATTTCTAAACAGCTTACCTTAGAACAGGTAAAAATGTATGGTTCTCTCTCTGTATCCTTAATTAGGATAGTTCTTTTTTTTTTTTTTTTTTTCCTCATATCATCAACTGTTCTTTCAAACTTTAAAAGGTCCTGTGGAATATCAGTGAAAAACATTTTTCAACTTTTTCTTCACACAGTGGGGACTTCCTATCTGAAGTGTGCATTGACAGTTCTGCATAGCACCTCCTTACTTTCTCATGCTCTTTTGTTCTTTTCAACCACAACTAATAAGGTCTCAAGAGATATATTGTGATATACTGATTTATAGGCAGGAAATGTTAGGTTCCTTTTGCAAAAGAGGGAAGAATATGTTTTGAACCACAGGATCCCTTCTGTGAAATTTCTTGAGACAGTGGGACTGTGGAGCAAAAAGTTCTCTTTCAAGAGTTCTTCAGAACAATTAGCCCTTTTGTCTTTGAATTATTAGAAACCTTGTATGAACCTTGTCTTTTCCCACCTAGATTTGTTGATACAGATATGGAGTCCTAGACTCAGTCACTCATCCTGGTTCAGCCACTGGTTAGTTTTGTGACCTTGCATTAACTTCATTAACTTCGCGGGGGTCCAAGTTTGCCATTTGTAAACAAGAGAAGCACAAGCTCCAATCCGGAGTGGCAAGCTTAGAAAGGTGCAAAAGGTGGAAAGCACCAGCGCACAGTCCGTCTGTGCTTCGCCCTTGGTAGACGTTAGTGTTTGCCTTAGGAGGCCAGGCTGGTCCTTTTCTGCCAGCCCAGAATCGTGGCCCGCCATCGTCGGTCCTGCCGGGTTGGTGTGCCAGACAGAAACTCCTGTTGTCTCTGGCCTAAGTGCCCCTAATGCTGTTCCCACGCTAATTTATTTTCCTGAAGTTGGAAGAGACCAAGCATAGTGTAGTGCTACCTGGTTTCCATGTAAAATTCAGTATATTGACATTTTCTAGCTCTTCATGATTTGGATCCCAATTATCATTTTGATGATTTGGCCAAGGCTTCGGTGCAAAGTTGTCTGATTTATCGCAACTTTAGTGTCTTTCATATGTGGAGCTTAGTCCATGCTAACTGGTTTTTGAATCACCCTCAGGACCATTCTCATTTCATCACTGTACTTGAGACTGAATCGTTGTGGGATTATCAGGTGTAAGAGAAAGTGAGCGTTTATTTTAAACTAATTAAACTGACTTTTATTTTTTATTTTTTTGCATTCTTCCTCTATCTACCTATATCAAAGGATGGGTTACAGTGATTTCCAAGACTTTGAATAATGGCCTTGAAATTTTTTTTCCATTCCTTCTAGGTTAAAGAACAAAAAAGTTCCATTTCCACGGGCTGGCTATTTTGCAAAAATCCAGAGTAATCTAGTCCTACTATTCCTCTTTGGAATTCAGATGCAGTTTCCAAATTTAGAAGACTCCTCCACCTCTCACAGCTTAAAAACATCTTGTTCCGAAGTTCTCCCGTTTCATTTCCAGGATAGACGGTAGCCAGTTCCATTCACGTTAGTTTTAAAAATTTTTGTGTAAGCCCCTGACGTCCCACAAACTTGTTACTGGTAATTGTTAATCAAGATGTGACCAAGTGGAATTCTCACCCTGGTTGGTACTGTGAGAACTTTGCTTGGTCATCACCTTCTCTGTGATGGCTGTCAGTGACGGGAGCAGCTTCTACCTTGTGTTTGCTCATAGATTCCAGAGGAGACTTTGGAACCCTGACCCCCAAAGTTTAGCTGTGGCCACAAGGTGGAGGTTGAGTCAGAAAGAGAAGGGAGAGAGGATGGATGGCTTCCCCGTGTTAAGGCTCATTGGAAACTTCAGTAACTAAATGCTTTGAAAACTAGGCACAAGTTATACCTTCTCCCCAGTTAATGATTTAGTGCCCTGTAAGACTCATATCAGACCTCAACACAAAAGAAATGGATTTCCACAATGGAACATGTACACTGTAAAGTCCTTAACTGGAAACTTAACTTCAGATGTGGGATGAAGTGAAAAAAAGTGAAAGTGTTTGCGGGATATCAAGTCTGTATTTTATTTTTTTAATTAAAAACTTTTTTTATTGGAGTATAGTTGATTTACAATGTTTTGTTTCAGGTATACTGCAAAGTGAATCAGTTACACATACACATGCATCCACCCTTTTTTAGATTGTTTTCCCACAAAAGTCATCACAAGTCCTTGTTTTAATTAAGATGGAGAAATGTAACATCATCATAAAACATTGCCCCCTTTCTTTTGATTAAATGTTGAGGATTTCACTCTATTTTGTTTAGCTACAAGTAATTTTAGTCTGTGTTTGGAGAGAATATTTATGTTCTACAGTAGAAACGAATCTCTTCTGTGTTTCCGTGGGTATTCTCTGACCCTCTCTTGTGGCCATCTTTTGGGATTGTCATCTGTATTATATTTACTATGTATGTCATAGTCTGTATAATATAATATACCCTATATTAAAGTTACTATAAGAAGAGCCAAGACAGGTGTTATATTACTCATTATGAGGATATATATGTGGTCATGCCTTTGCTCTTGTCTCTGACAACACATTTTTAGAACTAAAAGCTATTGGAAGGCATTTATCCTTTGGGTCCAGTGCCTTAGCACTGCTTTGTTGAAAGAGTTTAAATAAAGTGTGGATTTGGACAGGTTATTGGAGAGCTGTCATTTGTACTTCACAGGGCAGTGTAGGGTCAGGTTGGTTCAGGGCATGGGTAATGGACTTGGATAGACCCAAGGCCAGCCTTGCTGCAAGAGCAAGAAAGTGTGAGGAGACGGAAATGGGAAAGCTATGCAGTAAACAGTGGATCGAGGTTCTGCATGGCTTAGAAGTGCTGAGAACACAGAAGAGATGGTGACGACGTAAAGTTGAATCCCTCTTCTTTGTTACTGGGCAGGGGAAGAGACGGGCCTTCGGCAGTCCGCACGTGTGGTGTCTTTGAAGGCATACCCTTGTCTTTACAGTGCGTGTCTTGCAGAGGCAGCCACGTAGCCGTACTACGACTCTTGCAGGCCTCAGTGTTAGAAGGTGCCCAGCGGTTACCTTCAGCCACTAGCCAATGTCAGGTGACTGCAGAGGTTTGAGAAGACCCCAGCTTCCAGGGGCAACACCCACTTCTCCCAGTGTCCATCACCATATATAACTTTATCCTAGAAGCAAGGCTTTAGAATGAATTTCAGTCCTTAGCAAGAAATTTTTTGTTGTTCCCTTTATGTATCTGTTTATGGCTGCACTGGGCCTCCTTGCTGTGTGGGCTTTCTCTAGTCGAGGGGAGCAGGGGCTGCTCAGGCACAGTGTGCAGGCTTCTCATTGGGTCAGTAGTTGTGGTGCATGGGATTAGTTGCTCCACGTCATGCAGAATCTTCCTGAACCATGGGCTGAACCTGCGTCTCCTGCGTTGGCAGGTGGATTCTTAACTACTGGACTATCAGGGAAGTCCAGTTTTTTGTTGTTGTTGTTCACTTTTTAAAAAGGTAATAAGGAAACATTTTGTGTATTTTAAGTTCCACAAAGAAGAAAGGCACATTGTCACTTTCTAGCTCTTAGTACAATGGTTCTGAGTTAAGAATATAAGACGGCCTTTCTGCCTTACTTGTCTAGCGGGTAGTACAAGCCAACTGATGTCACAAGCAGTCCACAAACAATTCTGATGCTGCTTATTTTTAGTGGCTGCAATGACTAATTCTAGTGAGTTACACAGATCATCTGTTGTCCTGGTGACTTAGCAGCTAATTGAGTGGCTAGTGGCTTGTGTTCAGGTCTGCATCTTTGATTGGTTGATTTTTTTTTAAGTTGGAATAAGATATTTCCTCAGTTCATGGGTAATGTAGGCATACTGGGTTTAGTTAGAATTCCATTCATGCTGGCGGCTGCCCTGGCAGGCTCTGTTGCAGGAGCTCTTCAGAGAACAACCATGTTCCACGAGCCTTCATTTGCATTAAGGAGAGGAAACTTGGGGCTTCCTGGGTAAAGAACCTGCCTGCCAGTACAGGAGACGCAGGTTCGATCCCTGGGTAGGGAAGATCCCTTGGAGAAGGGAATGGCAAACCACTCTAGTATTCTTGCCTGGAGAGCCCCATGGACACAGAAACCTGTTGGGCTACAGTCCCTAGGGTCGCAGAGTCGGACACGACTGAAGCGACTTAGCACACACACGTGCACAGAGGAAACATAGTGACCCCTGTGCATCTTTTGAAGTTTGATTTCACAGACTCATCTCAAATGATGGAAGTCTTAAACTTTTTTAATTATAAGACTAATCCATTGTGCTTTCAAGAAAATGTGGAAAACCTAAACATGGAAGTACAAACATGAAAACACATCACCTAGACTACAGTCCCCGCCTCCAACAACTGCTATTCATGTTTTTCATCATCTTCCTTACCTTTGTCTTCTTTTTTCTCCAACAATAGAGTAGTGAAAAATGCACACTGTTGTCTAACACTAGTAATAACACGAATAATAATGTGTCTAACAGTAGTAGAGAAAATTAGAGATACCAAGGGATAATGTTGTTAACAATATATAGTGTTGTCTAACACGGGTAATAACACTAATAAGTGTCATCTAACAATAGTAAAGAAAATTAGAGATACCAAGGGAACATTTCATGCAAAGATGGGCACAATAAAGGACAGAAATGGCATGGACTTAAGAGAAGCAGAACATGTCAAGAAGAGGTGGCAAGAATACACAGAAGAACTGCACAAAAAAGATCTTTATGATGCAGATAACCACGATGGTGTGATCACTCACCTAGAGCCAGACATCCTGGAAAGTGAGGTCAAGTGGGCCTTAGGAAGCATCACTGTGAACAAAGCTACTGGAGGTGATGGAATTCCAGCTGAGCTCTTTCAAATCCTAAAAGGTGATGCTGTGAAAGTGCTGCACTCAATATGCCAGCAAATTTGGAAAACTCAGCAGTGGCCACAGGACTGGAAAAGGTCAGTTTTCATTCCAATCCCAAAGAAAGGCAATGCAAAAGAATGCTCAAACTACCTCACAATTGCACTCATCTCACATGCTAGTAAAGTAATGCTCAAAATTCTCCAAGCCAGGCTTCGACGTACGTGAACCGTGAACTTCCAGATGTTCAAGCTGGTTTTAGAAAAGGCAGAGGAACCGGAGATCAAATGGTCAACATCTGTTGGATCATCAAGACTGCAAGACATTTCCAGAAAAACATCTGCTTCTGCATTATTGATGACACCAGAGGCTTTAACTGTGTGGATCACAGCAAACTAAAAAGTTCTTAAAGAGATGGAAATACCAGACCACCTGATCTGCCTCCTGAGAAATCTGTATGCAGGTCAAGAAGCAACAGTTAGAACTGGACATGGAAAAACAGACTGGTTCCAAATTGGGAAAGGAATATATCAAGGCTGTATATTGTCACCCTGCTTATTTAACTTCTGTGCAGAGTACATCATGCGAAATGCTGGACTGGATGAAGCACAAGCAGGAATCAAGATTGCCGGGAGAAATATCAACAACTTCAGATACTCAGATGACTCCACCCTTATGGCAGGAAGTGAAGAGGAACTGAAGAGCCTCTTGATGAACATGAATGAGGAGAATGAAAAAGTTGGCTTAAAAGTCAACATTCAAAAAACTAAGATCATGGCATCCGGTCCCATCACTTCATGGCAAATAAATGGGGTAACAATGGAAACAGTAAGAGACTTTATTTATGGGGCTCCAAAATTACTGCAGATGGTGACTGCAGCCATGAAATTAAAAGATGCTTGCTCCTTGGAAGAAAAGCTATGACCATCCTAGACAGCATATTACAAAGCAGAGACATTACTTTGCCAACAAAGGTCCATCTAGTCAAAGCTGTGGTTTTTCCAGTAGCCTCGTAGGGATGTGAGAGTTGAACTGTAAAGAAAGCGGGGCATCGAAGAATTGATGCTTTTGAACTGTGATGTTGGAGAAGGTCCTTGAGAGTCCCTTGGACTGCAAGGAGATCAATCCAGTCAATCGTAAAGGAAGTCAGTCCTGAATAGTCATTGAAAGGACTGATGCTGAAGCTGAAACTCTAATACTTTGGCCACCTGATGGGAAGAACTGACTCATGGGAAAAGACCCTGATGCTGGGAACGATTGAAGGCAGGAGGAGAAGAGGACTACAGAGGATGAGATGGTTGGATGGCATCACCGACTCGATGGACATGAATGTGAGCAAGCTCTGGGAGTTGGTGATGGACAGGGAGGCCTGGTGTGTTGTAGTCCATGGGATGACAAAGAGTCCAACATGACTGAGCAACTGAACTGAATAATAATGTATTGTAATTTGCTGCCCTGCTTTTAATTTTGTAAAGTAAAATATTACAACCTGTGTCTTCACATTTTAGACAAGGTACACAGCCAGACATAATCATGGTAAACCCGAAAGTCAGCTTGATGGGGATTTGTAGCAAATCCTTGAAGATGGGTGGGTCACCTGAAGGTCAAGTACAGACATCGTGTGCTGTGTTTTGCTTAGTCATTCAGTCATCTCCGACTCTTGTGAGCCTGTGGACTCTGTCCATGGGATTCTCCAGGTAAATATACTAGAATGGATTGCCATGCCCTCCTCCAGGGGATCTTCCCAACCCAGGGATCAAACCCAGGTCTCCCACACTGCAGGCGGATTCTTTACTGTCCGAGCCACCAGGGAAGCCCTACCTACTGCTTATCAGGGAGAGGTGGAGAAAAGCCTCAGAGCATACTGGAATATAAGTGAGAGTTTGTGCCTTGGTAGTAAACAAACCAGGGGCAGTAGTAGGTGGTACTGAAGGAGCTTCAGCAGGCTCTCTTTTCAGGTGATGTGTAATTGAGGAGCTGTCAGAGTGTGATGAAGCCAGCTGAGGGGCCTGCCCTCCACACCTGTGAGAGCAGACATTGAGCTCTGTCTGGGACACAGATTAAGTCCCTCCACAGGATATGAAATGAAAGAAGTCCTTCCTTAGGCCTTGTTTCAATTAAGTACCAAGACTCTGTTCCATCTTGTCAGGTATTATTTTGAAGCACCCAGGTAACATTTGCCTTGTGCATCAGTTTGAACAGTTGATGGCAGGGACAAAATTAAAAATGAGTTTTCTTTACAAAGAAAGCGGTACCTCACCATGATCCAACCATGTATGCTCCTGGTCATGCACTGGTGGTAAAGACTTTGCCTGTGAAATTGTAGGGCATGGGTGCGCTACGTACAGTAAAGGCGATAACATCCAGAGATACTGTACTGAGACTTTCTAGTTGCTTGTGATTAGAATGTATGAGGTCAGTTCTTTATAACTTTAAACTTTTTATTTTGATTGGGGTATAGCCGATTAATAATGTTGTGGTACTTTCAGGTGAACAGTGAAGGGATTCAACCATATATATACATATGTCCATTCTCCCCCAAACCCTCCTCCCATCCAGGATGGCACGTGACATTGAGCAGAGTTCCATGTGCTGTACAATGGGTGTGTGTTGGTTATCCATCTTAAATAGAGCAGTGTGTGCATGACCTTCCCAAAGTCCCTAACTATTCCTTCCCTCCAGCAACCATAAGTTCATTTCACGAAGTCCATCAAAAAAAAAAAAAAAAACAGAACAAGAATTTGGTGGGTAACTTAGAAAAGGTACTCTCCTTAGCTAAACGTATGTGGCAAATGGCTAAATCCTGCATCTATATATTACCCACCAATTCCTAATTTATCCCTCCCCCAACCTTCCCTCTTTAGTAATGATAAGTTTACTATGTCTGTGAGTCTGTTTTTGTAAATAAGTTGATTTGTATCCTTTTTGAATTCCACATGATACATGATATTTGCCTCTCACAGAGGCTTATTTTATTTTTTTTTAATTTTTTATTTTTACTTTATTTTACTTTACAATACTGTATTGGTTTTGCCCTGAGGCTTATTTTAGATGATGAGCTGAAGGTAGCCCCTGATGTGATGGTGTATTTGCAGCGTGTGCTGTGGTATGTGTTCTTTCCCGAGGATTTCTCCATTGTGTTCTTTATGTAGCAAAAAAATCCTGTATACCCAAGACTTTGAAACCTGCTTACTTTCCACTGATGGTAATTATTTGGTAAAAGAGTCCCCTAGAATTATGAACCCATTATGCAAATTTGTATAATATTGCACTGATGTCAAAGTGATGGAAACTTAAGCCTGGAAACCATATAAATATGACTAATTATATATGTACCTGTTTCATAAAAGACCTTCATTTTTCAATATCACTGAACAAAAGCAAAGTTTATTGAGCTGATAAACTATGGAAGTGTCACTTTTCATATATTAAATATTAATAAGGTATTACTATTGTCCTGAAGTTGTACCCATTTCAAAGAACAAATCTAATTTTTATACAAATGCACAAGCAGTGGTAAAGAAGGTTAATAACTCAAGGCTCTCTGGAAGATTCTGTCTTCCAGATAACTAGCTGAGCCTTCAGTATAATTTCTCCTCTTAGAGTATATGAATTCATTCTGTGTTTTAGATATGTGAATTAATATCCTAAATTAGGAAATTGTTCATTTGTAAGTTGACTGTCTTCCCATTTTTTTTGTTATAAGCATAGTAAATGTTCATTAAAAGATTGTGTGGGGCGGACTTCCCTGGTGGGCCAGGGGTTAAGAATCTACCTGCCAATACAGGGGATGCGGATTCGATCCCTGGGTGGGGAACTAAGGCAGTTCCTTAGTTCCCCACGAAGGAATGTGCCATAAGGCAGCCAAGCCTGTGAGCTGCAGCTAGGAAGCCCAAAACAGCCAAAATACATAAATATTTTTAAAAATTGTGTGGGAGCAGGAAAAGATATAAAGATAAATTACCACCAATATTATTAATACTTTCACCCAAGGGACAACCCTATTTATCTTGCTATTCTTTGTGATTCTTTTGTGTCTTTTTATCAGTATATATATTTTTTCTGTTCTTTCTCTTGGGCCACACCACACAGCATGTAGGATCATAGTTCCCTGACCAGGGACCATACCTGGGCCCTCAGCAACACAGTGGAGTCCTAGCCACCGGACCGCGAGGGAATTCCCTTCTCTGTATATTTCTGGTGCACATAGAACGGGCAGTTGTCATGGGCTGCCTTCCAAAACTGGGTTTTTAAGTCAAATGGTTGGCGTTCAAAATATATTTTCACATAGGAATGATGGTAATTTGGTGGTCAGACTAAAACTTTTCAAAGTAGATTGAAATGATCCACTAAAACCTTTCAAAATTCTGTAGTTGAGTACATGGTCCTGCTAAGGTTCTCATCAGGCTTTTTTTCCACGTATCCCTTCCCCGACCTCTCCGAGCATCTGGGTTCTCTGTAAGTGGGAAAATGCTCCACTGAGAGAGAGGTGTGGTAATGTTGGAGCTGTCTCTTGGCTGCCCCCTGCTTTCTCTGCTTTTTGGGTGGTGAGTGTCAGCCCACTGAGAAGGGCTGTGAATTCAAATGAACCAGCTCTACTTTTATACACTTAAGTTTATCCATTAAAGAAGTGATTTATTTGGGAAACATAATAAGAACTCTTGGTGCAATGTTAATTAACTTGCAGTGGGAGGAAGAGCTACTGAAGACGAGTAAGGAGTTTGGCTGACAGTCCATTGACCTGACTTAATTACAAATCGGCTGTATCCACTGGTGCTGCATGCTCATAGACAGTGTAGTCAGCAGGGGCTTGGGCTTGCTTGAGAATTTGATGTTTGGCAATGGAAGAGTGGGTACCTGTGGCGTGAACACTGAATTTAAAAGGAGATGGGGAAGACTGTTACAGATGGGAATCAGCATTGTAGAAGCAATGAGAGCAGCCCTGAGCTGGTGTTTCCATTCCAGCAAGAATTTCCGGCTCAGTACCCTGTCAGTTTAACGCACGCTGTCAGATCTGAGGGTTGTTTGATATCACGGCAATGCAAGCACTGCAAATCTACTTAGGTCGGAAACAGCAGTCCTGGTTTATACTCTTTGGCTGTAAATAAATAGGCTGTGGGATTAGATGGCCAGGAGGTGGAAGGGCAGCACTGATAAAGAACTTCGGGAGGTTCTGAAGTTCTTCACGTGGCAACCAGCTATCAATTTTCTGCCCACTTCAGTGAACCAAGGCCTCCAGAGGGTGAAACTCGGGTTTCTACTAACAGGCTTCCCAGGTGGCACTAGTGGTAAGGAACCTGCCTGCCAGTGCAGGAGATATAAGAGACATGGATTCAATCTCTGGGTCGGGAAGATCCCCTGGAGGAGGACATAGCAACCCACTCCATTACTCTTGTCTGGAGAATCCCATGGACAGAGGAGCCTGGCAAGCTACAGTCCATAGGGTCGCAAAGAGACACAACTGAAGTGACCTAACACACACACACACACACTCTCACACATAGCTCTACTAACTGGTACCAAAAAGAAGCTGAGATTCATGTTCAACTTCTGTTTTTCCTGCTTTCTTATCTGCTCCTACATTCTCTTAGACTCACTAAGGTACCCCCTGCTCCACTACTTCCAAGAATTACTGGATAATTTACCCCAAATCCTATGTGCCCCTCCAGATGCTCAGAACTTGCTGGTTAGGTGGGACCCAGCTGCTTTGGTCACCACGGTGACTGATCCCCATTCCTATGCTGGCAGCATCACTTTCCCTGGATCAGTGGTTCCTCAGCTCTCAAATGAAAGAGTGGATTTAGATGATTTCTTTTGCTGCTTCTGTTTCTAAAAATCTCAACAGAACTAGGGCGAACTGAGACAGGTGCCGTCTTGAGATTGACAGAGAATGATAGAATGGGTGGTCCTGGAAGGGACCTCAGATGTCATCGAGGCCAGCCTTCTCATCTCATAGATGAGGGCAGGTTGCATGCGTGCATCCTAAGTCGCTTCAGTCATGTCCAACTCTCTGATCTTATAGACCATAGCCCTCCAGGCTCCTCTGTCCATGGGATGCTCCAGGCAAGAATACTTGGAGTGGGTTGCCATGCTCTCCTCCAGGGGATCTTCCCCACCCAGGGATCAAACCTGCGTCTCTTACGTCTCCTGCATAGGCAGGTGGGTTCTTTACCATTAGTGCCACCTGGGAAGCCCGAGGGCAGGTTAGTACCTCCTCAAAACCACATGCCGAGTCAGTCATATGTGGATAAAGACAGCTTTGTCTTGATTTTGTTTTTTGGAATTGTAGATTTGCATGGTGCACAATTACTCTAAAAACAAGCTGTTGGGCATTAGTTTCTCTACTAGGCATCTATATTACAAAACGATGCCTTGCTTGAATTTTTTCTCACCTACTAAGTACCCCTTGTCATGTTTTAGTTAAACATGGCAATAGGGTCCTTAAAGGGTAATGACTTGGCATTTTGTTTCTTTAAATAAATGACTGTGAATTGTATCAGTACTTCAAACCTTGGCCCAAAATGTGGTCAGAGGGTCATAAAGATACATAGGAGTTCTGTGAGGTGTTCCTGGGTTTTTCCTCCTTGCAGGGAAAAGGAGCTGTTTAATATCTTGAGGAGCTTGATGCTTCCAGCTTAGTCTGAATTTCTCGCTTTGCCCATGCAAAGAAAATGCAATGAAGCTATGCTTTCCATTGACTGTGCGATCTTGGCTCATTGACTGGTGGAGTAAGGTATGTCTGCTTTGGTTGCTGTAAAAGGCTGCATTTTGTCCATGGAATTGGTCTCACTTTATGTCTACATAGGGGTCTTTGCTCAGTGAGGAGCTTGCCTCTCACCTGCTAAAGAAGTGTGAACTCTGCTATTAATACCTGGACAGCTGTGTAGCTGTGCAATCAGAAATAATCTGTTAAGTCAGTGGTTGAAAAGATAAATTCCAGTTGGTTGAAGAGACAGCATGGGGGCAGTGATATAACATTGCCCCCTTTTTAAAAAATGATTTCTGTTAAAATTACTTAATATCCCAAGCAGATAGATAAGTATGCAAAAAGTGATACCACACATTTCCTTCTTCCTGGTGCTGTGAACTCTGCTGATCATGGCACTTTCTGTCCCCGTCACCAGCCCTCTTTTTCTTCATATCTCTCTCACTCTCTACTAAAACATATAAATGGTTTCTTTTAATGTCTTTACCACTACTAGAATGTATTGCGCTGGCCAATAAGTTCATTTGCATTTCCCACAAGCTGTAATGGAAAAACCTGAATGAACTTTTTGGCCAACCAGAAAAGTCCCCAGAGGGCAGACCTTTCTGATTCCTCAGTTCTCTGCTACATCCCTATTACCCTGTGTCTGCTGTTGGTCTCAGTTACTGCTTGTTGTTCTGTGTTGGCTCAGACAGTAAAGAATCTGCCTGCAATGAGGGAGACCTGGCTTCGATCCCTGGGTTGGGAAGATCCCCTGGAGAAGGGCATGGCAACCCACTCCAGTATTCTTGTCTGGAGAGTCCCATGGACAGAGGAGCCTGGAGGGCTACAGTCCATGGGGTCGCAAACAGTCAGGACCGAGTGACTTAACGCTTTCACTTTCTATGTTAATAGATTAAATTAATTGCTTCCCCAAATTGCTTCTTTTTATGAAGTAGCATGCAGTGTGGGGTTCCCCCTGCAACCATTTGCCTTCCCCTAAATCACATTTTCCTTCTTCCCCACCTCCCCAGAAGTAACCAGTATTGTGAATGTGGTGTTCATCCTTTTCGCACATGTTTTTGTATCTTAGGACACATTTCTATGTACCCATTAATCACTTGGTAGAATTGTCTTCAGTGCTGGAGTTATTTCTGTAAATGGAAGTACAACCTTTCTGGTTTAATGTTGAAATGCATGCAGGACTAGGGAGACAAATCCATTTATGTCCTGGGACAACTGGCAAGCAAAGCTCCTCAAACTCTTTTTAAGGAAGACTTTCCATGTGCCTTGAGTAACTGCTGAAGCAACCACTGTGATCCACCTACCAGAGAGCAATTAAGTGTTAACATCAAAGAGTGAACGTATCTCAGTTTTCTCAATTAAAGTTTAAGAACTAAATGCACTTAATGTGTCTGTGCCGGAAAATTGACCGTTTCTTTGCAGTTTTCTCCATGGAAAGGGACCCTAGTGTTCCAATCAAAAAATCTAACTAACAAAGTTTAAGTGGCCTACAATTCTCAATAAAACTTCTTTCTTTTTCTCCAGTTGAGACGGGAGAAGATTGACCTTGAAAATACTTTGGAACAAGAACAAGAAGCACTAGTGAACCGTCTCTGGAAGAGGATGGATAAACTTGAAGCTGAAAAGCGGTTTGTTGAGTCTTGCTGTTCTGTGTAGTGTATGTAAATGTGTGTGTGTTGGAGGTGGGGTTGGGGGACTGTGCTGAATGTGACCAAGGAGTAACAGTGGGACATTTTAATGCCTTGGTGGATGCACGCTGTTTTAATTTGTCAAATGGGGAAAATGTTGATAGCCTATCCTCCTGAAAGCAGGGGAAACCACTAGACCATTCAGGTATGACCTAAATAAAATCCCTTACGATTATATAGTAGAAGTGACAAATAGATTCAGGGGATTAGATCTGACAGACAGAGTGCCTGAAGAACTATAGACGGAGGTTTATGACATTGTACAGGAGGCAGTGATCAAGACCGTCCCCAAGAAAAAGGAATGCAAAAAGGCAAAATAGTTGTCTGAGGAGGCCTTACAAATAGCTGAGACAAGAAGAGAAGTGAAAGGCAAAGGAGAAAAGGAAAGATACACACATCTGAATGCAGATTTCCAAAAAATAGCAAGGAGAGATAAGAAAGCCTTCCTCAGTGATCAGTGCAAAGAATAGAGGGAAACAACAGACTGGGAAAGACTAGAGCGCTCTTCAAGAAAATTAGAGATACCAAGGGAACATTTCATGCAAAGATGGGCTCGGTAAAGGACAGAAATGGTATGGACCTATCAGAAGCAGAAGATATTAAGAAGAGGTGGCAAGAATATACAGAAGAACTAAACAAAAAAGATCTTCACGACCTAGATAACCATGATGGTGTGATCACTCACCTAGAGCCAGACATCCTGGAATGTGAAGTCAAGTGGGCCTTAGGAAGCATCACTAGGAACAAAGCTAGTGGAGGTGATGGAATTCCAGTTGAGCTCTTTCAAATCCTAAAAGATGATACTGTTAAAGTGCTGTAATCAATATGCCAGCAAATTTGGAAAACTCAGCAGTGGCCACAGGACTGGAAAAGGTCAGTTTTCATTCCAGTCCCAAAGAAAGGCAATGGCAAAGAATGCTCAAACTACTGCACAGTTGCACTCATCTCACGCTAGCAAAGTAATGCTCAGAATTCTCCAAATGAAGCTTCAACAGTATGTGAACCATGAACTTCCAGATGTTCAAGCTGGATTTGGAAAAGGCAGAGGAACCAGAGATCAAATTAGAAAGCAAGAGAGTTCCAGAAAAACATCTACTTCTGCTTTATTGACTATGCCAAAGCCTTTGACTGTATGGATCACAGCAAATTATGAAAAATTCTTAAAGAGATGGGAATACCAGACCACCTGATCTGCCTCCGAGAAATCTGTATGCAGGTCAAGAAGTAGCAGTTAGAACTGGACATGGGACAACAGACTGGTTCCAAATCGGGAAAGGAATGTGTCAAGGCTGTATATTGTCACCCTGCTTATTTAACTTCTATGGAGAGTCCATCATGCGAAATGCTAGGCTGGATGAAGCACAAGCTGAAATCAAGATTGCTGGGAGAAATATCAATAAACTTAGATATGCAGATGACACTACACTTATGGCAGAAAGTGAAGAACTAAAGAGCCTCTTATTGAAAGAGGACAGGGGAAAAGTTGGCTTAAAGCTCAAATTCAGAAAACTAAGATCGTGGCATCTGGTCCCATCACTTCATGGCAAATAGATGGGGAAACAATGGAAACAGTGAGAGGCTTTATTTTGGGGGGCTCCAAAGTCACTTCAGATGGTGATTATAGCCATGAAATTAAAAGACGCTTACTCCTTGGAATTGGAAAAAAAGCTATGACCAAACTAGATAGCATATTAAAAAGCAGAGACATTACTTTGCCAGCAAAGGTCCGTCTAGTCAAAGCTATGGTTTTTCCAGTAGTCACATATGGATGTGAGAGTTGGCGTATAAAGAAAGCTGAGTGCCGAAGAATTGATGCTTTTGAACTGTGGTGTTGGAGAAGATCCTTGAGAGTCCCTTGGACTGCAAGGAAATCAAACCAGTCAATTGTAAAGGAAGTCAGTCCTGAATATTCATTGAAAGGACTGATGCTGAAGCTGAGAAGAACTGACTAATTGGAAAAGACCCTGATGCTGGGAAAGATTGAAGGTGGGAGGAGAAAGGGATGACAGAAGATGAGATGGTTGGATGGCATCACCGACTCAATGGACATGAGTTCGAGCAAGCTCTGGGAGTTGGTGATGGACAAGGAAGCCTGGTGTGCTGCAGTCCATGGGGTCGCAAAGAGTCGGACATGACTGAGCAGCTAAACTGAACTATGCTTCTGTTGGTCCATCTTTATACTCCCCTCTTACTGTCCTGGTAGAATTTCTTTTAATTTGATTTTGGAGGCTATGAAGAAATTAGATAAGGCACTATTGTCCACCCCTGAGTTGTTCTGAAGGATAACTTCAATTGCAACTTTTTACCATATTGAACTCGCTTCCCCAGTTATTTTCTGAACTGCTTAGGATGTGTGCTGTGTACCATGACTGATCACATATCTCTAGAGCGTACTTCATGAGGAAGGCTGAGGTTTTAATAGCAAAATGATCATCTTTGTGTTTTTAAGACTTACTAAAGTCTACAAAACTTTATTTTTTATAGACTTACTTGTACATATTTAAGGTTAGTGTTTTTACTGTTAAATATATGTACATGGATATGAAAAACTCAGCAACACATGTAATCTAGAATCCCTTTGTGCAAGAACTGGGGTGGGAGTGCTTCCCCGGTGGTCCAGGGGTTAAGACTCTGAGCTCTCAGTGCAGGGGGCATGGGTTCAGTCCCTGTTTGGGGAACCAAGATCCTACGTGTTGTGCCACACAGTCCCCCACAAAAAAAGATCTGGTGGGGCCCTTAGATTTAAGCACTGTGTGCTTTGGGGTGAGTCGAACAGGGCCGATGGCAGGGAAGTTCTGTAGATGGGATGTGTGTTTGGGTGTAGAAAGGAAACTTCTTGAAAATATTCATTCACCTACTTCACTAGGAACTTTAGTTTACTAACCAGAAATACTTGCCATAAATATTTGATTTGGATGAATAACCATAGATTGAGTTCATCTCGAGATCTGCAAAACAGATTCACGTGTGGGTTGTTGTGTTAGTCGCTCAGTTGTGTCTCTTTGTGGCCCATGGACTCTAGCCCGCCAGGCTCCTTTGTTCATCCAGTTCTCTAGCCCAGAATACTGGAGTGAGCTGCCATGCCCTTCTCCAGGGAATCTTCCACAGGCTTTTAAAAAAAGTGAAGACCCAGGGTGTACCTATATGGAATTGTTCCAGCAGTAGTTGAATCAGTTATGTTTTGCCTTATTATAGTAGTACTAATAAATTGAATCATGAAAAGTTATTTCATCTAATAGATGGAGAGACCATTACAGTATTTAACCAACTAGTTTTCTCAGCAAGGGATAAACTCAAAGGTAAAAACCAAACTAAACCAAAAACTTAACCAGCAGTTTATAAAAAGGAGGCAGATAGGTCTGTTGTCAGTCAATCTTTCTTTGAAGAAAGCAGTGGAAGGTTTTATATATATATAAATACCAGATTATTGCATGGAACTTTATGAAATTGTCGTTTTGTCAAATATTAGAGCTTTATGTACTTCAGACTAAAAATAATTGATAGAGAAGGTGGCACCACCACTTATTAACCCAGTACATTTTTTTTTTTTTTTTTTTTGGTGTTGTCTTTAACTCTTTACTTTTGCTGTGGCCAGAAGCAAAGGGGCTTCCATCCAGTTGGCCTTGCCCTTGTTTTTTCTTTTTGAAAATGTTTATTTTTTAATTTATTTGACTGTGCCAAGTCTTAGTTGCAGCAAGCAGGATCTTTAGTTGAATGTGGGATCTAGTTCCCTGACCAGGGTTCGAACCTGGGCCCCTTGCATTGGGAGTACAGAGTCTTAGCCACTGGATCAGGGAAATCTTAGGATTGGTTTTTCAGGAGGGAAGTTGAGAAGTGTATCTGTCTACTTGACACAACCCTCCAAAAAGATTCATGATCTATAGTTCTAAAGTTTCAACTAAAAGTACTGAGAGGAAATTCCTCCAGGGTCTCCATTCCCTCAAGCCCAACATGTGGACCATTTAGTCAGTAAATCATCCTGACTGCCCAGGGTATGCCCGGCATGATAATCAGAAGCCAGTGTTGGAGTTTTTTATGTAAGGCTTAATTACCAGTGGCCATTTAACAGGAAGAAAGGGAAGGTGGATTCTTCAGCTCTGTCCTTTGACTTGACTGTCAGGTAAGGGTGATTGAAAGTACTGGAAGATGGGCAGAGGAGTCAAACAATTTAGTGAATTTTGGTGATTAACATGAGCATGCTGTTAAAACAAACCTCCCAGCTAGAATGTGTGGTTTTGTCTTTGTTTATTTTTCAATTACGAAGAATTTATTTATGTATTTTTAAAATAGGTGATGGTGAGCATCACATCAGTGTGTTATCTTTTAAAGACAAACTGTCTTTCATTGTTGGACTTTTCTTTTCACTGAAGAATCCTGCAGGAGAAATTAGACCAGCCGGTGTCCGCTCCGCCATCGCCTAGAGACATCTCCATGGAGATCGACTCTCCGGAAAACATGATGAGACACATCCGGTTTCTAAAGAATGAAGTGGAGAGGCTGAAGAAGCAGCTGAGAGCGGCCCAGCTGCAGCGTACGTAGCTGGCTGCCATTGGCCGTCTGCCCACAGAAGCGACCCGCGTACCAAGGAGAGAGTCTGATTAAACACATGGATTTCCCCTTGAATCTGTATAAATTGAATTCACATTGTGTTTCACTGACAGTACATAATTCTATGTCTGTCATCCTGGAGTAGTTTATTTTTAAAAAAATTATAATAGGGCAGGGCAAATAGTTAAGAATACTAGAAAATCACATAATTTCAGGAGGGTCCAGGATCAGAGGCACTATTTCTTTTCTTTTACTTGGAAGATAGTTGATTGACAGTGTGTGTCAGTTTCTGTTACACAGCAAGCAGAGTGAGTCAGTTATCCGTTTACATACACCCACTCTTTTTGAGGATTCTTTTCCCATATTGGTCATTACAGAATATTGAATAGAGAGCTTCCTGCGCTATACAGTAGGTCCCCATTAGTTATCTATTTTATATCAGAGGTAGTACTCCTTCTCACCAGCTCCCTGGTGTTCATCTCTTAGATGGTGCTAACAGAAGCGATGCTGGAGGCCTCAGTGTACTTTGGGAGCATTAATGCAGAGAAGAGTATTTGTCTTCTTTACTACCAAAATTGGGCCTCAGCTAACAGTTGTTCATGGTACTTGACGAATCAATGCTTTTTAAGTATATTCTTTTTATTTTGGGAAAGCAAAGGAGCTAATTTCTGGATATGTGATTGGTCACTGTGTATTTGCTTGCATTTCTCCTATTTCAGCTTTTAGACTGTTCAAATTTATTTGAATAGATAATACAGTACAAAGTATGCAGGGGAAAAATAAGTCTCTTTCACCCCTGACCCCCAGCCCCCCAAATTTTCACAATTAACACATTTTTAATTTAGTCCTCAGATGTGTGTATGTGTGTAGACTTCTTTTATATAAATAGTAGCACAGTGAACATTTTTTTTTTTTTTTGCATTTTTCTCTTTTCACTATCTCTTGCAATTTTTCCCCTGCCAATACATACAGAACTGCCTTACTCCTCCTTTAAAGGCTGTGCAGTATTTGATAGTGTGGATATGCTGTAGCTTATTTAACTCATCTCTTATCAACAGACCCCTTTGAGCTGCCATGTGCAACCACAGAGAACATCTCTGTACCCATATTTTGATACCTGTGTAAGAATACCTTCAGGGTAAACTCCAGGGCATGGACTTGCTGAGTCAGATGAAATGCACATTTAAATTTTCAGTGATTCTTATCTTGATGTTTTCTTCTCTGAAGTGTTGCAAGCTTTAGTCCAGTACTGTGTCTGGGATGGGACATCAAGGTCATCTTGGGAACCTTTAAGAAATACAGTGTGTTACGTGTCCTATTGCTTGCTGTTAACAGATGAGCACAAACTTAGTCATTTATTTTATTTCCAACAAAAGATGTCACATGTTTATTAGTAAGATAGAGTACTAGCTGAGAAACACAGCAGGAGAGCCAGCCATTCCATCTCTTCTATAGAACTCATGCGGGCTGTTCAGAGAGCAGTTGTGTGGTTGAGATGCAAGTGATATGGTAGGATGGAAGTGACCTTGACACAGCATAAATGTGTGCCATTCATGTGTGAGGCTCCTGAGACCCAGCTTGGTTCTTCTCCCATGTCTTCTCTTGGAACTGGACCTGATTTTATTACCAGTTTTCATTCAAATCCTTTGGGGAGTGGGACAATTCTGCTCTTGTTTCTTGGCCAGGAATCGCTTGACCCCGAAAGTCTCATGAGAAGCAAGACATGGGGAGGAGAAAATTCAACCACACTTAGGATGGTGAAGAAGAAAAAAGAGGCAGACTCACTGATTGAAAACACCAATTTATTATGTTGCAGTTTTTGGAGGTCTGGGTTCAAAACAGGTCCACTGGGCTAAAAGCAAGGTGTCAGCAAGGCTCGTTTCCTTATAAGAAGCTCGAAAGGAGAAACTGCTTGCTTGCTTGCTTCAGCTTCTGAAGGCGTCTGCACTCTTCGGCTCATGACTCCTACCTCTGCCATCCTTGTCACATCTTTTCACTCTGACCCTCCTGCCTTCCCCTGAAAGACCCTGGGGCTGCATCGGACCCACCCAGATAATCCAGGATGAGTTCCCATTTCAGGGTCCTTAACCTCACCATGTCGACAGGTCTCTTTTGCCATGTCAGACAGCATGGCCACAGGCTTCAGAGAGCAGGATGTGGACATCTGTAGGAGGCCACCATCCTGTCTAATCCTATACAGGCTTCTGGGCTTTCTCTAGGGGTAGAGTCTTGTCATCGGTATTTTTTTCTTTTAATAAAGGCAATTCTGATCACGTACCCCCAGTTTGGGAATCACCATGGATGTGTATTCCGTGAAAACAAGTCAAAGAGTTCTCAAGTGTTAGTTGTTTTAGGTTTGGGTGTTTTTTGAGTTTTTGCTGTGTTGGACAGGCAAAGGTCTTTCAGCCCCTTTCTGAAATCTTTCGAGTGTATTTTTCTTTCCTGTGTATACTTGCCTTGTTGTTCCCCAGACAACATTTTTGGAATAAATTTGGGAAGGATATCTTATTTCCTCTACTTCCTTGCTATTGCAATGTTTGGTCCCTGGAGAGACTGGATATCAGCAGAGGCCTCTATAAATGCTGTTTGGATTTCGTGAAGACAGGAAAAGCTGACCTGAAGCAGCTGCGTGTGGCTCCTAGCTGCTCACAGTTGGTTTAGGTTGGATTTAGAGGATAAGTTCATGAGACTTTCCTCATCCACCTGCATCTGCCTCCTTGGGTCGTATAATCTAGTTCCGTTTGAAAGCTCCTAGGGCACTTGGGCCTTTTTCTAAGTCAAGCTGAGTCTGAGCTTGAACCTCTCTCCAAATGGCTCTCAACTCTGGATGAACGTTGGGAGTTTTTGTAGACCAGTGGAGAGGCTTCATCCTCGTGGATTTTAATTTCATTGGTTTGGATGGAATCTGAGCAGGAGTATTTTCTTACCATAAACTTGAAAGGGAATGCAGAAGGTACAGGCTTTGGGACTTCCCTGGTGGTCCAGTGTTTAGGTTGCTGCCAGTGCTGGGGACATGGGCTCAATCCTTCGTCCAGGAAGTAAGATCCCACGTACCGGCCAAAAAAAAGAGCCAGGTACAGGCCACCTTAGGATCATATAGGAACTATCTTTTGGGAGACTAGAAATCACCTTCAGTTGACACTAATTTTGACTGAATTTGTGAGGTGGCTGAAGATGGCAGAAGTATAAGCTGTGACTTCAAAGCTTTAGGGAGCTCAGTGTGGGAGAAAGAGGATGACTCCTGAGAGTAAATGAAGTGTTAGTTGCTCAGTCATGTCCGACTCTTTGCAACCCCATGGATTGTAGTCTGCCAGGCTCCTCTGTCCGTGGGATTTCCCAGGCAAGGATACTGGAGTGGGTTGCCATTTCCTTCTCCAAGCGATCTTCCTGACCCAGGGACTGAACCCAGGTCTCCTACATTGCAGGTAGATGCTTTACCATCTGAGCCACCAGGGAAGACCCAAGAGTAAACCCAGCCCCGTGAAATCAGGTGTGGCGACCTGCCGGTAGAGGGCAGCCAAGGAATGCCACGGTCTCAGCCATCTGTGCCTGGGTCTCTCACACCCAGAGGCTGTGGGCCTGGTGCCTTCTCTGTGCCTCTGGCTTCTGGGTTAATTGCCAAACTGCCAGGCAGTCTTTTCAGCCATCGCTCCTGGTGACTGATGTTCTTGTCTATAGCTTATTGTTTAAGGATTCCCCCCTGCTGGTTTCCCCAGATGCTAAAGGATTGCCATTTTTCTTTGAAAGACAGGGTTTCCTCTTAAATAATTATTCTCAAAGCCTTACGAATCCTCTGTTCTCTTCTCTTTATGGAAAAGAAAGGCAACTTGCTCTGACAGCTGCCCCTCTCATTCTAGAAACAATAAATATTCCAAGAGGCCGATAGAGCACTTCCTGTAGAGCAAGTGAAAAATTCTGCCCCGAACATATTTGGGATGAAATACCTTTAATCATTTATATTAAAAGTGTACTTTGTAAATATTTCCCCAGCATGCCTTCAATTAAGGAGATTTTTGCATCTGGATTAGACAGCAGGGTTTCTGGTTAGATTGAAAACAGCCAAGAGATTTAGCATTTAGCACACATAATAGTGTTTGATAATTTGGGTGTTTTCATTTGAATTTCTAAAATAAGGATTTTCGAAAACTTGGATGCATTCTGTCACGATGGTCTCTTGGAAATCATTGAGTACTTATCAAAAGTCATTATTTGCTAAAAATGCCAGACCTCCATTGAGTTATGTAAAACTGGAACTAATTTGGTAGACTTGGGAGTCAAAATAGGTTCAGTTTATGGGAGAGAAATTGTCAGGGTAGCAGTCACTGCCTTCCTTCCTTAAATTTGAACCAGACTGATAATATGCGGTAGTATCCTGTAGGACTATCTGTTAGACGTGGTCACGGCTACTCTAAACTTGTAAGTACTTTTCGGAAAAGAGAAGTAGGTGGAGATTGTACTCTTCCCGAGTTCCTTGGCTGAGACGGGGCCGGGGGGTTGGGGGGGAATGAAGGAGCCAAGAAGATGAGTAGACACTGAGTTTTGTATGAAGGTTATTTTCGTTACTTAGTAGCAACACATTCTGTCTGGGGTAAACCAGGAAATGGGGGAGGTCTGCCTAGGGTAAACCGGGAAAGGGCAGAGGGTCATGTTTTACCTTTGGTGGCAAGGATGCCACAGAATCCTGCAGAGTCACTCCGGAGGGCAGACAGCTCAGCAGAAGGGGATTCCAAAGCCCCAGGAAGATGTTGGTTGCACATTTCAGATTCCTCCAAGAGATAATCTGGTGGGTTCAGCCTGATTCTATAGCGTCTAACCCTGCGGCCGATTAGTTCTGACTGCGCCACATCTGGGGCAGCTCCTGCAGAAGGGGTACTTGTCATAAGCAAGAGCCATCCCCAGAACCTGGCTGCACGCAGGTCTTGAGTTGCTGTCTGCCTCCAAAACACTGCACCAGTAGGAGACAGTAACACATACAGCCAAAATTAGACTGATCGGAAAGGTTGATCACATAGTGCTTACTACGTCAGTTTCTGGCTTTATAAAAAGATTTATAACTGTTACCTAGCTCATTGAGTACACAGGCTCTCCATGTTCAGCCCCCTCCCCGCCAACCCCACCCCCACCACTTGCACTGGGGGTGTGCTAACAAGTGTGATCTCTGGGTGTGCGCCCATAGATGCCTGCCCCAGCATGTCTGGCATTGACAGGCAGCAGAATTGTTGCCCTGAGGGGAGCCCATGGGCTGAGTTTATTTCCCTATCTAGTCCCCTTCCCCTCTCCACTCCAGCAAGGTAGTGAGAGCTCTGGTAACCACTCAGGCCAGACATAGCTCCGGCATGTCTTCCTCGACATAGAGCACTTTAGAAGGCGAGGAAGTGGGATTAATGCCGCCTAACCCTTTAGCACTGCTTTTCACAGTTTTTTTTCCTAAGTGCAGATCATTGATCAACCTTGGTACTTGGAATTAACTTGAAATCCAGATGTCACCTGTGTGTGGGCAGTGAGAATGGCTGTCTTGTTCTTGGTCTGTGGCACAGAGGCTGGACCAGCCCTGTCTTTTTAAGAGTGAACTGTGACTGCACGGACCTTGGTTTAATCGAGAACTCTGGCTTTTCAGATTCCGAGAAAATGGCGCAGTATTTGGAGGAGGAACGTCACATGAGAGAGGAGAACCTGAGGCTGCAGAGGAAGCTGCAGAGGGAGATGGAGAGAAGAGAGGCCCTCTGTCGACAGCTCTCCGAGAGCGAGTCCAGCTTAGAGATGGATGACGAAAGGTGTGTGCGCGTCCCGCAAACCTCGGGGGAACGATGGCGACAAAAACCAGCCTCCAGCCCGCTTCACTTCCTGTGAGGTGTGGTAGGAGACGGCTGGAACGTCTATTTATTGTCATGGTGAATACTGTCACCTCAAAGTGATTGCCGAGAGTGGGATAAATGAAGACGATTGACCATCCTCCCTAAACACAGAGAGATGAAGAAGATGGCCTTTCCCAAATTACTGATAGGAGAGGCATGGGGCAGGTCACGTGTAGAGAGGCAGCATCCACGTGTGGTTGAATTCATCTGATCCTGTCACGTCTCTTTAGGGCATGGGTGATTGTTACTTAGTTGCTAAGTCACCTCCGACTCTAGCGACCCCATGGACTGTAGCCTGCCAGGATTCTCTGTTCATGGGATTTCCCAGGCAAGGATACTGGAGTGGGTTGCCATTTCCTTCTCCAGGGAACCTTCCTGACCCAGGGATTGAACCTGCGTCTCCTTTTGCTACTACTGAGACGCCAGGGAAGCCCTTAAGAGTATGGGTGGGAGCATCTTGGTTCACAGAAAAAATGAGCAGGCCATGCATGGTACAGCCTGAGAAAGCAAATGTGTCGAGGGGCTGAAAGAGTCTGCCAGAGATGGGCGAAAGGTGTTGAAAGCCAGAGGTTTTGCTTTAACACACTTGGTGACTTTTCAGCCTTTTCGCAGCTACTTTTCAAAACCGAAACAAATACATTTATCTGCCCAGGCCTCAATATCAAGACCCTTCGTTATCCCATTGAGAAATGGGTTGGAATAAGAGAGTCATCCTTTGGTTAGCTAGATAGATTTGCCTTCCCTTTCCTACCCACCCTCCTGCCCTGTACTTTGAAGAGAGGTGATTGTTAAGACAGCCGCCATCCGACAGGCCTGGGCAGCCGGTCTCTGACCAGGGTCTGCCAATGGCTGTGATGACTCATATTTGCTGTTGACACCAGAGCACGTTGTTTGAACACACGTGGACAGTTCTAGCAGATCAGCACTCCATTTCTCTTACTGAACAGATCCAGAGGGCTAATAGGCATTCTGATTAATTCACTGTGGGCAGTGACAGTATTATCATTTCATGAAAAATGTATGATTTTTTTTTTATAATGAAGATCTACTTTTATCATTTAAAATATTTTAATAAAAACAGACATATCTGTTTTTAAAACTATCTTCCTTATTTGAAGAGAATAAAAGTGAGTCTTTTTTTCTCAGAAGTTTATATTCTAAAACCGTCATCCTTAACTCTGAATTTCACTGTTTTTGACAGTGTCTCATTCTTCCTGAAATTCTTATCCTCTGAAAACCGTTTTGACTAAAAACAGCAGCTAGAATATTAGTTAACTTACTACTTAAGTAACTACCTGAAGACATGGAGCAGAGGGTGTATTAACATACACAGCACCCTGTGCTTGATTTTTTTTTTTAAAATGGGATATAGTTGCTTTATACTGTTGTTCATTTCTACTGTACAGCTAAGTGAACCAGCTGTTTGTATACATATATCCCCTGTTTTTGAATTTTGAACATGACGCACTCTGAGGGACATGTTCTCTGACGACAGTAACAACACTAAGGCTACTTCAGGCTTCTGGAGAAAAATCGATTTTTCCCCAGAATTGGTATTTACTGCAGAAGTTTTGCCTTTCTTTCTTTCTTTTTTTTTTTGACTTGTCCAGTGTGCATGGTAGCATCAGAAACAAGGTTTGACTCCCAGCCCCACTCTCCCACTCTTTTTTTTTTTTTTTTTTTTTTTACTTTATTTTACTTTACAATACTGTATTGGTTTTGCCATACATAAGAGTATAGTTGATTTACAACGTTGTGTTTGTTTCAGGTATACAGCAAGGTGATTAAGTTATACAAATCCAGATATCTGGGCTTCCTTGGTGACTCAGATGGTAAAGAATCTGCCTGCAGTGCAGGAGACCTGGGTTCAGTCCCTGGATTAGGAAGATTTCCCTGGAGAAGGGAATGGCTACCCACTCCAGTATTCTTGCCTGGAGAATTTCATGGACAGCAGAGCCTGGTGGGCTCCAGTCCATGGGAGTGCAGAGTCAGACATGACTGAGCAGCTAACACATATTCATCCATCTATCCTTGTCCATATTCGTTTCCCGAATAGGTTAATAGAGCAGATTGCATGCAGCTCCCTGTGCTCTGCAGGGGGTCCCTGCTGCCTTTCTTAGGTTGGACTATCAGGAGTCACGTACAGCTGCCCGTAAAGACATCTGCTGTCCCTACTGGGGACAACATCACATTTGGGAGAAAGAAAATAGACGCTTGAGACTTACATATGTTTAAGACCAAGAAGTGGTCTTAGTAGCCTTGCTGGCTGCAGAATTCCAAGGCGTCTGGTCTAGCAGCACCATGGTGGGCTACACTAAAGAGAGCAGGGAGAACTGGTGGTGGGCAGCTCACTGACAGGTGCGTGCCAGACTTGGGAGCCTTGTTTTCTTTGCATTGACTAAACCGGCCTAGAAATAACTGTGTTCAAGTTCCTCATGTGAGCTGATTAAACATCTGGGCTAAGATTGCCTCTAGGGTAGACGTGTCTGCACGTGTTCCTTCCTTTGGCTGGAAAGCCTGGGAAGGATCCCTTATTAGAGAGTCTCTCAAGCAGAAATTCGCCCTCGTCAGCTCTCTGTGCTTGTTCACCGAGTGAGGTCTAATGTGATTTCTGAATCCAGGAAGAAGTCTGACGCTCACAGTGTGACCTGCTGAGGTACTCACCCGAGTGTCTTTTATTACATCCCCCATTCAAACATGTGACTGTTTGTTAAGCAAGGCCTGCCTTGTAAACAGTTGACATCCACCTCAGGGAACCACGCACCTTTAATTTGATGACATACATCTCAGAGGGCTTGTGTGGGTTGGCCTTTCAAGGAACAATTTAATGTAGCCATTATAGCATTTACATGTAGCCACTGAGCCCCACTGGTAGCTCAGACCATAAAGAATCTGCCTACAATGTGGGAGACCTGGATTTGATCCCTGGGTCGGGATGGTCCCCCTGGAGAAGGAAATGGCAACTCACTGTAGTATTCTTGCCTGGAGAATCCCATGGACAGAGGAGCCTGGCAGAAGTCACAAAGAGTCCAACACAACTGAGCCAGTAACACACACACACACCACACACACTTGCAACATGATTGTGTCTCATTCTTGGGACGGGGGCAGGGAATTCCTGCATAACTGTTCTGTGCCTCCATCCTGAGTAAAGACACCGTGGGTTCCCTCACCCACACCCCTGCAGAGAGCGCTGTGCCAGGCAGCACCGCAGCCTGGCTCTGGCGCCTGTAGTATACACGTGTCCTCGCTACGGCGGCGCCTTCTGCACGTTCAGTTCTAGCTCATGATGCGAGCGTCTGACATTTTCTCAGGGGAGAGTTCTGAGGAACTGCTGGGAGGCAGGCGGCGCTAACCATGTCATCCTGCCTCTTAGGTATTTTAACGAGATGTCTGCACAAGGATTAAGACCTCGCACTGTGTCCAGCCCGATCCCTTACACACCTTCTCCCAGTTCAAGCCGGCCAATATCACCTGGTGAGTATGTGTTCTCAGCTGCCTCTGCGACTCATTTCTGCTGTATTTATTAGGTACCCCTGAATATGTTCCCTCCCAGCATATAAAAGCTGTAAACAGAGAGGGGTCATGTGTTGTCCAGAAACATAAAAAAAAGATCAATACCATCACAACAGTCTTGGCTTCAAATTTTTAAGCACAAATATTGTAATGCCAGCTGGTGGTTTTCTTCAGTTTTTCTGGAACCAAAAAATGTAATTTAACTCTAAAAACCCTTTGTGAAAAGACTATCTTTGACTATGATTTTAGGTGCCAATGAATTGACAAGAACCTTGGGTAGATTTTTCTGAGATGCATCAAAGCTTATTATGGGTTCTCTCGTTATATTCTGTATTCACCATCTCCTTTTTATCCTCAGAATAATTAATGCAGATGGTGTATTAAAATTGAGGGAGCAGTGATGCAGAGGTTCCATAGCTACTGGTCAGATGGCCAAGAAGTGGCGAGGCAGGGCATGTCTTATTTCCAAGGCCTGTGTCCTTCCGAGCACAGGCTGCCTCCTGCTATTGCAGTGATGGCGAGTGGGCCTCAGCCCTGGGACGCAGACCGGGCAAGAAGGAACTGCCTTTGCTTCTGTCTCTGGCTTTGCTCCTCAGAAGCCTTCCCCTCAAAGGCGGGCTTGTCTTCATCTGACCCCAAAAAACTCTCTCCCTGGGGTCCCTGGCTCCATACCCGCACAGCATGGGATTCTCGGGCCAGGAGGGCAAATTAATGATCCAGCAGGGAAGAAAGAGGAAGGCAGGGAGGGAGGGCAGTGAGTGGAGGGAGGAAGGAAAAGGTAGCCGGCCAAGGGCTTGTGTCTTGTGACTGAAGCGTCCAGGCTGCCCTTCTTGTGCTTGCTTGTAAGCAGGTTTTCAGCAGAGTTGGAAAAATGTGGGAGGTGGGGAAAGGGAGCTGGAGGGACAGTCTCACAGTAGAATAAAGTGAGGTGACGGCTTAAAAGGGTGGCAGCAATAAAGGTTCTGTGGTCTGGGACAGTGAAACAGCTTCACGTTGGGGTGTCATCTCATTTTGTCCGTTGTGATCATGGGACACCAAGGATGGATGCCCTTCAGGTTGACAGAGGGGAAGTGCGGCAGCCAGGCAGGTGGCTGAGGATAGCAGGAGGCAGAAATGGCTTGGTTTTGTGAGTTTGGGATCCAGCCCAGCGCTGTGCTGCTATGACTCTTTGTAAGAGGGGTCACACCTTTTGGCTCTTGTTGGTCTGTCTGTTTTTGCCCAAGCCCTGTGGCATGCAGAATCTTAGTTCCCTGACTAGGGATCGAACTCATGCCGCCTGCAGTGAGAATGCAGAGTCTTAACCACCGGCCCACCAAGGACATCTCTAGAAGGGTCATTTTTTAAAAGCCCAGCACAAAGTGTGGCCGCTTTTGTCCACTTGGGGCCGGCGCGCTCTCAGGCATCTGACAGAGTGAAGAGGGGCTGTTTGCAAATCAAAAGGACTTTCTGTTGCGGATCTTCAGCACAATCGTCACTTGTTCTTGCCCCAAAGGATGTTCCTGAGTCTGTTTCTCCTGCTCTGCAGTGGCCTTGAGATCTCTCCAGAAGCTTCTCTCTTAAGCTGCCTCTCAGGTTTCCCCAAAGAGCATGTGGGTTTCACTACCAGGAGGATAAAGGTCTTCTTTGCTTTCTGATTTATCGATGGGAAAGAAAGTCGTAAGTTAGGAAGAAGCACGAAAGAGGAAGGCTTTTATAGCTCATACTGATGCTGATTCATGTTAAGTATAATTTAGTGTTCTCTTTGATTTATTTAAACCTAAATGCATGTGATTTCTAATTCGTTCAATGTAGTGTTGTGGTCACTGAAGAAACCAAAAACAAAAGTGAGACCTTGGTTGGGAATATTAACTTCTGTGGTAACAAATACTCTGCAGGAAGATTTATTCCATGCACAGAATTATGGCTTTTGCTGTCCCTGTTGCTATAACGTGGGGCTTCCTTGTACAGACAAGCTAGTTGGTTGTCCATTAATACTACATCATAGTAAGTAACAATTAGATTTTTTCTTTTTAAATTTCAGTCAGCTTTTGTAAGAACAGTTGTACGATCTTTGAAATTCTAGAATATCATCAAAGTAGATTATAAACTCCTCTTGGCAGTGGAATTACTCCTATTCTCTCTAGTCCGTTGCATGCATAATATATGAGCAACATCTGAATTTTCAAGTTTTCTTTTCACTTTACTTTTTATTGAAAGAATTTGTGGTTCTCAATATTACGAATATCTAATCACTTCTTGAGTGGAACTATGCTGTTTGTATAGTTTTCACTTCCATTTTAAGTATTTTGGCTCTTCTTCCCTTACCATTTCTGGTCAACTTTGGCAGTCCTGTATTTTCATTAACTTGGTGGAATATTTTGAGGGCTATCTCACAACCTGATAGAACTTACGAAAAATTCTTGCTTATATGTGGACTTGTACATGTGGATTATATAGAGGATTATTTTTTCCAGCAATTTTTTTGAAGTTGTTCACTATTTTATATAGCCTAAGAAAAAGCCATTCCCAATTAGCACGTTTTCATGTGCCTACGTCAGGCATGGGGAATAGTGAAGTTTTTAAAAGGATCTATACTGCAGTAGCAACAAGCATAGCTGCTGCCCCTATCTTGATTTCTAATTCCATTCTCGAGTTAAAAGAACTGAGGCTCTTTGGAGAAATGTATGTTTCTCGGGCCTGGGGCAGGGAATATATGAGATGAATGTGGACGTTCCGGTAATGCCAACATAGTAAGGAGAAGCGCAAAAAACACAAAGATAAGAATAGTTCCTAGAGACACAGGAGTAGCTGAAAGGGCTCCCAAAGGCCAAAGCTGGACATTTGAACGATAAATGGTGTAATAGTAGATTGTAACCCAAACAGAAAACAAACATCCATCAGTTCACACTGATCTAAATAAATGACTAAGTAACTAAACAGGGAGAAGAGATAAATCTCTCATTGCAGAGGAATTCCAAATAATTGATGCAGACAGTCTGTCCTCATGGAAGTGGAACTAGCTCCCTGATCTCTAAACGTGGACTGCAAATGAGGACTTGCGGAGAATACGGTGTGAGAAGGAAGGGGAAAAAGTACCTTTATAGTGGAGGAACTTCACAGGTGCTGCCTCAGCCAGGAGATCAAGGTCAACATCGACAGTGGTCAGTCATGTTGGTAGTATGTCCCCTTGATATGAGGGCTTCCCATCTGGCACTAGTGGTAAAGAACCCGCCTGCCAATGCAGGAGACATAAGAGACATTGGTTCGATCCCTGGGTCAGGAAAATCCCCTAGAGGAGGGCATGGCAACCCACTCCAGTATTCTTGCCTGGAGAATCCCATGGACAAAGGAGCCTGGTGAGCTATAGGGTCTCTGCACATAGGGTCGCAGAGAATCAGACATGACTGAAACGACTTAACACACACACACCCTTGATACGATGTGATGAGAAGAGCCCTTTACCTCTGCGGTCTTCCTCCCCAAAGCCTGTCACCCCACGTGGAAAGTGTCAGACAGTAGAGGGACACTCTGTCTGTAAAATACCTGATCAGTACACCTTAAAACTGATGCGGTCATAAATAAACAAGGAAGTTTGAGGAACTATCTCAGCCAAGAGGTGCCTAATGAGACATGACAACTATGCGTAGAACATGCTATCCTAAACGGATTCCTGAAACAGAAGAGGACAGTAGGGAAAACCTCAGGAAATCCAGATAATGTATGAACCTGAGTGGGTAGTAACGTATCAACGTTGGTTTATTAGTTGTGACAAAAGTACCACAGCGGCATAAAAAGTTAATAATAGGGAATCTGTTGGAATTCCCCAGCAATCCAGTGGTTAGGACTGCACGCTTTCAATTCCAAGGTCATGGGTTCAGTCCCTGGTTGAGGAACTGCTGCTGCTGCTAAGTCGCTTCAGGCGTGTCCGACTCTGTGCGACCCCATAGATGGCAGCCCACCAGGCTCCCCTGTCCCTGGGATTCTCCAGGCAAGAACACTGGAGTGGGTTGCCATTTCCTTCTCCAATGCATGAAAGTGAAAAGTGAAAGTGAAGTCGCTTAGTCATGTCCGACTCTTAGCGACCCCATGGACTGCAGCCTACCAGGCTCCTCTTTCCATGGGATTTTCCAGGCAAGAGTACTGGAGTGGGGGAACTAAGATCCTACAAAGCATGTGGTGTGATCAAATAATGATAATACGGAATCTGAGTGTGAAGTGCAGGAACTCTCTATACTTATTTTAGCCACTTTTCTGTAAACCAAAAGCTATTCTAAAAACTATTTTAAAGCTACTAAAATAGATAAGATCAGCTAGTCATGGAAGGTACAGGGAGAAGAGAAAAACCCTTCCGTCTGATCCAGAAGTGACTGTAATATTTAGAGGTCATGTACAGGAGGAAACCTGGCAAAGGAGATTGGGAAGTTGCTCCCAGGGAAGGGGAAGGAAAAGCAGTATCTGATATCACTGAGGCGAAGACAAAGCCTTTCAGCAAGAAGGGAGGGGGGTCAGCTCTGTCCCTCATTGCCCCAGGGTCAGCTGCAATAAAGAGCGGAGAGCAGCAACGCAGCTGGCAGCACAGAAACGCTGCCTACCTTGGCAAGAGCGGCCTTGATGGACTGATGAGGGCAGAGCCAGATCAGGGAGAGCTAAAGAAGAAATCCTATCTCTAGTGCGTGAATGTTCACAGAGACAGTGTTTTCATGAATGGCTTGTAGAACTAAAATAATCTCCAAAGGAACAGAATCTTCAAACTTCTGCCTTTGGTTTGGTTGTATGGTGGTTGGTTTTGTTTTGTTTTTTTCCCTCTCAGTTCAGTTCAGTTCATTCCAGTCACTCAGTCGTGTCCGACTCTTTGCGACCCCGTGAATTGCAGCACGCCAGACCTCCCTGTCCATCGCCAACTCCTGGAGTTTACTCAGACTCATGTGCATCGAGTCAATGATGCCATCCAGCCATCTCATCCTCTGTCGTCCCCTTCTCCTCCTGCCCCCAATCCCTCCCAGGATCAGGGTCTTTTGCAACTCTTCGCGTGAGGTGGCCAAAGGATTGGAGTTTCAGCCTCAGCATCAGTCCTTCCGATGAACACCCAGGACTGGTCTCCTTTAGGATGGACTGGTTGGATCTCCTTGCAGTCCAAGGGACTCTCAAGAGTCTTCTCCAACACCACAGTTCAAAAGCATGAATTCTTCAGCTCTCAGCTTTCTTCACAGTCCAACTCTCATATCCACCACATCTTTTTTCCTTTAGCAGAGATGTATTAGAGGGAATTTGGGGGCAGTCAGAAGAAGCAGAAATATTCATAAAACCATCCAGAATCCTTGTATCCAAAGTGTTAATGTTTTAGTGTTTTCGAGTGTCTTCTCTCCCCATGTCTCCCCTCCCCCATGTCTTGCAACTTCCCTTTTGGTAGTTGATTTTCTATTGGTTATATACATTGGTATCTTCATTTTGCTTAGTGGTATTTTGTCATGAATTGCTTTTAATGAATCTTTTTTTTTTTAATTCACAATCGAGCTAGTGGACAATGAAATAAATCTTAAAATTTTTACTCTAGGCAATGCATTTCTGTAGTAGAGCAAGAGCAATTTATTCCAACAATAACTTCATAAAGCCACAGTATTCTGTTTAGGAGGCATTTTCTATGTAGGTTTTTTTGGGGATGTTTATCCTTTATTATATTCCTGGTCCTTAGTGTCAGATGTATGATGATTATAACTTAGGAGAAAAAGAAAATTTGTAAGACATGGTCTCTGGCCTCTAATGCTTATGATCAACAACAGGGCCTAAGGAAACATAAGAAATAAGATACTATTAATGCAAAGCCAAATATAATGAGTTTTATGTATTTTTATATCCCCTAAAATGTTAAGTTGTGGTGCATCCATACTCAATGACATATTACCCAGCACTAAAAAGGAATTAACTTGATATACACAGTAACTTGGAAGGATCACAGGGGCATTGTGATGAATGAAAAACTAATCTCAAAGGATTCTATACTGTATAATTTCATATCTATTAATATAGCATGCTCAAAGTGAGAAAATTACAGTGATAGAAAACAGATCAGTCCTTGCCAGGGGTTAGGATTAGAGAGAAGGTATAACAATTAAAGGGACAACACATAGAAGTTTGCTTGTGGTTTTGTAATGACTCTATGCTGATTGTGGTGATAATTACTTGGATCAGCACAAGTGATAAAATTACACCTTTACGTGTACACACACACACACACACACACACACACACACACACACACACACAATGAGTTTGTATCTTAGTCACTTGTTTTGGGCCAATGTCAATTTTCTGTTCTTGATAATGTGCTGCGGTTACCTAAGACATCATTGGGGGAAGCTGGGTGAAGGGTAGACAGAGATCCTGTAGTATTTTTGCAACTTCTTATGAATCATAAACTATTTCTAAATAAAAATTGATGATAAAATTAGAAGGTATAATTTTAAAAAAACTAATTTCAAGAGAATTTCAAAGGAGAGAGAGCTACCAGCTTAGAGAGCTTTTGAGATGAGCCTTGAAGGAGAGGTGGTGGTTGTTCAGTTGCTAAGTTGTGTCCAACTCTTTGTGACCCTGTGGACTGCAGCCCAGGCTTCCCTATCCTTCACTGTGTCCCAGAGTTTGCTCAAATTTATGTCCATTGAGTCGGTGATGCTCTCTAACCATCTGTTCTCTGTCATCCCCTTCTCCTGCCTTCAATCTTTTCCAGCGTCAGGGCTTTTCCAATGAGTCGGCTCTTTACAGCAGGTGGCCAAAGTATTGGAGCTTCAGCTTCAGCATCTGTCCTTCCAATGAATATTCAGGGTTGATTTCCTTTAGGATTGACTAGTTTGAACTCCTTGCTGTCCCAGGGATTCTCAAGAGCCTTCTCCAGCACCACAATTTGAAAACATCAATTTGGGAAGTGGTTAAATATCTGTTTCTTTGGGGAGGAACATTGGGATATATAGAGCTTTTTGTTTTCTTCGTTTAATATCCTGAAGTTGCCAAGTTTTCAGTGGTGGCTTTTTGTTTGCCTTTGTGGCTACAACAAACACGGTGGTTTTGTCTTGTTACTATTGGTGTGTCTTTTGACGCCTTCCCCTTTCTTGCATCTGGTCTTTACCCCTTCGCTCTGTTGTTTCCCCTTTATTCTTATTTCTTTTGCCTTCCACTTTCGTAAAGTCTCAGCTGTGCTCCTCTCGAGCCTTGACTTTTTTTATTTTTAGTGGAGATAAGAACACTTAACATGAGATCTACCCTCTTAACACCTTTTTAACTGTTCTGTACGGTATTGTTAAATAGGTACAATGTTGTGCAGCATATCTCTGTAACTTATTCTTCTTTTAAAATTGAAATGTTATTCCCATCAAATAATAGTTCCCCCATTTCCCCCACCCCCTGTCAAGCACCATCCTGCTCTCTGCTTCTGTGAGTTTGACCTAGATCCTTTGTGTGTGTGTTGTCGTGCGGTATCCATCCTTCTGTGACTGGCTTATATTAATTAACATAATGTCCTCCAGGTTCATCACGTTCTTTAAAAAGAAACAAGAGTTTTCTTCTTTTTAAAGGCTGAATAATATTCCGTTGCATGTTTATATCATGTTTTCTCTGTCCACTCGTCTGTTGATGAACTTCTGGGTTGTTTCTGTGTCTTGGCTACTGTGAATAGTGTTGCTATGAACCTGTGGGTGCAAATGTCTTTTCAAGATCCTGTTTTCAGTTCTTTTGGATAAACACCCTGAAGTGGGATTGCTGGATCACTTATGGTAGTTCTATTTTTAATTTTTGAAGAAGCTCCGTAAAGCTTTCTGTAGCGTTCACACCAATTTACATTCTCATCAGCAGTGCCCTGGGTTCTCTTGTCTCCACCTCCTTGCCGACCTTTAGAAATGTTTATTTTTATTTTTTTTAATAGCTGTGCTAACAGGTGTCAGATCATATCCTGTTGTGGTTTAGATTTGCTTTTCACTGATTAATGATGTTGACCCTCTTTTCATGTATCTTATTGGCCATCTGTTTGCCTTCTTTGGAAAAGTGTCTGCTGAGGTTCTCTGCCCATTTTTTATCAGGTTATTTGTTTATTTGCTTTTGCATTGGATGAGTTCCTTACATATTTTGGATATTATTCCATATTATTCCCTTATCTGATATATGATTTATAAATATTTTCTCCCATTCCATAGGTTACCTTTGTGTCGATATTTCCTTCGCTGAGCAGAAGCTTTTTAGTGTACTGTAGTCCCATTTGGCTATCTTTGCTTTTGTGGCTATGTTTTTGGTGTCATATCTAAGAAATCATTGCCAAGACCAAGTTATAAAGCTTTCCCCTATGTTTCCTTATAGGAGTTTTATAGTTTCAGGTTTTATGTGTAAGTCTTTAATTTATTTTGAGTTGATTTTTGTGTGTGGTATAAGTTAGGGCTCCAGTTTCATTCTTTCTGCCTGTGAATGTCAAGTTTTCCCAGCACCATTTGTTGAAGAGATCGCCCTTTTACCGTTGCGTATTCCTGGCACCTTCATTGAAATCATCTGACCATTTATGCGTGGACTTATATCTGGACTGTGTAGTCTGTTCTAGGGCTTAACTTTTACATCCTATGTTATCCATCCATCAGGCCGTTTGGTGAGCCCATCACTTCTCTTACCCGTTTGCATTTTTGTGGATGAATAAGAACTTCCACTTTTTTTTTTTTTGGTCTCAAGGCATGTGGGATCTTAGTTCCCTAACCGGGTATCGACCTGTGCCCCCTGCATTGGCAGCATGGAGTCTTGACCACTAGACCACCAGGGAAGTTCCAGAACTTCCCTCTTTTTAAGCCTCCTAGATGCTTAAGACACCAGAGAGTTGAGTCCAAAGTAATACTCACAAGTTGTTGTTATATTTCAGGTCTCTCATATGCAAGCCACACAGTTGGTTTCACACCACCAACTTCACTGACTAGAGCCGGAATGTCTTATTACAATTCCCCAGGTCTTCATGTGCAGCATATGGGAGCATCCCACGGTATCACAGTGAGTATCCGTGCCGGAAGCAGCGCTTTATGCCTGATGGCGGTAGCGACTGGTATAGCGACATGGGAACTGGTATTGACGCCCTTGGAACTTTACCTTTCTTATCCTTCAGTTCATCTTAAACTTCTAGAGATCTCCCAACAATTCAATGCCGCATTGTGGTGTTGAAACTAAAATCCTTCTCAGGAGGCAAAAACTTGACCTTCACTTTCTTTGAAAAATTGCCCTTCATGAAATGTAGTTTGAACTCTGGCCAATGCCGTGATTGAACTCTAGCCAGCTCCTTGCCATAGCGAATTATTGTTGGCTGCCATCACATCTAAAAGTACTTATTGTCTGCATCTTCACAGCTCGCTGACCCTCAATATTCTTCCTGAAATTAGATTCATTTCTAGTTTCATCCAGAATTTTCTTTCCTGAAATTAGAAGGAACCTTATGTGTATCTGTTTCAGACTCTACTTAATGGAGTATTTTCTTTAGAGCTGACTATGTAGTTGAATAAGAGGCTTGTTGGAAGTGTCACTAATAGAGGTTTGAGAACAGGGTAGAATGGAGGGTGTTCCCAGTGAGGGAATCTTGAAAAGAAGAACCCTATTCTCCAAAAAAAAAAAAGGGTGTGTAAGATATTTCTGAAGCTGTTTTGCTGGTTTGATGAGCTTTACATAAAAGCAGGCATTTTTGGTTGAACCATAGCTTTCGGGATATTGAAAACTTGTTTGAGGGATGGAAGGAACTGGAGGCACACAACAGAGAGAAAACATTTCAGGGGAGGATGTGGCAGCTGTTTTTTCATTTTCGGACAGTCTCATTGAGGGCCCCAAGTCCCGTCGTTTGGTCAGGGCACATTTCATAGTGATTTTGTGTAGCCTTTTCCTAGGCGTCAATGCACACTCTAGCTTCTTGTTTTCATGATGAGTTTGAAAACCACTGGGGAAGGACAAGGACGTGGCCGGCGTTTTGTCTCCGTGGGTCCGCCTCTGGGCAGCCTTAGCCCCGAGTCAGGCTGGGTTAGGGGTGAGCCTGTATGCCTGGTCTGACCTGCTGTTCCTGTCCTCTCTACAGAGGCCTTCACCGCGGAGAAGCAACAGTCCTGACAAATTCAAACGGCCCACGCCGCCTCCGTCTCCCAACACACAGACCCCCGTCCAGCCACCACCACCTCCACCTCCGCCACCCATGCAGCCCGCGGTCCCCTCGGCAGCCACCTCGCAGCCTGCCCCCTCGCAACATTCGGTGCACCCTTCCTCCCAGCCTTAACGCATGTGCTTAGTCCAGACCCCACGTGGGGACTCGTTCATACAGTGGAGCCGTCGACTCGACGCCAAAGGCTTCCTTCCCTGGCATATTCGGATCTGACTTATTTGCACTGAGGTTATCTAGGCTTCACTATTCATTGTGTTGTAAATGTGTGTCGGAAACGCAGCCAGTGTTGTGGGTCTACAACACTAAACAGACGACTCTTTTCCATCGGTGTTCTACTTGAATCTACACGTGCGTCCATTCCCTGGCTGGGACCTCGGCTTTTCAACTCTTTGGTAGTTAAGCAGCAGTGTGCAATTTTTCGCTTGGCCCCCAGAGCTTCATTTTCCTGGCTTTTAGGTTTGTAAAATAAAAAGGGATCTCTTTTTTATATTTTTTTCCATGAATTTGCAGAAAATTACTGAGCTGTTATGACTACCCCTCACCCCTCATTTTAATGGTGTTTACCAAGCATACCAATAATTCAGCACTACAGTTCAGACCTTTGAAAATCTAGCTCTCAGTATAGACCAGAAAGTTAGCTGGATCAGTGCCCAAGATCATGTTTAATAGAGCTTTCTAACAGATACACTTTGTATGGGGTATGTTCAGTACATCTCAACACCCACATCTCTTGTAAAAGAGGTCACCTGAAGTATTGGCTCACATGGCTGTATCTTTTCCATATACATGGGATGGATAATTATTGTATATCTAGGTGTGATTCTGTCTTTACCCTTGATGTTAACCTACCCACACTAGCCCCCTCTCCTGTGAGTTGCTAACTACCCACCGGTGGTTGCAATGGCTGATAAGAACGTGCCGTGTGATTTCTGCTGCCAAAGGCAGTGTGATTGTAATAAAAACAGCTATTTTCCCTCTCCATTCTTTACTTGTGTTCCCCTAAAATAGAGTTTGAACAGATGTTTTAAAGGTGCAAAAGTACTATTAGAAAATACTGTTTGAAATGAACATTATAGGAATACTTTGGCATAATGGCCACAAAATACTTTATCTCTTAGCAGGAAAGAGCTATAGAGGCAAGTAGCACATTAGCCTTGAGGACTGCTTATTTTGCCCAGTAAAAACAAGTGCAGTGTTCAAAGAAGTATATCCTGAATGTGTTATTTTCATTCATTCAGCACAAATTGTTTGGTTTCACTTTAAAGTGGAACACTGTGAGTCACTCTTTGGAACACCTTTGTTTTGGCTTTTCAGCAGTTACTGTTTTGTACTTTGGTAGTAAAGTGATTTTTACCACCTGTGTTTGCATATTTATATATGCTGTGGACGGAAATAACTTACTAGAGAATGTATATTTTATGATGAGAATTGTATCTGTTGGATATAATCAGAGAACTGAAAATTAATTTATCCGTAATTTTTAAGAGTCCATGTTTTGTGACTACCACCTCTCATAGCTAGCTCTTTACTGAACACACTCCTAAGTATAAAGAACCATAACATTGTAGATACTTAATATTGTACAGTAGAGAAACCTCCATTTTTGCCTTCAAATGCATATTTAAGAGTTACAGAATGAGAAAAACTCTTGTTGGCTAATAGTGTTTGACTAGCATCTTAAGAACTTGAGAGTAAAAGCAACAATAGGATTTTTTTTTCCAGCTCTTTCAGTTTCCACCCCCAAACTGAGAGCATCGCTCATAAGTCTATATAAATTTTATTTATAATGTGTAATATACATAATCATAGTACAGTTCTCAAATATAGGGAAGAAGTTTGGCATTTGATTATTGAGGCTTGAGGTTTTTAATTCAATCAGATGGGGTCCTGTCTAACCTGGGTATTTCACCAATGGCTCACTGTCCCTCCTGGCACCTGGCCATTTTGAGGAATTCTGAGAGCAGGCAAACAGGTGTTGCCTGCATGGTACAGTTCTCAGTTTTTCTTAGAGGAGAAATATGGTCTATGTTTACAAGAATTTTCTACAAGACTGTAGGTTTCAGTGCTGTTGGATAGAGGGTCTTGTGCTCAAACAAGAGAGTCTAAAATGTAATGATTTTCCCTCTGCTTGCTAGCAATTTAGTGATCTCCGGAAAGCACAAAAGTTAAAACATTGTCCTATGGTGACTGAGGAGCAAACAGTTCTGATAAATGCCTTCTAGAGATAGGTCCTTAACATTCAGATTTCTACAGGAAGGTGACGCCAGTTTCCCTAGACTAGTCATTTCATCGCAAAATAATACACAGCTCCTTCAAATAGCACTTTTTGACTATAAATCTGTTGCCTCTCCCAGTGGACAATCTGGATTGATCGAACAAACACTACTCTTGAGCTGATGCCATTGCGGGTCTTGTTTGAGTGTTTTGTAACCCTGTGGGGAGCCTGTCATGCTTAGGCAGTACCTGCTAGGGCGGCTCCTTGCCAGTTGTTTAGTCCCCAAGGACCCCAAAGATTTCCACCTCAAGCGCACAGAGGCAAAAGCCCCCTCATCCACAGGAAGCTGACATACCTGGAGCATGTCTTTTGGGGGCTGAATGCAGTTTCTGCTATTCCTGTTGCCCACCCGCAACCCTGGACTGACTCCCAGAGGCCTTGGAAGGCAGGTGGGAGGCACAGCAGGTTCAATAGCTTCGTTTTCCTGTCTCACTGACAGAGACCCTTGGCTATCACTGTGCTGCTAATAGAATAAGTACTTGTCGCCAGATGACCATGCCTTTTATACAAAACCAAATTACTTTCCCGAACACCTGATGCCTCTCTGGGCTCTGAACTGCTCTCGGTCGTTCAGCATGCTGGCATTCTAGACAGACCTCTAGTGATGTAGCAGATGGTGGAAGTATTTAAGATTTGATTTAACTCACTCCTTTGTTCATTGAAAGGAGTTTGACATTTTGAGCTCCTGAGAGCCTGACCACAACCATGGAATGAATGTGTGACCAGAATGTCGCTTTGACACCAAGTGCTGCTGCTGCCCCTTTGTAATTGGCTTCTCACTGATTTGACCAGAAATAATGGATAATGTGAATTTTTGTTAACTGTTCAATTGTAGAAAGATAGAATATGTTATCGCCCTTTGTTAGGTAGACATGAACTTTTCCTGCACGAAGCCTTGCTTGTAGAGGATGCCCTTACAATAAGGCAAGAAAAAGCGTAGTAACTTGTGCTTGGAGAGCTCACTATTTTTATCTTATCGATACAGAAGAAATAATTTCTGCATAACTTGATTCTTCTATCTAGTACTTGTATTATAGGTAACCAACACTGATAACTTTGTAGCGATGACTACCAAAGAAACGCATAGTAAAACAACCTTTTATTTCCAAATTACTAAAGAGCCAGCCATTGACGCTGCTACGTGAGTTCCATGCTCAAGAGCCATTGTAAGAGATTAAGGGGTTTTTAGGTTTTGGGGTTTTGTTTTGGTTTTGCTTTTTTGTTGTTGTTAGGGTTTTTTTTTTTTTTTTAAGTTTCTTTCCTTTTTCTTTCTCTCTCTTTTTTTCTTTTTCAGATAAAACACACACAGCTGTTAGTATAAAATTATAGGGAGCATGTTCCAGAGTGCTCAGCAGTTGTGATTAACTGCCAAGCCCTGGTTGCCTCTCGCTAGGCAATGGAAGGAATCTTCTGTTCATGGTAGTGTGGGTGATGTGTGTGTGCAAGCGTGTGTGTGTGCATTCATGCCTTAACCGGGGTTACTGCTCAACTTTAGTTCCTGACCTAGTCCGCACTGTCATCTAGGTTGTATTGTGCATCTCGATCTGAGCTTCATCCTGGCAAAAACAAAGTTGCAGGCACAACAGCTTGAGAATGCAGTCCTCCAGCAGAGTGTTGGAGCAGGTTGGCCCTGAGCCTTCTTTGGACTTTATTTGGAGCTAGGCATGGAAAGCAAAAGTGGACTGTCCCAAGGAAAGACGTCAACAAGGAAGAGGAGAGAGCCAAGCGCTAGCATGACTTTGGCCTCTGCGTATCTGTGCACACTGTATGTTGTTCATAATAGCTTGTCTACAACTTGACTAGGTTGGAGTTCTGCTAATAGTGGCAATCTTGACATTTCTTGGTCAGAATTTAGAGAGATGTAAGACTTCCAATTAATGTCTTATTTACTTCTTTATGTTGATTAGCCTTTGATACATGTGCTGAATCAGAACCTAAATAAAGATAATTTTTTAAAATGAACCTCCTGAGCCTTATACCCTATTTCTTTCTGGTCTTTGAGTCAGAAAATGAATGTTGTTCCCCGTGGCTCCTGATAGACATTCGTCCTGGATTCTGAATACTGAAGGCTGCCTTAGAAAGTGAGCTTAAGAAGAGGAAACAGAAGAGACTGGTACTGCTCTGTTTCTTAATCAGGATGCTGGTTATCTGGATGTACTGAGGTTTTGAAACTACACTGAACTGTGAGTTTATGATCTGTACCATATATATATGTGTTGTATTTCACTTGAAAACCATAAACCTGGGAGATTATGAAAAGGAAAGAAAAACCACACTCATTCTCAAAATGTTACCTATAAACAATAGAGACACGTATATACACACACGTGCTAAGTAGCTTCAGTTGTGTCCGACTCTTTTCGACCCTATGGACTATAGCCTACAAAGGTGATCAGTATACTTGAGAGCAAGGATTTGAGTGGGTGTGGCTCCGTAGTGCCTTTCTCTTCCTCAGAAAGATAAGATTTCTGGTCTCAGCAAGAGTGAGGAATGAGGAACCTGCATTGTTGGGCTGCATTGTAAGTGGAGGGATGGGTGTCCTGAGTCCAAGCAGTCCACTCTGTTAGGGAACCTTTGCAGCACTATGAGCACATAACCTGGTTATGTAATTTCATTACAAACACACACACACACACACAAAATATATGTACTCAGTCGCTTCAGTTGTGTCTGACTCTTTATAACCTCATGGACTATAGCCCTCCAGGCCCCTCTGTCCATAGTATTTTCCTGGCAAGAATACTGGAGTGGGTTGCCATGCCCTTCTCCAGGGGATTTTCCCAATCCAGGGATTGAACCTGTGTCTCTTACATCTCCTGCATATAAGGTTGGCTGCTAAGTCGTTTCAGTAGTGTCTGACTCTGTGCGACTCCATAGATGGCAGCCCCCCAGGCTCCACCGTCCCTGGGATTCTCCAGGCAAGAACACTGGAGTGGGTTGCCATTTCCTTCTCACTGAGTCCTGTCCAACACTCAGTGACCCCGTGGACTGCAGCCTACCAGGCTCCTCCATCCATGGGATTTTCCAGGCAAGAGTACTGGAGTGGGGTGCCATTGCCTTCTCCGGTAAGGTTGGCAGGCAGGTTCTTTACCACTAGCACCACCTGGGAATCCCATATACATTTACGTGCACATACATAGGCAGGCTTGGGAAAATACATTTGGTATATATTTTTAAATCCATCTGTAGGGTTTTCTCTTCCTAGTTGTAGGAAGCATAGTGTTAGGATCAGTTCTAGGTTTGAGTACCAGTTCCTTCACTGGCTCAGATGATAAAGAATCTGCCTGCAATACAGGAGACCCAAGTTCAATCCCTGGGTTGGATAGATCCCCTAAAGAAGGAAATGGCTACCCACTCCAGTATTCTTGCCTGGGGAATCCCATTGGCAGAGGAGCCTGGGGGCCTACAATCCATGGGGTTGCAAAGAGTCGGACACGACTGAGTGACTAAGCAAAAATGATAAGAGTTTTCAATTTGATTGGCCGTTTGATGAGTTGACCAAAATCTCGTGGCAGCGAAGTTGTAGTTGTAACTTGAAAATATTGACCAAGAAATTACCCAGGACCTCTGAATTCAGGACTTGGCTTCATTTGCCAGCTTCAGTTTTCTAATGTGGATGTTGGAAATAGCCATTCTTATTTCAGGTAGAATTTGAAGAAAATGGGATTCCAAGAAGAGTACTTTAACATGTAAGTTATAAAACTTAAGCTACATATGCACTTCTTTTTTACACATGGTGCTTCTAAATTCGAAATGGTTTCGAAACTTTTTTGGTGTTTATATAAAACTCTATAGGTAAATCTGGGCCCTTGCTTTAATGTATAAGCTATTTGAATTAAAAAAATACTTGGGGAAATACAGTTGTTTTCAGTGACTAATGTATTGATACAATTCAGACCCAAACTTTTAAACCTTTTCCTAGAAATAGAGGAAGAAGTCGGTGCTTGGTAAATATTTATTGTTCAGCGGCTAAGTCGTGTCCAACACTTCATGACCCCATGGACTGCAGTATACCATGCTTCCCTGTCCTTCACTCTCTCCCGGAATTTGCTCAAACTCATGTCCATTGAATCGGTGATGCCATCCAACCATCTCATCCTCTGCCACTCCCTTCTCCTCCTGCCCTCAGTGTTTCCCAGCATCAGGGTCTTTTCCAGTGAGTCAGCTCTTCACATCAGGTGGCCAAAGTACTGGAGCATCAGCTCCAGCATCAGTCCTTCCATTGAATATTCAGTACTGATTTCCTTTATGATTGGCTAGTTTGCTGTCCAAGGGACTCTGAAGGTATGCCTTGTGTCGGATGTGTATATCAACATAGACACTGAGTTTCTGTCCTTTAGAACTTTTTTGTCTTTCATATCTCCTCTAATTTCATATTACATTGAATTCTTTTGGACTAAATGTATTAGCCCTTTTTCTAAAGATCGTATTTTCTGATACCCTACTAATGATTGAGTGCAACTTGAGAGTCCCTTGGACTGCAAGGAGATCCAACCAGTCCATTCTGAAGGAGATCAGCCCTGGGATTTCTTTGGAAGGAATGATGCTAAAACTGAAACTCCAGTACTTTGGCCACCTCATGTGAAGAGTTGACTCATTGGAAAAGACCCTGATACTGGGAGGGATTGGGGGCAGGAGGAGAAGGGGACGACAGAGGATGAGATGGCTGGCTGGCATCACGGACTCGATAGACGTGAATCTGAGTGAACTCCGGGAGTTGGTGATGGACAGGGAGGCCTGGGGTGCTGCAGTTCATGGGGTCGCAAAGAGTCGGACGCGACTGAGCGACTGAACTGAACTGAACTGAATTATCCTAAGGGATTCCCTGGTAGCTCAGCTGGTAAAGAATCTGCCTGCAATGCATGAGACCCCAGTTCGATTCCTGGGTCTGAAAGATCCACTGGAGAAGGGATAGGCTACCCACTCCAGTGTTCTTGGGCTTCCCTAGTGGCTCAGCTGGTAAAGAATCTGGCTATAATGCGGGAGACCTGGGTTCAATCCCTGGGTTGGGAAGATCCCCTGGAGAAGGAAATGGCTATCCACTGCAGTATTCTGGCCTGGAGAATGCCATGGACTATATATATAGTCCATGGGGTTGCAAAGAGTCAAACATGACTGAGTGACTTTCACTTTCAATTATCCCAAAAAGAGATCTGAGTCATTAATCTGAAGATTTTTCATATTAAAAATCAAGAAAGAAAAGACCAGACTCAGAAGTGAAACAGATGATAGGATTAGTAGACAAGGATGTGAAAACAGCCATTATAAACATTCTTCCCGGGTTCTGGAAGGCAGACTACGTGAGCGTGATGAAGAAAATGAAACATATAAAAAAGATTCCAATTGAACTTCTAGAGAAAAAAAAATACAGTATCTGAAATATGTAAAGCAACAAAAACTTGTCTTAACTCTTTTGTGGGTTGTATTTATGCTCTTTAAATGTTCCTTTGAAAGGCAACTGCTGAAATTCAAGTTAAGTCCAGTTAACCTACTTTTCTTCCACCCCTCTCCCCTGAGATGGCTTTGTCTGGGTGCTGGTTAAATGCTTTTGGGAAATTAGTAACCTTGGGAACTGCCTGACTGCTGCTGTTCATCACTTTAAAGCTGAGCATGAAGCCTGAGATTTACTGTAGCTAGGTGGAGTGAAAAGTGTCCCGTGAGTTCAGGTCTGGTCTAAATTCAGTTTTCTGGGTTTTGGCTTCCTCACCTGTAAAATAAGAATGAGAATGTATTACCAAGTCCAAGCTCGTACTTCTTACCAAACGACAGGCCAGTGAATCAAGAGACAAGGTGTTGGGGCAAGGAACAACAACTTTATCTGGAAAGCCAGCAAACTGAGAAGATGGTGGACTCATGTCCCAGACAACCATGTTACCTGAGATGGAAAGGGATGGATGTGGGGAGAGGGGGTTGGTTGGTTGTTGCAAACTATTTGGTGTCCAGAATCCTTTGTTCTTGCAGCTGTCCATGTAGGTCAGGGCACTCTGTTCCTGTAAACCTCCAACAACACAAATATTCTCTATTCTGCAACTTTTCATCTCTCTATGATGAGAAAAGTGTTATACCTTTAAAGGTCAAACCCTTGAGAATGGGCTTTCCTATGTATTTCAGGCTGCGGATGACATTATTTTTATAGAAGATGGAGAACCAGCATGAGTAAGCATAGGCAACAGCCCAAGGGTTTAAGCTAAAGGAATAGACTGGTGTGGAGTCAGATTTGTTCTCTGTTACAAATGGAATTGTTGGGATCCAGTGAACATTGTTAAAACTTGGGAGAATATAAGTCTTCATGTTGTCACTTTTTAACTGTTTCTAGTATTTCGTTCATTCTTGTTGTTGGGTCGCTCAGTCGTGTCTGACTCTTTGCGACCCCAGGGACTGTAGCATGCCAGGCTTCCCTGTCCTCTGGTGGCCCAGTGGTTAGGGCTCTGCACTTCCACTGCAGAGGGGCCTGGGTTTCAATCCCTAGGCTGGAAACTAAGATCCTGCATGCCGCATGGTACAGTCAAAGGGGGAAAAAAAAGTTAAACCATAATTTAATCCATTTAAGGCCTTTTGAAGATAAAACTAGGGTTCAGCTGACAGGGTACTTTCAGTCTTCCACAGAGTCTTATGTTTCCAGCTCCTCACTGATGTTCTAAGGAACATAGGAATGAAATTTGTGCCATGTGCCGAAGCCTCGGCAGATGACCCTATTTCTCAAAACAACAGAACTGTAATCTATGTTGAAATAACCTTCCTAGAATGTTCTTTGTCCCTTTTCACACCATCTCCCAAGACCCAGCAGCAGTTTTTTCTTTAATCAGTAGATAATTTTCATGATTGACCTGGAACTTTGCTTCTTCCCTAGTCATCTCCCTCACCGCCACTGGGCAGCTACTGATCTGTTTTGTGTCCCTATGATGGCCACCCCGTGTTTGATGAGGGGTGCTGGTAGGTGTGTGAGGGATCTCAGTAACACGAGGTGAGCCAGGGAGTGTGACGCATTGCATCCGGTCTGCTACAGGTGGCCTGGGGGCTAAATAACCTCTAACCACCTGGTCCCACCACTTCATGGCAAATAGATGGGGGAAAAGTGAAAATAGTGACCAATTTTACTTTCCTGGGCTCCAAAATCACTGGGGACAGTGACTGTAACCACAAAATTAGAAGATGCTTACTCCTTGGAAGGAAAGCTATGACAAACCTAGACAGAGTATTAAAAAGCAGAGACATCACTTTGCCGACAAAGGTCCAGATAGTCAAAGCTATGGTTTTTCCAGTAGTCATGCATTAATGTGAGAGTTGGACCATAAAGAAGGCTGAGCACTGGAGAACTGATGCTTTTGAATTGTGCTAGAGAAGACTCTTTAGAATCCCTTGGACAGCAAGGAGATCAAACCAAATCTATTGTAAAAGAAATCAATCCTGAATATTCATTGGAAGGACTGATGCTGAAGCTGAAGCTCCAATACTTTGGCCACCTGATGCAAAAAGCAGACTCATTGGAAAAGACCCTGATGCTGGGAAAGATTGAAGGCAAGAGAAGGGGAATGACAGAGGATGATATGGTTGGATGGCATCACCGACTCAGTGTACCTAAGTTTGAGGAAATTCCAGGAGATAATGAAGGACAGAACAGAGGAGTCTGGTGTGCTACAGTTCATGGGGTCACACAGAGTTAGTTGGACATGACTTAGAGAATGAACAACAAAAATCATTTGATTTGGCCCAAGTATGCATGAAAAACATTTTTCCCCCCAAACTGGAGAGATGTAATGTGGGGTTTTTAAAAAATTATTTATTTATTTGGTTGCCCCAGGTTTTAGTTGTGGCAAGCAGGATCTTTAGTTGTAGCATGTGGGATCTAGTTCCCTGACCGGGGATCAAACCCAGGACCCCTGCATTGGGCGTGTGGAGTCTTAGCCACGGGGCCAACAGGGAAGTCCCTGTAATGTGTTTTATCTTCCTTTTTTCTCTTTTTCCCCAGCTTCATTGAAAAGTAACTGACCCATCACATGGTGTAAGTTTAATATATATTTCATAATGATGTCCACAATAAGGTTGGTGAACACATTGTCACCTCACAGAGTTACTTACAGTTTATGAAATTTGGAATACCCTTGGATTTATAATAAGGGAGATTTTTCTTTTTAAAAAAATCCAGATTTCTCATTACTCAAAAAACTAAGAGCTCAGCAGGGCCTCGCCCCTCCATCACTCAGTCAGCCAGGCTGAGCAAAAGCTATGCCCAGGGTGCAGAGAACATCTGCCCCTTCAGAGCCATGGTGCGCCCTGCAGGCTTTGAGTTTCTGAACCCCTGGCATAAGGCCCTCTAGGAATGAAGGCTAGAGCTTGTGTGTGTGCATAAGAAGGGAGGGGGAGAGTGGGAGAGTGAATGAGAAGTGAAAATTGAAGCCCTGTTTGGAGAGAGGCTTACACCAGAAGCTCCCAGCAGAAGTCCAGCTAATAGAAGGTGGTTTGTCGACGCAGAGTGGACTTTGGGAAATTAGTCTTTTATTTATTTATGTGTGTGTTTTTGGCTGCCCTGGGTCTTTGTCGTGGTGCGCGAGCTCTCTCGTTGCAGTCGTGGGCTCAGCAGTTGGCGCAGGCAGGCATGTTACCCTGTAATATGTGGGATCTTAGTTCCCTGACCAGAATCCCTACATTGGAAAGTGGATTCTCTACCACTGGGCCAACAAGGAAGTCTCAGGAAATCAGTCTTGCTTGTGAGCCTCATAGGGAAGATTGGACAAGATTTGAGAAGCTATGAAAGTATTCCTGGATTCTCTTAGCTGTGGTGCCATCTAATTTGCCCCTTGCTCTCTCCAAATACAACAGACAGCATGGTTTTAGCAGGCTGAGGAGGAGGATGTGCCCATGGATGAAGAACTGTAGAGGAGATGAGAAGTATAACTGTCTGCCTTCTGGGAGAATAAGCCTTGGTTTGTATTGCTTACCAATGGTCATGGTGTAAATTCTCCCCACTGTGGCTGATTTCAAGTCAGCAATGTGAAGTCACTAAACTTGGAGAGAGAGGTACAATAGTAACACTGTTATATGGTATTTCTACTGTACAGATATATTAGGGGTTCAGTTCAGTTCAGTCACTCAGTCGTGTCCGACTCTTTGCGACCCCATGAATTGCAGCACGCCAGGCCTCCCTGTTCATCACCAACTCTCAGAGTTCACCCAGACTCATGTCCATCGAGTCAGTGATGCCATCCAGCCATCTCATCCTCTGTCGTCCCCTTCTCCTCCTGCCCCCAATCCCTCCCAGCATCAGAGTCCTTTCCAATGAGTCAACTCTTCACATGAGGTGGCCAAAGTACTGGAGTTTCAGTTTCAGCATCATTCCCTCCAAAGAAATCCCAGGGCTGATCTCCTTCAGAATGGACTGGTTGGATCTCCTTGCAGTCCAAGGGACTCTCAAGAGTCTTCTCCAACACCACAGTTCAAAAGGTAACTAACCTTAAATACATAATAATAGTAAAATTATGCTGAAGCTGAAGCTCCAATAGTTTGGCCACCTGATGCGAAGAGCCGACTCCTTGGAAAAGACCCTGATGCTGGGAAAGGTTGAGGACAGGAGGAGGAGAAGGAGGCGACAGAGGATGAGAGCGTTGGATGGCATTACCAGGTCAAGGGACATGAGTTTGAGCAAACTCTGGGAGAGAATGGAGCACCCGGAAGCTTGGCATGCTGCTGTCCATGGGGTTACAGAGTTGGACATGACTTAGCGACTGAACAACAACAAATAGTGAAATAGAGTAAAATAATTAGGAAGCGGGGTGGTTTGAGTATTTGTTACCTATGTGTTTTTTTTAACCTATGAGTTTTGTGGTGTGGGGGTGCCTAGGGCACCTTAGTTCCCCCACCAGGGATCAAATCCATGCCCCTGCAGTGGAAGCACAGAGTCCTAACTACTGGGCCACAGGAAAGTCCCTTAACCTGTTTTTAATACAATCTTTTATCTTGAAAAATTGTATTCTAATAGTGTCTGTGTTTAACAACCAGCTCACAAAGTTCCTGGCAGTTGAACAGTCAACTCTCTTGAGACTTTTGCGCTTGGTCTATGATACCTCTGGGCCAAAGGTCAGAGGAGGCTCCTGTATCAGTGTTTACAAGTCCCATTGCAAGGGGTGATGGGAGAGGAAATGATTTATTTGGGGGCTCTCAAACCCCAAGCACAGGTGCAAGCACCGAGAAAGGCTGGATCTGGAATTGGCAGAGGACAGAAGGTTGAGGCTGAGACTCCCTTTGGAATCTCAAGGCAGCTGCAGCAGCTGCCCTTGTGGGAAAGATCCCAAGATTAGACCCAGGCACACTGGCCTCAGTCACGCTCAGGTGGCACAGTCTCTGCACTCAGTTTTCCCTGCGCTCTGCCTTTACCTTCCCTCCCCACCATCCTAAGTTTCAGCAGGGACAGGAGGTTGGAACTTCATTCTGCAGAAGCAGGGCCAGAGGTGCTGAGGAGCTCTGCACGGGGTATGGGTTGTCCCTCGGCTGTGCTTGAGACTGGCCTCCCCTCGTCCTGTTCCTCTCTGTCTGGGTCAGACTATAAACTGAGCACCACGCGTAAAATTTAAATAACTTGCCCAGGGCTTCCCTGAAGGCTCCGTGGTAAAGAATCTTCCTGCCAGTGCAGGAGCCATGGGTTCGATCCATGCTCTGCGACAAGAGAAGGCACTGCCGTGAGAAGACCAAGCACTGCCACAGAGAGCGGCCCCCGCTCCCGGCAGCTAGGGACAAGCAGCGAAGACTCAGCACAGCCAAAAATACATAAATAAAATTTTTTTACAATAAATAGCTTGCCCAGAGTCACACAGTGAGTGGCAAGGCCAGACCGTCTGGCTCCAGAGCACGCAATCTTCACAACTTGATGGGAAAGAAATGTGGCAATTGGGTGGGTGTATCTTTCCTGATGACAAGAAATTCCAGAGCAGTGGTCGTTTGCAGCTGCTAAAAATCCTTGGGGGAGATGTTGGGAATATGAGAGCAGAGAAGTGGGGTTGGGGTTGGGGGTGTTGGTTCAGATTGGAGTGAAGGGAAGCCTATGAACATTGTTTGGTACGCCATTCATCTGTGTGTTTAGGTGTGGGGTGGGTAGGGGGAACTGGGCTCTCAGAAACAGAGAGGCCTCCTCGCTCCACTTCCAGTAGAGCACCCAAGAGACCAAGGCCACCTAGATCAAAGGAGAAGTGGATCGAACACCCCCTGGATAGTTGATGTTAAAGAATTATTGTTAATTTTGTTTTCCTATTTAAAAATTTTTATTAGAGTACAGTCGCTTTACAATGTTGTATTAGTTTCTGCTGATCAGCAAAGTGAATCAGCCACATGTTTATATATATATATCCTCTCTTTTTTGGATTTTCTTCCTATATTGTTGATTTCTTTTCCAGCTGTGATAATGGTATTATACAGCTATTTCCCTTTTTTTTTTTTTTTTTAAGTTTTTATTTTAGCCGATGACTATTTCCCATGGAACCTCGGTCCCAGATCCAAGAGAAATATCAGGACCGTGGAATGAAGGTGCTGGAGAGGGCCACAGAAACAGAACTCCATCCAGGAAAGATTCCAGATTCACCAGGAGATCTTTCTCAGGGCTATGGGTGGGTTAATTACTTGGGGGAGTTTTGCCCTTAAACATTAAGTTCAGAGCCTTACTCAGCAGAGCCATCAGAGATAGGGTTGCCTGAGAGGTCACAAAGTATAATAGCAAAAGGGCAAAATTCCAAGCCACAGATGCCGTTTAGAGACAGACTAACTCTTGCCTGACTCATGACTTCATGGAAGTTCCTAAATCTCTCTATAATTTTCTTTGTTTTCTATTTCTTATTTACATATAAGATACATTCATCCTATTTCTTATCTGTAAATATTTCTAAAAGATCTGTGTCTTTTAGAAGTTTATTTATACTTACTGATGCAATGAGATGATATTTGGGGTTCTCTTTAAAACAGCTCATGGGGGTTAGGCAGGTTGATGTGTGTATAGAAAAAACAGGATCGGGAGGATACTGAATTAGGTGATGGATACCTGAGAGTTTGTTATACTATACTCTTGTATGTTTGAGATTTTCATAGTAAATTTTTCAGAAATACAAGGGAGGGGATCAAGAGATTTTAAGGATAGACAGGGGGAAGGGCAGGCATCTCAGGAAACACGGTGCTGGAGATGCCACTGTAGAAAATTCTGATTTTTGCAGGAAGGCAGGAGTATTCTGTACCCCACCCTCCAATGTGAGAAACCTGGGGGGAAGTTGCTCTGAACTGAGTGTGAGTTTCTGGGTTTGGGACTTGTGGACTCTGGGCAATTGGCTTGGAGTGACTGATAACCTAGTGAAATTCATCGCACAAGGATGTCTTCTTCTTTTTTCCCATTTGTTCTCATATCCATATTTCCGCAGAAAGCGGGACTGGCTGGTGTGGTGGGGCTTCTGTTCTGCTGGAGAAAGGCCACAGCTTGCAGTTGTGCTGGGGAGTTCTCATTTTTTCGGTCAAGATGTAAGGTTGCTGTCATTACATTTGGGGTTGGCCATATGTAACTTTGGGACCATAAGAGAGTCGGGATAAATTCATGTAGTTTGGGAGTCCTGAAGAAAGCACATTTGTAATAAGGTTCCTAAAGAGACAATCTGTACCTGAGTATCGAGTGAGACTCCCATTAGAACACCCGAGCTTATGACTAGATTAGGGGAAGGAAATCAGTGGGCTTCCTTTTACTTTGGCTTTTCAATCTCTTTGTGGGACTGTGAGTGTCAACTTCTGGTTGCTTTTATTTAATTTATTTATTTTTTGATTGAACCATGCGGCATGTGGGATCTTAATTTCCAGACCAGGGATTGAACCTGGGCCCCCTGCATTGGAAGCACAGAGTCTTAACCACTGGACTTCCAGGGAAGCCCCTGTAGGTGCTTTTTTAAGTTGCTGAACTTTCCCTGTGGTGGGTGTTTGTGACTCATTGTATAAGCCTTTCAGGTTATATAACATATGACCACAGGTTGGGTAGCACAGCTGGGCATAAATTAAGGTGAGATGCAGAATACAGGGTTAGTCCTCTGAGAGTCCAGCTCTGAAGTATCTTAATATCAGGTCTGACCAGCTTCATACTTTGGGAGCAGCTTCTGTCGTGTCCCACTAGCCCCAGGTCAGTACTTAAGAATAGTCATTTAAAAGATCTAAATGGCCACATGGGTGTGGATAGCATATGTCTGATACTCTGAGCTCCTTCTCTGAAGGGATCATCACAGATTTAGTGTTGGCTGTTAAATCAAATGGTTTAATAAAACTAAATGTACAGAATTTTAGGGTGGGAAGAAAGCTCTTAAATTCTCTACTCTGCTCCTAGTTTCCCCCAAGGTTACATTTTGTTCATGTGATTGGGTGAGAGTTTGGGACAGTGACATTGAGCCATGGAATCAGCGAAAGTTTGGTTAGACTCTACGTCCCCAGATTTCTAGCCACCTTCCTCCCTGGTGGCTCAGACAGTAAAAAAATCTGCTTGCAATTCAGGAGACCTGGGTTCTATCCCTGGATTGAGGAGATCTCCTGGAGAAGGGAATGGCTACCCACTCCAGTATTCTTGCCTGGAGAATTCCATGGACAGAGGAACCTAGCGGGCTTCAGTCTATGGGGTCACAAAGAGTTGTATACGACTGAGTGACTACCATTTTTACTTTCCTCTTCTGAGGAACCCTGTCTTCAAATTCCATTCCCTCATCTGAAGTATTTGGCTTCAGATCCTTGGTTTCCTTGATCCTAAAGAAAATACTTTAACATTAGCTCATCTCCAGAGTTGATTTACCAGATGGCAATTCTAATAGCTTAAAAGGGAAAAGGAATGGTTTTATTTGTAAAACAATTAAAAACCAAGTGCTCTTTAATGTTAATTACTCTCTCTGTGTTAGGAAAACAAGTGCCTTAAATTGTCATTAAGATCCTCAGTTGTTAAACAAGTTTTATTACCATTTAGATGAAGTGCACATTATTCAGGCTATTGGCTTTTTAAAACTGCATTCAGCGTCTCTCTCCAAAGGTTAGGTGTGAAATGCCCTTCAAACCTGAGCCCCAGGTTATATATACGCTAGCTGCTGCTGCTGCTAAGTCACGTCAGTCGTGTCTGACTCTGTGAGACCCCATGGACGGCAGCCCACCAGGCTCCCCCGTCCCTGGGATTCTCCAGGCAAGAACACTGGAGTGTGTTGCCATTTCCTTCTCCAGTGCATGAAAGTGAAAAGTGAAAGTGAAGTCACTCAGTCGTGTCCGACCTTCAGAGAGCCCATGGACTACAGCCTTCCAGGCTCCTCCGTCCATGGGATTTTCCAGGCAAGAGTACTGGAGTGGGGTACCATCTATAGCTTGGATCAGCCTATTTATGTCTCTGACGAAAAGTTCAGTCGGTATTTAAAAAGGGTGCTGGTGCTCATCTGATTGACCTCTCTGTCCAGCTGGTGTGAGGTGTAGCTCTTCTCTCCTTTTTTCTTTGCATCAAAACATATGCTTTGTGGGAATCCCTCGCAGTCCAGTGATTAGGACTCTACACTTTCACCATAGAGGGTGTGGGTTCAATCTCTGGTTGGGGAACTAAGGTACCACAATCGGCATGGCATGGCCAAATTTTAAAAAGTTGCTCAGTCATGTTGCTGACTCTTTGCGACCCCATGGACTATAAAGTTCCTGGAATTCTCTAGGCCAGACTACTGGAATGGGCAGCCTTTCCCTTCTCCAGGGGATCTTCCCAACCCAGGGATCAAACTGAGATCACCTGCATTGCAGGTGGATTCTTTACCAGCTGAGCCACAAGGAAAGCCCCCTGTTGTAGCTACCCATGTATATTTTGAAAACAAAGGTGAGAGACGAGGCGTTTGTACCTGAGTGCCTGATTAGATATTGGATCTTATATTTAGATCCTTGGACAGTTTGCATAACCAACCAGAGCCCATTTTCTCATCTACATAGAGCTACGTGGAATAAATATCTTACTGTAGATGAAGCTCTTAGTTCAGGAACTTAGAACTTAGGACCAGCTAAACCCTCAGTATATGAGAACGGATATTAAACATTTCTGCATTCCATGACTTTACCACTCTAGTATTGTCAATCATATTAAGTTCTAATGATAGACATCAACCTAACTTCTTCTCATAACTCCAAGTTTTCCTTTTTTAATGTTTTCTTTCTGAAAATGCAACTTAAAGCTCTTTACAATCAGCAAAAATCAAGACCAGGAGCTGACTGTGGCTCAGATCATGAACTCCTTATTGTCAAATTCAGACTTAAATTGAAGAAAATAGGGAAAACCATTAGACCATTCAGGTATGACATAAATCAAATCCCTTACGATTCTACAGTGTAAGTGACAAATAGATTCAAGGAATTAGATCTGATAGAGTGCCTGAAGAGCTATGGATGGATGTTCATGACATTGTATAGGAGGCAGTGATCAAGACCATCCCCAAGAAAAAGGAATACAAAAAGGCAAAATGGTTGTCTGAGAAGGCCTTACAAATAGCTGAGAAAAGAGAAGCTAAAGGCAAAGGAAAAAAGGCAATATATACCCATCAGAATGCAGAGTTCCAAAGAACAGCAAAGAGAGATAAGAAAGCCTTCCTCGGTGATCAATGCAAAAAAATAGAGGAAAGCAATAGAATGGGAAGGACTAGAGATCTCTTCAAGAAAATCAGAGATACCAAGGGAACATTTCATGCAAAAGATGGGCTCAATAAAGGACAGAAATGGTATGGACCTAAAGAAGCAGAAGATATTAAGAAGAGGTGGCAAGAATACACAGAAGAGCTATACAAAAAAGATCTTCATGACCCAGATAACCACGATGGTGTGATCACTCACCTAGGGTCAGACATCCTGGAATGTGAAGTCAGTGGGATTTAGAAAGCATCACTATGAACAAAGCTAGTGGAGGTGATGGAATTCCAGCTGAGCTATTTCAAGTCCTAAATGATGATGCTGTGAAAGTGCTGCACTCAATATGCCAGCAAATCCGGAAGACTCAGCAGTGGCCTCAAGACTAGAAAAGGTCAGTTTTCATTCCCAATCCCAAAGATAGGCGATGCCAAAGAATGTTCAAACTACTGCACAATTGCACTCATCTCACACACTAGCGAAGTAATGCTCAAAATTCTCCAAGTGAGGTGTCAACAGTACATGAACTGAGAACTTCCAGATGTTCAAGCTGGATTTAAAAAAGGCAGAGGAACCAGAGATCAAATTGCCAACATCCATTGGATCAAGAAAGTAAGAGAGTTCCAGAAAAACATCTACTACTGCTTTATTGACTATGCCAAAGCCTTTGACTGTATGGATCACAACAAACTGTGGAAAATTCTCTAAGAGATGGGAATACTGGACCACCTGACCTGCCTCCTGAGAAATCTGTATGCAGGTCAAGAAACAACAGTTTGAACCGGACATGGAAGAACAGATTGGTTCCAAATTGGGAAAGGAGTACGTCAAGGCTGTATATTGTCACCCTGTTTATTTAACTTATATGCAGAGTACATCATGAAAAATACTGGACTGGATGAAGCACAAGCTGGGATCAAGATTGCTGGGAGAAATATCAATAACCTCAGATATGCAGATGACACCACCCTTATGGCAGAAAGCAAAGAAGAACTCAAGAGCTTCTTGGTGAAAGTGAAAAAGCTGGCTTAAAACTCAGCATTCAGAAAACTAAGATCATGGCATCTGGTCCCATCACTTCATTGCAAATAGATGGGGAAACAGTGGCTGACTTTATTTTTCTGGGCTCCAAAATCATTGCAGATGGTGACTGCAGCCATGAAATTAAAAGATGCTTGCTCCTTGAAAGAAAAGTTATGACCAACCTAGACAGCATATTAAAAAGCAGAGACACTACTTTGCCAACAAAGGTCCATCTAGTCAAGGCTATGGTTTTTCCAGTAATCATGTATGAATGTGAGAGTTGGACTATAAAGAAAGCTGAGCACCGAAGAACTGATGCTTTTGAACTGTAGTGTTGGAGAAGACTCTTGAGAGTCCCTTGGACTGCAAGGGGACCAAACCAGTCAATCCTAAAGGAAATCAGTGTTGAATATTCATTGAAAGGACTGATATGAAGCTGAAATTCCAATATGGCCACCTGATGCAAAGAACTGAACCAGGAATAAGAAATGGGTGTTAGAAGTATTTAAGTTTATATGACATGGGTTACGCTAAAATAAATAAAATAAAGGAATTTGCGAAGGGAAGGTGGCTTGAGGTACACTTCTATTATATATTTATTTTGTGGAAAGCCCTGACAATTCAAAAATACCCCCTCTGATCTCTCCCAGTGTTAAATTTTCCTTGTTGGTTCCTAAGGGTTAAGAGCTGTGATATGCGAGGCAGGAATCTTACCCCTGGGAAGGAGCCAGTTCTCTGACTAGAGTGGGGTGTGTTGGAAAGAGCATAAACTGGATTTCGGAAGACAGTTTCAGGTCTTGTTTGGCCACTTGCTCTGGCCCTGGATCAGTTCCTCAGCATCTCTTGGCATCAATCATCTAGCGATGTGCCTAGCACATAGGAAGCACTTACAAGCTCCTTATCTTTCTGTATCTTACCAGCTCAAATTGCCTAAACCACACATCTAATGCTTCCTGGGCTTCCTGTAGTCTTTCCCACCCAGTTCCAGCCAGGCGGTAAGTCTGACCAGTTTTACCTGCTAAATGCTGCTGAATCCTGCTTATCCTCCCCACCCCAGCCCCAGGTCAGTTCAGCCCGTATTGTTCACTGGATTCTTGTAGGAAATCGTTCCTCTGTGCTGGCCACAGCTCCCGCTCCGATAACCATCTCTCACTCCTGCTAAGAATAGGAGAATTAGCCAGATCTTGCCTATGAAAGAATAAAAATAGCAAGCAATCTTATCATTCTTACTCTGTGCTCTTCTATTGATAAAGGTTTCGTGTATGTTAACTCACTTAACCCTTGCAACATTTTTATGTGAGAATGACTGTTCTGATTTTTAGTTGACAGATAAAGAAACTGAGGTGTAGAGAGGTTGAATAACTTGGTTGGAGTTAAACTGCTAGTAAGTGAGGAAGCAGAATATTAAAATTTTATATGTCTCTGGCCGCTTCTGCCTTGTTCTTTTTTTTTTTTTTTAATATATTTTTTGCCATGCTGCGTCTGTGCACAGGCTTTTTCTAGTTGTGGCAAGCAGGGGCTACTCTTTGTTTTGGTGCATGGGCTTCTCATTGCGATAGCTTCTCTTGTTGCGGAGCACAGGCTCTAGGGCACGTGGACTCATCAGTAGATGTACGTGGGCATAGTTGCTCCAAAGCATGTGGTATCTTCCCGGACCAGCGATTGAACCTGTGTCCCCTGCATTGGCAGGCAGATTCTTAACCACTGGACCACCAGGGAAGTCCCTGCCTTGTTCTTTAGCCTTCAGGTGTGCAAGCCCCATGCTGTTCTCATCCCACCCATATCCATTCTCCTCCTCCCATATTTTCACTTCCGATAATAGCTCTGCTTGGAATGCTTTTTCTATTGACTCCTTGGCAAGTTCCTACTTATCCTTTTGATACTGAGCAGGGTCCTGTAGGGTTCCTGGGCACAGAGTCTCTCAAAGTTTCTTTGATTATAGGAAAGAGCCTTCATTCAGCCTCCATGACCTTCCCTGAGTTCCAGTGGGCAGATTCAAGCAGTTGTTAATTAGGGAAGGGAAAGGAGGCAAGACCAGAGAGAAACAAACAGCTAAGAGCAGCCTTGGAGCAGGGTCCTGTTTCCCCATCAAGTGATACACACATTATCTTTGAGCTATTTTGCAGGTATTGAAACCCCTCCAGGTGGGAGAAGTTAACAATGGTATGCTACCTACAAGGATGTAGACCCCAGACCAGTGGGACCTGAAGGTGGGTGATGCAGACTCTTTCTTAACTCACCACCACCCCATCAGAAGAATGTCCATGAGAGTCAATCACTCCCTCTTTGAAAAATTACTATGAAACTTCTCACAGTCTTTCCCAAGTAGGGACATATGCCTTTGAGGGCATGAGCCTGCTGGGTTCCCCTTTGCCTGGCAAAGCAATAAAGCTATCCTTTCCTACTTCGCCCCCAAACACTCTGTCTCTGAGATTTTATCCGGCACCAGTACACAGAGAAGCTGAGCTTTTGGCATCACTTTCAGACTTGGCCCTGGCACCAGCTCCTCCAGCACTCAGTCTTCCCACCTGGGTTGCCCTTGTGCTCCGTGCACACCTTCAAATATCTGAGCGGCTGCCTTGTATTAGGAATGAGACAGATGATGGAAACCCAGATTGAGAGGTGGTCTTCAGGATTCAGAATCATTTAGGGAAAGGAGGCAAAAACCCCAGAGCAGAATAGCATAAGCAATCCTGGAAAGGTGAGCGCAGGTCACTCAGAGGTCTCTAGCCTGGGGCTTGGGGAAACTAGAAAGAAATGCACAGTGAGGAACTAGGGCGAGGAAAGGCCATCTAGACAGAAGGGATGGCCATTTGCAAGCTCAGAGCCAAGACAGCTGCTGGTAGGCCTGGGGAAATCACTGAGTGCATTCACCTATTTGCTTGTTTCTCCCACTTGGCTGAGCTCCTTGAGGACATCAAGTCCCTTCTGTATGACTCACAGAGATCTCAGTGGACCTGCCCCTTGCTGAAAACTTATATATAACCTGACTCCTCTCCCCACCTCCTTGGAACAGTTCTCTCAGATTCTCTTGAGATGCTGTCTCCTGGGCTTGAAGTCCTAAAAATTCCCACCAAATAAAATATAACTCTCAACTTCTAGGTGGTAACTACTTTTTAAAAATTAATTAATTAATTTGTTTTAATTGAAGGCTAATAACTTTACAATATTGTGGTGATTTTTGCCATACATTGACATGAATCAGCCATGGGTATACATGTGTCCCCCATCCCGAACCCCCCTCCCGCCTCCCTCCCCATCCCAAACCTCTGGGTTGTCCCAGTGCACTGGCTTTGAGTGCCCTGTTTCATGCATCAAACTTGGACTGGTATCTATTTCACATATGGTAATATACATGTTTCAGTGCTGTTCTCTCAAATCATCTCACCCTCGCCTTCTCCCACAGAGTCCCAAAGTCTGTTCTGTGTATCTGTGTCTCGTTTGCTGTCTTGCATATAGAGTCATTGTTACCATCGTTCTAAATTGCATATATATGAGTTAATATACTGTATTGGTGTTTTTCTGACTTACTTCACTCTGTATAATAGGCTCCAGTTTCATCCACCTCACCAGAACTGATTCAAATGTGTTCTTTTTAATAGCTGAGTAATATTCCATTGTGTATATGTACCACAACTTCCTTATCTATTCATCTGCCAATGGACGTCTAGGTTGCTTCTACGTCCTAGCTATTGTAAACAGTGCTGTGATGAACATTGGGGTACACGTATCTCCTTCAATTCTGGTTTCCTCAGTGTGTATGCCCAGCAGTAGGATTGCTGGGTTGCAAGTGACCACCTTCGCCCCCTTCTGTCAGGCAGGAAATGGTAACTACTTTTTAAGTCAACAATACTTTCCCTCCTCCAGACTGGATATGGAAAACCTCTTGCCAGTATCCCTGGCCTGTGTATAGACTTCTCTGCAGGACTGGTCAGATATCTGAAAGCCTCTTCTAAATGCAGGGTCCCTGTAGAGCCCTGAGAGACTGAAGGTACATTGGCCAGACTATAAATAAAAATAGAACCCTGGCCCACAGCCTGCTGCAGTCTGCCCAGGAAGCCAGCCTCCTAACAACAGTAGCCAGTCCAGGAAGCCAGATCTTAATCCCTGTGGCAATTGATCCCAAACAGCTAGGACTTGATTAATAACTGACAGCCTCCCTAATTTTTGTACCTACTTCCGCTATAGGACAGACAGGGGAAAGCCAGAATGCACCCCTAACCAATTACACAGGAAAGCGCCATGTCTCACTGGCCTATCTACTGCTTCTCCATGCTAACAGCCTCCAATCAGGGCTTCCTACCCTTTTTATCCACCAGAAAACTGTCACACTCTAACCCCTGCTTTTTTTAAAAATGACTTTTATTTACTTATTTGTGACTGTGTCCCTGCACAGGCTCTTCTCTAGTTTTGGTGAGCGGGGGCTATTCCTCACTGAGCTGTGTGGGCTTCTCACTGTGGTGGCTTCTCTTGTTGCAGAGCATGGGCTCTGGGCACATAGTAGTTGCAGCACATGGGCTCAGTAGTCTTAGTTCCCGGGCTCTAGAGCACAGGCTCAGTAGTTGTGGCACACAGGCTTAGTTCCTCCATGGCAGGTGGGATCTTCCCGGGCCAAGGATTGCACTCATGTCTCCTGCATTAGCAGGTGGATTCTTTACCACTGAGCCACCGGGGAAGCCCTTCCGCCTGCTTTTGAGTTTCTGTCACGTGCAAGTGATGATGGTCAACTCCCTTGCTAGAGCAAGCTCTAAATCAATAGCCTTTGCTTGTTCTCATTTGGGTGGTCTTCATTCACTTCCACAGATCAGAAGTTTCCTGAAGCTCAGGGTATTCCATTGATTTTTTTCACTCTTGGATACAATTTCCCTTTCTTTAAACACGAGATTGTTTTTAACCAATGCTTTTCAATAATTTCCCCAAACCTACTCTAAACATTGACAAGAATTGAGCATGTTTGTGCTGCGTGGTGCTAGTGGTAAAGAACCCACCTGCCAATGTAGGAGACAAAGGAGACGCGAGTTCGATCCCTGGGTCAGGAAGATCCCCTGGAGGAGAACATCTCAGCCCACTCCAGTATTCTTACCTGGAGAATCCCATGGACAGAGGAGCCTGGCGGGCTACTGTCCATAGGGTCACAAAGAGTCTGACAGGACCGAAGCGACTTAGCCTGCAAGCACATGCTGGAAAGAGCACTGTTTTCTAGGAGATAAGAAATAACACCTGGATTCCCAAATCTGCGCTCAGTGTTGTGAGTCAGCAAGTCTTTCAGACTTCTGCTACCTCCATCTCCTTACCTGTAAAATAGGACTAAGACATGATTGTCTGCTTAAGTATTTGGATCATGCCCCATAGTCCTCCGGCCTTTCCTGATAGCTTAGTTGGTAAGGAATCTGCCTGAAATGCAGGAGACACTGGTTCAATTCCTGTGTTGGGAAGATGCCCTGGAGAAGGGATAGGCTACCCACTCCAGTATTCTTGGGCTTCCCTTGTGGCTCAGCTGGTAAAGAATCCGCCTGTAATGCGGGAGACCTAGGTTCGATCCCTGGGTTGGGAAGATCCCCTGGAGAAGGAAAGGCTACCCACACCAGTATTCTGGCCTAGAGAATTCCATAGACTTAATAGTCCATGGAGTTGCAAAGAGCTGGACACGACTGAGTGACTTTCACTTTCACTTTTCATAGTCCTCAATATTTATAACACTGGGTGCACCTCTCAGCACTTTCTTACAGTAAAATTAAAAAAAAAATTCTAGAGGAAGATAAGGAGATATTAGGGGCACTGTTGTAATGGAGTGCTTGGAGCTGGAGATTTGCAAGGGTCTCCCGCAGGTTTCGTCAGGAAGGGCTGTGCAGTATTCTGATGCTGGCTCAGGTTGAAAGTGGGTCAAAGTTCAGGCTCCTCAGGGGAGGGAAGAAGCCAGACTAAAGTTAGGTCAAGTCACGTCAGCAGGTGTTTTCTCCGTAATGGTCAATAGTGTTCGTCGCTCAGTTGTGTCAGCTTCTTTATGACCCTGTGGACTGTAGCCTGCCAGGTTTCTCTGTCCATGGAATTCTCCAGGCAAGAATACTGGAGTGGATAGCCATTCTCTTCTCCAGGGGATCTTCCTGACCCAGGGATAAGGTATCCTGCATCGCAGGCAGATTCTTTACCATTTGAGGCACGAGGGACACCTGATGGTCAGTGGGCTCAAACAGTTTAGCTAATCACTGATAGACAAATAAGGGGAACTGGAGTTTGTGCCTGGCTTCATCCTAGGTAAACGAGGGAGTATCTATGGATCTTATTTAAGTTACATGAAGGGTGTTTTTTTCTTCCCATTTTATTAAGATATAATTGACATACAGCACTATATTAAGTTTAAAGTGTACAGCATAGTGATTTGACTTACATATATCATGAGATGGTTGCCACAATGAGTCTAGTGACCATCCATCATCATATATATCATAACATATATCATATATAATATCATATATTTATATATATATAAAGCAATAGAAAAAAAGTATTTTTTTGTGATGAGTACTCCTAGGATTTACTCTTTTAACAGCTTTTATACCTAACATACAACAATGTTTTGTTTGTTGTTTGTTTTGGGGCTGAGATACACAGCTAGGAAGAAACTGTAAAAAAAAAAAAAGAATATAAATCATCATACATCCATTTTTAAACATTTATTACAAAAACAATGCAATTGATGAGGAAATGTGGTTGTTTCTGGCCATGTAAAACAAAATAAAATCAATTTGAAATCAAAGTGACAAATATTTTTTAAAGTAGAAGATCACATGATTGTAAAGAACTTTAGCTCTTCCCAAAGTGAGAAAACTTTGTTCCTTTCAGTCGTCAAGGACGTGGTAAAGTCAGCATAAGGCACAGGATAGTATTCCGCTAAGACATAGAATCTTTTGCCTTTTAGGCAGACTTAGAACACTTTTCTAATCTCTTAAGAAGCAGATAAGTAATCCAAGAAAATTTTGTCATTTGGCAACGAGAAAACAGAATTTCAGTTTTTCACCAGTATGATATTTGATACTAGTGATCTTTTAAAGGCAATCTTATAATAAGCCCATTAACTCTTAACAAAGGAGGCTTCCCTCATAGCTGATAAAGAATCTGCCTACAATGCAGGAGACCTGGGTTCAATTCCTGCGTTGGGAAGAGTCAGACACGACTTAGTGACTAAACCATCACCAACCCTTAACAAATGTTGACCATGACAAATACAGTTCCCTTTCTGTGAACCTTCTACAACTTTCTATATCCATGCGGATTTTGTCCTCTGCATCCCTGCTCCTCACTCTCAAACAACCAATCGTCTTACTTTAGGACAAAGCTACTCTTCTTTCCCTTAACAAAAGCACATCCTGAATACCTTGCATACACATGTATTTTCCTATACAGTTATTTCTCCCAGAGAAATATAATGATCATATAATGATCACATATAATGATCATAACTTTTAACCCCAGCAACTTCTGTTCCACAGAAATAACTGGAAAGTGGATAATTGTGAACTGTCGCACACCGTTTTATAGCAAAGCTTATGAACGTACATCTCACAACTTTTTATGGCCATATACATCTTTACAGTACAGCTTCTTGATGTGGCAAAAGAAAACACATTCACTAACAGGTCAAAATATATAAAGTCTTAAAATTATGCTTGCTGCTAAGTCGCTTCAATCGTGTCCGACTCTGTGCAACCCCCTGACGGCAGCCCACCAGGCTCCCCTGTCCCTGGGATTCTCCAGGCAAGAACACTGGAGTGGGTTGCCATTTCCTTCTCCAATGCATGAAAGTGAAAAGTGAAAGTGAAGTCGCTCAGTCATGCCCGACTCTTCGCGACCCCATGGACTGCAGCCTACCAGGCTCCTCCATCCATGGGATTCTCCAGGCAAGGGTCCTGGAGTGAGTTGCCAATATTTCAGTATTTTATCTTATTAGCAATGATATAGGGTTTCCCTGGTGGCTCAGTGGTAAATAATCTGCCTGCCAATGCAGGAGACACAAGTTTGATCCCTGGTCTGGGAACATCCCGCATGTCCCGAAGAGCTAAACCCGTGAGCCTGTGCTGTAAAGCCGGGAAGCCTCAACTGCTGAGCCCATGTGCTGCATCTACTGAAGCCCATGTGCCCTAGAACCCGTGCTGTGCAACAGGAGAAGCCGCCACAGTGAGAAGTCCCTGCACTACAGCTGGAGAGTAGCTCCCACTCTCCACAACTAGGGAAAAGCCCGCACAGCAATGGAGACCCGGCACAGCCAGAAATCAATCAATCAATCAATAAAATTATTTTAAAAAAATAGCTATTTGAGGCGGTTTACAGGGAAATTAAAAAGAAGGAGAATAAATGACGTATGTAGATCATCTAGCGTAAACCAGGACGTGCCAAGGACTGCAGGCAGTCACTGAGCTCCAGGACCAGACAAGAAAACAATCATCCCTTAGAACCTGCAGAAGGAGGGTGGCCCTGCCGACACCTCAGTTTCAGATTCTAGCCTCCAGAACTCTGAGACAACAACTTTCTGTTGTTCAAAGCCACACAGTTTATGGCATTTTGTCAGGACAACCCTAGGAAACTCATCCAGTTAGTAACCCATGGGATTAGATAATCACTTCAGACATGAAGACCTTAAAAAAGACAGGAAAAAAAAAGGGGGGGAAAAAGGGGGGGAGGGAAAAAAAGGGGGGAAAAAAAAAAGACAGGAAAGATCATCCCCCTCTTGTGTTACTGCTCTGATGCTTCCCACACTGTCCCAGTGCAAAGAATCCTCCTTCATTCAATCCTCAGTTGAGGAGCTGAAGAACTTCCTGGAAAAATCTCACAAGAGGAACCAAAGAGAAATAGGAGGGGCCTCGCAGAAGAGCCAGAGGAAAGTCACCTTGCCTGGAAGAGTCACTGTAACTCAGCATGTCACGTGAGACGGCCGGCCAAAGCCCCGAATGAACATCCCAGATCCCCAGGACACAGAGGGTCAGAGAAGCCAACGGGAAAACCTAGGTGAAGACGGCCTGGCCCACGGGAGGGCTGGCATTCAGTCTGAGACATGGCACCAGCAAACTGTCCAAGACAAATCCAGATTTAGGTAAGGGGGAGTATTTGAAAGGACTATTGTAAGTGGTTGCCAGAGGTGGGAGGAAAGGCCGGCAGTAGACAGTGGCTCTCTGATGGGGATGAGAGTTTCAGTTTCGCAAGATGAAAAAGTTCTGGAGATCTGTAGCACAATAAAGTGGGCGTACTTAACATGACCAAACCACACACTTAAAAATGTTTAGGGTGCTAATGTTTACGATATGTGCCTTTTACCACAACTTCAAAAAATACTCAAAAAAGAGAAAAGGCTTATAATATGGGGAAGGGGCCCACTGCAAAATAACACATTGACCACAAGATTGCAAGCATCTCAAAGGTCAGGTGGAAAATGGCTTTTTTTTAATTTTGTAGTTTGTTGTTCAGTCAATAAGTCATGTCTGACTCTGTGACCCCATGGACTGCAGCACATCAGGCTTCTCTGTCCTTCACTATCTCCCAGAGTTTGCGCAAATTTATCTCCATGCTATCTAACTCTTTCATCCTCTACTGCCCCCTTCTCCTCCTGCCCTCAGTCTTTCCCAGCATTAGAGTCTTTTCCAATGAGTCCGCTCTTCACTTCAGGTGGCCAAAGTATTGGAGCTTCAGCTTCAGCATCATCAGTCCGTCCATGAACCAAACCAGATTGACTGGTTTGATCTCCTGCTGTTCAAGGAACTCTCAGGAGTCTTCTCCAGCACCACAATTCAAAAGCATCAATTCTTCAACGCTCAGCCTTCTTTATGGTTCAGCTCTCACATCTGTACATGACTACTAGAAAAACCATAGCTCTTACTATACAGACCTTTGTCAGCAAAGTGATATCTCTGCTTTTTAATACACTGTCTTGGTTTAACATAGTTTTTCTTCCAAGGAACAAGTGTTTTTAAATTTTATGGCTGCAGTCACCATCCATAGTGATTTTGGACCCCAAGAAAATAAAGTTTGTCACTGCTTCCACTTTTTCCCCAAAGGAGGGTAAACAAGACCGGAAGGAGCTGGATGTTGTCTATGGGGTGAACAAGTTGATGTCTGGCCCATTGATCAGGGAAGGTCCACGTTCATGGTCAGCTTTTGGGCTGGGGTAGGATGACTAAGGAAGGGTTGTTCTGAATATGCTGATTCAGGTTGAAGGTGGGTCAAATGTCAGGGGCCTGGCTGGAGAGGAGAAGCCCCAGTTGAGTTTGAAAAAAGAATATTTACCAGGCCTGAACCGGGTGGCAGCTGGATCCTTACAAATTGAACATTTGATGAGCGTTTGTTCCCTTTAATTCTGTATCTTTATATAATCTAATAACTTTTGTGTGATCCTCAGTTTTCTTTTAACACTTTAGACAGATACAGAACCAATGTAAGTTAGATCATGTAAGTTAGAAGACAGGTAGTTAGTTCTTGGTCTGAACAATTTGGTGTCAGTGGTTAGGGGAAGGGAGGCATAGACTTAGATTTTTGGGAAATAGTTGATAGTTTTTCAAAAGGGAAGACCTGCTGTAAACCAGTAGCCAGGTCACGACTATTTCCATTCTTTGAATTTGAATTCTACAGGTTTCCCTTTATTATGATGCTGTCACAGTGCACCCCTCCCTTTGCCAGGAAAGGTTTTGGAATTATTTGTTGGAGAGAGACTGATACGCTCACGAGAAAACAAACCTTAACAAATTGATAATGTGCATTTAAAAATCTATTTGTTTATGTATTTGAAAAACAAGAAATTCAACATAAAGCAAAAATGTGTAGTTTGAGAAGATATTCAGATATTAATATCCATGGAAAAGAATTGCTCAGAAGAACAAAGGAAAGCTTGACATTGCTTGAGTCATGACGTTTTCCAATAGCGTAAGATAGTAGCCAGTGTTTGGTTAGTTGATGTTGAACTTTTGGCACCTCTGACATGAACTTTAGCACCTCACGATCAATACTGATGTGGAGGGGCCCACCCCTTACTCACGGGTTATTTGCACTCCTCTGTGGGCCTAAGGGTGTTTTTGTCATCATTTACCCACCCCACCTGTGTCTGTCTGTTCCTCCCCACTTGCCTCCTCCCGTGACAGCCTGGCTCATGTTTCTCAGGAAAGCGCTAAGCCAGTTATTAATAACAGCCCAGCGAGTCTCCTGAGCCACCTAGGAGCAGATGGTGTTTTTCACAAAAGAGAGAGATCATCTCCTTGACTTTGGACTTCGCTTATCAAACCCCTAAACAGTAAGTTTTGGTTGTTTTTTAGTGGCCTTTTAAAATGTTGACAAAAGGAAAGTTTAGCAGAAGTCTTGCTTGCTTCTGGTAGGGGAATACAGGAAGCTCAAAGACCCTGGAAACCTGTTTTCTCTCCCTGTCTTTCAATGTCTTCCCAGTTTTTATAAGGTTGGTTATATTATCTAATATGAATTAGAGTTCTATCCCCTCCATTTCCTTCTAGCTTAATAAAGCCAGAAGGAGAAGCAAGGGGTTAATATGATCTCAAAGCGTGACCCAGCCTTGTGGTCATGCCAGATATTAATATTTATTATTAATTATTTTATAATATTATTATTAACAGTATTTCTGTCTTTCTGTGTTCCCTCCCCAAAGAGAGGATTTCAGTGATTTCAAAGAGAAATTTCACGTATGGAAAGTGTCTGCAGGGGAATATTGGACTGGACACTTGGGCCTTGTCTGTTATTTTTCCACGTTTGAGGTTTGCTGCAGAGAGAGGGCATCTGTCCTGTTGCTTGAATTTATTGCCACCTTGAGTGTTTAGCCAAAGGCTTTGTCCTTGCGGCCTTTTTTTTTTTTTTTTTTTCCTTTTGAAATAATGGTTGTTTCTGAGAGTCCTGCAAAGTAGGTCACTGTGTTTACGGTCTGGAAAAGGAAGACCCTGAAGCTGGGGCCCTGCCCAGCCCTCTCAGAAAAGATGAAAGCTGACACTCCAGTCCCTCCTCAGGATTACAGACTAAGAGATTTTTCTGCTTTAGTTAGGTAGGTTCAGTCCTCTTGAACATGTGCATCAGGCTTCTAAATAACAGAGGCATCACAGGGAACTAGAAGGAGGGAGATGCTGGCTTGGCACTGAGGCCTGGCTCAACAAGCTGTGCGACCTTAAACAAGTACTCACCCTCTCTGAGCCTCAGTTTCCTTGTTTATGAGATGAGAGTTATAACCTCCTTGATAAGGTGGTGGGTTTGACTCACCATGTTTCTAAGTGGCCGAGTATGGGAGCATTATCGATGAAGTCCCTCATTTGAATTTTTTCTTGACTCTTCTTAACCTAGAACCTCCAACATGGTCTTTGATGGGAAAGTTTAAACTGTAGAGACAATAATTGGCTTTTAGTGCTTTTAGTAACTTCATCCTTAGGATCGTATCAGCCATGGGAATGCTGAGGATGGGGCCATTGGAGGATGCCGTATGGTAAGCAGTTCAGGACATTAGGCTATGGCTAAACTGCCAGAGATAGTGAAGGATGAGGAAGCCTGGCATGCTGCAATGCATGGGGTTGCAAAGAGTTGGACATGACTCGGTGACTAAACAACTACAACAAGATCAACAGTGCTGGGGAAACGCAAAACAAATTCAAAGCACAAGCTATTATTGTAATAAACTTTTCTGCTCTTCTATAATCAGCATTCTGAAATTTTTCTTTTGGTTCCATGCTTCTGAGCTTCTGAAAGACTTGTTACTCCGCTTCCTAGCTCCAATTCTGTGTCTGGATGAGACAGAAAGGAGGGTTGTTTCAGAGAATACCTACTTCCCAAAGTGTTACCCTGTATGCTCAGGAGACAGGATGAGATTTTTGTTTTCCACTGCAAGCTTTCATTCTGCAAATGGTTATTTCATTCCCACTGTGTGAATACACAGTGCTAGATTAGCAAAGTGAAAGTGAAAGTGAAGTCGCTCAGTCATGTCCGACTCTTTGCGACCCCATGGACTGTAGCCTACCAGGCTCCTCCCTCCATGGGATTCTCCAAGCAAGAGTACTGGAGTGGGTTGCCATTTCCTTCTCCAAGGGTCAGTAAACTCAGAATAAGGTAGGAGAGAGAAGTCATTTCATGAGTAACTGATATAAGTCAGAATGGCTTTGATCCATGGTGCATGAGAGGTGAAACAGTGGGCAGGCATTCCACAGGGCCATCATTCCCAAAACTTACTCACTGAGGATGGGTACTATCATCAGACCTCAACTTGGAGAGCTGTGCATTCTTAGCAAATGGCTCATTGGTTTTCAGTGTTCCTCCCTGGGTTCACCTTCTATGCAACAAGCTTGGGAGGCACAGAAAAACTTACCATATAGTTGAATCTCATCCTCCCCACCCCAGTTTTTTTTTTTTTTGGAGTACCTGTTTTGTTCCAAAGTGAAAGTGAAAGTGAAAGTTGCTCAGTTCAGTTCAATTCAGTTCAGTCGCTCAGTCGTGTCCGACTCTTTGCGACCCCATGAATCGCAGCATACCAGGCCTCCTGTCCATCACCATCTCCCGGAGTTCACTCAGACTCACGTCCATTGAGTCCGTGATGCCATCCAGCCATCTCATCCTCTGTTGTCCCCTTCTCCTCCTGCCCCCAATCCCTCCCAGCATCAGGGTCTTTTCCAATGAGTCAACTCTTCACATGAGGTGGCCAAAGTACTGGAGCTTCAGCTTTAGCATCATTCCTTCCAAAGAAATCCCAGGGCTGATCTCCTTCAGAATGGACTGGTTGGATCTCCTTGCAGTCCAAGGGACTCTCAAGAGTCTTCTCCAACACCACAGTTCAAAAACATCAATTCTTCGGCGCTCAGCCTTCTTCACAGTCCAACTCTCACATCCATACATGACCACAGGAAAAACCATAGCCTTGACTAGACGGACCTTGGTCGGTAAAGTAATATCTCTGCTTTTGAATATACTATCTAGGTTGATCATAACTTTTCTTCCAAGGAGTAAGCGTCTTTTAACTTCATGGCTGCAGTCACCATCTGCAGTGATCTTGGAGCCCAGAAAAATAAAGTCTGACACTGTTTCCACTGTTTCCCCATCTATTTCCCATGAAGTGATGGGACCAGATGCCATGATCTTCGTTTTCTGAATGTTGAGGTTTAAGCCAACTTTTTCACTCTTTCGGTTTCATCAAGAGGCTTTTTAGCTCCTCTTCACTTTCTGCCATAAGGGTGAGCCGGCTCACGAAAGTTGCTCAGTTGTGTCCAACTCTTTGCGACTCCATGGACTATACAGTTCATGGAATTCTCCAGGCTAGAATACTGGTATGTGTAGCCTTTTCCTTCTCCAGGGAATCTTCCCAACCCAGGGATCGAACCCAGGTCTCCCTCATTGCAGGCGGATTCTTTACCAGCTGAGCCACAAGAGAAGCCCAAGAATACTGGAGTGGGTAGCCTATCCCTTCTCCAGCAGATCTTCCCAACCCAAGAATAGAACCGGTGTCTCCTGCACTGTAGGTGGATTCTTTACCAACCGAGCTATCAGGGAAGCCCCAGCCCTGTGCTAAATGCTAGGAATTTAATTTGACCTTAGAAGAAGTTACAGTCTTTCATTGAACCTGAAATTCTGTTCTCCAACCTGGCCATCTGCCTTCTCAGCTTAACTTGACTCCAAATAACACTTAGCTGGTTTCAGAAATGAAATATTAGATTAAAAAGACAAAACTGCTAGCAATGAATTTAGGCAAAGGAGTGTGTGTTGCAGGCCAAGAAAGTAGTTTAAAAGGTTTTCCCGAATGCTTTTAAGAAGTCAAACAGGTCCAGAGACCTCCCCTCCACTCGCCAAACCTGGGAGGACACTTGTTTCGATATGAGAGCTCTGCAGATAAAACCCCCAAAGCCAACAAATAAACACCTGGCCTCAGCTCCACTCCTGCTTCACCACACCATGGAAGGCATCATGTGGCACTGCCCTGTGGGGCTCCGCAAGGAAGCTTTGTAGGTCTGGTCCTCGCCACAACTCTGGACAGTTCGTCTGGCCTCATAAGACTGCACTACAGCTGTGATTCCTGGCAAGGGTTGGGGAACTTGGCAGGGAGAAGGTTGAAAACATTTTGATTGTTTTAGTTCCAGAATCTTTCTTAATGTTAAGTGCCTGTAACTGAGTAATTTATGTCTTCTTAGGGGCAATGCAATCTCCTATTTGGTTTAGGAACAGGGTCTCGGAAAATTTCAGCCTTCAGGAGTCTTGGTACTGGATGATTAAGAAGAGATGTTTATTCATAGGTAGAAAAACTGTTCATTTTAGGGCTGGAATATTTACTCAAATGTGTGAGGCAAGGGACTTCTCTGGTGCTCCAGGAGTTAAGCCTCCTCACTTCCAACGCAGGGAATACAGGGTCCTCCCTGGTCAAGGAACTGAGATCCCACATGCTGTGTGTGCCTGTGTGCTCACTCAGTCGTGTCTGACTTTGCAACCCCTTGGACTGTAGCACACCAGGCTCCTCTGTCCATGAGATTTCCCAGGCAAGAGTACTGGAGTGGGTTGCCCTTTCCTCCTCCAGGGGAGCTTCTTAACCTGGAGTCTCCTGCGTCTCCTGCATTGGGAGGCAGATTATTTACCACTGAGCTACCTGGGAAGCCCTGCCACATGCTGTGCACATGGCCAAAACAATTAACTAATTAATGTTTTTTAAAAATGTTCTGCTATTGCTGCTAAGTCACTTCAGTCGTATCTGACTCTGTGTGACCCCGTAGACGGCAGCCCACCAGGTTCCCCCGGCCCTGGGATTCTCCAGGCAGGAGTACTGAAGTGGGTTGCCATTTCCTTCTTCAATGCATGAAAGTGAAAAGTGAAAGTGAAGTCACTCAGTCGTGTCTGACCCTCAATGACCCCATGGACTGCAGCCTACCAGGCTCCTCCATCCATGGGGTTTTCCAGGCAGGAGTACTGGAGTGGGGTGCCATTGCCTTCTTGAGGCATGGTCATATATGGCTTGGGAAAGCCCAGATTGGACAGATGTTGACATGGAGAGAAAGCATGAGAACTACAGTCAAAGAGGAGGAGAGCAGAGGGATTCCACAGAGGTCTGGGACCCTCTCTACACTTCTAGGGGTCAGGTGGACCCTCATGGGGCTCTGCCAGGCCAGACAGTGCCCTCTGGCCCACTTGTCTGCATGTCTGTCTCAGCTTCCTGGGGCCTGCCATCTCTGAAGTCCATCTGAGTCCCTCACCTCCCTCCATCATTGTCGGACTGCAGGAAGTGTCCACCTTTTTGACTCCCAAGCTTCATCATATCAACCATTATTTTATCTGTTGCCAGGCAACATGCTGGGCTCTTAGCTCACCTTTTTCTTTTGACCACTCCTGAGATGCTGCAGTGGCTAAGGCTTTGAAGCCAAACTGACTTCCATTCAAATCCCGGGTCATCCCCAGGAGTGTGATCTCAAATAGCTCCCTGAGGTTTCAGGTCATCAGTCTCTCCAACTAAGGAAATAGAAGCATTAGCACTCACCTCACGTGGCTTTATGAGATTAAAATCAGAATATGTGCAGGCCCTTCTTAACTATAGTTATCAATAAAATCCTTTCAATCCCATGCAAGACTGGTTATGTCTATCTCCAGATGAGATAGCAGGTGAGGTCTGGTCAATGGCTATCGTGCTAATACCAGCCAGAACCAGGATCTCAAACCAGTTCCATCCAGCTTCACAACCTTTCTGACCCCCATCTCTGTGACAGAGCACGTGTTTCTGTCTCCAAGCAAAGTCCACTTTGTCAATTCTGGCAAGTCTTACCTCCTAAGTTTCCAAGTTCTCCTTGTGGCTTATCTTTTCCTGGACATTGGCCCTCCCTTGGCCTGAATCAAAGCAGTTGGGAGGTGTTGAAGGTAGAATATCTTCAAATAGCCAAGTGTGGTGAAATGCAGAATCCAATTTATCATAAATGTATCAAAAACTTGCTGAGGCAATTAATATGGCTGCTCAGAAGAAAAGTAACTATGTGACCTCAGACAAGTTACTGTACTTCTCTGGGCCTCGCTTGTCAAATGAGAAGCTGGAAGAAATCTCAAATTTCTCTGCCAGTGCTAACATTTCTGTCATAGTTGAGATTTTTTCACTACAGTTGTTTTTCTTAGCTAGAGAGAGAAAGGTCTCCTTGAAATCATATTTTAACCAGGAAACAAGGTTTAACAATCATGCTCATAATCACCGGTGTAAAACCATATGCCATTTATTGTTATTCTCATTCAAGCTTTCTCTGTACAATGCTCATATTATTGATGAGTTAATTTCTCAGATATCTGTTAAATCCTCTTCCTCATATAATTCCTCACATAATTAATTCAGAAAATGCACCTTGAACTCTATTTTGGAAACTTACAGAATGCACAGAATCCTTTTAACTATTGAATATGCCCGATTTTTTAGTTAACTTCTGAAAGACTCAAAATTAAGGAGTTGATGTCTCCTATCCTACCAGGCTGTCATCTGTTTCTGGAATCTTAAGGAGATAAATCACCATTATGCTGGAGAAATAGTAACCCTCCCAACAGGACATTTCCATCATGAAACCCTGTAGGCTGGTACAAAAGTTTTGTTCTCTTCCAACATTTGACTAGGTCACATAATTACAGGCCAAAAGAAAAAACATCAACAAGGCATGATTCCTATATGATTTCTCAGGTTTCTAAAAGATAAATTTCATTAAACATAAATTTTGTGGGAGAGAGACATTTTCTGGAGACAAAATTGAAACTACCCAACATTGGGATTTTATTTTTGAAATTTTGGTGGTAAAAGTAGACTTACTATATGTGTTTTTCTTATTGTAGTTGTCTTTTGGGCAAAATGAACTTTCAGCCTTCCAAGAAAGCTTCTGTTTGATGTGCAATTAGTAAATCAATATTGTTAAAAATGATTAACATCAAATACCATGATGCAGTGGGATTCAGGATGGATAAGTCCATCCCCACTTTCTAGGAAGACAGCAACTGCCCATGGGGGTTGCATGCAAAAAATAACCATTATACACTGTAGTGAGTTTCAATACATTACAGATAAGTGGACACTAAATTCTGCCCGAGGACATCAGGAAGGATCACAGAGGAGATATGTTGGGCTTCAAAGGATGAGTAGGTGTGTGACAATTTTGTATGTTTGGATACCTAAAGAGAAACTGAGAAAACTGATTCATTCAAGGGGTACCATCTAGGAGGTAATATGGTAGAGTACAATTGATAATGATAGTTACCCTTGCTTATTAAGTGTTTACTTGCTAGGCACAGTATTATCTTATTTAATTCTCACACTGCCGTGCTGCTGCTGCTAAGTCGCTTCAGTTGTGTCTGACTCTGTGTGACCCCAGAGATGGCAGCCCACCAGGCTCGCCCCATCCCTGGGATTCTCCAGGCAAGAACACTGAAGTGGGTTGCCATTTCCTTCTCCAATGCATGAAAGTGAAAAGTGAAAGTGAAGTTGCTCAGTCGTGTCCGACTCTTGGCAACCCCATGGACTGCAGCCTACCAGGCTCCTCCATCCATGGGATTTTCCAGGCAAGAGTACTGGAGTGGGGTGCCATTGCCTTCTCCAAACTACCCTAAGAAGTGGCTACTGTCATTATTGGGCTTCCAGGTGGCACAGTATTAAAGAATCGCCTCCCAATGTAGGAGACACAAGAGACTCGGGTTCGATCCCTGGTTCAGGAAGATTCCCTCAAAGTAGGAAATGGCAACTCACTCCAGTATTCTTGCCTGGAAAATTCCATGGACCGAGGAGCATTGTGGGATACAGTCCATGGGATCACAAAGAGCACAACGGAGCATGCGCACACACATACATGCACACACAGTTATTATCATCCCCATTTTATAGAAGTGCTAACAAACAGAGGCACAGAGAGTTAACATGACTTGCCCAGGGTCTCATAGTAAATGGCAGATCCAAGTCAAATACCACCAGTCTTATTCCTGACCCATCTCTCAACTACCAAGTCCTGGAAGCATTCTTGTTACTTCTCCATCCAGCTAATGTTAATAAGATCAAGAGGAGAAATTCCCTGGTGGGCCAGTGGTTAAGATTTCTTGCTTCCACTGCAGGGGACATAGGTTCAATCCCTGATTGAGAAACTAAGATCCCACAAGCTGCTGGCACAGCCAAAAAAAAAAAGATCAAGGGGACAAACTTGTCAGTCATAAGATGATCAGTGGGTCAATAACAAAACTAATAATAGAAGAGAATAAAATTGCAGAGAGTAAAAGCTCATAAAAAACAGGTTAAAAAAACTCTGAACTTTCAGCTAATCAGGTTGCTAGATAGTAAGCTTGTAGTAGTGGCCTGTGAAAGATCCATTTATAAAAAGAAGATGGTTTTGATGTGAATAAAACTGGCTGTTGTAAAAGTATTCCAGAAAATTCAGGGTTATCAGGCCCAGAGGGGTAACTGCAAGACTATCCATCCCTTTGTTCACCCAGCAATTCACATATACGGAGAGGAGTCAGGACTAAAGAGAAAGAATGGCTGTTGGTAATTACATGTGGATATTTCCATTTTGGTCCATTTCATTTGAAAACATTAATAAATCCACGTAGTTGAAACCGAGTGGCATCTCGGGGCTAAAGTTCTAGGTTACTCGTGTCAAGGCTGTAGCTTCGAAACTTGGGCAGTTTGCTCCATGCCCCAGTAGTGTCTAATCACAACCTGCACATACTAGACCCATGATAAATGGCCATTATTATACTTTACTTAAAAGTGAAAGTGAAACAGGTAGTTGCTCAGTCCTATCCAACTCTTCGTGACCTTATGGACTGTAGCCTGCCAGGCTCCTCTGTCCATGGGACTCTCCAGGTAAGAATCCCGGAGTGGCTAGCAGTTTCCTTCTCCAGGGGATTGTTCTCAATCCAAGGATTGAACCCAGGTCTCCTGCATTGCAGGCAGATTCCTTACTGTCTGAGCCTCTTTAAGTGACTTGTTAAGCAAGAGTGGACAGGTTTCAATTGTGTCTCATTTTTCTATTTGTGTCTCTAGGGAACTTCTGTGAATGTTATCTTGACCATTAGATATTGATGGAAACAAGTAGGATTAGCAAATTCTTATCAAAACAGAAAATATTTTTGAAATGTGACTCATGTGTTTAAGACTACAATCTTGAATCCAATGAAAAGTGTTTTTCTTCTGATTGAAAAACAGACTTTGCAAAGTATGTTCTCTTCTTTGTCTTGACCAAGACTCCGCGCCTAATAAGCGGAAATAGTAGAGGTTGGGAGAGATTGAGAAATGGGTAAAGTCTTAGGACAAGTAATAAGTTTATGTAATAGAGGGGGTTTTACTGGTTCATTTTCATTGTTTTGATTTTCCTAGGGGACCAAGCCATTTGGCAAATGCACTCTTCTTGGGGTCCCTGGAGTCTCTACAATCTACAAGATTGTGGAGATTTGAAAGGCTAGTACCTACAAGCTGATGGCAGGGTAAAAAACAGAGAATGCAATGAAATTCAACCCCCAGAGACCAAAAGTGACGACTACTAGGCATTTGTCTAACTTTCTTTGTGGGATACCACTGTTCAACCATTCAATAAACAGATTAATTTGGGTTAGATTATTTGGACTCTTGGTGGAGTCTAAAGAGAATATAATAAAGACAAGTTTTGAAAACTAGTTAAGAGATTATTCATACTACTTTCAGTATAACTTTCTAGATATTAATTTCTACAAAATAGATTGTTTCTCATTGCCTTTTGGAAATAGGGGAAAGAAAGGTATAAAGAGACATTCAAAAGATAGGGGCAATTATTTGCAGCCATCTGAAATTTCAACATGAAATATGTTAGGCCCCAAATAACCTAGGATGTCTTATATCAGAAATTGGAGTTAATGTTATTTTAGCTAGGATTTTTAAATGTTGTATTCAAAATAAGACAATTCCACTGAATACATTCTATTACACTTCAAGAAGTGTGCTAACTTGTTTAAAATTAATCAACTTATTTTTGAAATCTGTTTATTCAGTGCATGTTTTATCCAATAAAAAACACTACAAATCATCTTTTTTTCTGAAAATGCTGCTGTGAAATAGCCATTCCTCCAAAAGAATGTTCCTAAGAGAAAAAACACATGATTACCAAGCTTCTAGCATGCTGCTGCTGCTGCTGCTAAGTCGCTTCAGTCGTGTCTGACTCTGTGTGACCCCAGAGCATAGCAAGGACTAATTAGGCAAAATGTGAATCAAGCATCATTTAATCCCCAGTAAAATCTGAGTGTGCTAGTAAACTTGTGGTACAGATGCAAGTGCTTCCAGCGATTTAGTTCTAGAAACAGATCTAACATTAAGGAGAAGACCCAGACAGGAACCACCCACATTCCTGTTTTTCATGATCATTTTGGACTGAAGCAAGAACATATTCTTTAGCCAAAGAGATTTAATATAAACTCAAGAAAAATGGAATGGGTCAGTGAAACATTTTAATGAAAATGTGTAATTTATTGGATAAAGTGTAGGTTACATATTTTCATTCAGATCTCTCACTGATACATTTAATTTTCCCGAGTTCATATTTGTTAAAATGATTTGTTTGACAAAGATATAGTCATTACTTTTATTAAACAGATGGACAAGAAGGAGGACAGGGAGCTAGACAACTATTTTCTTTAGTGTTCTGAAGTTTCATAAGCAACATCCTTTACATGAAAATATGAGAAATGAAAGAAACAAGGGGAAAAAAATCATGTATAGTCCTTCATCCAAACTCAACAACTACAGTCATTATTGACATTTGTAGAGAATTCTCTGACTTTTTAAAGAATATTTCAATTGTGAAGTCCTACATACCTAGAGAAAGGCCTATAAAATTTCTATGTGCAGTTTCAGTTCAGTTTAGTTCAGTTGCTCCATCATGTCCGACTCTTTGCGACCCCATGAATCGCAGCACGCCAGGCCTCCCTGTCCATCACCAACTCCTGGAGTTCACTCAGACTAACATCCATCGAGTCAGTGATGCCATCCAGCCATCTCATCCTCTGTCGTCCCCTTCTCCTCCTGCCCCCAATCCCTCCCAGCATCAGGATCTTTTCCAATGGGTCAACTCTTTGCATGAGGTGGCCAAAGTATTGGAGTTTCAGCCTCGGCATCAGTCCTTCCAGTGAACAACGAGGAATGGTCTCCTTTAGGATGGACTGGTTGGATCTCCTTGCAGTCCAAGGGACTCGCAAGAGTCTTCCCAGCACCACAGTTCAAAAGTTTAGGAAGTAATTAAAAACTGATTATTAACATAACCACCACCAAGGACAGAAAGTGACAAATTTTTAAATAAAAGAGATTTCCCCAGTGGTCCAGTGACGAGGACTCAGACTCAGTGCTTCCACTGTGGGGAGAGCTAAGATCCTTGCATGGCACATGGCAGGGCCAAATTTTAAAGAAAAGAAAGAAGGAAATGAAATACTTCTGGAAGCTCTCCACCCCTTCCCTTAACACCACCACTATCCTGAGTTTATGGTAGTCCGTCCTTTGCTTTACTTGATCAATTAATCACCTACACCATTGCTACCCATATTATGTACTCCTAAATCATGCAGCTTTAATTGTTTTCCTGCTTTACATAAATGTATTTACCATGTGTTTTCTTTTGTGTCTTGCTTTTTAAAAACTCGATATTATGTTTGTAAAATTCACCACTGTTTTTTCATGTAGCTGTAACTTAATTTTCATTATTGTATAATATTCCATTATATGGATTTATCTATCTACTAATAGGCATTTGGTTTGTTTTTAAGTTGCTGCTGCTGCTTTTGCTAAGTTGCTTCAGTATATTACAAATCAAGTTTGAATGTGTGTCCTGGTGTGGATATCTATGCTTGTATTTCAGGTATATACCCAGGAGTGTAATGACTGGTCCTAAAGTATTGGTTTTCATCATACTTAAATATTTCAACATGATTTTCTAAGTAATGTTTCTATTATTTCATAGTTGTAATAATCATCATTTTATTGGATAAATAATTTTTCAGTTTTGTCTGAATTTTACAGCCTGGTCTCTGCAAATAAATTCACTCCTCCACTTTCTAATTTGTTTGTAAAAGTGATACACAATCTTAAAACTTATAAAATTTATAGCAGATATAAAATCCCATGAGGTATTGCCTCTTATGCAGAAAGACAATTTTTGTTTGTTGTACTATGGAAGATAATGAAACATATATTTAAAAAATAATTTTAGGAACTTTCAAAATTTAATTTATATTTGACACAGACGTTGTGTAAGTTTAAGGTGTACAGTGTACCGATTTGATATGTTTGTATTATAATATGACTGCCATGGTCGCGTTAGCTAACACCTCTGCATGTCACATGATCGTCATTTCTTCTGTGCTGAAAGCAATTAATATCTAGTCTCAGCAAGTTTAATGTATATAATACACTTTTACGACTATGCTCACTGTACTGTATATTACCGCTCTGGAACTTATTTGTCTATCAGTGGCACATATGTAACCCTTAAAGAACATCTCTTCTGTTCCCCCCACCCCCTGAGAACTATTGTTTTAAAAGAGTGGTAAATGTTTGCCCTGTCAGGAAAATTCTAGAATTCTGTTTAACTTTTCTGTGAAAGGTGTAGTTTTTAGCTACAGTTTTTAGCTGTAGTTTTTAGCTGTAGTTTCTGTAATCCACCAAAATCAACATATCACCTTTTCCCAACTTCTTTGAGAGTTTTCCACGCAGGCTCCCTGACTGCCCACTTCACAGACTGCCTCACCGTTCAATAAAGGCTTTTAATGTGCTTTGACACAGGAACCAAGGTTGCTAAGAGACCACCTGTTCTGAATGCACTTTGTCCTAGGAAGAGCAGCCAGAGAGAAAACCGAGGCGCAGCATTATCTACCACTACCCGGATTAAATCAGGTGAGAAGTGGGTTTCTGTGCACTCTCCAATCCCCATCACTCATCTGGTCTTTCCCTTGCTTCCTATTCTGTCTCTCTCCTACTGTAATTGGATAAAATTGAAGGTACCCCTCGGAGTACAGACTGAAGAAACACAAGCTGGAGGTGGAGGAAATACGAGGCAAGGAAAATCACTTTGCAAATTCATATGTTATTCTTACCCTTGTTTCCCAAACAATTCCCAAGGAATTGTTGAACTTAAGGGAAATTCTAGGTGTTTACTTTGCCAATGCGGGCTTCCCTGGTGGCTCAGCAGTAAAGAATCCACCTGCAATGCAGGAGATGCTGGTTCCATCCCTGGGTTGGGAAGATCCCCTGGAGAAGGAAATGGCAACCCACTCTAGCATTCTTGCCTGGGAAATTCCATGGACAGAGGATCCTGATGGGCTCTCTGTGGTCACAAACCACCACCACCACCATCACCACTTTGCCAATGATTGGTGCCAAATTTGGGGCAAATCATCCCCTCCTTTAGTTATCACAGAGATGAATCAAGAGGGAGAAGGTATTTGTATACATCTCATTTATCTCCCTGTTTCTCTTTCATGTTCTCTCCTAAAACTCTACCTGCCTTTTTGGGTTTGAGCAAAAAAAATAGCAGAAAATATTTTCCCACCCCAATCTTGCCACTTTTTAAAAGTACTGATGCTCGTTTTAAGTTAAGTGTATATAAGGGACTTGGATACAAGGCTTTGAAAATTACTTAACTCATTTGACCTTACATTCCTGGAAAAAGGAGTTGGGAATGGTTCTAAATTCCCTACCTGACAGGCATTCAGTAAAACATTCCAACAGTGTGCTCAACAGACTACAAATTAATACCTTTTGCAATTCCATAATACTTAAAAAATTCCAGATATTTAAAAAAAACCTGATTAACACAAAAAGTAAGTGTTAGTTGCTCAGCAGTATCTGGCTCTTTGCGACCCCATGGACTGTAGCCCGCCAGGCTCCTCTGTCCATGGGATTCTCCAGACAAGAATACTGGAGTGGGTTGCCGTTCCCTCCTCCAGGGGATTTTCCTGACCCAGGGATCAAATCCAGGTCTCCGGCATTGCAGAGGGATTCTTTACCATCTGAACACAGAAGTGTGGTGGAAATGAAAATATTTAATGTCTTAATAAGTGACCAAAATATAAGAAAGAGGATTTTGAGGAAAGATCAAGGAAATGAAACAAACCTTTTGTTGTTTAATTTTTAAAAATTTTATCACCTGCCTTTTTGCATGACTTCAAATTCTTCTTTCCTGGTAATACTAACTGTAGGTTAGAAAAGTAGCAATTTCACTGGTTCCATAAAAATGGTTATAAGTGACTTTGCAGAAAAGACTTCAAAAATAAACTGATAATTTATAACATTGGGAAGAGAGTGGTAATTCTGATAGTTCTTGAGCTTTTTTTAAAAAAAATTTTTGCCTTTTTTTTTTAAAAGAAGGAAAGATAAGAGAATTCTCTAGTGGTCCTGTGGTTAGGACTCTCTGCGTTCACTGCTGCAGCCCAGATTTGATTCCCCCTTGGTTCCCACAAGCTTCACAGCTCAGCCAAAAAATAGATAGACAAATAGAAAATTCAATGATTATGACACAAGATGGGTCAAAATTAGTGGGTAAAAGTTCATTAATTCATTAAGGAGAAAAATATTTTAGTTCATTGATTGGTTACTAAAATGTACAAAGTCCTGACTGAAAGACATTTCTTGATCACTATTTCTTTACTGTGCAAATTATTAGATTGAGTTTAAAAAATCAGGATTACAAATGTGTTTATTTAAGGATATTTTCTCTTTACTTCTTAGGAAGCAGAAGCATTTTGGATATGACATGTAAAAATTGGATATTAATTTCTACTACTACCCCCACAAGTCTAGAAGATGAAATTGTGGGAAGACTTCTAAAAATTTTGTTTGTAATCTTTGTTGACTTCCTGTCTATTATATATGTTGTTATAACTTCTTAGAAAAATGACTTCCTTTTCTTTACTTGTGAATTTCATATTGAACTCCAGTGAATAAAATTTTATAATTTAATACATTGAGTGATTTTAATTTGATGACATTTCCAGTTATTCTAGAAGCTAATAGGACATTGCAATAAAAACAACATTATGTGTTATTTAGAACTTTATGGTTTATAAAACATTCACATAAATTAAAATGGAATTTTTTTTTCAAAAATCTATACTACTGTCATAAAACTTCTTGATTTTTAACATGATTGATATAGTTAATAGATTGACTACAATGTGTAAGTGTAATTATGAGTGATTTTTTTATTATGGATGCATACCTATGTGAAATTTTATATGGTTCTATTTTTAAAGTTTTAATTTGTTTTTAAAATTTATTTTATGAAGTGTAGCTGATTTACAGTGTTGTATTAATTTCTACTGTACAGCAAAATGTTTAAGTTGTACATATATATACATTCTTTTTCATATTCTGTTCCATTATGGGTTATCACAGGATATTGAATATAGTTTTCTCTCCTATACAATAGGATCTTGTTGTTTATTATGTGATTCTATTTTTTAACACACCAAACTTAGCATAAGATAATCTTTCCATATGATATACTAATAGTTTATTCTCATTTTCTTATATATACATTTCATCTGTGTGTAGGTAGACTGTTTTTCTTAATCCTCCACAGCTTTATGTTTCTACCAACAAACAAAACTTTAAGTTAGGAATAGAAATGCTTAAAAAGAGATTCTTTTAGGAAAACAGAACTTATAAGAAAGAAGAGAATACAGGACGCAACCCATGTTGATTTTCTGTTTGGAACTAAATGCTCAGAGTATGTCACTTAACATAAGACTCCCAGTAATCCTGGGAGGCAAGGGTGTGTTGTCCATTTCACAGATGAGCACACTGAATCCTGGAACAATTATGCTAGCTGGAGACCATACCTGGGGAGTAGCAGAACCAGGCCTTGCGGCTTCACAATCCATCATATCATGTTGCCCCCAAAGGTAATAATAATGAAACAAGCGCAATTAAAAAACTAGACAGTTCAACTTTTTTCACAGTAATGTTTCATTCAAGACCCTGTGGGTATATTTTAGTATTGTCCTGATTTATTTTCTTATTCCACACTTAAGAATCTTCTATCAAAACCGGATTAAGTTTACCCTTTTCTCATATCCAACTGAACAATGTGTTCTCTTCCTCTGTTTTCTGACTCCCTCATTTTCTGACAGTATTAAACTATAACTGTTGAATTCTGCTCTTTAAGTCTTTGAAAAATGGAGTTCTCTCTGTCCTTTAGACTTTTTAGCTTTTTACATTGGACACACATGCTTCACAAAATCCTGATCTCTTCCATGTGATGACCATCTTCTCAGCTTTGGTCCAGACATTAGGGCAAGGTTTCACAAGAGACCTAATGAAGTGTGAAAGGAATCTGAGACCTTTGAGACTTGTTACTTCACTGACTTTACTTAACCTTCAGTGGAGTTGTATATTTAACCATAAGCCAAATAGAATCACACTGTGTGAGCATTTGCTGTAACAGAATCTTTTTTCCTATACTTTATCATTGGACATCCTTCGGGATATAATGTGGATATGATGTTTTTTCCCCAGCGCCTCTATTTGAGATTTGTTGGAGCCTTTTATCAGGTTATTGAGAGGAGAGTCGAGTCACTCCCAAGCCTGGCAATTGCTTCTTTTCCCTGTGTATTTCTAGGCAATCAACGATATGGTTAGAAGCACTGATTCGGACCACACTGCCTGGGTCCAGATCTTGGCTTCATCTCCTAGGGTTTAATAACCCTAAGTCTCTGCTTCCTTACCTATAAAAAAAGGTGCCTGTGTCATAGGCTTGTCCAGAGGATGGCATGAGATGACAGGTGCAAAGTGCTTAGTTGAGTGCCTGGCATATGAAAAAGGCGCCGTCCATGGAGGACTGGGGTTGTCAACATCCACAGGTGATGCTGAGTTTCAGCGAACCTCCATCACCCTGACTGTTCCACACCTTCCCCTTGCCCTTGGAATGACCTTAGGTTAACCAGTCCTGTAGGCCCAAGGATGTGATTCTGTCCCCCGGACCCATTACAGTGTTCTGTAGCCAGTATAAACCGGTTGACCCTATGTGGCTTTTATTTGGTTATTTTGGTACCTGGCAATGACAACTGGATATCATAATGTGACTCCAGACAACAAAGGATACTTGATGAAAAGCCTTTTGAAAGATTGATTAAATGGCTGATTCTTCTTTAAATTTTTTACTTTATATTGGACTATAGTTGATTCATAGTTTTGTGTTTTGGGTGTATAGCAAAATAATTCAGTTATACATATACATGTATCTATTCTTTTTCAAATTCTTTTTCCCATTTAGGTTATTACAGAATATTAAGCAGATTTCCCTGTGCTATATAGTAAGTCCTTGTTGGCTATCTATTTTTAATGTAGTTACAGTAAGTCCTTGTTGGCTATCTATTTTTAATGTAGTAGTGTATATATGTTAACTCCAAACTCCCAATTTATCACTTCCCTCCAGTAACCATAAATTTGTTTTCTAAGTCTGTGAGTCTGTTTCTGTTTTGTAAATAATTTCATTTGTATAAGAAATCAGAGTCTTAATTATTATGGCTGTGTAGTTGCAAATAGATCACTTAACCTTTCAAAAATATTCATTTGGTTTCTTTCTGGCATGCATGGTGCTGGGTGGCCAGGTCAAAGCAGTGAATAAAACCTAGTTCCTGCTCTCATGGAGCTTGATAGGTTAGTGGCAGAAATTAGTGAATACCCAAATACTACAACTGCCATTGGAGGAAAGAGTAGGATGGACATGTCTGGGGTGTCATGAAGGGTGTGGGGAAAGATGTTCTGAGGACCACCAGTAGCAACAAGTCCGGGGAGCTTAGGAAACACACAGGATCCTAGTTTTGCCCCTCAACCCCCCAGACCTATTAAATTCAGAATCTGCATTGTAACCAGATCCCCAGAGATTACTATGGATTTGAGAAATGCTGATGCGGAGGGAAGTTCACGGACTACGTGTTCCTACTGTCTGGCTACCGAACAGTTCTGTGACCTCGGATTACACCACTTAACTTCTCTGGGTATCCTACGCTTCCTGTGTCAAAACAGAACCAAGAAAAGATCAAAAGTGGCATTAATACCACTGGCTTTGCATATCACGTAGAAACACCATAGTTATTAAATAAACTGGACTGCTATTTGCAGGAAGACATATAACAGAAAGGAGTTCTAGAAATCTAAGATGTTGTTTAAACATCAAGAAGACAGGAGTAGCTCTGTAAAGTAAGGGACCTGTGACTACCTTCAGTAGGATTGGGAAAGGATCGTTTTCTTAAGTGACAACAATATCCATGCAGTATCCAGGGCATATGTGTATGTATGCAGTCTGAGTTAGGTAAACAGGTATTTCCTGGAACTGAGTGACAGGTACTCTACAACTGATGAAACGTTAGTGATTAAATATTCACTTGAATGAAATGACTTGCAAGAAAACTAAGCCAGAAAGCCATTCCGAGTTATAATGGATATTCCCTAACTTTGGGGTATGATGTGGATGAACTGCTTCTATAAAGACTGAGATCAAATTATATTTTATATCGGAGTAAAGTTGATTAACAATGTTGTGTTAGTCTCCCGTATACAGCGAAGTGATTCAGTTATACATACACATGTATTAAATATCTTTTTCAGATTCTGTTCCCTTTTAGGTTATTACGGAAATCTGAGCAGAGTTCTCTGTGCTGTACAGTAGGTCCTTTGAGAGAGAATCTGAAGCATGTGATGTGTGTGTGACCACACAGACGCAGGCTGCTGTTCTGGGTGGCTTCTGCATGGCTCTCGTTTGCTGTGCTTCCTGTGAGCAGTCCTACTGATGGAGCAAGCTGAAGGCATGCTGCCCTGTAGGCCACCTGGGGGTCAGCCATGAGCCCAGATTTATTTATAAACCCACAAGAAAGGCCCCAGAGCCATCCACCACCTGACCTGGGACCACAGTGAGGGAAGATTAGCGCAGGAGCAGAGGAAGTCCGTGATGACCAACTGGGCTTTCAGTCTCAGCCCTTTGCCCTTTCAGCTCGGAGGAGGCTACAGACTGTTCTCTGAAGAGTCAGTGTCCCAGGACTCCGGTCTGAGATGTGATCTCAAGGTACAGAGCCTGACCTTTCAGGTGTTGTTTACGAAGTTGATTATGACTTGCCCCCTGGAGATCATGTACTCAATAAACATTTATCAAGCATTCACTACCTATCTGGGAGCTCTGTGAGCACAGGGAAATATTTCAGTCCCTGTACTTGAAGACAAACCTGGACTCTATACAGCAACACCGAGTTAATTTTTGGAGGCAGAGTTTTGAGTGAAGTAAAAAAGAATCCCAAAGAAAGGCAATGCCAAAGAATGCTCAAACTACAACACAGTTGCACTCATCTCACACGCTAGTAAAGTAATGCTCAAAATTCTCCAAGCCAGGCTTCAGCAATACGTGAACCATGAACTTTCAGATGTTCAAGCTGGTTTTAGAAAAGGCAGAGGAACCAGAGATCAAATTGCCAACATCTGCTGGATCATCGAAAAAGCAAGAGAGTTCCAGAAAAACATCTACTTCGGGTTTATTGACTATGCCAAAGCCTTTGACTGTGTGGATCACAATAAACTGTGGAAAATTCTGAAAAAGATGGGAATACCAGAGCACCTGACTTGCCTCTTGAGAAACCTGTATGCAGGTCAGGAAGCAACTACAGACTGGTTCCAAATAGGAAAAGGAGTACGTCAAGGCTGTATATTGTCACCCTGCTTATTTAACTTAGATGCAGAGTACATCATGAGAAACGCTGGGCTGGAGGAAGCACAAGCTGGAATCAAGATTGCCAGGAGAAATATCAATAACCTCAGATTTGCAGATGACACCACCCTTATGGCAGACAGTGAAGAGGAACTCAAGAGCCTCTTGATGAAAGTGAAAGAGGAAAGTGAAAAAGTTGGCTTAAAGCTCAACATTCAGAAAACGAAGATCATGGCATCTGGTCCCATCACTTCATAGCAAATAGATGGGGAAACAGTGGAAACAGTGTCAGACTTTATTTTTGGGGGCTCCAAAATCACTGCAGATGGTGACTGCAGCCATGAAACTAAAAGATGCTTACTCCTTGGAAAGAAAGTTATGACCAACCTAGACAGCATATTAAAAAGCAGAGACATGGAGAAGGAAATGGAAACCCACTCCAATACTCTTGCCTGGAAAATCCCATGGACAGAGGAGCCTGGTGGGTTACAGTCCACGGGGTCGCAAAGAGTCGGACATAACTGAGAGACATCACTTTCTTTCTTTCACTGATGATCTATGTATGGCCAGGTATTGGAGAAATTCATTTTCATAGTATTAAAACCAACAAATATTAATAAAAAAGGACAAAAAAAAAAAAGCAGAGACATTACTTTGTCAACAAAGGTCCGTCTAGTCAAGGCTTTGATTTTTCCAGTGGTCATGTATGGATGTTAGAGTTGGACTGTGAAGAAAGCTGAGCGCCGAAGAATTGATGCTTTTTAACTGTGGTGGAGAAGACTCTTGAGAGTCCCTTGGACTGCAAGGAGATCCAACCAGTCCATCCTAAAGGAGATCAGTCCTGGGTTTCATTGGTAGGGCTGATGTTGAAGCTGAAGCTCCAATACTTTGGCCACCTGATGCGAAGAGCTGACTCGTTTGAAAAGACCCTGATGCTGGGAAAGATTGAAGGCGGGAGGAGAAGGGGACGACAGAGGATGAGATGGTTGGATGGCATCACCAACTTGACGGACATGAGTTTGGGTGGATTTCGGGAGTTGGTGGTAGACAGGGAGGCCTGGCGTGCTGTGGTTCATGGGGTCACAAAGAGTCGGACAAGACTGAGAGACTGAACTGAACTGAATTGAAAAAAGAATAGCTTTATTGCTTTGCTGGGCAAAGGGAGCCACAGCAGGCTAATGCCTTCATAACTGTGTGTCTCAGCCTGGAGAGGGTGGTGAGGAGTTCCCTGTAATGGTTCAAAGAGGGTGTGATAAGCTCGTGGACATTCTTCTGATTGGTTAGCTGTGAGTTAAGTAGGAATCAGCATCAGCAACATTCTGGTTCCAACCAGTCTGGAGTCTGTGCTTGTGGGCAGCATACCTTAATTTAACTAGTCCCACCTGGTGGGGGTTTTATTATCTGCAAATTAGCTCAAAGACCTTGTTATGTGTATCCCTTGAGGGGGAGCCAGGACTCAGCCCCAGGACTGCGCTGTGTTTCTTAACCATTCCTCCCTTTTTTCTGCATCCCCTCCCTTCACTGATTAGTATCTGTTCCAGCTTGCTCTTGGAACTCTGCGAAGGTCCTTGAGACCGAAATGAAGCCTATTTCCTGTAATCGAGAAATAGGGACACAGAAAGGCTTTTGTGCCCAGGAGACCCAGAGAGTCCTGCTCGGGTATCAGCCTCATAGTGCTTGTCTTCTGCTGGAGGAAAGTGAAAGGGTTAGTTGCTCAGTAGTGCCCAACTCTTTCTGACCCCATGGGCTGTAACCCACCAGGCTCCTCTCTCTATGGGATTCTGCAGGCAAGAATACTGGAATGGATTGCCATTCCCTTCTCCAGGGGATCTTCCTGACCCAGGAATGGAACTTTGGTTTCCTGCATTGCAGGCAGATTTACCATCTAAGCCACCAGGGAAGCCAGACAATAATTAATAAACGTGAGAATTTCAGATAGTGCCATGCTGTACAGAAAATAAAGCGAGGGTAAGAGAGGGTTTATATGGGGGAAGAAAATTTTAACTACAGGAGCTAAGGAACTGTTCCTGAGAAGGCAATATTGGAGCAGAGGCTTAATTGGTGAGATGTCAGCTGGTGGAGATGCGGGGACAAGTGAGGACTTCATAAGAGGAGAGCAGCCGATACAAAAGCCCTGAGGTAGAGAGGGCTCAGCAAAACATTAGCAAGACAAGTGTGAGTACAACTGAGTGAAGAAGTAGGGAGTTAATTTTTTAGGACTGATAAAAATCGGCTTCTACATAGTTTCTCGGGTTTAGCGAAGTTTTCTCACGGCAGACTAAAGAGAGAAAATGAGACCCTCTAGTGTTCTTTGTCCTTTGTATGGTGCACATCCATCACAGCTTAAACGAGAAATCCTCTTTCTGGGGGTTGCAATTCTTTTCATGATTATTCTAGGCAGATCATGTCTGATCTCTAACTCGTCACAGGTGTTAGGGAGTACTATCGCTCTACTAGATGAATTTAAAAGCTGTCTTTTGGGGACAGCTTTTTTAAAAAAAATGTAAGCAGAGCTAACCCTGCATCAGTTTGTAACTTATTTTAATAGCAGCCTTACTGACATATAGTTCCTATTATTGTTTGCTGTTTTTAGACGCTAAGTCGTGTCCGACTCTTCCGACCCCATGAACTGTAGCCTGCCAGGCTCTTCTGTCCGTGGGATTTCCCAGGAAAGAACACTGGAGCAGGTTGCCATTTACTCCAGGAAATCTTCCCAACACAGGAATCGAACCTGCATCTCCTGCATTGGCAGGTGGATTCTTTACCACTGAGCTACCGGGAAGCCATAGTTCCTATACCATATGATTAGTCTATTTAAAATGTACAATTCAATGATTTTTTTAGTATATTTATAGAGCCGTGCAACTCTTAACACAATCAATTTTGGAAAAATTTTATTACCCTAAAAAAAACCCTCATACCTATTAGTCCCCATGAGCAAGCAGTTACTTCCTATTTTCCCTCAACCTAACTTCCCCCCAACCATCTCTGCTGCTGGCCCTAGGCAATACTAATATACTTTTTTTCTTTATCGATTCACCAGTTCTGGGCATTTCATACAAAAAGAGTCGTACAATATATAGCCTTTTATGCCTGTCTTCTTTATGGCCAAGTAATATCCCATTGTATGCATATACCACATTTCATTTATCTATTGATCAGTGGATAGGTATCTGCCTTGTTTTTATTTTTATCAACTATGAATAAAGCTGCTATGAAAACTCATGTACTGATTTTTTCTAGGGCATACGTTTTCATTTCTCTTGGGTATACATCAATATGTGAAATTATTGCGTCAGACTGAACTGGACAGAACGGTGGTAACTCTTCCTTTAACCTTTTCAGAAACTGCCAGACTATTTTACAAAGCAGATGCCTCACAACTATAATCTTTGAGAAGTTTGTCTCCCAATCTCTAAAGGAAAGAGAACATTTTTGTCATCCTGATAATCCTCAGGATTTCAAATATTAAACAGGTAGGTTATGAAATAAAGGCTAAAGATGAAAGTATTTACTCTTTTCCTCTTCATTACAGTTTTAAAACCTTCATTGATTTTCTTTAAATCTCTATTTTATGCTGTCTACCTATCAGAACTCTTTATTTGATCTCCTTAATTACCCATTCCATATCAAAGAGTTCATTACATAAGAAATTTATCACATTTCTTTCAAGTACCGTAGGTCAGATAATAAAGACCCAAGTTAATGTGAGTTAATTTTTAATTGATGAAGATTAGATTTATTCAATTAATTTTCACTGGATACCTACTCTAAGCCAGGTATGTTTGAGGTGCTGGATATTTTCTGTGCTGTTTTCAATTCTAGGAGGTTCAACTTCATTCAGTTCAGTTCAGTCACTCAGTTGTGTCCAACTCTTTGCAACCCCGTGGACTGAAGCACGCCAGGTTTCCCTGTCCATCACCAACTCTCAGAGCTTACTCAAACTCATGTCCATCAAATCAGTGATGCCATCCAATCATCTCAACCTCTGTCATCCCCTTCTCCTCCTGCCTTCAATCTTTCCCAGCATCAGGGTCTTTTCCAGTGAGTCTGTTCTTTGCCTCATGTGGCCAAAGTATTGGAGTTTCAGCTTTAGCATAAGTCCTTCCAATGAATGTTCAGGACTTATTTCCTTTAGGATCGACTGGTTTGAGAGTCCAAGGGACTCTCAAGAACCTTCTCCAATACTACAGTTCAAAAGCATTAATTCTTTGGCACTCAGCCGAAGAATTGGACTTCTTTATAGTCCAACTCTCATATCCATACATGAATACTGGAAAAACCATAGCTTTGACTAGACCGACAGACCTTTGTTAGCAAAGCAATATCTTTGCTTTTTAGTATGCTGTCTAGGTTGGTCATAGCTTTTCTTCCAAGGAGCAAGTGTCTTTTATTGCATGGCTGCAGTCAGCCATCTGCAATGATGAAATCAACTTCATTAGTCATATGGTTATGGTGCAAATGACTCTTAAATGTCATTTTCCATAAACAGTCTTTTTGCCAGTTGAGTTTTTACCCTTTGATATCTATGCTGCAAACTTCTTATAAAATATGCTCTTTGGCCACACTCAGTGAATCAAACATGTTGTAGATTATAATTATTAGCATGACAGGAGTTTCATTCTGTATTTCTTTTTCCACCCACAGCAATATTCATTTTTTGATTTCTTTGGAGCTATACTGTAACACTGTCCGCTAAAGAATCTGTTGAAAAATAATCTTGACCAGCCAAAGAAAAGTTGAACTAAGAGTCTTGCCAAAAACGGCATCTGAGTCAAACATCTTCAGTTCATTAAGACCATAGTTGACAGAAGATGGACCCAAGTTGTACAAATATTCATGTGATGTGGAGTGAGGCTAACACTTGAGGAGCAATTAGGATCTACTTCTTAAAAAGGATCATTTTCACACTTTGTTGGTCACTGGACTTAATTGATTTCCTGGGTTGGTTATCTTACCTGCCTGTCTCTATAGGAGCTCTTCTTGAGTGAATTTTAAGAACTCAAATGTGGGTTTTGATAAGACATCCTTAAAGGATATTATATATGACAACTATCTGTAATCATTGTAAATTTGCCAGTAGGTAAAAATTTCTCCTTTTAACTATGTGTAGGAAAGGTAGGATCAGTTTCCCAGTTGAAATGGGGCTCATGAATATAAGCATTTATATGACACTTCTCATGTGTCAGGAACACTTTATGTGGTTTAATGCACTGATTCTTCTTAACTATCATATGAGATAGGTATCATGCTCCGCACAGGGAGAAGGAACCTCGTCAAGGTTACAGAGCTAGTCAGAAGTCTGGCTTCAGGTTGTGTGCTCATATCCTCTACACTTTCCACCTCTTATCATTCAACCTCTTGGGGCCTCTGTTTCTTCATCTGAAAAATTATTAGATTAAATGCTACAGCGAGTATGATGTTCTACCTGCTAATCTTCAAGACCTCTTCCAGTTCTCAGACTCTGATTCAAATTCAGCTGTCTCTAAAGAAGCATTCATGACTGTGTGTAACTAAGAGAAACAATGAAGACACAAACTATGTTGTTGAAATACCCAGAAGCAGCCTCTTTGGCTCTCCAACAGGGTCAGGAGGACCAGGTTCAATGGAAAGAAATGCCTGCAATTATTCTTGTCCGTGATATTGAGAGTTAATTCAGCTTCCACTTGGTGAGTGCTAGGGTCTGTTTGATCAATCCAAGCATTTATACTGTGGGTCATGCCACACCAGATTTAGAAATGTAGAAATTTCTTTACGTACAGACTGATGGATTTAGTTGTGGATATCTTATTTGTTGATATTAGTGTTGTTGGCCTGTCTCCAAGTCAGCTGTACATCTGGTATATTTTATCGATGTTTGCTTGTTGCTGCCAAAGGATCTGGCCCCTTCCTTCTAAGGTCTCTTTAACCTGATAATCAACCCAGATTCTTCTCAGTTAGGATAAGCCTTCTTCTGTAAAACCCTAGCATATACCTTGCAGGCACCACTACTCATTGCGTGCGTGTGTGTGTGTTAGTCACTCAGTTGTGCCTGTCTCTTTGCAACCCCATGGACTGTATAGCCCACCAGGCTCCTCTATCTATGGGGTTTCCCAGACAAGAGTACTGGAGAAGGTAGCCATTCCCTTCTCCAGGGGATCTTCCCACCCCAGGGATCAAACCCGGGTCTCCCACAGTGCAGTCCGATTCTTTACTGTCTGGGCCACCAGTGAAGCCCACTGCTCACGATACTGATACTGAATGTTTCCTCCGTTTTGTTTCTGTTGCGTATATTCACTCGTCTATGATCACATTATCCATGCCAGAAGTCAGGAGAGTCAGACCCAAGAACTTTGAACCATACCCAGCTGCAAAAGGAATGTTAGAGATGTATTTTGACTTGAGGTTTCTTTTTAAAATATTTTTAATGTTTTATTGGAACAATGAGATACAGTGTTTGAAACTTGGACTATCCTAGAGGATTATGGTTTTTCCAGTGCTCATGTATGGATGTGAGAGTTGGACTATAAAGAAGGCTGAGTGCCAAAGAATTGGTGCTTTTGAACTGTAGTGTTGGAGAGGCCTTTTGAGAGTCCCTTGGACTGCAAGGAGACACAACCATGCCATCCTAAAGGAAATCAGTCCTGAATATTCATTGGAAGGACTGATGCTGAAGCTGAAACTCCAATACTTTGGCCACCTGATGTGACGAACTGACTCATTTGAAAAGACCCTGGTGCTGGGAAAGATTGAAGGTGGAAGGAGAAGGGGATGACAGAGGATGAGATGGCTGGATGGCATCACTGACTCGAACATGAGTTTGGGTAGACTCCGGGAGTTGATGATGGACAGGGAGACCTGGTGTGCTGCGGTCCATGGGGTCGCAAAGAGTTGGACACAACTGAGCAACTGAACTGAACTAAGAGGATCCTGCAGTGTGAGGCATACTTCCCTAATTTTACAGCAATTCTTTACGAGCTCTTATGGGAAACCTGGAAGCCATTCCCAACCTTTCTTTCTACTCATCCCTGTATCCATCAGTTATATGGCACTTAATTTCATAAGTGCATTAAGAATTTCACTTTGAATTCTTAATCTCTCAAATTGGTCCCCTTATTTTGAAATTTTCTAGGTATTAAATTTTCAAAGATGTATTTCTGCCTCAGCTATTAAAGCAGACTCTGACTACTTCTCTCCCAATCCATCTTTTAACATGGTTTCTAAGAGTGATGGTTTTGAAACACAAAGCCAACCATACTATTCCAGTGTTTGGAATCTTTCAGTGTTTCCTCTTTGCTTCCTGGAGAACCCCTTGATAATAGAGACACAGGGTCTAACCCACTGAAGAGGACATTTACCGTGTTTAGGCTAGGTTGGCATTCCAATTTGCTTTTGGAGAGTCCTCTCAAAGTGCCTCCTCTTCCTCTGAGTGATGGTTATATTGCCCACACCAGGCCAGTCACACTCCTTCTTCTTTTAACAAAATCCTATAAGGCTGGAGAAAGCAGACAGAACTCATTCATTTCCTGTTGAGGCAATGTAGCTCCTGCCCTGTAGATCTCCAAGTACACCAGAGTTCTCCCCAGTTCTCTATTTATGTTTTCCTGCCAAGAGATAGGAGCTGTTGCTGATGATCAAAAGGCCTCTTCCTGTTTACCTCCCACTTCCCATAAGTACTCTGACCTTGAATCACTTGTAATTATCCATTGTATTTTCATAGTCCAGGAGCATTTTACACCATTAAGACTTTGTAAATGTTCTTCCCTCAGTCCTGGAATGTCCCCTTCCCAACTCAAGCAGTGTTTCCTCCTCTCTGCTCTCTTAACAGAGCCTAAGTACCTCGACTGAGGTACTTAGCACATTCTAGTGATTCTTCACCTGACGCTCTTCCCCCGCTAGATTCCAAGACTCTTTGTTTTCATATACTGCCTGGCACAGCTTAAATGATTAAGAATTATTTGGATGAATGAACAAAGAAGAATTGACTGTCTAGTTTGGAGTCCCTATGTAAAGATGTATGTTACAAGCAACAAGTGAGGCACATTTCCAGAATTCAAGAAATGGCTTGTAAGTTGCCGTTCATAGAATCAACATAAAATGCATGAAACTCCCGGTAATCTAAATTGCTGACAAGATTAAGGCAAACTGATCAGAGTAGCAATGATAAGGTCAGTCTTGTGGTAGGTGCAGAGCTCAGTTAAGTGCCTGGTGGTCCTGGTCATTCTCCCTCTGCCACTCTCCCCAGCCCAACCCAATGTCTACCTTCTTTGCTCTGCTCTGTGCACCAAACCCTGGGTGGGCAGCATTTTCTGGACTCCCTCAGTGCCTGGCTTCTGCCTGGCTTTGGCCAATGGTAGATGCCACCAAGAAATCTGAAAGCAAAGAGGGAGGTGGGAGTATTCTCTCCACATGCACCTGGACTCTCTGTCTCTGGCAATAAAACAAAATCTCTTCAAAATTCCAGCTCCCACCAGGTGATCCCTGCTTTGCAGGTTCTGCTCTCCTAGGTATTGGTAACACTAGATCTTCCTTTTATTACTTAAAGCCCAGAATCAATAATCACTGCCCACTGTCCAGTCTGGGTGCCTCTTGTTTATTTGTAGGATACACGATTTCATGAGTGAATTTAAATGTGGAAAAGGGTCTTAAACCGTTATGGAAACATGAGGGAATTTCTTCCTTTTCTTTGTTAATACCTTTATGGAGAGTCAACTATGTCCCAAGCACCATACTTGATCCTGGGGTACAGTAAGCTATGAACCAGCAGAGTAAGGGGCCACGGCCTAGCCTGAGAAGCATGCATCCTGGACTTATCTACCTGTGTTTACCTCCTGTCTCTGCCTCTGCTTTGGTGCCTCACTTCGGGCAGCTCAATTAATCTCAGGGGGCCTTCGTTACCCAACTATAAAAGGAGTAAAAAGTAGTTGTTGCCCTATGAGAGTCAATGAAATGATTGTAATAATTACTTAGAATAGAGCTTGGCAGAGTAAGGCAACGGAAGAATTTCAATTATCTGCTATAGCAAAAATACTGCCGATACCTTGAGCACACACTTATTCCTCTGCTTGTTCGATCCTTCCTTCCTTCAACAAAAGCTCATTAAGTGAAGTTCTGTTCTGCTGCCGCCACTGTGTTCTAGGGAACAGTGACGGACAGGACACATCTGGTACCTGCTCTCAGGAGGTTATAGTTTTGCTACGCAAACAGACAGTGAGGACATTACAGATGCTGTCAGTCCAACACCTGCAGATAAACTGAGGGTTTTGGAAATGGTATGCATAAAGTTGTAGGTTCCTTTTCGTTATGGCCTTGAAACCATGCAACACAGGGCAGAAGGATGTAAAGTGGATATATATGTACACACACAGAAGGCATGTACATTCTATATAATGTTACATTTCTGATTTCCATTTTCATGAAACAGGGTGGGGGTTCAGAACTTGGATGCCTGGATTTGAACCCCAGCCTACCCATCATTCAGCTTCCCAGTGGTAAAGGATCCACCTGCAATGCACGAGCTGCAGGAGACGTGGGTTTGATCCCTGGGCGCGAAGATCCCCTGGTGGAGGGGATGGTAACCCGCTCCAGTATTCTTGCCTGGAGAATCCCAAGGACAGAGGAGCCTGGTGGGCTACAGTCCATAGTGTCACAAAGAGTCAGACAGGACTGAAGCGACTGAGGACTCACACATGTACTACCCATCATTAACTGTGTGACTGGGGGCAAGTTATTTAACTGCTCTCTAGTTCATTTTTATCATTGACAAACTGTGTGGGTAATAATAAGAGCACTTCCTTTTTAGGTTTATTGTGAGCCTTAGATGAGTTATCACCATTGAGAAGGCAGTCCTCCATTAGCTCATCCAAGCCTTGATACATTTTTCTAAGGTAGACTGGGGAGAGCACAGGCTTAGCCATCAGCCAGACCAGGGCTTGAATCCGACTCCATCACTTACCTACTGAGTGACTCAGCAAGTAACTTAACAGCTCTGAATTCCAGTTTCCTCATCTACAAAGTGAAGATAACGATTCAAGACTACAATAGATTACTTTGAGGAGTCAATGAGATAGCATAGTTCTTGACAATTACCAGGCACTTAATTGATGCGTTTGAACTGTGGTGTTGGAGAAGACTCTTGAGAGTCCCTTGGACTGCAAGGAGATCCAACCAGTCCATTCTGAAGGAGATCAGCCCTAGGATTTCTTTGGAAGGAATGATGCTAAAGCTGAAACTCCAGTACTTTGGCCACCTCATGCGAAGAGTTGACTCATTGAAAAAGACTCTGATGCTGGGAGGGGTTGGGGGCAGGAGGAGAAGGGGACGACAGAGGATGAGATGGCTGGATGGCATCACGGACTCGATGGACGGGAGTCTGAGTGAACTCTGGGAGTTGGTGATGGACAGGGAGGCCTGGCGTGCTGCGATTCATGGGGTCGCAAAGAGTCGGCCACGACTGAGCGACTGAACTGAACTGAACTAAAGAACAGTATTCACCTCTCTTTCTTCCTTCCTCTGAGATTAAAAATTGTTTAAGCCAGATAAAATGATAAAACAAAAGGCAAGAAAAAGATGAAACAGTACTCTGGAGGATTGCAAGAGAAAAGTGATATAGTATGTTCTTCAGGTAATTTTTGACATTCGAAATGGTGTCCTTTTCAGTAAAAGCTCTATAAGCATGAGGGGAAGGATTTATCCACTTCTATCTACTCTTTTCTGATCTTTTATCAGTTAGAGCATCAGTCCTCAACCTTTTTGGCACCAGGGACCAGTTTCGTGGAAGACATTTTGTCTACAGACCCTGGGGTGTGGGGATGGTTTCAGGATCTGGCTTCCCAGATCATCAAGCATTAGATTAGATCCTGTTAGAGGGTGAGTGAGTGAAAGGGAATGAATAGAATGATCTTAGATCTCTGAGCTATAAAAACGCTAAAGTCTATTTGTGTGTGTGTGTGTTATTTTTATGTCAAAGTGTAGTGTCTGTGTAGCTGTGCTAAGTTGCTCTGTCGTGTCTGACTCTTTGTGACCCTATGGACTGTAGCCTGCCAGGCTCCTCTGTCCATGGGATTCTCCAAGCAAGGATGCTGAAGGGGGTTGCCATGCCCTCCTCCAGGGGATCTTCCCGACTCAAGTATTGAGCCCGTGTCCCTTGTGTCTCTTACGTCTCCTGCTCTGGCATGCAGGTTCTCTACTGCTAGCACCACCTGGGGAGTCCTGTGTAGCTGTGCTGTCATTCATAAACAGGGGACGAACAAGACTTACAAAAGAGAAGAAACCTGCCCTGATGTTCTAACATAAATCGGGAACGGAAGTCCGGTCAGCCAGGCAGGCGATGGACCTGCATCTCACGGGCTACGCTTGTCCCAACCCTTCCCTACCCACTGATGCCTGCCTCTGCCCTTTGTATTTCTGGCTTCCTTGCTGGGCTAATTTTAGGTTAATTTCTCTATCTTGCCCTCCAAAAGCTTAAGGTAACAGATAGTCTAAGAACTGGGGAGCTTAGAATATTACACCAACCGAATATTACACAGACTTCTTAACAAATGCTCCATAAGGACAACCCAAGACAACAAATGTCTTCCTTCAGGGTACCACCTCTGTATCATTTTTCCTTAAATGCTTTCCCTTAGGTCCCTTTCTTCCCAAGGGAGGCTCATTTAAATCCAATTTATTTCATGATCCGCCTTTTTCTCTCACTCCATCATGTTGAAAGTACATCAGCTTCTAAGCCCAAGAGAGACTCAAAGGGCAGGGGCTGCACAGAGCTGTGCAATATTGAACTTGTCTGATCCTTGCCTCTCAAGCAGATCTTGCATCTTTACTTCATGGGAATAAAAACTCTGGGTGGTCAGGAGGTCATTTTGGTCTTTACCGACTGAAAGTTTTAGCAAGTAACATCATCCGTAAAATGGAGCTAACATTCTTGACCACTTGAGATTGCTTTGAGGAGCAAAGGCAATAGCACCGTCTCTGTCTGCCAGACCTGTTCCCCACCCACTCTAACCTGGGGTTGATCAGGAACTCATCCTTGGCTTCTCTGGGTCAAATTCCATTCATAGGTAAAGCATCAGGTTTGGACTAGATTTTTGAGTTCTCCAGTATGTCTAAATGCTCTGCTGAGGTATGAATGAATAATAAACCTTCATCAGTGGCAATTTTCACATTCCAGCCAGGCAATAATCCCTTAAACCAGGTGGCTCCTCGCCACCACCCCCCACCCCTATCCCCTGGAGCCAGCTTCCATGCTCCCAGTCTGCATTCTGCCCACTTCATGCACAACATCATGAGTCTGGACCCTCAGCCATTTGAGTTTTTGACTCCTGGGATTCGGTTTTACACCAAAGTTGGAACCATGCTGCGTGTAAGAATGAGCTAATTTTTGGTTCTTAGGTGATAGGTGTGGACTGGCTGAGCAGATAGGAGAACGCTGATTACATCCTCTCTTTAAAAGAAATCTGGGAACTTGGTGAAGATGAGAACAAGGACGGCAACTTCAGAAGCCAGCTGGTGAACAAAGAAATATTTTTCAAGCGGGGTCTCCTTGTCCCCCAAATATAATTTCATACACATTGATTGGGCTTCCCTGGTAGCTTAACAACAACAAAATGCATTGATTTGTTCAACCAACTGTCAAGATGACATTTGCTCTAGTGGTTAGGGGGTATTTGAATCAAAGAAAAAACTTTCTAAAAATACCTTTTATTGAAATGTATAGAGAAAAGTACAAAAATTACCAGTGTACAGGTCAACACATTATTACAAATGAGTGCAGTTGAGTGTGGTTGCAAACCAGGTCAAAAATAGAAGAGGATGAGAAGTCCCTATTGGATCCCCTCTCCTCAGAAATAAATTTTTGATGGTGTTGACACACCACCTCTCCATTTTTCCTTCCAGAAACTTTCTGGGACCACCTTCCTATTATTCTTATTGTTACTCGCCCACTCCCCCCGCTTAATCTTTCTTCATCTTTAAAGTGAAAGTGAAAGTCGCTCAGTCATGTCTGACTCATGGTGACCCCATAGACTGTAGCCCACCAGGCTCCTCTGTCCATGGAATTCTCCAGGCAAGAATGCCGGTGTGGGTAGCTGTTCCCTTCTCCAGGGGATCTTCCCCACCCAGAAATCAAACCCAGGCCTCCCACACTGCAGGTGGCTTCTTTACCATCTGAGCCACCAGGGAAGCCCAAGAATACTAGAGTGGGTAGCCTATCCCTTTTCCAGGGGATCTTTCCGACCCAGGAATCAAACCAGAATCTGCAAGCAGATGCTTTAACAGCTGACCTACCAAGGAGGACAAAACAAAGTAATTATTAACCATTACCTAATAACTGGTCATTCTCTTCCCCACTGGGGCTTCCATTGGTAGCTCGGCTGATAAAGAATCTGCCTGCAATGAATGAGACACAGAAGACATGGATTCAATTCCTGGGTTGGGAAGATCCTCTGGAGGAGGCCATGGCAACCCACTCCAGCATTCCTGCCTGGAGAGTCCCATGGACAGAAGTACCTGGTGGCCTACCGTCTACGGGGTCACAAAGACTAGGACAGGACCGAAGCAGCTTAGCCCGCAGGCATGCACTCTTCCCCATGACCTGAATGGAAGTCAGTAAACTGCAGGGAAACGAAAGGTGTGAGGCGAACAGATGAAACACTATTTTCCTGGGGGGAGGTGGGAGGGGGGTTTGGGATTGGGAACACGCGTACACCCGTGGCGGATTCATGTTGATGTGTGGCAAACCAATACAATATTGTAAAGTAAACAAACAAACAAACAAACAAACAAATAAAAATAAATTAAAAATAAAATAAATAAAATAACCCCCCCCCCCCAAAAAAAGAAAGAAATACTATTTTCCTATCTGTAAGAACACTCACCAATGTGGCCAGGGTCCACAGGTTTTTTTGTTGGAACTTTCATCTCATATAGACTCCTTGATGCAGAAAAGATGAAACAGGGAGGCTAAGGAAGTTTATGCAGCTTCATTTGGACTTCAGAAACCATCCCTTGGCAAGGTGTAGAGTCTTTGTCTAGGTCAGAACTAGAGGAGGTTCAGTGTATAAAGGAAATTTGCATCTCAGTGGTGGATGGTCACAGCCCTCTTTGAGAAGCTAGTAGAATGTATGGTGTCCCTTCTCAGAAATACCCATATATACAGGAACACAAAAGTTGCACATCGCTTTAGGAGGTTGCCATAGCTGGTAACCTACCTGTGGACTGGCCCCAGTGGAAATCTCAGCGCCATGACTGCTACCTTTAAACTAAGGACAGGAGTGTATCTTTAGTGCAGCGCACCTGCCTTGTAGACAGAACGTGCTCAGACGCAGCCTCTGCTTCCGCACACTTTGTGCACTGCAGGGGCGCCCCCCCCCCTTTCCTTGGAACTGTCACAAAGGACAGCACTTGGCATCCTCACTCCGCACTGCCCAGGAGCACCGACTCCTCAAAGTTCTGGTGCCCGTTTCTCTGGGATCGCTGCCAGCTCCGGCTAGGAGGGCGCCCAGGAGCCTGGGAGACCCGGGGGGCACTCGCACTCATCTCCACAGTCGGGCTCGCTCCAAGTGCGCACGGTCCTGGACCGGCCGGCGCGAGCACGCGGTGGGCGGCGGGGGCGCAGCGGCGCCGGGGGACGCGCGAGTGTGCGCCCCGAGAGGGCGCCTGGCCGGCGGTGCCCAGCTCTCCCGCGGCCTCCGTGGCTCCGGGCCGGGCCGGGGCCGCGGCCCCCACCGTGCCCTCCCTCCGCCCGGCCGCACTGGCCGGGCTGGGAGCCGCGAGAGCAAGAGCAGCGCCCCTATCGCCCGCTTTTCCACCTCCATCTCTTCTGCCTCCTCCTCCTTCCCCCAGCCACCCGCTCAGTCACAACCGGTTCAGACTGGCCAGGGTGCCCCGCAAAAGAGAGAGACCGGGGGGAAAAACACGGGAAATAACTTCCCAGGGAGAAGGAGGGCGAGAAGGTGGAGCCCACCGGAGGGGCCGGCTCCCTCCCTCCATGTGGCCGCCGCCGCCGCTGCCGCGGGGCTCGGCGGGGGCAGAGGGCGGCGGCTCCCGGGGCAGCCTGTAGCGGGACGAATTGCCCAATACTGCGGCAGGGGCCGGGGCCGGGGCCGAGCCCCCGGATAAATAGCCGCCCCGCAGGCCCGAAGCTGCCGGGGAGAGCGGCGGCCGCGGTTCTCCCCGCACCACGCGCCCGGGCAGTGCGCCCTGTGCTGCGCCCCGGAGACGCCGCTCACTGCGGCCGGTACCCAGGTAAAAAGCTGGAGCTCGCGGGGAGGGTCCGGGGGTCGGCGGTCCCCCGTCTGCCTCCCGGAGCTAGGAGAAACTCCTCGGTCTCCGAGCGGCCGGAGGCGGCGGGGGCGACGCTGTCATCTGCGGCCAAGCAGTTCGGAGCCGGTTTCTTGTTTGGAGTGTGCGGGGGAGCTGAGAGCGTCTTCGGGGTGTTCGCGCCCACCGCGTGACAGCTCCCAACCCTTTGGTAGGGTGCTGCCCTGCAGCGGGCCAGTTTTCCCAGCGCTCTGAGGGCGGTATTGTGCACGGAGTTGGACGGGAGAGAGGGAGAAAGGAGGTCCTGGAGAGAGGTCTGTGCCCTCGGATTGAGCTCGGGTTAGAGATCTGCGCCGGGACGGCCGGTGGCAGAGCAGAGTGGGGGTTGGGGGGTAAGCGACTCAGGTGAGCCCCTGTTTCCCAGGAGGCGCGAGGCCTCCAAGTGCCCCGGTTGGGAGCTGGTGCACGCAGGTGACCCCGGGAGGGTCGCACTGGGGCGCCCAAGGGTTCCAGGCGCGGCGCCAGCTTCAGCACCGCGGGGTCAGCTCGGGCGAGCGCAGGAGCAGGGGCGCCTCGGCCGCCTGGACACAGAGCCGGAACTTGCGAGGACTTGGTCCCTCACGCTCCATCTGTGGCTCACTCTAGGTAACCACCTCTAGCTGCTCCTAGAGGGTTCGGAAAGAAAGAATAAACGCTTAAAAACTTGGTCATCAGAAGTAGATCAATGCTTCTTAGGTTGCCATGTCTAATCCAGCCCAAAGCAATCAATATATCCTGGAGGTTAGGTAGGATTTACACTGAATAGACATACTACTTACGCAGTAAGTTATTTAATACCTTGTGTTTTTGGATCAGTGTCTTGGGTCACAGTTAGTTTGGGTGTATTTTTTAAATCTTGAATTACCTGGATAGTAGCCCAGGTTGCAGGTGAGTTCCTCCCCTTCCCCGCCGAGTTGGATTTTCAGTCGTTCCAGCAAATCCTGTTAATTTGGTATGTCCTAACAGTTTCTCAGATTTGAGTTGGTTTCAGCTGTGAGAAATTGTTCTGGCTGGTTCAGGCAGAGGACTGAGGAAGCTAGACAAGATTCTGAAGTGAAAGCACCAATTATTCCTTTATAGGATTACACCTTCTTTTAAATACCTTGTGGATCATGACAGGGTTATCCATGTCATTGCTAGAAATAAATTTATTTCTTTTCAGGCTCGAGAAGTGGAAATTACATAATAAAATAGCTTAACCTGCAATTTTGCAATAACCCATGCTTGTAGCAGCACTGATTGCCCAAGAACACACTTCTCTGTTTCTTCCCTTTTGTGTGTAGGCAAGAGAGGGTAACACGGACCCTTTTTCTCTGTGGGATGCCTACAGGAAAAGAGAAAAGATATGCAGAGGTGGATCAGGACACTGGGAAGTCTTCTCTAATTTCTGACTGACTCTGAAAAGGTGGTGGTGATATGTGCATTGATTGGTGTCTGAATCTGTATCAAGGCAGATCTGGGTGCTTTGGGTGTGGTTCTGGTCATAAAACTAGAGCAAGAAAATGACAATTAGATGTAGTTAGCTTTTCAAGCTTTCTCACCTGATCTTTTGAGCCTGCATTTTTTTTTAGTCTTTCTCTTGAGCGAGTCATTACTTGAACTTACTTCATACAATGCAATTGAGTAAAGCCCGTGGGTAGGTACAAAAGAAACAATGTCTTGCTTGTTTAATAATTGCTTTACAAGAAAGTATCACCTAATGACTTTAATTTTAATTAAAGTTGGCAAGAAAGCATATATTTTGAGCTAGCTGGCCTTTTCTTTGAGAGGTTCTTTGTAGACCTCCGAGTATTCCCTGCAGATAATGAGATTGAAGTGTGACTTAAAACTGAGTTCAAGGAAAGAACACATGACCCCTGCCTTCAAAGCGTTTGGTCTGGTGGGAAAGATAGGCATGTTTATAAATATCTGTAATACAGGATAGTAAAAATGTAATCATACGGCAGTGACATCAATCGTGTACGACTGAATGGCAGAGAGGTTCATTCAAGGTTAAGAAATGAGAAACGTTATGTGGTGGGTGTAGCATCTGAGCTAAGACTTGAAGAAGGAAGAGGATTTCCTTGATGCAAAGGAGGGCTGCTGGAACAAGCATGTTGCATGGAGGTGTGCAAGTCTGGTGTGTTCAAGGGTAGCAGAGCAGTTTGGAGTGGCTGGAGTCTGGAATTTAAGATAGAAAAGACTGGGAGGTGGGACGGGGCTAGATTATGGAGATGATAAGCCATGGTAAGAAATTAAAGTGTGATTGAACATTATTATTGTATTTATACCAACAGTGTTAACATCCTTCACTGTAGTTTCTTCCTTGAAGTTCAATTTTGTGAGCTTCCCCTAATAAGTAAATGAATAAGATCTTAATAGCATTTGCTTTCTATAAATGTGAAAGAGTAATGTGTTTTCAAGTAGATTTCAATGCTTTATTCAAATCCAACAATTATTTCCCCTGAACTTGCAATCTTGTGATACAAACGTTTAGTTTGATTAAAACTTTGGATAGGAAAATACCCCCACTTTCCTGGGTCAATATGCAGAGTAAAGTCACTTTCTGTTCACTGTTTCAATTATTGGCAGTAATAATGATTATTATTAATCTTTATTAAACATGACATATTAAGTGAGCTACATATCTTCTTTTATCTAGGGAGGCATAATTTTAAACTTATTCTGAGAATTTCTTTTTGGCCTCATTGCGCAGCGTGTGGGATCTTAGTTCCCTGACCAGTAATCAGTCTGAAGCCCCTAGCATTGGAAGTGTAGAGTCTTAACCACTGGACCACCAGAGAAGTCACCTTGATCTCTCGATCTTGAGAATTTTAATAGGATCACTCAACTAAGTAAATGATAGAACCAGGTATTGAACCCAGGAAGTTTGTCTCGATAGCCCATTCTTTGGGCAGGGGCATAATATATGATAACTGCTACTCACAGTAATTAGAAATTGGGCCTGCTACCTGTAGGAGAAGTTTTTCTCTGTTTTTCCTTTGCATCCTCATTTCTACCATTTTAATTTTTTTTAATTTATATAATTGCCATATAAAATATTACTTTCAGGTGTACAACATGATATTCTAAATATATATATATATACTGCAAAATGGTGACACAGTAAGTTTAATTAACATGCACCATTTTTCATGTGTCGATGAGAACTTTAGGATTTCCCTGTAGCTCAAATGGTAAAGAATCTGCCTGCAAAGCAGGAGACCACGGTTTGATCCCCGGGTCAGAAACATCCTCCGGAGAAGGGAACGGCAATCCACTCCAGTCTTCTTGCCTGGAGAATCCCATGGACAGAGAAGCCTGGCGGTCTACAGCCCGTGGGGTTGCAAAGAGTCGGACATTAACACACACAACACAATGAGAACTTTTAAAATCTACTCTTTTAGCGACTTTCAAATATATATCACAGTATGTTACAGTCACTGTACTGTACATTATCTGATTATTTTTACTTTATAGGTTCCATGATGACCCGTATTTCAGTGTTGTAACACATCTTCAAATTGTTTCTTAAATTAATCAGTCTATTTTTGGCTGTGCTGGGTCTTCATTGCTGAGTGGGCTTTCTCTAGTTGCAGCAAGCAGGGGCTACTCTCTTGCAGTGTGCAGGCTTCTCATTGTCGTGGCTTTTTTTTTTTTTTTTTCCTTATTGCAGAGAAATGGGCAACAGGGGCTTTAGTAGTTTCAGCTTCCCAGGCTCTAGGGTACAGGCTCAATAGTTGTGGCCCATGGGCTTAGTTGCTCCGAAGCATGTGAGATCTTCCAGGATCAGGGATCAAACCTGTGTCTCCTGCATTGGCAGGCAGATTCTTTACCTCTGAGCCACCAAGGAAGCCTCATCTTCAAACTATTATATGATCTTGTGCTTTTATGACCCACTCAAAAGAAACTCTTAATCTCTTTGAGAAGAGATGGGATATGAGATGAGAAAAACTTTAGTGAATCTCACAGCCTTAAATACAAAGACTAGACCTCCCAGATTCCATGGAAGAGCATCAGTTTCATGTATTCTTTTCACTCTTCCCAGCAAATCCCCCACATGCACCAGATATTTTGATATTTCAGTATCCCGTATATATTACCATGTGTCTTCAGAGTTTTTACTCTGAAAACTGTATAGGAGATCTACTAGTTTGTAGATGACCTGCTGAAGTAGGTATTCATTCAGGCAAAAGACTGGATTCTACATAATCGTGTACAAGTTATACAAAGCACGTACTGAGCAAAATGACACACCATTGGAGACAGCGTCATCAGAGATTTCTTCACCAGAACTTCACTGCTGCTGTTAACACTTGGACCCAGTTTTATGGGATATGGGTTGTATGGAATCAAGATCAGCTGAAACAGAAGCCTGGCAGCACAGGGAGCATGCTAAATGCCTGTGATAAATGAAATGATGGTACCAGCTCACGTCTAAGTCTCTCCCTCACTCGGCCTATATTGACTCTGTTAAATCTCTGGATCTATCTTTTTGTTTCTTCTCAGACTCTGAATGATTTATGAACTCTGCTATTTCCTCTTCTGTTTCTGAGAGTAGGACTGGAAACAGGTGGCTTTTCGCTGGATGACGGGTCAGTAAGGGGTCTTGAGATGCATCTTTTCTGTAACAAAATATCTGTAAACCTCAGTTTCCTCGTCCTGTGCTGTGCTTAGTCGCTCAGTCGTGTCCAACTCTTTGCGACTCCATGGACAGAGGAGCCTGGCTCCTGGATGCTCCAGGCAAGAATACTGGAGTGGGTTGCCATGCCCTCCTCCAGAGGATCTCCCCAACCCAGGGGTCAGACCCAGGTCTCTTGCATTGCAGACGGATTCTTTACCTGCTGAGCTATCAGAGAAGCCCCAGTTTCCTCATACAGAGGAGGAAATTGAGGAATTGTTAAGATTGGGGGCAGTAAGTTCTCTAGGTTCACCCAGGGGTGACTGGCCTCGTAGAGCAACAGACCGGGGTGGGAGGTGGGGAGAGCACAGGTGAAACTCCAAGGCAAGTCAGCCTTGGTCCTGCGAAAGGGAGAGAAGGGAGTGGAAGGAGCTGGGGAGAGCATGCCCATTCACGAGGGCCAGAGCTCCTCAGTTCCAGCCAATTATTACGTAAGAACAAGAGCCCAGTGTTGCCAGATCTTCAAGAGAATCTGGAAATTCAGATTTTGATGGGAAAACATTGGCAGTTCATTCAACATGGCTAAAAATAAAGGAAAATAAGAATTGGGCAGGCCAAACAAAACACCTCTAGAGATCAGATTTGGCTTTTTTGCCGCTAATTTGCTAGATGACTTCCAAGCTTTCTTCTGGCTTCAGACTTCCATGATCCTGCACTCAGTCCATCTGATCTCTAACCCACTTCTTCTTTACTGACACATATTCCAGTACGCACTGGATCTAAAGCATGATAGCTTTGGAAGATCTCTTTGGTGAGTGTTGGACCATGATAGATTTATAAGGCCTTTAAGATCAAAGAATGCCCTTTTTCGATGGCCATGCTGTTGACATAATTCAGAGGCCCCGGCAGTTAATTGCTTGTGTTAATTATCCCTTTCAGGGACAGTTGGTTCGGTTTAATTCCAGGACCCAGAGCTGTTTCTCTAAATATTTTCCTTCCTGTTCTTTCTTCTCACTCAAATGTAAGAAGATAATGACAGCTGGAAAATAGATACTGGTTGTCACTTGGACAAGGTGTATTTATAAGCTTAGTTTTTTCTTTGCTTTATTTATTTTTTGCCATGCTACTCAGCATGCAGAATCTTAGTTCCCTGATTAGGGATGGAACCCAGACCCCTGGCCTTGGAAGCTTGAAGTCCAAACCACTGGATCTCCAGGGAATTCCCAATAGGCTTTTCTTACAGTGCTTAGACAAATCTTCATCATCTTTACCTGAGCAAGATTTTGCCCTGTAGTCTGTCTCTCTTCTTAATCTGGGGATTTCTTCAATTGCAACAAGGTAATAAGTTAAGAGTTTGGCTCTTATGTGTTAATATGGAAGTTTAGTTTTTTTTTTAAAGCATATTTATATGGATCCCCCCCCCCAAAAAAATGTAGCAGACTTGCACGTGATTCCAATCTTCAGTTCTTTTGAATAACTCGTTCCTGGGGGAACAGTACAGTTAAATTCTGTAATATAGTATTTTTAAAGCAGAGTTTCGTGAATGTGACGAGCTAAGATGTGTTCTTTGCTTTATGCTAATAAGCTATGTTACAAACAAGTGGGCCTGCCTCTACCCGAAAAGCTCAGGGCAGACGTTGACGACAGGAAGGAAGCATCTGAGTAAATGAAAGAAGCATGGCGTTTTCAGAGAAATCACAGACCTTACTGTGGCTGAGCTGACAGAGAGGACCAGTGAAGGCTGTCAGTGACAGTTCTGAGCCACACTTTGTCCTTGTCCCTGCTCCAGTGGTGAGTTGACCCTCCCTTGCACTTACCGGAGTTTGTCAGCCAACCCTGGATGTTTATCATTTAAAACAAACCTGAAAGAATCAGGTAATTGTGTGATCATTAAAGACACACCATCTGATCTCATACTGGTAACAACTTTGAATTTAAAAAGTCAACTCTATGTTTACCCATGTATTTGGCTAGCCTTTCAGGTTTAATGATGGAGGCAGGCTCTAAGCCCTTTGGAGGAAGGAACCACATCCACCTTTGGTCCACAGCACCTTCCAAATACATTCATTTTCTTCCAAATACATTCATTTTCTTCCAGATACACAAATACCTCCCAAATGTACTCAATTCTTTCTGTTGATGAAAGCTGTATGGTTAATCATTTTTATATACAGGAGATTTAGGTCGGTAGGCTTTCTATGCATTCATTTACTCACTCATTTCATAAAGACCTGTTGAGCCTTTACTATGTGCCAAGCACAATTCTTAGTGCTAGGGATGCAGGATAATCTTGTTGGTTACATACCTTAATGAGTAATAACATATTGTGATAAATGTTGTAAGAACAAGATTGCCCAAATTATTGTGAGAACTTCGAGAAGGAATGACTAACTGTTGAAGGGTTTGGATGGCATCAAATGAGAGGAGACATTTAGGCTAAGTCAAGAATTGATGCTTTCGAACCATGGTATTGGAGAAGACTCTCGAGAGTCCCTTGGACTGCAAGGAGATCCAACCAGTCAATAAAGGAAATCAGTCCTGAATATTCATTGGAAGGACTGATGCTGAAACTGAAGCTCCAATACTTCGGCCACCTGATGTGAAGAGCTGACTCATTGGAAAAGACCCTGATGCTGGGAAAGATTAAAGGCAGGAGGAGAAGGGGACGACAGAGGACGAGATGGTTGGATGGCATCACTGACTCAATGGACATGAGTTTGAGCAAACTCTGGGAGGTGGTGAAGGGCAGGGAAGCCTGATGTGGTGCAGTCCATGGGGTCACAAAGAGTTGGACACGCCTGAGCAACTGAACAACAACTTGAAGCAGGAGTTTCAGAAAGGATTACAGCCTCTCCAGCAGCTGGTGGGGAGTGAAGGGTCTAAGGCGTGCAGGAGGAGAGGAGCATGGCTTAAGGGATGAATTGTGGCAGTGGTCTGGAGAGCCCAGGTTTTGGTAATCCTACAGAGGTAGTTGGGGCTGAATTGTTGCAAATCTTTAGAGAAAATAGAAAGAATCAGGTAGCTAGCTGGGTATTGAAAGATCTAAATACCAAATGTCATATGAACAAAATACAGATTCGTAAAACCAGTTTTTTTTTATAATTTTTATAATTAAAAAATTTATTTATGTATTTTTGGTTGTGCTGAGTCTTTGTTGCTGCACGGGCTTTTCTCTGCAACTGTGCTTTGAGCAGGGGCTACTTTCTAGTGGAGATGTTTGGGCTTCTCGTTGTGGTGGCTTCTCTCGTTGCAGAGCGCAAGCTATAGGGCCCATGGGCTTCAGTAGCTCCGGCTCCCAGGCTCTAGAGCACAGGCTCAGTAGTTATGGCACGCAGGATTAGTTGCTCCACGGCATCTGAGATCTTCCCAGATCAGGAATTGAACCTGTGTCTCCTGCATTGGCAGGTGGCTTCTTTACCACTGAGCCACCTGGGAAACCCTATTTATAACTTTTGGATCATACTGTTCATTGATGCCCAGCTTGAATCTCCATAAGGGCAGGAATAATCATCTTAGATTTTCTTTTACACTTAAAAGTTAAACAAAAATCACAGTAAGGACATTTTTCTTGTCTGGATGCATAGAAGCCAGAAAACATTGAGTTGAGGAATGATTAGGAAATGAGAAAGTGGAGGGGGAGGGAGGTACTCATTCAGGTTTTTCTAGGAAAACCTTTAGAACATGCCACAACAATAACAGTATTGGTAAACATTTGCTCTGTGCCAGGTATCAACACCTAGTACTTCATAGAGATTATTTCGTATGTTCCTCATGAAATTCTATGACGAAGGAGTTCTTCCTATCCTATTTTCATTTTATAGATGAAGAAACTGAGGTTTTTTAACTTGCTTAAATTCACGTGGCTAATGCTCTGCTATTAATTGTGGTCTAACCTCAACGAGGTACCCAGGTTGAACACGGACCCTTCTGGACTAGGGGCTTTCATTGTTTTTGACTGTGACCTATAGTGAGATTTATTTTTCAGCCTGACCCTGCCAGCAAACACAAGCGCACATGTCAACACTGAAGCCAAGTCTCTCAAAGTAGTGCTCAACCCTTAGCAGTGTGCAGGAGGGCTTATATTTGCTACTTTAATTGATTTTATCCTAGTCTAAATTTCAGTGTTTTAAACATTGCTGCTCACAATGTGTGATTGATTTGACGACCAACGATGTACTGCACAGTTTGGACCACACCCCTCTAGCCTGCTAGCAATTTTACCTTGCTCCCTGAACTACAGCTTAATATCTTTTTCTATTAATGTCAGCAAACATTTATTCAGTGCCTACTATATGCAGAGATGTGGAAGGAACATAACATATCGTATGCCTTGACCCCAAGGAATTTTCAGTATAGTGAAGGGAAAGACAAGCTAATTATAATGCAGACCAGCAAAAAAAAAAAAAAAAAAAAGAAGAAGAAGGAGAGAGGCACAAGCCACATAGAATGGCTTGTGAAACATAGGAACATAGGAATGGAACATGGGAACAGTGATGGATACTGGTGGTGTTTAGTAGTGGTGTGTGTGTTGCAAGAATGTTAAAAGACTTTTATGAAATAAATAGAAATGTCTTTGGTAAAGACTATTAGGACTTAGGGCCAATGGAGATCTGAAGACCGCAGTATTCTGTGTATTATTCTCAAAGGTCCTTGAAATGGTCAAGCTGTCATTACGTAGACATTAGTTTGTCCACTATAAGCCCTTAGAAGGATGCTAGCATGTCCAGTTATGTTAAAAAGTATCCATTAAAAAAAAGTTTAAGATAACTTCCCAAAGTAAAAGAATGCAAACTTACGAACCATTTATGAACCTCCATTAGGTCATCAATCCTACGGTTAAATGGAGAGAGAGAGCCTTAAGTAGAATCTAGCAAAAATTCTGTGGACATTGGAGGTAGAAGGAAGGTTATTAATACTTTCCTAATTTATCTTATGTAGATTAAAAAGATAACACCTGAAAATCCTGGCACTGTGTCTGATATAGTTCAGTTCAGTTCAGTTCAGTCACTCAGTCATGTCCGACTCTTTGCGACCCCATGAATCACAGCACGCCAGGCCTCCCTATCCATCACCAACTCCCAGAGTTCACTCAGACTCACGTCCATCGAGTCAGTGATGCCATCCAGCCATCTCATCCTCTGTTGTCCCCTTCTCCTCCTGCCCCAATCCCTCCCAGCATCAGGGTCTTTTCCAATGAGTCAACTCTTCGCATGAGGTGGCCAAAGTACTGGAGTTTCAGCTTTAGCATCATTCCTTCCAATGAACACCCAGGACCGATCTCCTTTAGGATGGACTGGTTGGACCTCCTTGCAGTCCAAGGGACTCTCACGAGTCTTCTCCAACACCACAGTTCAAAAGCATCAATTCTTCGGCACTCAGCTTTCTTCACAGTCCAACTCTCACACCTGTACATGACCACTGGAAAAACCATAGCCTTGACTAGATGGACCTTTGTTGGCAAAGTAATGTCTCTGCTTTTTAATATGCTCTCTGCTACTGCTGCTGCTGCTGCTAAGTCGCTTCAGTTGTGTCCAACTCTGTGCGACCCCATAGATGGCAGCCCACCAGGCTCCCCCGTCCCTGGGATTCTCCAGGCAAGAACACTGAAGTGGGTTGCCATTTCCTTCTCCAATGCATGAAAATGAAAAGTGAAAGTGAAGTCGCTCAGTCGTGTCTGACTCGTAGCAACCCCATGGACTGCAGCCTACCAGGCTCCTCTGTCCATGGGATTTGCCAGGCAAGAGTACTGGAGTGGGGTGCCATTGCCTTCTCATAACTTTCCTTCCAAGGAGTAAGTGTCTTTTAATTTCATGGCTGCAGTCACCATCTGCAGTGATTTTGGAGCCCCCAAAATAAAGTCTGACATTGTTTCCACTGTTTCCCCATCTATTTCCCATGAAGTGATGGGACCAGATGCCATGATCTTCGTTTTCTGAATGTTGAGCTTTAAGCCAACTTTTAATTCTCCTCTTTCACTTTCATCAAGAGGTTCTTGAGTTCCTCTTCACTTTCTGCCATAAGGGTGGTGTCATCTGCATATCTGAGGTTATTGATGTTTCTCCCGGCAATCTTGATTCCAGCTTGTGCTTCTTCCAGTCCAGCGTTTCTCATGATGTCCTCTGCATAGAAGTTAAATAAGCAGGGTGACAATATATAGCCTTGACATACTCCTTTTCCTATTTGGAACCAGTCTGTTGTTCCATGTCCAGTTCTAACTGTTGCTTCCTGACCTGCATATAGGTTTCTCAAGAGGCAGGTCAGGTGGTCTGGTATTCCCATCTCTTTCAGAATTTTCCACAGTTTATTGTGATTCACACAGTCAAAGGCTTTGGCATAGTCAATAAAGTGGAAATAGATGTTAGATTGGTTTAAATAACTAAAATCAGTCAAGTCTTTCAATTTAGCCTTGTCCTGCAAGAGGAGCAATTATGTAAGCTAGTGCAATGGTCCACTCCTTTCTGTTAGAAGCTTCACACTGAGATCACCTGGAGCCCTTTAGCAATCTGGCCTCAAGCCCAGAGATCCTGTTTCCACGTGTCTAGAGAAGTCTCAGACATTGGTCATTTTTAAGCCCCTAAGGTACAGCCAGGTTTGAAATGAAAAGTGTTAGTTGCTCAGTTGTGTCCGACTCTTTGCGACCCCACGGACTGTAGCCCACTAGGCTTCTCTGTTCTTGAGATTTTCCAGGCAAGAATACTGGAGTGGGTAGCCATTCCCTTCTCCAGGGGATCCTCCCAACCCAGGAATCAAACCCTGGTCTTCTGCATTGCAAGCAGATTCTTTACTGTCTGAGCCACAGCCAGGTTTGAAATCCCCTGAAAAAGTATATGCTTTAATGATTAGAAACATGCTTCTGTGGAGGTACAACCTTAAAATTGGGTTCTTTGTTTGCTTTTTTAATGCCCACAGAGTCATCACCTTTTCTTAAGAACTAGTTTTAGAAAACAAGATCTTAGGTATCTTTATGGTCACACCTCACGGCTTTCGGGATGTTAGTTCCCTGACTAGGAACTGAACCCTCACCCTTGCAGTGAAAGTATGGAATCCTCACCACTGAACAATCAGGGTATCCTCAAGATCTTTGGTATATTTGAAGTCAGGAAGGGGTATCTTTGAACTGGGGAAGAGTAGAAAATGGGTAAGAAGACTGTCAAGGGGAACTTGACTTCCTGCGGTGCTCAGGAGACAAAGGAATTGATTTTGCCCTGTTATCTTTGAGGATTCATCTTCACCTCTATTCTACCAACAAGCACCCTGGTAACTGTGGAATATCATGTGGCAAAGAGGTGTGCATAAGTTACATAGCTCCCTGAGTTGAGAGGTAAAGGAAGGAAGGAAATGAAAGTAAGCCTCTCTTGGGCTTCAGCGCCTCTTTGTTTTGTCTTCTTTGGGCTGTGGGTGATCTGATGGCTCTTTGGGACCTAAGAGCAGACCGTCATTGTCACTGGGGTCTTTCCTCACTGAGACTTCTCTCTTCCCTTTTTTTTTAAAAAGTTTACTTTATTGAAGTATTGGTGATATAGAGTGTTCTGTTCCTTTCTGTTGTACAGCAGAGTGATTCAATTATACATACATATCTATTTTAATTTTTATTTTTGTATTGGTCCATGGGGTCACAAAGAGTTGTACATGACTGAGCAGGCGCGCGTGCACACACACACTTATTTTTGGCCGCACTGGATCTTTGTTGCGGTGCTCGAGCTTCTCACTGTCGTGGCTTCTCTTGTTGCAGAGCGTGGGCTCTAGGCACATGGGCTTCAACGGCTGGGGCACAGAGGCTCAGTAGTTACAGCTTCCAGGCTCTAGAGCACAGGCTCAATAGTTGCGACGCATGGGCTTAGTTGCTGCTTGGCACATGGGAGCTTCCCGGATCAGGGATTGAAGCCGTGTCTCCTGCATTGGCAGGTGGATTCTTTACCACTGAGCCACCAGGGAAGCCCCTGCCTGGAGATTCTTGAAGCTGCTCCTCCCAGGTCTTTACCTGCACTGCTCTGCAGCAGCAGGATGGCATTACAGGTGGTGAAGTGATGCTCTAGAGGCTGTGCACCCAGACTTGGCCATCTGGGACAGTGGGAGAGAAGGGAAAAGATTCTTCCCTCTTCCATCTGGCAGTGTGTGTGTTTGCCCTCTCTGGAGCCATCAGGGTGAAATTGCTCCTTCTCTGGCCAGAAACCAGCCAACAGATTTTGGGCACTTGCCACATCAAAGGGTGGGGTTAACAGCGTTGCCACCACCAGTGGGGACAGTGCCAGATGTCACAAGTGAAGATGGAGCAGGCAACCATCCATTCCTTTTTTTTCCTTCTTCTGTACTCCAGGAGGCTTTAGGAAAATGAAAGTCATGCTGTCCGGAGATGGTCCAATTATTTTGCTCTCTTGTTTGGTAAACTTTTGATTCTTTGGAGAGAGATGCTGACTTTTCTATAACCTTCAAGTCACTTAGGTGCATTAGCATGGTAGAGGTGTTTATTTATTTTTTGCATTGTTTGATACACTTTCTTATACCACTTTCTCCTCTTTTCGTTAAAAAAGCAGATAAATGGATGTAATCATCTTTTAAATTTTGTATTATAGACTGATCCTCTTCTGCATCTTTTCTGCAGGCATTTATAGAAAATCAAGAAACTAGCTTTTGCCATGGTTATCACTGCTGTAAGAATTTCTGCTTTTGTTTCTATTTGAAACCAACGATGACGTGATGATCAGTAGAGATTTAGGTGTGGGGCTGAGTAAGCTTTGTCTTTGACAGGGTAAATGACAGGGTAGAGTCAAAGGACAGCCAAGTGCTGGCTGCTGCACTGGGGTGGTGGGCTCCAGGCATAAGTTTGCACTTGCTCAGTTCACTGTCGCCAACTGCTTATCTTCTTCTCTGTCTTCCTCACCTGTGTCCTTCCTCCACTGGGGTGGAAGATGGGTTGGTTGGTCAGAAGGTGCTGTATCCTCTAGGGCAGTGATGCTCAGCCTAGCTACACATTAGATTGGCTGGAAATGTTAGGCTCTACCCCAGAGCAGGCTGATGGTGGGACCTGGCATCGGGGATATTTAAAAGCTTCCCAGATGATTTTAGTGCAGTCATGGTCCAGAATCACTGTGGCTGGGCAGCAGTTTTCAGAGTGTATCTGTGGATGACCTGTATCAGAATCATTGGGTGATTTTTTTTTTTTTTCGGCTGCACTGTGAGACTTGCCGGATCTTGGTTCCCTGTCCAGGAATTGAATCTGGGGCCATGGCATTGAAAGCTCTGAGTCCTAACCACTGGACTGCCTGGGAGTTCCCCATAGGGTGACTTTTTAAAAATGCAAATTTTGGAATTCCTAAATTTGAAACCAAATCAAGTTTTAACAGTAGTAAACACGGTTTTGAATCATTCCAAGTGCAACCTGCCGGTATCCAGATCTTGATTTAAATGTCCTTAGTATTAAGAAATAACTAAAGAACAAAAAATCTTAGAAGCCCTAGAGTGAGAAATGATTCAGTAACTAGTTGATCTTGAATTCTGGTGTGAGTAACTAGGAACTACTTCTGAGAAAGTGGCTATCAAGTCCCCAGAAATCCTTTATAGGTATAAAATCATAGCTAATGTTTAGTAAAATGTTTTATTGTGTGCCAGGCACTGAGATTTGAACTGAACATTTTTTTTTATTGGAGTATAGTTGATTTTCAATGTTGTGTTAGTTTCAGGTGTTCAGCAAGGTGAATCAGTTTTACATACAGCTACTCTTTTTTTAGATACTGTTCCCATATCGGCTATTACAGAGTACTGAGTGGAGTTCCCTGTGCTATATAATAGGTCCTCATTTTTTATCTATTTTATATATAATATTGTCTATATGTCAATCCCAGTTGCCTAATTCATCCCTTCCCCTCTTCTCCCCGGTAACCTTAAGTTTATTTTCTACATCTGTAGCTCTATTTCTGTTTTGTGGATAAGTTCATTTGTACTCTTTTTTGACATTCCGCATATAAATGAACTTTGTACTATAAACTCATTATTTACCATTTTCCGTTCAGTCACTCAGTCGTGTCCGACTCTTTGCGATCCCATGGACTGCAGCACGCCAGGCCTCCCTGTCCATCACCAACTCCCGGAGTCTACCCAAACTCATGTCCATTGAGTCAGTGATGCCATCCAACCATCCCATCCTCTGTCATCCCCTTTTCCTCCTGCCTTCAGTTTTTCCCACCATCAGGGTCTTTAAAAATGAGTCAGTTCTTCGCATCAGGTGGCCAAAGTATTGGAGCTTCAGCTTCAGCATTTTACAGATGGGGAAAACTGAGGCTCACAGACATTAAGGACTTAGATCGAAAACATATGGTAAGTAGTGTAGACTGGATCAGAACCAGATATACATGTGATAACAAAGCTCACGGATGGCAGCATGGATGACATCACCGATTCGAAGGACTTGAGTTTGAGCAGGCTCCAGGAGTTGGTGATGGACAGGGAAGCCTGGCGTGCTGCAGTCCATGGGGTCGCAAAGAGTTGAACACGACTGAGTGACTGAACTGAACTGAATAAAGCTCATGACCTTAACCATTCCTCAGTTCCTTCTGCTGTGCAACCAGATACTGGCAAAACCTCTCTTCCTCTCTACCCCGTCTTTATGGTGAAATCAAGAGGAAAAAAAGGAAGCTATCAAACCACTGAAAGTATTAACTTGCTCCTTACCATTTTCCGTGCATTCTTCTATACGTACAGAAAGCAGCCAGGGATCACTGACGTTTACTTTGGAAGCCCTGAACTTGCATTTTATTTTCATTGCTTAGATTCTTCTTTTATGATGTGTAGCCATTCCTGCGCTTGAATTGGAGCTTTGTTACTGCTTTATGTGAGGAGCTACAATGCAAACAGAATAAGCAAAGCATAATCTCCTGATTTTATTGCCCTTGTTTAAACCTGTTCCTAGGTTAGAAATGTGGGTGTGATCAGGAGTGAACTTGATGCTCTGACTTAGGAAGTGACTGTGTCTGTATTAGTTAAGTTACATGAAAGAATGATGAACTGGAGGGGTCATTATAGAAAAAGGAAATCTGGGTGTGTGTGTGTTGGGAGATGTGTGGGAGGGGAGGGAACCTCACATTTATGAAAGACCTTAAACAGATATTGTTGATTTTATCTCCAAATCAGGTCATAGAGCAGTCATTGGAACCATATGTGTGTTTATAGCATTAATAATTTTTCTTTATAAAGTCAACTTTACTGAGGTATACTTTATATACAACAAAATCTAACAGGTCTAAGTATACAATATGATGAATTTTGATAAATATATTCAGTTGGGGTTTGCATTAATTTTTGACAGCTTTATTAAAACATAATTCACAAACCTTATGATTCACCTATTTAAAGTGTACAATTTGATGGTTTTCAGTGTATTCACAGACATGTACAACTATCACTGTAATCAATTCTAAAATATTTTCATCGACCCCCAAAAGAAACCTTATATCTGTCAGCAGTCATTTCTTTTTTTCTCCCAATTCTTTTAGTCCCAGGCAATGACTCACCTACTTTCTGTAGACTTGCCTGTTCTGGAAGATTCATAGAAATGGGAACCATGTAATATGTAGTCTTTGGTGATTGGCTGCTTTCCCTTAGTACTTAATACAGTGTTTTTAAGGTTCATACATGTTGTAACATGTGTAGTACTTCATTCATTGCTGAATAATATCATTGTGTATGGAAATAGACTCACAGAAGTGGAGAACTTGTGTTGCCAAGGGTAAGGGTGGGGAAGGGATGGACTGGGAGTTTGGGACTATCTAATGCAAACTGTTACACGCAGGATGGTAAGCAACAAGGTCCTATTGTATAGCATAGGGGACTATATTCAATACCCTGTAATAACAATAACGGCAAAGAGTGTGAAAAAGAATTACATATATACAGAAATGCTTCATTGTAAAACACTTCATTGTACAACAGAAACACTTCATTGTAAACCAACAATACTTCAATAAAATGATTTTTTTTAAAAAAATGGAAGAATAAAACAACCTACCTCCTCAGTTAACTTGGAGACCGAAAGCTAAATACAATTTATAGTATAAAAAAAATTCCATTGTGTAGATATACCACGTTTTATTTATTATCAGTTGTTGGATATCCGGGTTGTTTCTACTTTTTTGGCTGGTAGCATTGATTTCTTTTAAGATTTTTTTTATAAGGACCATTTTTAAAGTCTGTTGAATTTGTTACGATATTCTTCTGCTTTATGTTTTGTTTTTTCGGCTGCAAAGCATGTGGAATCTTAGCTCCTGACCAGGAATTGAACTCAGATCGTCTGCATTGGAAGACGAAGTCTGAATTACTAGACCATCAGGGAAGTCCCCTAGCACTGATTTTTAAAGAGTAAACTTTTAATAGATACCTTGATTTTTAAATCCTCATTTAGGCTTTTTTTTTTTTCTTCACTAATATGCCAGGAGTATAAAGTAGCTTGGACTTCCCAGGTGGTCCTTGTGTTGGAGAACCTGTCTGCCTGTGCAGGAGACACAAGAGACCTGGGTTCGATCCCTGGGTTGGGAAAATCCCCCATGGCAACTCACTCCCGTATTCTTGTTTGGAGAATTCATGGATAGAGGAGCCCTGGGGGGCTACAGTCCATAGGGTCACAAAAAGTCAGATACAACTGAAGTGCCTGAGCATGCGTGCGTGAAGTGTCTTAGTCCTCCCCTGACTACTGGGACAGTCTGATTAAGGTCACAACAACTGGATTTACAGTTGTACTAAAATTCTTGTTTGTAGTGTATTCTCTTTTATCGCTATTTAATATTGTGGGAAATGCCTATAGAACTGTAGATATAGAAATATATGTACATATACATGTGTATGTATATGCATGTGCGTGCTCAGGCTCTCAGTTGTGTCTGACTCTGTGACCCTATGGATTGCAGCCCGCCAGACTCCTCTGTCCATGGGATTCTCCAGGCAAGAATGCTAGAGTGAGTTTCCATTTCCTCCTCCAGGGGATTTTTCTACCCAGGTATCGAACCCATGTCTCCTTCGTCTTTTGCACTGCAGGCAGATTCTTTACTGCTGGGCCATCAAGAAAGCCCTAATATATATGTGCGTGTATATGTATAAAATAAGGATAACTCATATGGTTTTACAAGGAGTTTTAAAGTTAACTTACAAAGACAACATGCAGTTTCTTTTTCTTTTTAAAAATAATATTGATATATAACAAATTATTTTACTTTAGAAATCATAAACTATGCTGATTATGAAATGTCATTGGTAAGTGTCAAAATTGACACAATAACTGTTACTTTTGAAGGACTAACATTGGTATTCAGTTCAGTTCAGTTCAGTCGCTCAGTCGTGTCCAACTCTTTGCAACCCCATGAATTGCAGCACGCCAGGCCTCCCTGTCCATCACCATCTCCTGGAGTTCACTCAGACTCACGTCCATCAAGTCCGTGATGCCATCCAGCCATCTCATCCTCTGTCATCGTCTTCTCCTCCTGCCCCCAATCCCTCCCAGCATCAGAGTCTTTTCCTTTGAGTCAACTCTTCGCATCAGGTGGCCAAAGTACTGGAGTTTCAGCTTTAGCATCATTCCTTCCAAAGAAATCCCAGGGCTGATCTCCTTCAGAATGGACTGGTTGGATCTCCTTGCAGTCCAAGGGACTCTCAAGAGTCTTCTCCAACACCACAGTTCAAAAGCATCAATTCTTCAGCACTCAGCCTTCTTCACAGTCCAACTCTGACGTCCATACATGACCACAGGAAAAACCATAGCCTTGACTAGACGGACCTTAGTCGGCAAAGTAATGTCTCTGCTTTTGAATATGCTATCTAGGTTGGTCATAACTTTTCTTCCAAGGAGTAAGCGTCTTTTAATTTCATGGCTGCAGTCACCATCTGCAGTGATTTTGGAGCCCAGAAAAATAAAGTCTGACACTGTTTCCACTGTTTCCCCATCTATTTCCCATGAAGTGATGGGACCGGATCCCATGATCTTCGTTTTCTGAATGTTGAGCTTTAAGCCAACTTTTTCACTCTCCTCTTTCACTTTCATCAAGAGGCTTTTTAGTTGCTCTTCACTTTCTGCCATAAGGGTGGTGTCATCTGCATATCTGAGGTTATTGATATTTCTCCTGGCAATCTTGATTCCAGCTTGTGTTTCTTCCAGTCCAGCGTTTCTCATGATGTACTCTGCATCTAAGTTAAATAAGCAGGGTGACAATATACAGCCTTGACATACTCCTTTTCCTATTTGGAACCAGTGGTTATTCTATTTGAAAATATATAAATCGATAGTTTACGTTTTTGACCCAGAAGAAACTTACATTATTTTAAAGCTTTATGCTACTCATAAATTATCAAAAATCAGTCATAATAGTTTTGACACTCTTGTAACTGCAGATGTTACACTTCTCACCCCTAAAACACATCATAGAACTAAAGTGCTTGAGAAATAGGAAAGTGAAAGTAGATGTGAAATGATAGGAGAAGTCAAGAACTAGGTACAGGCATCATTACTTATACATCTTTTTTTAAATTTTTAAATAATAAGACTTTTAAAAATGGAGACAGGGCAGAGATGATGAAGGACAGGGGAGCCTGGCATGCTGCGGTCCATGGGATTGCAAAGAGTCGGACACAACTGAACAACTGAACTACAACAAACAGTTGATTTACAATGTTGTATTGGTTTCTTTGTACAGAAAAGTGATTCAGTTTTATACTGTGTATATAATATATATGTATAAAATGTATATATACACACATATAGATGTATATGGAGCAGTCATAGTCAACAAGAGAGTCTGAAATGCAGTGCTTGAGTACAATCTCAAAAACAACAGAATGATCTGGGTTCCTTTCCAAGGCACACCATTCATCATCATAGTAATCCAAGTCTATGCTCCAACCAGTAACGCTGAAGAAGCTGAAGTTGAACATCCCTATGAAGACCTACAACACTTTCACGAACTAACACCAAGAAACAGATGCCCATTTCATCATAGGGGATTAGAATGCAAAAGTAGGAAGTCAAGAGATACCTGGAGTAATAGGCAAGTTTGGCCTTGGAGCACAAAGTGAAGCAAGACAAAGGCTAACAGAGTTTTGTCAAGAGAACACACTGGTCATAGCAAACACTCTCTCCCAACAACACAAGAAACGAGTCTGCACATGGACATCACCAGATGGTCAATACCGAAATCAGATTGATTATATTTTTGCATCCAAAGATGGAGAAACTCTATACAGTCAGCAAAACACAAGACCCAAAACTGACTGTAACTCTGATCTTGTGCTCCTTAGCAAAATTCAGGCTTAAACTGAAAAAAGGAGAGAAAGCCACTAGGCCATTCAGGTATGACCTAAATCAGATCCCTTATGATTATACAGTGAAAGTGGCAAATAGATTTAGGGGATTAGATCTTGTAGACAGAGTGCCTGAAGAAGTAGTCAGGAGGCAGTGACAAAAACCACCCCAAGGAAAAAGAAATGCAACAAGGCAAAGTGGTTGTGTGAGGAGGCTTTACAAATAGCTGAGGAAAGAAAATAAGTGGAAGGCAAGGGGGAAGGGGAAAGATATACCCAACTGAATGCAGAGTTCCAGAGAATAGCAAGGAGAGATAAGAAGGCCTTCTTAAAGGAACAATGAAAAGAAATAGAGGAAAATAATAGAATGGAAAGACTAGAGATCTCTTCAAGAAAATTGGCGATATCAAGGAAACATTTCATGTGAGGATGGTCATGATAAAGGACAGAAATGGTAAAGACTTAACAGAAGCCGAAGAGATTAAGAAGTGGCAGGAATACACTGAAGAACTATACAAGAAAGGTCTTAACGACCCCAATGACCATGATGGTGTGGTCACTCACCTACAGCTGGATATCCTGGAGTGTGAAGTCAGGTGGGTCTTAGGAAACATTACTATAAACAAAGCTAGTGGAAGTGATGGAATTCCAGCTCAGCTATTCAGGTCCTTAAAAATGATGTGTTGACGTGCTGCACTCAATATGCCAGCAAATTTGGAAAACTTAGCAGTGGCCATGGGACTGTAAAAGGTCAGTTTTCATTCCAGTCCTAAAGAAGGGCAATGCCAGAGAATGTTCCAACTGTTGTACAATTGTGCTCATTTCACATGCTAGCAAGATTATGCTCAAAATCCTTCAAGCTAGGCTTCAGCAGTATGTGAATTGAAAATTTCCAGAAGTACAAGCTGGGTTTAGAAAAGGCAGAGAAGCCAGAAATCAAATTGCCAACATTGATTGGATCATGGAGAAAGCAAGGGAGTTCCAGAAAAACATTTACTTCTTCTTCATTGACTATGTGAAAGCCTTTGACTGTGTAGATCATAGCAAACTGGAAAATTCTTAAAGAGACTGAAGTAAAACCAGACCACCTTACCTGTCTCCTGAGAAACCTGTATTCAGGTCAAGAAGCAGTGGTTAGAACCCCACATTGAACAATGGACTGGTTCAAAACTGGGAAAGGAGTATACATCAAGGCTGTATGTTGTCACCCTGCTTAGTTAACTTATATGCAGAGTACATCATGCGAAATGCCAGGCAGAATGAATCCCAAGCTGGAATCAAGATTGCCAGGAGAAATATCAACAACATCAGGTATGCAGACATCTCTCTGATGTCTAAAAGTGAAAAGGAACTAAAGATCCTCTTGATGAAAGTGAAAAAGGAGATTGAAAAAGCTGGCTTAAAAGTCAACATTCAAAAAATTAAGATGATGGCATCCAGTCCCATCGCTTCATGGCAAATTGATGGGGGAAAAGTGGAAGCAGTGACAAATTTTATTTTCTTGGCTCGAAAATCACTTTGGATGATGACTGCAGCCATGAAATTAAAAGACACTTGCTCTGTGGAAGGAAAACTATGACAAACCTAGATAGCATGTGACAAAGCAGAGACATCACTTTGCTGACAAATGTCCATCTAGTCAAAGCTATTTTTTTCCAGTAGTTATGCATGGATGGAAAGTTGGGCCATGAAGAAGGCTGAGCAAAAAAAAAAAAAAAAAAGGAAGGCTGAGCATGGAGGAATGGACGCTTTAGAACTGTGGTGCTGGAGAAGACTCTTGAGAATCCCTTGGACAGCAAGGCGATCAAACCTGTCAATCCTAAAGGAAATCAACCCTGAATATTCATTGGAAGGAGTGATACTGAAGCTGAAGCTCCAATAGTTTGCCCAGCTGATGGGAACAGCCAACGCATTGGAAAAGACCCTGTTGTTGGGAAAGATTGAAGACAAAAGGAGGAAGATGAGATGTTTAGATAGCTTCACTGACTCTGTGGACATGAATTTGAGCAAACTCTGAGAGAGAGTGAAGGACAGGGTATCCTGATGTACTGTGAGTCACAAAGAGTCGAACATGACTTAGTGACAACAATGAACTTTAGTATGTATTAGTATATATTTCTTTATCTATAATAAGCTTAATTCACAATAATTCACAAAGAATTATTTGCTTACCTTCTTTTTTATCACAGCACCCAAAGGCTGATTTGTTTACCTACAATTTTATTAGAATTCCCAGTTCTCAGAATCCCTTTCTCCCAAACTGTGGTAGCAGGCAATGAATGATGTATGTTTGGAGGGGCAAAGGCACCACGGGGAAAGAGCAATGCTAACCCTAGAAGAGCTCTGCTTTTTAGTTTATGAGACTTGTTACCTGTACTGGAGTCAGAACTAAAACAGAATTTCTAGGAACTTCTGAAATTTAATTCTTATTGGAGTATGGTTGCTTTACAATGTTGTGTTAATTTCTGCTGTGCAGCAAAATGAATCAGTTATACTCTAGGAGCTTTTGAATGTGTTTTCTTTTGACAGATAAGATTCACATGTGATAAAATTCACCCACCTACTGTGTACTGTTGAGTGGATCTTAGTCAAGAGTTGTGCATACTATACCAGAATCTAATTTCAAAACATTTAAAAAATAATTGTTGGACTACGCTGGTGGTTCGGTGGTTAAGACCCTGAGCCCCCACTGTAGGGGATGTGGGTTTGATCCCCGGTCAGGGAAGTTCCACATGCCAAAAGGTTCAGCCAGTGAATAAATAAAAATAGTTGTAAAATATTTTCATCACTCCAAAGAAACCTTGTCCCTTTAACAGTCATTCCCCACTTCCACTCCTCAAACTTTTCCAAAGTGGCCACTGCCTCTGCATCCCCACCAGCAACACGGGAGGCTGTCTGTGGTCTACCTCCCTGCCCATACTTTAGACCTGCCCACATGACTGTGGCATTAATGTGACTGAGGAAAGGTCATGAAACCCAGGCTAGTTCAGACTTCGGACATTCCTCACAGTTGGATGCCTAGATCAAGATAAAATCAACCTGGAATAAACTGTTTCCCCCCGAGATGTAGCCCATGATTGTAGGCTCTCAATTAAAGTAATAATTCAGCACCACATAATTTGGTAGTGATTGAGATTCAAATAAAAATTTGCTGTTTTTGCCTACTTTTGTTCAAGAAGAAAATGTGTCTAGGAATCCTTAGAGAGATATTTAATGGTAACATTCAAAAAGGAGTTAGTAGAGAAAAATGACTGAGGCAGCTGTGACTGAAAATAAGACCAAAGAGCTGTAAATCACTCTGTGTTTGACAAAAGATAGTGTAGAACATTCCTATACATTTCAGGGACAGGAAGCTTCTGTGTCAACATTAAATGTTCGTAAATGTCAAATGCGCAATTCTGACATCCCATCCTATATCCGGGAGAATAGAAATTTTCAGCCAGCGTAGAGTTGAGGAAATAACAAAGACTTGGCATCACTTGAACAGAACTGAATGCCATCTAAGATGTTAGAGCTTAAAAGTTTTCCGTGAGTGTAATGTAGTCTTTCATCAACAGTCCTTTTCATTTTCTGAAGGAAATGTCTTGAAATTTACCTAACTCTCCTTTTCCTTTAACAGAACAAATGCTAGCTTTAGGAGTACGTGCTATCTTTTATACTAATGATAATCTAATTTTGTTGAATGGTGTGATTTTATTATGGTTCGTTTTATTTATTGTTCTTCTTTCTTGTCCAAGGGAGGTTTATAATAATACGTGGGATAGATCTATTTTTAAAGGCCAACATTTTTTACTTCATCAGGCATTTTAAATTTTAAAAAAATTTCATATAATTTTAAAGGATGCTTTCCATTTACAGTTAATACAAAATATTGGTTATATTCCTGTGGTGTTCAGTACATCCTTGAGCCTATCTTACACCCAGTTGTTCGTACCTCCTCTCCCCCACCCCTGTATTGCCCTTCCTCCCCACTGGTAACCGCTATTAATAGTTGTCTATAAGTCTGCTTATTTTTGTTGTATTCACTAGGTGAATTTTTCAGATTCCACATGTAGGTGGTATCATATAGTATTTGTCTTTCTCTGTCTGACTTATTTCACTAAAACATAACACCCTCCAAGTCTATTCATGTCACTGCAAATGGTAAAATTTGGCAGTTTTTTGTGGCTGGATAGTATCTCATTGTATACGTACTCCACATCTTCTTTATCCAATTATCTGTTGATGAAATCTTCATTAGATTACTTCCATACCTTGGCAATTGTGAGTAATGCTGCTCTGAACATTGGGATGCATGTATCTTTTCAAATTAGTGTTTTTATCTTTTTTGGTATATACCCAATAGTAAAATGCTGGCTCACATGCTAATCTTATTTTTATTTTTTTGAGAAACCTCAATACTGTTTTCCACAGTGACGGCACCAATTTATGTTCCCACCAACAATGTACAAGGTTTCCTTTTCTCTACATCCTTGTCAACATTGTTATTTGTGTTCTTTTTGATGACAGCTATTCTGACTTCCCTGGTGGCTCAGATGGTAAAGCATCTGTCTACAATGCAGGAGACCCAGGTTCGATCCCTGGTTTGGGAAGATCCACTGGAGAAGGAAATGGCAATCCACTCCAGTACTGTTGCCTGGAAAATCCCACGGACAGAGGAGCCTGATAGGCTACAGTCCATGGGGTCGCAAAGAGTCGGATACGACTGAGTGACTTCATTCATTTTTTATTCTGACATAAGTGAGGTGATGTTTAATTATGATTTTGATTTGCATGTCCCTGATGATTAGCAATATTGAGCACCCCTTCATGTGTCTGTTGGCCGTCTGTATTTCCTCTTTGGAAAAATATTTATTTAGTCCTTCTGTCTATTTTTTGATTGGGTTATTGTGTATTTTTTTTTGATGTTGAATTGTATGAGCTGTTTGTATGTGTTGAATACTAATCCCCAATCTGTCATATCATTTGTAGGTATCTTCTCCCATTCAGTAGGTTGATGACTATCTTTAGTGTTATGTTTGAATTCCTTTTTCTTTTTTGTGCGTTTATCTATTACAGATTTTTGGTTTGTGGTCACCATGAAGTTTTTAATATAGAAGTCTGTATTTATATGTGCTGGTTTTAAGTTACTGATCTTTTCATTTCAAATTCATTGCTCCTGCTCCTGCCTTGATTGCCTGCATTTCCCTGTGACTCCTAAACATTTATTTTCCACCCAACCTCTGTGGCACTTCACGATATACTCTTGTGCATGCATCTTACCTTCCTAATGGGGTTATAAGCTCCTAGGTGGCAAGGGCTATGCCTTATATTTCTTCTGAGGTCCCTTGGTATCTATTGCAATATAATTTAAATTGTAAGTGATCAAAAAATTTCTGGAATGAGGATCCCATTTGTATAACACAGCATTTCTGTAAATATTAGGATAAACAGGCCTAGTGGAAATTTCAATTAGTTTTTGATTTCCTTTTATTGGGATATAGTTGCTTTACAATGTTGTGATAGTTTCTACTGTACATCAAAGTTAATCCACCATATGTATACATAGATTCCCTCCTTTTTGGATTTTTTTCTCATTTAGTTGCTCCCAGAAAGCACTGAGTAGAGTTCCCTGAGCTATACCATGGGTTCTGATTAGTAATCTATTTTGTGCATAGTAAAAATAGTGTATATATGACAATCTCAATCTCCCAATTCGTCCCACCTCCCCTTTCCCTCTCTTGGTGTCCATATGTTTGTTCTGTACATCCATGTCTCTGTTTCTGTTTTGCAAATAAAGTTCATCTATACCATTTTTCTAGGTTCCATATGTATGTGTTGATATATAATATTTCAATTCATTTAAGCTCAATCTGTTCTGAAGGAGATCAGCCCTGGGATTTCTTTGGAAGGAATGATGTTAAAGCTGAAACTCCAGTACTTTGGCCCCCTCATGCGAAGAGTTGACTCATTGGAAAAGACTCTGATGCTGGGAGGGATTGGGGGAAGGAGGAGAAGGGGACGACAGAGGATGAGATGGCTGGATGGCATCACGGACTCGATGGACGAGAGTCTGAGTGAACTCCGGGAGTTGGTGATGGACAGGGAGGCCTGACATGCTGTGATTCATGGGGTCACAAAGAGTTGGACATGACTGATTGATTGAACTGAACTGAACTGAAGCTCTTTATTCATAAGAACACCAGGAAAGACATTTTATCGTATTGGATCATAAGCTATGAAGAAGGAGAATGAGTAAGATGAACTTTTCAGAAAAAAATGGTAACTCATATCTATATTTCCTTATTTTGTGGTCATAGACTGTACACCTAAGTTTAACCTTTGACCCAAACCAGATCAAGCTGGGTGTGGATAGTTAAAATAATCAACTTGAAATTACTGTACACTCACAACATGTTTATTCTGTTGCACTTAAACAAATGCCAGCTAACTTAAAATAATTTACTAGGTTAGCTCTAAGGATGAAATGGAAGGCTGGAGGAACCAGGCCTGGATATCCCTTGGGAGCCAAGGTAGTAGGATTTGACAGAGTGTTTCTTTAATGCACTGCCACTGAGATCAATAAATCCCAAATATTTTTCTTTTATTAGAACATTGCACTCAAGTTCAGGATCCTGGGGAAGAGGTCCTACTGGCCTTGCTTGGTTCAGGTTCTATTTTATAGGTCAAGATCAAAGACCTCTTGGTTAACAGTCCCACCAACCATCTATATATGAGGAAAGACCCAAGTGCTCCAAAGAAAACTGGCTACCATTACAACAAGGAGGAAAGGCTAGTCTAGTTGTGAAGTCACCTTATGGAATATAGAAAATCAGAAAAAGCAGGTGAGAGACATCTAAAGGATAGCAGATTACAGGAGAAAGATGTTGCCCTGGCAGAAAATAAGAAATAACTAAATGGTATTTTTCACCATGTTCCGTTCAGACTACCTGTGTCTCAAATTCTGAGACAATGAAAGGTCAGAAGCTCTTAGCCAACTCTTTAAGAAACTTGTCATTCTAGTCCCAGTTGATACATATGGGAGCTTTGTATTTCAAAGATTTGCTCTCCCAAACATTTACTGTGAGAAGAATTTCTCTGGCTCCTGTCCTGTGTGTTGAAATGTCACTCAAGGCAAGACAAAGCAAAGCAAGGTGTGGCCACAGGTATCTGGTATATAAAGGCATTTCTGTCTACTTCAGTTTGAAAACTTGCAAGGGAGATACTCCTTACCTTTTCACTCCCCTTTCCTTTCCCTCCAGAAAACTCTGACTTTTTTAAAGATCATGGTGCTTTGCCTTTGTAAATGTGTACTTTTCCTGGACAGCTGTACCTTGAAGATTTAAATGAAGGGCAATCTCTTATACATTAAAAAATGTTAATTAATTAATTAATTTATGACTGTGTGGCTCAGGGGGTAAAGCGTCTGCCTGCAATGCAGGAGACTTGGGTTAGATCCCTGGGTCAGGAAGATCCCCTGGAGAAGGAAATAGCAACCCACTCCAGTACTCTTGCCTGGAAAATCCCATGGACAGAGAAGCCTGGTAGACTACAGTGCATGGGATCGCAGAGAGTCGGACACGACTGAGCGATTGCTTGCTTGCTTGTGCTGGGTCTTCGCGGCTGCACGGGCTTTTCTCTAGTTGCAGCAAGTGAGGACTGCTCTGAAGTTGTAGTGTGCTGGCTTCTCCCTGCAGCGGCTTTTCTCGTTTTGGAGCAGGGTCTCTAGGGTGCGTGGGCTTCGGTAGTTGTGGCTCCCAGGCTCAAGAGCGCAGGCTCAGTGCTTTCGGCCCACAGGTTTAGTTGCTCCTTGGCACGTGAAATCTTCCAGGATCAGGGATCAAACCTGTGCCTCCAGCATTGGCAGGCGGACTACTTACCACTAAGCCGCCAGGGAAGCCCTGCATTTGGTTTTTTATACAACCTTTTGGCCTCCTTAGGCATTTGGTTATTGAAGTCATACATTGTCTAGTTTAGGGAATTAAGACTATCTTTTCTTTAAAAGGTATTCTAAATAGGAATTGCAGAGTACCACTGTGTTGTCTCTAGAAGGAACAGAATTTATTATTTACTTTTACAATAGAGTAGGTACTGGAGAGAATAGACTTCTCAGGAAGGGTATATCTGCATACTTCAAAGGATTTTTATATTTGCAAGTATTCTGTCTGCTAACACAGTCATGCGGTCTGAGAGACTAAATTTTAGACTCTACAGTTTTGTGCACAAGTTGTAATATTTTTTGGTTTTCAGTTATGAAATATTGAAAGTTAATTTGTACAAAAAGCTGTGGCAGGTGGTGACATGATTTTTGCCCAGTACTTTGAATGTCAAAGTGAAGAAATTCACCGAGTCGCAGGTAAATTGATGGGTATAGCTATGGCTCTTTTGAAAAAGTGAAAGTGAAGTCTCTTAGTTGCGTCTGACTCTTTGTGACCCCATGGATTACAGCCTACCAGGCTCCTCTGTCCATAAGATTTTCCAGGCAAGAGTACTGGAGTGGGTTGCCATTTCCTTCTCCAGGGGATCTTCCTGACTCAGGGATCGAACCCAGTTCTCCTGCATTGTAGGCAGAGGCTTTATTGTCTGAGCCACCAGGGAAGTCTCTCCTAAGGTGGCTAAATTCCTCAGCATCTAATTAGAGACATGCATGAATGGAAGAATGGTATTCCTACTCTCTTCACCTATTTTCTGATGAAACTACAGCCAAGAGAATGGTTTGGCAAAGTCTGTGGATGAAGAGAACTCTGTTGAACCTGATGATGAAGCTGGCATGGTAAAGGGAGACAGAAAGTAAAGAAGACTGGGAGGCCCTGTCGAGGGCAGGAAGTTCAGGCCTTGGGCCTCCAAATCCATTACCATATAGACTACTTCAGGATTTATAAAGAATGAATGTTTTCAAATTCTTTTAAAGTATAATTTTGATACCAAAACCCAGTCAAAATTAAAAACAAAAGAGATAAATCTCACTTATGACTTTAACCCTCCCCCAAAGAGACTGACATAATCAAAACAGAGCCTGAACCAGGGAAGTTTTAGTCTGCTAATTCAAGGATGATTCAATAGTAGAAATTAGAGATTTTATTACAGTTAAAAGAAAAAAAATCACAATCATCTCCATATGCACTGGAAATGCATTTGAGAAAAACATAATATACATTCTTTATCATAACACTTGAAAGTAGAAACTTTGGTCCTTAAGTTTGTGGAATATATCTATCTGAGCCTCAGAAGCAATACCATGGCACGTGAAGGCTTTTCCATTAAAGTTAGAAAATAGACAAAGATATATACTCTGATTATTTAACATTATTCTGTATGCCTTGTCTCACACAAAGGCAAAAAAAAATTAGACATATGAGAATCCAAAGTAAGGGGTTTGTAGATGGCTATATGACTGTATTGTATTATCAGTTGTATATACCCAAGAAAATCATCGAAGAATCTAATTCAAATAAGAGATTTTATAATAAGGTAGTAGAATCCAAATTAACATACAGTAGTAACAGCTTTTATAGATACAAACAGAGGTAAAGAAATAAGACTAATTATAATGCTAGCAAAAAGAAAAACTATATAAAAATAAAAAGAAACTGAGGAAAACTTTAAACACTAGAACACAAAATAGACTGAACAAATGCAAAGATATGAAATGGAAAGTAGATTCAACATCATAAAAGGAATTTTCCCCCTGAAATCAATTTATAATTTAACTCAGTCATAATGAAAGCACTATCAGATTTTAGAATCAAATGGATTCATAAGTTCATATAAAAAAGTAAACAAACAAGTGAAAATCACTCAGTCGTGTCCAGCTCTTTGCAACTCCATGGACTATACAGTCCATGGAATTCTCCAGGCTGGAATACTGGAGTGGGTAGCCTTTCCCTTCTCCAGGGGATCTTCCCAACTCAGGGATCAAACCCAGGTCTCCCACATTGCAGGGAGATTCTTTACCAACTGAGCCACAAGGAAAGCCCAAGAATACTGGAGTGGGTAGCCTATCCCTTCTTTAAGAGCTCTTCCTGACCCAGGAATCAAACTGGGGTCTCTTGCATTGCAGGCGGATTCTTTACCAACCGAGCTTTCAGGGAAACACAAACAAACAAGAAGAGCCAAGAAAATATTGAAAAGGTATGCAGTGATAGAGAGGAAAGAAAGTATTTGCACTGAAACTTGAAATATATTAAAAATGCTTCAGGACTAATTCTCTGGTGGTCAAGTGGTTAATTCTTTGTACTGTCACTGCTGTGGCTGCAGGTTCAAGCCCTGGTCAGGGAACTAAGATCCCACAAGCCACAAGGATTGGCCAAAAGAAATAGAAAGACTTAATTGTTAAACAAATTTGGTAATGGTGGGTGACTAGACAGATCATTGGAACAGAAAGGAAAATCCAGAAACACCCATATATACCCAAGAATTAGATACGAATTACAAATGACTTTTCACCTATGAAACAACACATATCATTCAGAGAATGCTGAGAAATTCACGTTAAAGCCAACAAATTGGCAAAAATCCAGAAGTTTCGCAGCATACCCAAAGTTGCTGGGGCTCAGATAAATTGGTTTAATCCCTTGAAGTCAATTTGCTAATACTAGTTACAATTACAAATCTATATTTGTAGTTGACTCAGCAATTCTTTTCAGATATGTATAAAGATATATGTGAATGTGAGGTTATTCATTACAGCATTGTTTTTCACTGGGAGCAGTGGTTAAAGAATTAAGAATTACTGGGACACAACGTAGCCAAAAGAAAGGAGTGAGGATGGTTATTACGCGTTGATGTGAAAGATCTTCAAGGTATTTTTCAAGTGAGAAAAAGCAAGACACATACCAACATATATATAGCATGCTATTTTTTTGTGTCTTAAAAAAAATTAGAGGGAATCTGTATTTGAGTTTGCTTATGTATTTATAAGGTAATTCTGTGTGAGTGTGTGCTAAGTTGCTTCAGTTCTAGAAACAAGAGAAACGAGAAGTGTTGGTTACCTTTGAAGGGTATGGAAATTAGACAGGAACTAGGTAGTGGGAGACAGTGTATCTTCTGTCATTTTTTTTCCATTTTGAACCAGATGAATGTTTTGTTGAAAAAAGGATGTCTAAGACTATTTGCTCATTTTTGCTTGTGATATTCATAAAGAAACTCTTGAAGGGGACTTCCCTGGTAGTCCAGTGGTTAAGAATCCACCTGCCAATGCGGGGAACATGGATTCCATCCCTGATCTGGGAAGATCCCCCATGCCGTGGTGCAACTAAGCCCGTGTGCCGTAACTACCAAGCCTGTGCCCTAGAGCGCGGGAGCAGGAGCCACGGTTACTGCACCCCAAGTCTAGAGCCTGTACTCTGCAGCAAGAGAAGCCCTGCAGTGAGAAGCCTGCACGTAGCACAAGGAAGACCCAGTGCAAAAAAATAAATCAATATGTTCTTTTGAAAAAAAGAAACTCAGGAGGGATACTTGAGTTGGTGAACATTGTGACGTGCTGCCTACCCTCCCTCCAGACCTCCTTTAGGAATGAAAGATTTCTTGCCCCTGAAACTGAAACTGAAGGGCTGCTGACAGATGGCTTCAGGTAGCACCCCCCCAGGGGTAATGGTTGCCCCTTTTGAATAGTCACCTCACCCGAGGTCACGTCCCCTTCCCAGGTGGCCTGCAACTGGTGAGTTATCAACATGGGGCTGTGAAGGGCCAGCTCCTCTTGCCCCACTCAGGGCAACTCTGAGAGGTCAGCTGGCTTTGGAAATCTCCTTAGCCCTTAACTCTGTGTGGTGGCTTGCCTTCTCTTGCTGCTGTCTGTTCTCTTCCAATGAGAACACTTTTAGTAAACCTGCTCTTGCTAAGATCTTCTTCATGGGGAACTCAACATGCAACAAGAATCCAAAACAGTCATTTCCTGTGGTTGGCTTGGGCTGGGAACCTGGTGAATGGGGATAAATTTGGGAAGGAGGCTTTTCACTCTATGCCTTTTTAAAAAATTTTGAAGTGTAGTTGATTTACAGTGTCATGTTAGTTATAGGTGTACAGCTCCGTGGTTGAGTTGTACATATATTATGTGTGTGTGTATATATATGTATGTATATATACAACTATATATATATACACACACACACACACACACACATATATGTTTTCTTTTTAGATTCTTTCCCTTATAGGTTATTACAAAATATTGATTATAGTTCTCCATGCTATACAGTAGGTGCCTGTTGGTTATCTAGTTTATATATGCTGCGGCTAAGTCGCTTCAGTCATGTCCAACTCTGTGCGACCCCATAGATGGCAGCCCACCAGGCTCCCATGTCCCCAGGATTCTCCAGGCAAGGAAACTGGAGTGGGTTGCCATTTCCTTCTCCAATGCATGAAAGAGAAAAGTGAAAGTGAAGTCGCTCAGTTGTGTCCGACTCTTAACAACCCCATGAACTGCAGCCTACCAGGCTCCTCCGTCCATGTGATTTTCCAGGCAAGTGTACTGGAGCGGGGTGCCTATATAGTAGTGCATATATGTTTATTCCAAACTCCTAATGTATCCTTTTTATAATATAAAAACATTTTTTGGAAACATGTGGATATAGTACTTATTCAAATCAGAAATAAAGATTTTAAAGTTAACTTGATATGTCAGTTATCTCTTATCCTTTTCCTTGTGTATTTTTAGGGAACTTTTAATATTTTAATTTAGGAGGAGCTGTTTTAAATCTAGAATACCATGCCTTACCATACTCTAAATATGCTTTTTCTTTTTTTCGCTTAGGACCCACTGAGAGACGCCCGCTTGACCTCACGTCACAATGGAATTGAAAAAGTCGCCTGACGGTGGCTGGGGCTGGGTGATTGTAGCTGTCTCCTTCTTCACTCAGTTTTTGTGTTATGGATCGCCATTAGCTGTTGGTGTCTTGTACATAGAATGGCTGGACGCCTTTGGTGAAGGAAAAGGAAAAACGGCCTGGATTGGATCCCTTGCAAGTGGAGTTGGCTTGCTTGCGAGTAAGTGGATTACTTTGTGCTTCTCCTCACTCATTAATCGTTTAATTACATAATTGTTTCCTGCCTCATTAACACTGTACAAGGCATAGGAGGCTACACGTTTTTTTTTTTTTAAGTATAATACCTACTTTTCTGCCATCACTGAGATTATAAACCTCTCCTTCACTGTAATAGTGTGTCTGACACACAGTTGTGTCTGACTTTTTGCGACTCTATGGACTGTAGCCCACCAGGCTCCTCTGTCCATGGGAATTTCCAGGCCAGAATAGTACAGTGGGTTGCCATTCCCTTCTCCAGGAGATCTTCCTCACCCAGGGACCAAACCGAAGTCTCTCGCATTGCAGACAGATTCTTTACTGTCTGAGCTACCAGGGAAGCCCTCACTGTACTAAATCGTGGGAAAGTACAGAAATTCCATAAGATATTGAAGAATTCATATCTTTATTCATTTATTTGCTGCTGTGTACTAGGCCTTGATGCAGGATATGAAAGGATGAATGGCTAACACATCATTTATTTCTGCCTTAAAGAGGTTCAGTCTAGTGAGACACAAATACTTCCACAAGTAAGAAAGATACGAGGGCGTGAGGACAGTGATCCACGTATGTCAGATGAATGCTGGTGACCAAACGGCCAAGTGTTTTGCATTAAGTCCTGGAAACAGTTCCTCTGTGATTCATAGTTACTCCTCTCTGATTCAGATACACTGTGATCAAATTGCACGTCCTACATTTGTGTCACCTTCTTAAGAAAAATTTGACATGGCAGAGGGTAGTCCCATCTCACAATGATGATGCCACTAAGGATTTAAATGTAGTGTTATGTATGTGATGCATTTTGTGTGACGTTTATATAATGTATCCAGAAGTAATATTCTTAATTAGCACTTATCAAGTATGATACAATAGTGATTCTTAACATCTTTAGAGAGCATAGTGGAGGGTTTTTGTTTTTTTTTAAGGATTATATGCACTTCAATTTCTAGAGCTGTAGTTTGAACTCTGCAGTGTATTTAGTGATTGTCAGTCTAACTTACTTGGAACTGGTTAAGAACAGACATGCTAAAACGTAGCCCTGGAGTCTCTTTCTGTGCTTTGAACTTGACATGATGATTCATTGAGCAAATCACAATCTCTGTTCTTATGGGAAAATAAGGACAACGCATGTGGTGATTTATAGGATCTTTTTGCAGCTCTAAAATGATTTCCAAAGAAAATGCAATGGCTATTCCTTCTTTTAAATTTGTTGTCTTTCCTGATCACTAAAGGGGACTTCTTAGAACAAAATAAAACAAACAGTTGCTTCCAATGGATGCATTACCTTGTTAAATTAAAAACAAGACTTGAAAAACAATGCTGGATCATCTGGCCATGTCAGATAAGATAGCTAAGCATAACTAAACAAATGAAAATAACACTGTCATAAGCTTAAGAAAAACAGGAAACATTTGCCAAGATTTGTTTGCAAGAATTTTTCAAAATGTGGGCTGTTTGTAAAGCTGTCAGGGTACAAGTGAATAGTGGTTGATATGTTTGAAAGTATAATTTTTAGAGAATGATCTGGTGAGAAGAGAATTTTTAAATGTTTTCCAATTAGTCATCATTTCTATTAGCAAATTCAAAGTTAAATAGAAAGCAATTACTTGCCTTCCAGCAAGAGTCAAAGGGTAATTGAAATACTATCTCCATTAGCACATACCTGGAGAACAGAGCTCTTTTCCATGAAGTTTGTCCAGGTAGGACTTGAGGGTTTGAGGGTTCAGAGAAGCTAAGATCATCTTAGGGATGGGTAGGGTGGTCAGAGCTGACGTTGAGATTTTGAACTGTGGCTCTCCACTTTCTGCAGGTTCCCAGGTGAATGATTAGTTTGTCTCAGGGCCACGAGCAGCCCTCTTCACTTATAGGCAGGACCAGATACGTAATTTGCAAGCCCATGTGCGAAATGAAAATTCAGGACCTTCTGTTTAAAAAGTTAAGAATTTCCAGATAGCAAGAGCAGGGCAGCAGACCAAGTGCATGGCCCTTTTTAAAGTCAAGTTCTGTCCCGCTGGTTGGGCTGGAGAGAGAGCATCCCACTGAATGTCCAGGGAGTGAACAAGTACTGAGGGAAATGTTGGGCTGAAGTCAGAGTTAGTCTGAGCCCTGGCTCCACTACCCTCTAGCTGAGGGACCACACGCAAGTCACTTAGCTTCAGTGTCTACAGCTAGATGAGGAGACACTTAGGCCAGCTAACCAAAACTTTTGAAGATAAACATAGACTGTGGAGACCAGAGGGTTCCAGAATGAGGAAGCAGTGAGAAGAAAATGCTGACAGGAGACCTAAGACTTACGGGGGTGTGTGTGTGTGTGTGTGTGTGTGTGCAAACGTGCCTGTGCGCACTTTAGTTAGTGGCCACTGAATATCCGTGTTGTTGGCCTCTCTTGGCTCTTCATAGCATAAATTAGGGGACAAATCCTGAGAGCTACGGTAATATAATATTAGCGAGAGGTGTTGAGCAGTGTTTGAGCCACATCCAGCTTCTACTTGGTCTACCACTTTGTCCGATGCAGAAATAAACAGATCTGTACTACCTTGGAAACAGGAAAAGTACACCTCCCGATATTTATCAGTGATTCTTTTTCTTCTAACTCTATTAACTTACTTACTCTTGGCTGTGTCGCGTCTTTGCTGCTGCACATGAGCTTTCTCTAGTTGGTGGAGAGTGGAGACTACTTTCCGACTTCTCATTGCAGTAGCTTCTCTTGTTGCGGAGCTCGGGTTCATAGTTGTGGGGCACAGGCTTAGTTGTCCCGTGGAATGTGAGATCTTCCTGAAACAGGGATAGAACCTATGTCCCTTGCCTTGGCAGATGGATTCTGGACTAGTGGACCACCAGGGAAGTCCTATCAGTGATTCTAAAATAGGGAGATAATCAGAATCATTTGCAGAAAATTTCAGCATATAAATGCCTAGATTAGATCTTAGGTATTCTAATTCAGTTTATAAATGGGGCCCACATACATGATTTTTTTTTTCAAGAAGCTTCCAAAGTGATTTTCAAGTTGAAACTGCCACTGGCTTAAGCCCTCTCTACTTAGATTTCATTCTGGCACTTTTTGGTATTTTTCAAATGTATGATTGCTGTTGACTTATTTAGAAGGATAAACACTGTAGGTTTCTGCTTGAATGTGTCACTGTGCTCATTCTGTCTAAATCATGACAAATAAATTGTGTCCAGAGGCTCCAGTCTGGTGTTTGCATCCTTTTTGATAAAAATTAATATAATTTGTACATATATAGGTGTGTGTGTGTGTGTATGTATTTATATAAGTACATCTTTGATAGTTGTTCTTCAATTTAGGAGTATATATGAATTACTTGAGCTTTAAAAAGCCCATTTCTTACTCATCAGTGCTGTGAGGGTGGGGATGGTCCCAAGAATCTTCATTTTTTATTATTAAAAAAGTATATATATGTATTTATTTATTTATTTGGCTGCTCAGGTCTTAGCTGTGGCATGCTGGATCTCTGATCTTTGTTGCTACATATGAGATCTGGTTCCCTGACCAGGAATCAGGCCCGGGCTCCCTGCATTGGGAGTGCAGAGTCTTAGCCACTAGACCACTAGGGAAGTCCTAGGAATCTTCATTTTAACTAGCTCCCCAGACGATTCTTCTGCAGCAAGCTATATCATAGCCGAGAAACATGAGTTGTTTTCTTTACCCAGTTTTGTCCAGAGAAGGTCTGGTAGGTGTCATCCTTACCAATTTTGTGATCCAACCTCTGGAGATGATAGCTGAACAAGTATATCTACATAGGGATATCACCAGATGGCCAACACCAAAATCAGATTGATTATATTTTTTGCAGCCAAAGATGGAGAAGCTCTATACAGTCAGCAAAAACAAGACCAGGAGCTGACTGTGGCTCAGATCATGAACTCCTTATTGCCAGATTCAGACTTAAATTGAAGAAAGTGGGGAAAACCACTAGACCATTCAGGTATGGCCTAAATCAAATTCCTTATGACTACACAGTGGAAGTGAGAAAGAGATTTAAGGGACTAGATCTGATAGAGTGCCTGATGAACTATGGACGGAGGTCCGTGACATTGTACAGGAGACAGGGATCAAGACCATCCCCAAGAAAAAGAAATGCAAAAAAGCAAAATGGCTGTCTGAGGAGGCCATACAAATAGCTGTGAAAAGAAGAGAAGCGAAAAGCAAAGGAGAAAAGGAAAGATATAAGCATCTGAATGCAGAGTTACATAGAATAGCAAGATAAGACAGCCTTCCTCAGCGATCACTGCAAAAAAATAGAGGAAAACAGTAGAATGGGAAACACTAGAAATCTCTAAGAAAATTAGAGATACATTTTCATACAAAGGAACATTTCATGCAAAGATGGTCTCAATAAAGGACAGAAATGGTATGGACCTAACAGAAGCCAAGGATATTAAGAAGAGGTGGTAAGAATACACAGAAGAACTGTACAAAAAAGATCTTTATGACTCAGATAATCACGGTGGTATGATCACTCACCTAGAGCCAGACATCCTGGAATGTGAAGTCAAGTGGGCCTTAAGAAGCATCACTACAAATAAAGCTAGTGGAGGTGATGGAATTCCAGTTGAGCTATTTCAAATCCTGAAAGATGACACTGTGAAAGTGCTGCACTCAATATGCCAGCAAATTTGGAAAACTCAGCAGTGGCCACAGGACTGGAAAAGGTCAGTTTTCATTCCAATCCCAAAGAAAGGCAATGCCAAGGAATGCTCAAACTACCACACAATTGCACTCATCTCACATGCTAGTAAAGTGATGCTCAAAATTCTCCAAGCCAGGCTTCAGGAATACATGAACTGTGAAATTCCAGATATTCAAGCTGGTTTTAGAAAAGGCAGAGAAACCAGAGATTAAATTGCTAAAATCCTCTGGATCATTGAAAAAGCAAGAGAGTTCCAGAAAAACATCTATTGCTGCTTTATTGACTATGCCAAAGCCTTTGACTGTGTGGATCACAATAAACTGTGAAAAATTCTGAAAGAGATGGGAATACCAGACTGCCTGACCTGACTCTTGAGAAACCTGTATGCAGGTCAGGAAGCAACAGTTAGAACTTGACATGGACCAACAGACTGGTTCCAAATAGGAAAAGGAGTATGTTAAGGCTGTATATTGTCACACTGCTTATTTAACTTATATGCAGAGTGTGTCATGAGAAATGCTGGGGTGGAAGAAGCACAGCTGGAAACAAGATTGCCGGGAGAAATATCAATAACCTCAGATATGCAGATGACACCACCCTTATGGCAGACAGTGAAGAAGAACTAAAGAGCTTCTTAATGAAAGTGAAAGAGGAGAGTGAAAAAATTGGCTTAAAGCTCAACATTCAGAAAACGAAGATCATGGCATCTAGTCCCATCACTTCATAGCAAATAGATGGGGAAACAGTGGAAACAGTGTCAGACTTTATTTTGGGGGGCTCCAAAATTACAGCTGATGGTGATTGCAGCCATGAAATTAAAAGATGCTTACTCCTTGAAAGGGAAGTTACGACCAACCTAGACAGCGTATTAAAAAGCAAAGACGTTACTTTGTCAAGAAAGGTCTGTCTAGTCAAGGCGATGGTTTTTCCAGTAGTCATGTATGGATGTGAGAGTTGGACTGTGAAGAAGGCTGAGCACCGAAGAACTGATGCTTTTGAACTGTGGTGTTGGAGAAGGCCCTTGAGAGTCCCTTGGATTGCAAGGACCAGTCAATCCTAAAGGAGACCAGTCCTGGGTGTTCATTGGAAGAACTGATGTTGAAGCTGACACTCCAATACTTTGGCCACTTGATGCAAAGAGCTGACTCATTTGAAGAGACCCTGATGCTGGGAAAGATTGAGGGCAGGAGGAGAAGGGGATGACAGAGGGTGAGATGGTTGGATGGCATCACTGACTCAATGGACCTGGATTTGGGTGGACTCTGGGAGTTGGTGATGGACAGGGAGGCCTGGCGTGCTGCGGTTCATGGGGTCACAAAGAGTCGGACATGACTGATCGACTGGACTGAACTGAACTGAACTGAAGTATAGCAGGAGTACTTTGCCAAGCAACATACAAATTCTCCTTTTTAAAAAATATTTGTTTCACTGTATTTATCTGGCTGCACCGAGTCTTAGCTGTGGCACGTGGGATCTTTAGCTGTAGCATATGAACTCTTAGCTGTGGCATGTGGGATCTAGTTCTGTCACCAAGGATCGAACCTTGGCCCCCCTGAATTGGGAGCATGGAGTCTTGGCCACTGAACCACCAGGGAAGTCCCACAAATTCTGTTTTTCATCTGTTTGTCCCTTTAGTTTGTAAAGTACCCCTTGTGTGTCTGGCAGTCACCTTTGCTTACTTGATCCTTATAACAATACACTCTGTGTGTGTGTGTGTGTGTGTGTGTGTGTGTGTGTGTGTGTGTGTGAGAGAGAGAGAGAGAGAGAGAGAGAGAGAGAGAGAGAGGGAGAAAGTTGCTCAGTCATGTCTGACTCTTTGTGACCCCATGGACTGTACAGTCCATGGAATTCTCTAGGCCAGAATACTGGAGTGGGTAGCCTTCCCCTTCGCCAGGGGATCTTCCCAACCCAGGGATCGAACCCAGGTACAATACAGTGAAGTAGGCGTTATTGTCCTTAGGGTTTTGTGACCTGCCCAAGATGAAGTACACCGTCTAAGGGTTTTTTCTGACCTGTTAAGTCTGTTTCTTCATCTTTAAATGGGAGATAATGAAAGCACCAACTTCATAGGATTGCTTTGTAGAAAAACAGAGATGGTGCTTGGCATATGGGAAGTACTCAACAAATATTAGTAAGTAGAGAACAGCAGTTCCCCACAAATAAAATTACTCTCCCAGGTAGTTCCAACCATGCTGTAGAATCTGCAAAAGACCATTCAGTATGAAAGATGAAGACGCTTCTCGGGCGACGGGCTGGCGGGGGAGCTGCCAAGATTGTACCTGTCTGTGTGCTAAGCTGTTTCAGTTGTGTCTGACTCTTTCTGACCCCGAGGACTGTTAGCCCACCAGGCTCCTCTGTCCATGGGATTCTCCAGGCAAGAATACTGGAGTGGGTTGCCGTTTCATTCTCCAGGGAATCTTCCCGACCCAAGGATCAAACCTGTGTCTTTTATGTCTCCTGCATTAACAGGCGGGTTCTTTACCACTAGCACCACCTGGGAAGCCCGAAGATTGTGCCTAAGCATATGGAATTTAAAGCACATCAATTTTCTTGAACAAATCTAGAGTAGTGAAAAGACATGCAATTCTTATCTTTACACTCTTTATAATCTTAATGCTTTTCCTTTGAAACTTGAGTAACTGAGAAATACTAAGAAGTAGGCCTCGCATCTGAGTTGTTTTCCCAGATGATCTTTGGGATGAATAAAGCTGAATATTAAGGATTTGGTCTCCTTAGGTTATACATCGTCATTACAGACACTTAGAGAGCCTGGTCTCTATGTTAGGGATGCCCAGACAGAAGACATCTTCTCTGCTATGAGTCGTTTATAATCTCAGGAAAGAGACAGGGAAAAAGGGTCATGATCCTTTGAGACATCACCACAAATACCAAGAATAGCAAGAACAAGACAGTCTGTATGGGCTGGGCAAGGCAGATGGGCAGGGAGAGGGCGGTCCAAGGAGAGTCCATGTATGCGGAGCGCTGGTGTCCACACTGCACGTGACGTGGTCTGGTAGAGTAAATTTGGCTGGAGAAGGAGAGATTGTGTGAGGTGTGACACAGGTGTGTTAGGTATATAACACTGTGTTAGGTATAGCCAACAGGTGTGACAGTTGGTGTCAACTTGGCTAGGCTACATTCTGTGGTTGTTGAAACCCCCATGGAGGTGTGGCTGTGAAGGTGTTTTATAGATGTGCTCCAAGTCCATAGTCAGTTGACTCTAAGTCAGAGAGATTATCCTGAATAAACTAGATGGATCTGATTCAATTTGTTGAAAGACTTTACGAGCATAAGAGAGCTTTTCAGAAGAAGAAATTCTGCCTGCGGGCTGTGGGAGAGAGTTCCAACTTGCCCTTACTGATGCCTGTCCTGAGGACACCATACCTGCCTCACCAAGCCCCACAACCGCATAAGCCACTTCCTTGCAATAAATCTCCTAACGTACGTCTACTTCTGGTTCGGTTTCTCTGCTCAGAGTCTGGAGGATACAGAAGGAGTGGAAGGTCACGGAACCAAAGGGCAATCATGGCCTTATATATACGTATTTTGTTGTTATTGTTGTTGCACTGGATCTTCATTGCTGCACACAGGCTTTCTCTAGTTGCGGAGACTGGGGGCTACTCTCTAGTTGCCGCGCACGGGCTTCTCACCGCAGTGATTTCTCTTGCTGTGGAGCAAAGGCTGTAGGCGTGCAGGCTTCGATAGTTGTGGTTGGTGGGCTCTAGAGCTCAAGGGCTCCAGTAGTTGTGGCACGTGGACTTAGTTGCTGCACCGTGTCTGGAATGTTCCCGGAGCAGGGATCAACCGTGTGTCCGCTGCATTGGCAGGCTAATTCTTATCCACTGTACCACTGGGGAGGAAGCCCCTTTATTAACTTTTATTGGAGTATATTTGTGTTACAATACTGTGTTAATTTCTGCTCTACATATATACAGTGGAATATTATTCAGTCTTTTATTAAATTGAGAGAAAGCACTCTTTGGTAATTCTTCAAATTCAAGGAAAAGGGTGGGGCCATTTTTCCAACAACAGAGATGCTGATGGAACAGAGGGATCTTTTGTTCTGCAGTTTTGTACTCCAGATAGCTTGAGTAGTCCCTTCCCTCTCATTTTTTGCCCTTAGTTCTTTTAAAGGTCTTCAAATTGCTAAGGAGTCAGTACATCTATCCCTGGGTTAATATGAGTCAGTATAGCCAGCAGATTTGCTGCCTGAGTTGCAAGTGTTGGCAGAGCTGAGTCTGAGTGTATCCATACAATTTTACCCCCAAGTACTGAAGACTCCTTTGTCTAGGGCTGAATTTCTGCCTCCTGTTACACTGGCCCGCTCCCAGGGTGCTAGGCAGGTCTACGGTTGATTGGTGCGAATCGTGTAGGTTTTGCTGACTTGAAAAAAGCAAATGTGCGTAATATGCCAAACCAGCCCACAAGCAAAGGTGATCAGTATACTTGAGAGCAAGGATTTGAATGGGTGTGGCTCCGTAGTGCCTTTCTCTTCCTCAGGAAGATAAACTTAAAATTTCTGGTGTCAGCAAGAGTGAGGAATGAGGAACCAGCATTGTTGGGGTCCCTGCATTGTAAGTGGAGGGATGGGAGTCCTGAACCCAAGCAGTCTACTCTGTTAGGGAATCTTTACAGCACTGTGAGCACACAGCCTGGTTATAATTTCATTACACAGACAC